>NC_137147.1:92278902-93026974 GCF_951394435.1 Stenella coeruleoalba
GGTCAGGGCATTAACTCCAGCAACCTTGTGCTCTGAATTGTCTCCTGACACTTTCTGTTACAATTTCTCCCATTTGGAATACAATATCCTCATTGTTGGAAGATCCTACTTTTTTAAGTCCCTCTCTTCTTTCCCTAAATCATTCTGTAACTTTCTTGTATCTAACTCTCCTCTTCCACTATCATTTTTTATTACTATTATTTTTATTACCATTGTATCTATCCTTACATTTCCAACCTCCCATTCTGTGTTAATTCTTTTTATCCTATAGAGCCTCTGACTTCCCTTCTTAGGCTCCTTCCTCACCATCACTACAAAGGTGAAGAGGATCAGAGTCACAGTACCTAAGGGCTGGAAGGGACCTTGAAATATCTGGCCCAATGGTACTCAAACTTCAATGTGCATAAGAATCCCATGAGGTGCTAATAGAGTCCTATCCCAGACTCAGAGATTTTGATTCAGGAGGTCTAGTAAAGGCAGTCCTCAGACCTCACTGTTAGAAGCACTAAATGGTCCAGTAATGCTCATGTTGGCCCCTCAGGGGCCACCACCGAGTAAGAGGGCAGCTGAGGACACCTGCTCTGGGGCCTCTTGTATATGTATATGTACTTGTGTATACTGGTATACTTGTATATGTTCTATATATTGGACTTCTATGAAGATTTCTTTTAAAAGTAATCTGCTGATTGGAAAAAGCTTTTAGATTACGGTATCCAACTCCCTTGTTTTACAGATGAGAAAATTGAGGTCCTTGGTCCTTAGTCACACAGCCAATTTAGTGACAAAGCAGGGACCAGACATCAGCTTCCTGACACTAGACTGGTGGGCTTTCCCCAATACCCTCACTGCTGTGCCATCCGGCAGTCCTATAATGAGCAGCATATATATGACAATGGCAGTCGTAGCGGGACCACATTTTACCGAAGTACCTAGTTGGAAATATGGGAAAGAGATGAGGGAGACAATGGATTTATGCTAGCTCATCTATTTGTATTTTTCATCCAGCATGTTCTTAGCCTCCATGTGCAATAAACCTATGTGCAATAAACCTAGGTAGTCCTCCTTTACGACCAGTACCCTTCCCTAATTCTCTTCTGCTCTCCCTATGCTCTCATCCCTCCATTCAATTAGCTCTTCAATGGATGATCTTTGCTGGGAGCCAATTCTTCCATGAGTTATTCTGACATAATGATATCTCTGCTACTAGCCTCCCAAAACTTGTGTTAGTGTCCTCCCATGTGTGTTCTCCCAGAGTACCTCATGCTGCACTTTATCATGGCACCTACTGCTGTAAAATAATCGTCTGTTTATTGGTCCACCTCTTCCCCGGGACTCCAGGCTCCTTTAGGGAAGAAACATGGGTCTTAATAATCCCTGTATCCATAGTACCTAGCATAGTGGCTGGTACGGAGAAGAGTTACATAAATGTAGGTCTAATGATAGATGGGTGAGTAGTAAATATGAGTCCCTGCCACCACTCTCAAGTCCCCTGTAAAATGCCTACTTCATGTCTCTGATGAAGCCCTGGCATGTGTAGACTGACACACAGAGCAAATTAGATTATCTGAATGAAATACATCTCCTATTGCCAACACAGCCCGTTCGATTTTGCTGATGTTCGTGGGTTATCCTCCATGAAGCCCTTTTAATCTCAATTTCATTTCTCAATGCTTCATTTTTCTGCTTTACCCCTGGAACTCCCCCATACTAGGCTTAACACTGGACATTAGTCAAATTTAAAACCAATAGATGCTTATTTTGAATTAATGCTCATTTTTCTGAAGCTTAGAGAAAGTATACTTTATTGCACATATATTCTCCATTAAAAAATAGTATCAACTTTCTTCACATCTTCAAAATCTATTCTTTCTCCATCATTAGAGTCCATTCCTTCTGCAATGTTCAGCATCACAATCCCAGTTACACTCTCCCTTTCTTCCTTGTGGAAGTTACCTCTAGTAACTAGTCCACAATGGCACTGCCAGAGTGTTCTTCCCATGTGTTGCTGACAATATCACTCTTACAGCCTCCAAGTTTCCCAGATGCTTCTGAGTCTTTAGATCTAATTTAGAGATCATTATTCTTACTTTCTATTCACACTGCACTCTTTCTTTTTTCTTCCATTATTACACCTCTATTCCTTGTCAAAATTCAAGAGAGAATTTTTTAAGTTCCTGACATGGAATAAGGAACTAGATCTTAGTTTTTGATAATACTGCTCAAGTTTAAAGGTGGTTTAATGTTCCCCTGAATCACAGCTTCAAGGCACCATTTCCACCCAGGCTCCAAAATCCTACTAAGGTTTTCTACCACCTGGCTTCGGTTTATCAACAGAGCCTGCATACCGACAAGAATTTTTGAAAGCTGCACATTCCTAATGAGATGAGTCATTTTGCTCACTCATCTTACCTGTGAGTAAAAACAATGAAATGTGAGAGTATCCTGCAATTCTAGAGATAAACCTATTACATACAATATAGGTATGATTGCATTCTATTGGGGGCAGAAATTACCTTTTATTTAACTCTGCACCCCCAGCACATGGCATTCTTCCTAACACATGGTAGGCACTTAATAAATGTCTACGGAGTGAAAAAATGAACAAACATAGAACCTCTGATTAAAAGCTAAAAACCAGTGAGCATTAGTTTCCTAGGTCCACTATAACAGATTACCACAAACTAGGTTTTAAAACAGTAAATCTTTATTCTCTTACAGTTCTACAGGCTGGAAGTCCAAAATCAAGTTGTGTGCTGAGTGGTGTTCTCCCTAGAGGCTCTAGAGAAGGAACTGTTCCACACCCCTCCCCCAGCTCCTGGTAGCCTCAGGCATCTTGACCTGGGGCTCTATAGCTCCAACCTCTGCATTCACATTATCTTTTTGTCTATGTACCTTCTTCCCTGCTCTTCTCTTATACACTTGTGATTGGATTACCAGGATGATCTCATCTCAAGATCCTTAACTTAATGATATAGGCAAAGACCCTTTTTCCAGATAAGATCACATACACAGGCTCCAGTGGACCTATCTTTTAGGGGGCTGGGGGCACCATTCAAGCCACGACAATAGGGTATAGTATAATATCAATTATTTTTTAAATAAATACTGTGTGGAGGAGTAGAGAGTAATAAGAAGAGGAGAAAACAAAGATACAAAGATGGGAGAGAAAAGGGAGTAATAAAATGCCTTCACAAGTTCACTGTAGTTCATTCTGATCTGTATAATGGAATCAAGAGAAATTTCAGTATTTTCTTTATACTCTTAAATTTTCTTAATTTTCTACCCACAAAAGACAGATAATATACCAATCTAAAATGCATGGGTTGGTCTTGGATTGGAAGAACTAACATTGTGAAAATGACTCTACTACCCAAAGCAATCTACAGATTCAATGCAATCCCTATCAAACTACCAATGGCATTTTTCACAGAACTAGAACCAAAAATTTCACAACTCGTATGGAAACAAAAAAGACCCCGAATAGCCAAAGCAATCTTGAGAAAGAAAAATGGAGCTGGAGGAACCATGCTCCCGGATTTCAGACTATAGTACAAAGCTACAGTAATCAAGAGAGTATGGTACTGGCACAAACAGAAATATAGATCAAGGGAACAGGATAGAAAGCCCAGAGATAAACCCACACACATATGGTCACCTTATCTTTGATAAAGGAAGCAAGAATATACAATGGAGAAAAGACACCCTCTTCAATAAGTGGTGCTGGGAAAACTGGACAGCTTCATGTAAAAGAATGAAATTAGATCACTCCCTAACACCATACACAAAAATAACTCAAAGTGGATTAAAGACCTAAATGTAAGGCCAGACACTATAAAACTATTAGAGGAAAACATAGGCAGAACACTCTATGACATAAATCACAGCAAGATCCTTTTTGACCCACCTCCTAGAGAAAGGGAAATAAAAACAAAAATAAACAAACGGGACCTAATGAAACTTAAAAGCTTTTGCACAGCAAAGGAAATCATAAACAAGACAAAAAGACAACCCTCAGAATGGGAGAAAATATTTGCAAATGAAGCAACTGACAAATGATCAATCTCAAAAATATACAAGCAGCTCATGCAGCTCAATATCAAAAAAAATCCAATCCAAAAATGGGCAGAAGACCTAAATAGGCATTTCTCCAAAGAAGATAATACAGATTGTCAACAAACACATGAAAGGATGCTCAACATCACTAATCACTAGAGAAATGCAAATCAAAACTACAATGAGTTATCACGTCATACCAGTCAGAATGGCCATCATCAAAAAATCTAGAAACAATAAATGCTGGAGAGGGTGTGGAGAAAAGGGAACCCTCTTGCACTGTTGGTGGGAATGTAAATTGATACAGCCACTATGGAGAACAGTACGGAGTGTCCTTAAAAAACTACAAATAGAACTACCATATGACCCAACAATCCCACTACTGGGCATATACCCTGAGAAAACCAAAATTCAAAAACAGTCATGTACCACAATGTTCATTGCACATCAATTTACAATAGCTAGGACATGGGAGCAACCTAAGTGTCCATCAACAAATGAATGGATAAAGAAGATGTGGCACATATATACAATGGAATATTACTCAGCCATAAAAAGAAAAAAAATTGACTTATCTGTAGTGAGGTGGATGGACCTAGAATCTGTCATACAGAGTGAGGTAAGTCAGAAAGAGAAAAACAAATACCGTATGCTAACACATATATATGGAATCTAAAAAAAAAAAATGGTTCTGAAGAACCTAGGGGCAGGACAGGAATAAAGATGCAGACGTAGAGAATGGACTATGGAATTGAGGACACTGGGAGTGGGAAGGGTAAGCTGGGAAGAAGTGAGAGAGTGGCATGGACACATATACACTACCAAATGTAAAACAGATGGCTAGTGGGAAGCAGCTGCATATCACAGGGAGATCAGCTCGGTGCTTTGTGACCACCTAAGAGGGGTGGGATAGGGAGGGTGGGAGGGAGACACAAGAGGGAGGAGATATGGGGATATATGTATATGTATAGCTGATTCACTTTGTTATACAGCAGAAACTAACACACCTTTGTAAAGCAATTATACTCCAATAAAGATGTTAAAAATAAATAAATTAATTAATTAGATGCATGGGAGAAATGAAGCCATTGAGATTATCTCAGGAGATCTGAAGCAAAATGCCCTTGCAGTAGAAATGTGTATCCAATTCATCAGCCGTAAGTAGTTAATTGACAAATGCTGTCAAAACATTTGTTTGGTTTGGTATAGACAACCACTGGGCTCTGACTGAAACCAAATTTACTCAGTATAATATTATGATCTCTTCCAGCTTTCAGATTTTAAGATCTTAAGAAGGTTTTACATTATTAAAGTTAATGTTCTAAAATCTTCAAGGCCTCTGTGGTTTAGGTTTAGGTTTGTTTTTTCAAAAGAAATTCTAGACCTCTCCCTATGACAACAGAGAAGAGATACATAAACCTATTTTTGAAAAAGAGAATCAAGTTTTAAATGTTACATAGAATGTGGTGTATTTTTAACTTCCATTGTCATCTCAGATAAGTGGGTCCTAGCTCCAGAAAAGCCTGCTATTTTGGTGAGCAGCTGCATGGGTTTGAGTTCACAGCCAAGGCAGAACCAAACTACTCTGATTAATAAAAAGAAGACAAATATGAGGGGCCCCAGATACTGAAAGGAGACTGGAGACAGCTGTACTGAGCACTGAATGGGGAAAGGAGAGATGATAAAGGCCAGCAGCAGAGAAAGAGAACTTTGGGGAAGAAAAATGTCAAAATGGGATTTCATATTGTTTGCTATGGAGTTTGTGAAATAAACTTCCTCATTTATATCCCCCACAAAGTCTTCATTCAACTCTACCTTGCTCCCTAATGCTTTCACCTGGGGGGTTCTTCAAGGGAGCTTTAAGAGGAGAAAAAGAGAGCCACTAACATCTGGGTTATATAAACTTTAAAAAGAAATTAGGAGATGCCACTGGAAAAAAAACCCATGTGCAGAGTTTTGAAAGTACTATAATTTCCTGTTATTTCAAGATGCACCTCATTTGGGGAAATAGTCACCATTTAGAAATTCAACACAAAAAATTGTATTCATGCAATGTAATAATTGATTACAATGGAAAATCACTTATAAGAACTACAGCAATGTCACGGCTCACATACAGAAACCAGCGCATTGGCAAATGGATGCTTCCATTTGCAAAGCTGACATGCAGAATCGCCCAAGAAATGATCAGTCCAAGACTTAAGAAACTGAAATTAATTTATCGGGGGTGAAACTATTTTTGAAACACTTTTACTCTGAGCTAGCACTGTGAGCTAAAAATTAAATCAATTTTAAACCATTTGCACTGAGTCCAAAAAGTACTGAGGCTACTCCCATTAGTTTACTTTTGAATTCATTGTCATTTAAGCCCATAATAGTGTGTTTTATTAACACTGTTTAAAAAAAGAAGAATCAATATTTTTCACCTCAAATTTTCCTTTCAAATATGCAGATTTCTTCATATAGACCCTGAATAGCTGTCCCCTAGACCCAATGGTACCATCATAACATAAATTATTTACATGGGCTGGAGGTAAAAAAAGAAAATTGAGTTGGTGCTCTGCCTTGTGTTTAACCACAGAAGTCTCCACTCCCCCTGCAAGTCCACAGGCCCTGATGAAGATGAAATAACTCGAAGTAGGGTTCATCTGTTCTTCCATGTAATCAATAGAATTCCAGAACCTTGCATGTTCCCACTCCCTCACTTACAAGAAGCACACAGACACACTAAATACGTGTCAGCTGCAGATTCATTAAGTTCAATGACCTTGGGCATTTTTTTGTTGAGGGAGCTCAAGGACAAAAAGAGCATCTTTAATAAGAATAATAAGCCACTGTTACCCAAGACCAACATTTAGGATCAAATCCAATACAGGGGGCTAACATCCATGAATTACTCCTCTCCTGAGTGAGTTATTGCCAAGAATTCAACAGCAAATGATAGAGCTTTTGAGCACAGGTCTACATACCTCTAATCTGGGAGGACAAAGAAGATGGGAAGAGTTCCTTCCGAGCTGCCTGAAAGGATCTGCTAGCCACACTTCTGAATCTCTGCCCAAATTTACTCAGGGAATTCTGCAAACCAAAACTGAGGCAGATACTTTACAGATGAGTGCAATACAGCTAGTAATTGCAGTATAAAACTTATAGTCAAACTGTTTCAAATTATTGATGTTTGGGGATTTACATGTGTCACTAATACATTTTTAAAAGCAGAACATTTTGGGGTTTTTTTTCATATTGTGCTATGATTAAGAAAAGATAAACTTGAAACTTGCTGGTTGGTGGTCTGACATGAAACCCTTGTCTCTGGAAACTCCCACGTGTGACGGAAGTGAAACCTTCCATGCTTTAGTCAATATGCCCAACCTGTTGCTGCTCACTCTTAAACCTTCCGATAAAAATTGCTATCAGTAGACTGAGTAATAATGCTTCAAGTTCCAATTACTTAATATAGGAAATAACAGGTTCAATGTAATCATTCTCAGTGGATTTTGTAAATATATCACAAAAACCCAGTCTTATGGAAAAGGGTAACTATCAATTTAGAAAGATGAAGAAACTATACTTTAAAATTAAAAACAGACTAAATATTAAGCAATAGGGAAATGGTTATGTGAATTATAAGACATGAACTCAAAGGAATGCAGCCCTTAAAAATGCAGCCCTTAAAAATTAGGTATATAAAGACAATAGAAAAAGGTTTGTAAAACGGTAATGATATGATGTGAAGTAAAAATGGAAGGCGGGAATTCCCTGGCGGTCCAGTGGTTAAGACCTCGTGCTTTCACTGCTGACGGCCAGGGGTTTGACCCCTAGTCAGGGAACTAAGATCCCACGAGCCATGTGGTGCAGCCAAAAAACAAAAAGTAAAAAGAGAAGGATAAAAACATATACACACAATTATTAGAAACCTTGGCATAGAAAAAAAAGACAGAAAGGAAATGTAAGAAAACAGTAATAATTACTTTTGGATAATGGAAGCATGAATGTTATTTTCTTCCTTCTACTTTTTCCTATTTTCCAAATTTCTCTTAATGAACATATGCTACTTTTATAATGGGAAAAAACCCTACATACTAAAGAAAAAAATGAAACGAAATTTTCTATACTAATATCCAGTGGGAGTTATCACTTAAACCAGAAAAGTTGATTAAACAAAGAGAAAATTTGCATCTACTGAAATAATATATTTGTTTGCATAATTATGCAGCATCTAGGAATACCAGACTTGAAGAGTACAGACAATATTCTGCAGGAAAGAAAGCCCTTGTCTCTCCCTATAAATACTCACAGTTTCCAAATGAGAAATGATTGAAGAAGATTGATGGGAAGAGTTCTGTGAAAGAGCCTGGGAGATTTAAGCCAAGTATACCAAAGCTCAGGAAAGTATAAAGTGGAATTTGTTACACAAAAAGCTGATGGGCAAGAGCAGTTTGAAATCCAGAGAAGGCGGGAAAACATCCCGCCTGAAAGAGGGACGACTGCACCAGAGCATCTGAGCTCAGATTGTTCTAATGCACAAGTGTAAGTTCAGAAGATGTTAGGGAAGTAAAAACTACTAAGAAAAAGTAACACTGACTTTATTTGTTCATAGTGACAAAAGCCACTATGCCAACAGCCAGCAAGATCAAACAGAGAATCCTGAACTGAGAATCCAGAGGCCAGGCTTATAGCATAGAGCTCATTTTCTTCTCGGCTCAATTCTCTCACCTGTAACTAAAAGTAGTGCCATCCAATAGAAATAGAAGGTCAGCCACAAATGTCGACCATAACGGTAATCTTAAATGTAAAATGGGTAGCTAGTGGGAAGCAGCTGCATAGCACAGGGAGATCAGCTCAGTGCTTTGTGACCACCTAGAGGGGTGGGATAGGGAAGGTGGGAGGGAGACACAAGTGGGAGGATATATAGGGATGTATGTATATGTATAGCTGATTCACTTTGTTATACAGTAGAAACTAACACACCATTGTAAAGCAATTATACTCCAATAAAGATGTTAAAAAATAAATAAATTTTCTGGTAGCCACATTTAAACAAGTTTTTCAAAAGGTAAATTTAATAATATGTTTGACTTAACCCAATGTATACAAAATACTATAATTTCAAAATGGAATCAACATAAAACAAATTATTAATGACATACCTTACATACTCTTTTTGGTACTATGCCATCAAAATCTGGTATATACTATATACTTAATAACACATCTGAACTTGGACCAGCCTCATTTCAAGTACTCAAGAGCCTCATGAGACTAACGGCTACTTAGCTGGGTAGCAGAAGACCTCCACACTCCTTCCCTTGTCCCAAATCCATACGACTAGAAATGCTGATGGGACAGAACAAAAATTGGAAGTTACACAAATACATGAAAGTCAGAAAATGATTCAGAGTTGAGGACAACACATGTAATGGGGAAAGAAATAAAAGATGAAAATGAGAAAAATTAAAATCTGAATTTCTGAAGGAAAGAAAAATATGGCAAAATAATTACTGATTGGCCATGTGTTTGACTAAAAATGTGAGCCTTACTACAAAAAAAATGTAAATCAGCATTACAGAATTATTCCTTTGTGAGGATTTATGTGAAAAACTATGCTTATCATTTTAAAAAATTAATGGAATTCCTTCCCTTGGATGTCTTTTAAAATTTGAGAGATACATGCATAGAGATACAAGTGTAGGTAAAGAGATGGCCTTGACTAGAGGTTCTCGATTGTGTCTGCATAGTAGAATCATCTTGGAAACTTTATAAAACACCAGAGCCCTCCCCTCACTTACTTGCTCTGGGCATGGCTGGGGCACAGATACAATGGGCAGCCCACGTTGAGGAGTGTTGTATGGGATGACCTCTGCGGGAACTTTCAGACTCCCTCTCACTGCCCCTCACCTGCCCAGGTGCTCTCATGGTGGCCAGTGGCCCAGGATGTTAGCATAACCTGAGAAACCCTCAAGAGAAACACTAAGTATCTCCTGGTACGTTTTCCACAGGTTCAGTCAGCAGACGGCACTCGTAGCCTGGGGGAGAGTGTGCACTTCCTATACAGCAGGCACAGTAATTTCTAGAAATTGGAATTGTTCGCTTCTACTTAGTTTTAAAACTTAAGTCACCAAAAGATTTTATCAAAGGCTAATTCAACACCTATTTCTTAAGCACTTTCGCATATTTAACAGATTGTAGATACAGAAGATTGGTCCTGACTGGAAAGGAGTATAAGTAACAAAACCTTGAAAAGGAAGGCTATAAAGGGAGAGTTTTGTCTCTCTACTTATTGTGTGGCTTAAGTTTACATTGTTCATTCGCTTGCACAATGCTAAGAACATAGATGAATAATGCTCCAGGCACTAAAAGTGAGGATATATATATTTATTCACATATATATTACATTTAGATAAAAATATATATATATATTATGTTTCTATTTCTATAATTGTGTACAAAGCCCTTCAAATGCAAAATAAATAGAGAAGAAGTGGTCAGACCACAAAGTCTACATTTACACATCACAACACGAGTAGGTAAAAGGCTAATTTAGGTTCTTACTTGCCATGGAACTCTGGACAAGTCATTCCTTTTCTAGGCCTTAATCTCTCCATCTCTAAAAAGAGGCACTATCACCTACCCCCTGGGGTTTTATGAGAGTTAAATGTGGAAGCACTGGAGCCCACGCATGGTAGTTGCTGAATAAACATGTGTTGAATCTGAATGTAAATGCCATGCTCCTTGCTTCTGAGCGCAGGAGAAGGGAGACCTGAAGGCCAGAATGACAACTAATTGCCCAGAGTAGCACATCGATCACTTACACAGACCAGGTTTCCTGACTGGTGCTTTCATCGTACCCCCTTTCCCTCAGGAATCTCCTCCCCGAAGCTGACCATGCCTTCCCTCCCTCCAGGACAAGCCAGTGAAGGCTCCTGCCCTAGCATGAACCTCAAGTCCAGAAGCCCTCTGCCAGAGAACACAGGGAAGCCACAGTACTTAGCAGTGCCCAGCCCAGTGTGATACCCACATCCAGCAACATCTGGATGCCTCTGATCTCCTCCAGGCTTTTTACTTTATCTGTGCATCATGACCCATTGGTGTCTAGCATAGACCCAAAGCACTTTCCTAACATTTTCCATTAACATTGCCATGGGATTAAGTATGCATTAACTACTGTCTTAGAGCAACTTCCCTAAAAGCAGATCCTGAGATGAGGATTCATATGTAAAGGGTTCTTTAGGAAATCACTTCTGGGAGAAGCTGGTAAGGAAGATGAGAAGCAACACATGGAAGGGGAAGAAGCCATGCGAGGGTATGACTGCAGGCAAAGTCCCATCCTCAGCCTGATCTCAACAGGCGCTTGGGGTGCTAACTGCACCTCAGAGCTTGTCCAACTTGAGGCAGGGGTGCTGCTCTTTCTTACTCCTGCACCAATCGGTCATTGGCTCCAATAGCCCAAGGACAGTGCTCTGAAGAAAGTAGCAAATAATGCAGACAGGAACTGCGGGTGAGCACAGGAAGACAGCAGTGGTCCGTGCAGAGCGCTGAGAGCATCCTCTATGACCACCAGCTCCAAAAGAGGACTCAGAGCTCCCGGGGCTATCTCAAATCTAAGCCCATTTGATTTCTCCAACTTCTCAAATTCCAAGAAGTGAAAAGCCAGTCTCCATAGCCTGAGAACATTCTGCAAAGACCACAACCCCAGCCACTGGAATTGGCTAGTAATGGGACTCAGCAAAATTTTACAGATCAAGCTCCTCTGGTAGATTGCCCTCTCAGCAAGAATACTTGTTACTGCTCAGTTTGAAAATTCCATAGACACTGTGCTAGGCTCAAGGGACACAGACATGATCAAGAGAGATGCCCTAAAGGAGCTCACAGTAGAAGGTAATCTTACAAATGGAAAATCTTGTGTGATTTTTAACCGAATCCCATTTTTAACCGAATGGAGAACACGCCATTCTCAATGATGTGCTTCTACCTTCAACATCACAGGATCAGCAACAATACTTTTCAAAACATCACCCCATGTCAAATTACAAAGAGATGTTACCTCATAAGGAATAGACAAGAAGCTAAATGAAGCCACAAGAAAGTAAGACCAATGCTACTTCTAATTATAATGACAATGATAGCTAGCATGTGTGGGACACATACAATCATCAAGTTTCTGAATATCTAAGTTACTGGATACTCCCATGGCCTCCAGGTAGAGGTGTCAATATCTATCACTGCCCAAATATTGTCACAAAATTTAACTGGTAATTTGAGAGGCATTAAAAGATATGTTCAGGCTATTAGTTCAAATTCATTATGTAATTGTACATATTTTTAACATACTTCATGAGAGATGGTACTTCAAAGTAATGAGACTGATTATCAAATGTTCCCTGGGGAATTAGTCAGATCATATTGTCAGATGTAATTCCCAGTCAGAACTGCAAAGCTTGAGAAAATCAGGATAGGCAACAGTTCTTCTCAAAGTCACACACTACGTTAGCTTACAAAGAGTCACCACTTCTCAAGAACTTGCTCAAGACCATAGAATTATTCAGGGTCAGGACTAAACTCAAGTCTCCCTGAGCGCAAAACCCATACTTTTAAACACCATGCTATAGTGGCAACAATTCAAAACCTGCTGACATTGGAAATGAACCACATGGTTCCAGGCATCTTTATGGCTTATCCATGTCACGTCAAGATCACACTTTCAGAGGCTGTGTTTCTACAACTGTGGTTTTAGATTGAGATCATTTTTTTTCACTGTGCATTTAATGCCATTTTCTAAAATAATCCAATAAAGGAAAACTACATGTATTCATTACATTATTAATAATCAGTCAATGTTTTAGTTGCAGAAGATTAATTACTTTAATCCTACCAGTCATTGTCTAGACTACCTAGCCCCTCTTGATATCCATTTCTTGGAATTTTCCATCTCATGTGACTAATATGTTTTATGATATTCCCTCTAAAAATTACATTCTTCACAGTATCCAAATGCTTCAAAATCACCAGCAGATGTGATTGACTGCCAGATTAAAGTACAATGTTACAAATTTACTTTGTCACATGTTAAAAAAAAGGGACAAAGAAAGAGACTAAGAAACATGGAATGAAGGTTTGTAATTTCCCTTTTTGTTAAGTTTTCTGGAGGTGTTTTTGCTGTTGTTTGTGTATAAATACACATTTTAAACCATTTCAGATTCAAGAACCATTCCTGTGTACATTTCTTTATAGATGGATGAATTTAACAGCAATTCAAGATCTGTGTTATGGTGGATAATTCATTCTAAACTCAACTATCAAGTTAATAAAAAATGCTTATCACTATCACTTGATATGTGTTGAAGTCTCTCTAGCAATATTCCCAGAAATTACCAAAGCAAAGAATTCAAATACATTAAACATCTGCTACAAACATCACATGTGTGCCAGTTCTAAATAGTATTAGATCTAGAAATGAAAAGTAACAATAATATGTCTGTGTTCCACAAAGGAAACTCCAAAGGAATTTGAAGTAAAAGTTGAGTGGGTAGCACAAACATTTGCTGAACTTAAAAAAGAGCCATGAAGATACAAAGGACTTACACTGTAATTTGTAATAAGTTAAAGGGGGAGGGGCTTCCCCAGAGGTGCAGTGGTTAAGAATCTGCCTGACAATGCAGGGGACACAGGTTTGATCCCTGGCCCGGGAAGATCCCACATGCTGCAGCGCAACTAAGCCATGCGCCACAACTACTAAGCCTGCGCTCTACAGCCTGTGAGCCACAACTACTGAAGCCCACACGCCTAGAGCCCCTGTTCCGCAACAAGAGAAGTCATGACAATGAGAAGCCTGTGCACGGTAACTAAGAGTAGCCCCTGCTCGCCGCAACTAGAGAAAGCCCGCACACAGCAACAAAGACCCAACACAGCCAAAAGTAAAAGCAAATAAATACATTAAAAAAAAAAGTTAAAGGGGGAAAGAAACATATATTCAATTAAATGAGAAAGCCACCAATTGTCAAGACCTGTTTTGTGACCAGACATCTTAAAAATAGCATAAAGAATATATTTCTTACTTGCTGTCAATGAGCACTTCAGATTGCCGATTATTCACTTGATTATCACTCTTGTGGCGAAACTGAAAATCAAAGTGTTTGTGAAAAAACACATTAAATCATACTTTTTCAGCACAAATAGTGACACTGAAAATACTTTGAGTTCATCTGCTTGGACAACATCACCATCAGTCTAAAATGAGCATGACTTATGCTTACCTTGGACCCAGCTCCACATGCTCTAAATCTGAATCAAGACCCTTCCCACTAAACTTCATTCTAGGTGTCACCAATGCAACAAGTCTAGCCACATGCTCTTCCAATTCCCACACATTTATAGTTGCTTTGAAGAAGACAATGTGCCCTTTACTCTGCCACACAGTTCCAGAGAAAACCATACATTAATTTTGATGTCTTTAACAAGGAATGGGGCTTCCATTTCTCTCACATATGTGCTCAATACTTTACTGGAACATCATTCATTCTGTTTTATGGATTTCTTTGAAGTCAAGCAATTACTTGTAACAACATGTATTCTTGTTCTCCAGAAATTCTAATTGTTAACAGTGATCTTATGAAATACTGAGCATTTAAAACAAAAATCAGAATACAATACTGAACCACATTTGGTGTGGATTTATGTTTTTATGCCCAAGTGATCCTATTTCTTATTTTGTATTCCAGTAATGAAAATATCTTATATTGCTTAGAAGAATCCACATATTATGAGCCTTCTACTAAACTCACAAATTAGCAGCCATTCAGATAAGGCTTTCTACGTGAGCTGTCAAGACCAGATAGTAATAGGCTAAAGTAGAGATAAGATGTTATTTCAATCAATTAGCTAAATGCACAGATGAACAGGAGATAAGAAATCTTGATTTTATATATTATAATCATCAGGATTATGACTCTTTCCTTTAAAAAAAACTCATAATATTGTATCAATATCACAATATATGGATTGCTTTCATTAGCCCTTCCCTTTTTCAACGTCCCTCCCAAATTCATCCCAATCTTTCTATTAGACTGTGCTCAGTGCCTACAATTACACTGATTGCCAGGTATAAGTCAATGAATATTACTAGGGAAATAAAGATACTTAGCATTGGTTAACATGAAAAGAGTTTATAGTACTGGTAGAGGAGTAAGTTAAGCTAGCCCGTCATTGGCATGCAAACTTCTTTCCACCAACACTGCCATAGACGGGAACATCATTTTGACAGAATATATAATTTGACAGGGGTGGATAGTCTCTGCTCCTCCATACCTACACCCTGTCCTCCTACACTCTGCCCTGTGCCAGGGGAAGCTGACCTATTTAATCCTTGCCCTTTGGCCATTGATCGGGCGTGGCCAATAGGTGGTACTGACAGAAACTCATGGGGCCAGAGGAGAGGAAAATGGGGTATGTATTCCTGGCTTCTTTTGAGCTGAGTCAGCAGTGGCCACTTCCTCTACAGGTAGCCCTCAGCTACAGCTCCAGGTCCAGCAATTGCTTCCTCCTTTTGCTCCTTCAGGTCTAGAAGTAGCATTGCCACCTATGTTGTTGCTACCCTATGTGCTTTTTCTCACAACCCTTTAAGTAGTCCCTTCATTATTAATCTTTCTCCAATCTACCCCCGTTCCAAGGTGACATGTCTTTCCTGCCAAGACCCTGACTAACCGGCCCATACTATCACAAAAGTAAAAGCATATTCAAGCATTAACTGCAGAAGACACAAAAAGAGACTTAGTATTTAGTCACGTCTGTATCTAACCTGAAAATAGTCCCCTAAATTGACTAGCTGGCATCACAGAAAAGGACCAAGCAGTTTACCACCTAAAAGCTGAGGGGCCCACTCTCTGGGCCTCAGGATGCTCAGGCTTTGCCAAGGGGTCTTGGGATTGGCACAGATGGAGTCTGGAAGGACTAGAAACAGTAATCCCACGTATGAGTTCAGAGGAGATATAAATCTGTCAGTCACTGGCAAATAGAGAGCTATTGAGGCTAGGGTACACGCAATCACCTAGGAGAGAATAGAGCTTGTCTGGATTTAGAATGTTTGGTTTGCCCAAGGCTTTGTTTTAAATCTTTGAATTTGAATGACCTTTGGATTATGGAGACTTCAAAACTCTCTGCTGTCTTATACCTTAATTATTTACATTAGTCGCCCGACTTTTGAAGTTATTTGATATTGTAATTTCTGGTATAATGAGCAGAGGATGTGAGAATGCCTAATATCTACCAACTCCAAAAACTTAGACAAAGACTAGAGATATAGGATAAATAATACTTCACTAGGTGGAAGCAGGTTTGCGATCCAATTCTGGTCTTACCACTAATTGGTTGTATGTTCATTAGAAAATCTTTAGTTCCTTACAGGCTTTAGTTTCCTCAAGTATAAAATGAGGGTGTGAGTCTAGTTATTGAAGCCCCCTTGCTATTATCATAAACAGGCTCTGGCTCTATGACATCTATTTTAATCATCAAATAAGTAACCATAGAGTTTCTTATGGTATTTACCAAAAGAGCTTCATTCAAAAATTTCAAATGGATCTCTATTTTCTACTTCTGAGAAGTCACAGTTGAAACTGAGACCTTAGGAATGCTCAAAAGCAAATACTTACATAATCATCTGTGGCATCTTTGACAGCTGTCATAGTTACCACCAGGACCAAAGGTACAATGGTGGTAAACCAGGTCAAGGAGGAAATTTCTGGAATCAGCTGAAACAAATATTTCAAGTAGTTTAGGGCTTTTAAATTTCATAAAGATGGCTTTCAATTTTTGTCAATTTTATGACTTGACAGAAATTAATGAAATGATATTCAGATATTTGTACAAATATGGAACAGCTTTTCAATAATTTAAGTGTTTGCACTCAGGTATAAGACACATAGAATAGACGTATCATTGAAACAATTTTCAGACTGCCTGACAAAAATTAAATTTTTACAGCAAGTTGAGAAGCTTCTTGAAATCTTTCACAAATGATGATCTTTCTCTAGGATGATAAATGTCACCTATCTTTTCTCAGCTTCTCATTTCAACTTTTCACAGTTTTACCAATTCCCAAAGAGAGAATCTTTTTTTTTTTTTTTTTGCGGTATGCAGGCCTCTCACTGTTGTGGCCTCTCCCGTTGCAGAGCACAGGCTCCGGATGCGCAGGCTCAGCGGCCATGGCTCACGCCACTCCGCGGCATGTGGGATTTCCCGGACCGGGGCACGAAGCCGTGTCCCCTGCATCAGCAGGCGGACTCTCAACCACTGCGCCACCAGGGAAGCCCAAGAGAGAATCTTTGAGCACCTACCCTGCACCAGACACTGTGCCAAGTACTTTTAGATATTATGTCATTCGATCCTCAGAGAAGTTTTTTGAGTTAGATTCTGTACCAGAGGTGTTTTGCACAAACCCAGAGTGCTTACATTCCATGTAAATAGCACCCTGAGTGCACAGCATAGAATACACTGTGAATGGCAGCCTGGAGTCAGGAAATGCCACGGCCCTGGGTTTCCGTTTTATTTAAAAAAAGTATCTGAGAAGTCAAACAACTAAGCCAAGAACATACACTGCTAAAACTTGAACCTAGGTCTATTTAACTCCAAAGCTTGGACCTGTACCTATAAAGCCACCCATCTGAGAGAGACACAGTGACAGTTGACATGACTCCCTTACAAAGGTAGTTTTCAAGTGGGGCTCATTTTGGAGCTACGTCGGGGCCATCAGGCAGGGAAGGATGGGTGGAGATGGTCAGTGTGTGGCAATCAGGCCCCATCGAAACAGCACTACAATAAATTTATTGTAGTGCTGTTTTATGTAATTTTATGTAATAACTTCCAAATAAAATTTAAAAAAAAAACAAACCTCAAAAGCCTCTGAAGTACCAACAAAAATATTAGGCTGGGTGGCAGAAAAGCTGGATTCTAGTCTGAGTTCTATCATTAACTCATGGTAAAACCCTTACACCTCACTTAACTTCTCCAAGTCTCATTTATTCACCAATAAAAGAAAGGAGGTTGTACTGAACCATCCCAAAGATCCCTTCCAGATATAAAACTATCTGAACAAGAGCCTTTGGCCATAAATAAGAAACCCATTAGAGAAATGAGCTCAAAATTCTAGAACAGTGTAAAGGGTTCTATGAGGAAACCAAAATTCATGGGGGAAAAAGAAAGTCTCCTCAAAAATTGTAAGGTATATTTTCACTGTTATTTTTTCTTGTTCAGCATCCAGTTCTTCTCAACTCTACCCTTAATTCTAAAAGAACTACCCCACCCCTCTACTTGTAATTTTGTACATGTAATTTTGGTGGACTGATTCCATCCAGCTGGCTCCTAGGCTTTGGCATGTGATCTAGGTCAAGGCAATTCCTGAGCCACAGTGATTGATTTAGGATAGGAAGGTAACAGCATGGTCCAATTACAACTAATCCCAAGACTTGCTGCAGCAACAGAAAAAGTGATTCATTCTCATTCTCTCTCTCCCTCTCCCTCTTTACTCTTCCCCCTCCCTCTTCCTCTCTCCCCTTCTCCCCCTGTGCCTCTGCCTCCCTTTTACGTGGGAGTTGAAGCTAGGAGAATAAAAGTCTAAAGTTTTCAAGAATCACCAAGTAGAGAGGGCCTGTAAAGTAACCATGGAGGAAATAGAAAAACAGAAGTTACATCCTGTTAGAATAGTTTGCCCATGAATTGTCATACATAAAATACATTAAGTGAATTTAGATGTCTACCACTTACAACCAAAAGATTCTTAACAGTTATTCTATTGAATAAGTAGTTATTCAATTAAAGAAAAAATAGTACTCAAGGTATAATCCAGATTGTACATATCTAGTCCATCTTCTTATTTTCTATAATTAACACATAGCCCAGTACATGCTGAATCTACCAGTTTGATCTGATTAAATCACTCTAAAGTAAATACTAGGTAAATAACTGGCTAATATGAGCTGTTTATATGTATGTAAATTCTTTGATTTATGCCTTTTCTTCCTAAAATATCAATAAAAGCTGAAATTTCATTTCGGTTCAAATTTTAGTCAAATGGGAAGAAAAAGAAAGGTTTCTAACTACCAAGTAACCACTCAAAACTATCAGAAATAGTCACAGTGAAATAACATATAGCACACATCATTTATTATATATATATATAAAATACATCATTGTTCTTAGATGCAAATGAAATTTGCCAAATTAAGTTCCACAAAGTACTACTCAGCTAGACTCTTTGCTTCAACTCTCTCAATACCCATACTGTGAATGTGATAGGGAGATAAAGAAAGGAAGGAGGCTATGAACAGTAATTATTAGGCTCTGGTTTGGTTCAAATAAAGTACAAGGCAGCATTTTAAAATGACCTCAGTGTTTAAAATGATGAATGTACTAGTTTTTACCCATTCCTAGCCCTCCCACCGTTGTGAAGAGAAACAGCAATAATAACTAAATAATTAAAAATCTGATAAAGCTGATTTTCTCTAAGCATGAACATTTAGCTAAGTAAAATAACTTATTTTTTCAAGTTATATGAATATTTTAAACAAACAGATGATGAAATACAACCTAAACATTACCTGTAAAATCAGAAGGAAAAGGAAATACACATTTGCCACTCTTTGAAACTGTTCAAATAAATTAATGGGCAAGAAGGTGAGAATGTTGTACTTGCATGTGTGGATACGATTATCCTGAAAAAGAAACAGCATCACATTAGTTTGGGGCGAAGCATTGCTCATTATCAAATAGCTCTAAACTTACAAGACTGAGCATGAGTTATACCAGAGCAAGAAAGATAAGCCAACTATCTAGGAAATTTCAAACTCTGTGTGGGCCAAGGGTTTCATTTTTCCCAAGATGACATGATCCTGATACTACGTGCAATTACTGTTCAATTCCATAAAATCACCCATGACTAAAAAATTTATCAAGTGCAAAAGTCTGCCCCTGACTTTTTTTATTCTTATGTTTCATTCATTTGGCAGCGATTTCTTGAGAACCTACTGTATGCAGACACTGAGCTCATGCTGGGTCTCGTGAGGTAAGAAGGAACTTTAAGGATCACCTGGTTCACCTTCCCAAAGCATGACCCTGTACATAACTCTGACAAGGGTCCCCTAGGTCTGTCTTTGAAAGTTTTCTGATAGGAAACTGATCACCTTGCCAGGCAGCCTATTTCTATTTCAGAATGGGAATTGCTAGAAAGGTCTTTATTATGAGAGACTCAAATCTGCCTCCCTGTAAATTTTGCCATATGCCAAATTCCATCCCTGGGGCCACCTAAATCAAGTCTAAGCTCTTTCCATGTTGACAACCTTCAAATACTTGAAGATGACTCAGAAGACTCCCCTAAATCTTCTCCACTATGATCTAGACAGTCCCAAAACCCTCAGCCATTCTCCATGACTTTTCATGGACATCTTTTCCAGGTCAGCCTCTTCTGCATCCATCCCAACCTCTCTGCATCTCTCTTAAAACATGGTGTCCAGAAGTAAACCTAAACACATACTGCAGATCTGCTTCAACTGATCCGTGTACAAAAGAAATTTTGATGTTCCACATTCTGGATTATTGTACTAATATGCCTTAAAAATTCATTAGCATTTTGTCATTTAATCTCACTGTTTATTCATATTGAGGGTTTTTTTAATTTTAGAATTTTATTTATTTATTTTTATACAGCAGGTTCTTATTAGTTATCCATTTTATACATATTAGTGTATATATGTCAATCCCAATCTCCCAATTCATCACACCACCACACCCCCCTGCCACTTTCCCCCATTGGTGTCCATACGTTTGTTCTCTATATCTGTGTCTCTATTTCTGCCCTTCAAACTGGTTCATCTGTACCATTTTTCTAGGCTCCACATATATACTCATATTGAGTTTTGATGAACTAAAATCTCTAGGTCATTTCTTCATCAATCACTAACAAATCAGGGCTCCCCTTCCTAAACATTCACAGTTGATTTTGTTTCAAATACTGATGATCTTTCATATATTCCTATTATACAAGCCAAATGAAAACAATTAATCTTGAGTGTTGTATCCTAAAGTAGTAAACATTCCTCCCAGCTTTATGTCATCAAAAAATTTCAAACACATGCCTTTTATATAGTCTTCCAAAGCTATATAAAACTAATACATTAAAAAGTTCAGAGCTAAAAACCAAAAAACAATTTTTAAATTAAGGAAATAAGACTATGGCAAGCTACTAGAGACTTCTCCACAGATTAATGTTAATATCTTTTTCAGGTGTTTATATCTACCTAACTATATTCCCACGAGGCTTAACTCTACCTTATTCACAAAGATAGCAGGAGAAATTTGGGGTGACAGATCTTACTGACATTCAGAATCAACATATCCAGAGAATTTCCATCCACTAATATTTCAAAATGGAGGTTAGTCTGTGTGACCTATTTTTTTTTAATTTATTTTTTACTGAAGTATATTCTATTTACAATTTTGTGTTAGTTTCTGGTATACAGCAAAGTGATTCAGATATATATATATATTCTTTATATATATATTCTTATATGTATGTTCTTTTTCATATTCTTTTTCATTATAGTTTATTACAGGATATTAAATATAGCTCCCTGTGCTATAGAGTAGGACGTTTCTGTTTATCCATTCTATACACAATAGTTTGCACCTGCTAACCCCAAACTCCCAATCCATTCATCCGCCACCCCCTGTTCCCCTTGGCAACCACAAGTCTGTGCTCTATGTCTGTGAGTCTGCTCCTGTTTCGTAGATAGGGTCATTTGTGTCATATTTTAGATTCCACATATAAGTAATATATGGTATTTGTCTTTCTCTTTCTCACTTACTTCACTTAGTATGATAATCTCTAGGTCCACCCATGTTGCAGCAAATGGTGTTATTTCATTCCTCTGTATGGCTGAGTAGTATTCCATTTTATATATATATATATATATATATATATATATATTACCATATCTTCTTTATCCATTCATCTGTCAATGGAGATTTAGGTTGCTTTCATATCTTGGCTATTGTAAATAGTGCTCAATGAACATTGGGGTGCATGTATCTTTTCAAATTAGAGTTTTGTCTGGACATATGCCCAGGAGTGGGACTGCTGGATCATACAGCAACTCTATTTTTAGTTTTTTGAGGAACATCCATTTGTTTATTTGTTTTCCATAGTGGCTGCACCAACTTACGTTTCCACAAACAGTGCAGGAGGGTTCCCTTTTCTCCACAACCTCTCCAGCACTTGTTATTTGTAGACTTTTTAATGATGGCCATTCTGACCAGTGTGAGGTGGTACCTCATTGCAGATCTGATTTACATCTCTCTAATAATTAGCTATGTTGAGCATCTTTTCATGTGCCTATTGGCCATCTGTATGTTGTCTTTGGAGAAATGCCTATTTAGGTCTTCTGCCCATTTTTTGACTGGGTTGTTTTTTGTGGCTGAGCTGTTTGTATATTTTGGAAATTAAGCTCTCTTCAGTCTCATCATTTGCAAATATTTTCTTCCAGTCCGTAGATTGTCATTTCTTTTTGTTTCTGGTTTCCTTTGCTGTGCAAAAGCTTATAAGTTTGATTAGGTCCCATTTGTTTATTTTTGCTTTTATTTCTATTGCCCTAGGAGACTGACTTAAGAAAACACTTGTATGATTTATGTCAGAGAATGTTTTGCCTATGTTCTCCTCTAGGAGTTTTATGATGTCACATCTTCTATTTAAGTCTTTAAGCCATCTTGAGTTAATTTTTGTGTGTGGTGTGAGGGTGTGTTATAACTTCATTGATTTACATGTAGCTGTCCACCTTTCCCAACACCACATGCTGAACAGACTCTTTTCTCCATTGTATATTCACACCTCCTTTGTCAAAGATTGATTGACTATAGGTGTGTGGGTTTATTTATGGGCTCTCTATTTTATTTCATTGATCCATATGTCTGTTTTCGTGCAAATACCATGTGGTTTTGATGACTGTAGTTTTGTACTATTGTCTGAAGTCTGGGAGGGTTATTCCTCCTGCTTTGTTCTTTTGCCTCAGAATTGCTTTGGCACTTCTGGGTCTTTTATGACCCAGAATTGGGTTCCACATAAATTTTAGGATTATTTGTTCTGTGAAAAATCTCATGGGTAATTTGACAGGGATCACATTAAATCTGTAGATTGCTTTGGGTAGTATGGCCATTTTAACAATATTAATTCTTCCAATCCAAGAGCCTGGGATATCTTTCCATTTCTTGAATCATCTTCAATTTCCTTTATCAATGTTTTATAGTTCTCAGCATATGTCTTTCAGCTCCCTGGTGAGGTTTATCCCTAAGTATTTTATTTTATGTGATTTTAAAAAGGACTTTTTTTTTGCATTCCCTTTCTGATATTTCATTGTTAGTGTAAGGAAATGTAACCAATTTCTGTATGTTAATCTTGTATCCTGCTACCTTGCTGAATTTGTTTATCAGTTCTAGTAGTTTTTTGTGTGGAGTCTTTAGGGTTTTCCATATACAGTATCGTGTCATCTGCTTATAATGACAGTTTTACCTCTTCTCTACCAGTTTGAATACCTTTAATTTCTTTTTCTTGTCTGATTGCTGTAGCTAGGACTTCCAATACTATGTTAAGTGAGGGTAGACATCCTTGTCTTGTTCCAGATTTTAGCAGGAAGGCTTTTAGCTTTTCACCATTGAATATTAATTTGGCTGTGAGTTTGTCATAAATAATTTTTATTATGTTGAGATATGTTCCCTCTATACACACTTTGGTAAGAGTTTTTATTGTGAATGGATGTCAAATTTTATCAAATGCTTTTTCTGCATCTATTGAGATGATCATATGGTTTTTGTCTTTCCTTTTGTGGATGTGGTATATCACATTGATTGATTTGCATATGTTGAACCATCCTTGTTACCCTGGGATGAATCCAACTTGATGATGGTGTATGATCTTTTTTATGTGTAGTTGGATTCAGTTTGCTAATATTTTGTTGAGAATTTTTACATCTTTATTCATCAAAGATATTGGTCTGTAATTTTCTTTTTTGGTAGTGTCTTTGTCTAGTTTTGGTATCAGGGTGATGGTGGCTTCATAGAATGACTTTGGGAGTGCTCCCACCTCTTTACTCTTTTGGAAGAGTTTGATAATGATCAATATAATTTCTTCATTGCATGCTTGGTAGAATTCCCCAGTGAAGCCCTCTGGTGCTGAACTTTTGCTTGCCATGAGTTTTTTTTTTTTTTTAATTACAGATTCCATTTCACTTCTAGTGATGGGTCTGTTCAAATTATCTATTTCTTCTTGATTCAATTCTGGTGGGCTGTATATTTCTAGAAAGTTGTCCATTTCTTCTAGGGTGTCCAGTTTGTTGGCATATAATTGTTCATAGTATTCTCTTAAAGTTTTTATTTTTTCCTGCAGAATTGGTTTTTATTTCTCCTCTTTCCTTTCTTCTTTTGTTTATTTGGGTCTTCTCTCTTTTCTTCTTGGTGAACTTGGCCAGAAGTTTGTCAATTTTTTACCCCTTTAAAGAACCAGCTCTTTGTTTTATCAATTTTTTTCTACTGTTTTTTTTAATCTCTATTTTATTTATTTCCTCTCTGATCTTTATTATCTCCTTCTTTCTGCTAACTTTAGGTTTTGTTTGTTCTTTTCCTAATTCTTTTAGGTGGTAAGTTAGGTCGTTTATCTCAGACTTTCCTTATTTCTGGAGGAAGGCCTGTATCACTATGAACTTCCCTCTTAGAACTGCTTTTGCTGCACCCCACAGATTTTGTATGGTTGTGCTTTCATTGCCATTTGTCTCAAGGTATTTTTTAAATTCCTCTTTGATTTCATCATTGACTCATTGTGTTTTTTTAGTAGCATGTTGTTGAATCTCCATGTAATCATTTTTTTCTCATTTCTCTTTCTGTGGTTGATTTCTAGTTTTATGCCATTGTGGTCAGGAAACATACTTGAGATAATTTCTCTCCTCCTAAATTTGTTGAGGCTTGTTTTGTGTCCTAGTATGTGGTCAATCCTAGAGAATGTTCCATGTGCACTTGAAAAGAATGTATATTCCATTATTTTTGGAAGTAATATCATGAAAATATCGATTAAGTCTAACTGTTCTATTATATTATTTAGGATCTCTGTTGCCTTATTGACTTTTTGTCTGGAAGATCTGTCCATTGATGTGAGTGGGGTGTTAAAGCCTCCTACTATTATTGCATTCTCATCAATTTCTCCCTTTACACATGTTAGTATTTGTTTTATGTATTTGAGTGCTCCTATATTATGTGCATATATGTTAACACATGTAAATTCTCTTCTTATATTGATCCTTCTACCATTATATAGTGTCCTTCTTTATCTTTCTTTATGGCCTTTGTTTTAAAGTCTATTTTGTCTGATACAAGTATTGCTACCCCTGCTTTCTTGTCATTTCCATTTGCATGAAATACCTTTTTCTGTCCCCTCACTTTCAATCTATGTGTGTTATTTGCCCTAAAATAGGTCTCTTGTAGGCAGCATATTGTAGACTTATGTTTTTTCAATCCAATCTGCCACTCTATATCTTTTGATTGGAGCATTTAGTCCATTGACATTTAAGGTAATTTTTGATAGATATGTATTTATTGCCATTTTAAACCTCGTTTTCCAGTTGGTTTTGTATTTATTCTTGTTCCTTTCTTTTTCTTTTTGTTCTTCCTTTTGTGGTTTGATGGTTTTCTTTTGTATTATGCTTGTGTTCTCTTCTTTTTGGTTTTTGTGAACCTATTGTATGCTTTTGATTTGTGGTTACCTTATTTTCCAAGTATGTTAACCCATTCCAATATCTACTTGCTTTAGATTGGTAGTCATATGCGCTCAAACACATTCTAAAAAAAAAAATCTACATTTTCTTACTCTCCTCCCCACATTTTATTATTTTGATGCCGTTTTTACATCTTCATGTATATCCTTTTGCTCTTCATTGTGGTTATCATCACTTTCACAAAATTTAAAAAAAAATTTTAAAAATCTGTGTACTGGCTTAAGTGATTTACTTTCTGATTGTGATTTTCTCTTTCCTATAGATTCTTGCTTCTTTTCTACCTAGAGAAAACCTTTTAATATTTCTTTTAGGATAGGTTTAGTACTGCTATATTCTTTTTATTTTTTGCGTGTCTGAGAAATTCTTTCTCTCTCCTTCTATTCTAAATGATAATCTTGCTGGGTAGAGTATCCTAGGTTGCAGATATTTCCCTTTCAGGACTTTAAACATATCTTGCTACTCCCTTCTGGCCAGCAACATTTCTGTAGAGAAATCAGCTGCTGGCCTTTTGGGGGTTCCCTTGTAACTAACTCTTTTTCTCTTGCTACCTTTAGAATCTTCCCGTTAATTTTTGCCATTTTAATTATAGTATGTCTTGGTGTGGGTCTGTTTGGTTCATCTTGTTTGGGACTCTCTGTGCTTCTGGTACCTAGATATCTGTTTCCTTCTTTAGGTTTGGGAAGTTTTAAGCCATAATTTCTTCAAATACATTTTTGATCCCCTCTTCTCTTCTTCTCTTCTTACCTATTATGTGTAGATTGGCATGCTTTATATTATCCCATAGGCCGTGTATATTGCTTTCTCTCTTTTTTTCATTTTTCTTTCTGCCTGCTGTTCTGATTGGGTGATTTCCATTAATCCATCTTCCATATCACTTATTCATTCTTCTTCATTATTCAGTTTGCTACTTATTGCCTTTAGCTCAGCTTTCATCTTAGCAAATGAGTTTTCTAATTTTTCTTGGTTCCTCTTTACAGTTTCTAGTTCCTTTTTACAATAATCTGCATTTCTGTCAACAGCCTTTCTTAATTCCTTCAGTATTTTTATTACTTCTTTTTTTAACTTGGAGTCTATTAGACCGGAGAGGTCTGTTTCATTTAATGTTCTTTCAGGAGAATTCTCTTGATCTTTTAATTAGGAATGGTTCCTCTCCTTCGTCATTTTACTTATATTTCTCTTACTCTATGAGTTTAGGAGAAAGTTATCTACTGTGGTCTTGGAGAGATGTTTTTATGTGGGGGCATCCCTGTGGAGCCTTGAATGAGTCTAATATTTTTGGTGTGTGGGCTGCTTTTAGTATGGATGCCTTCTGCGTCTTTCCTCAGTGTGTGCTGGCCATTTTCTCTTCGGTAGAGGGTGTGACTGGTGTGGTGATGAGAGCCTGCAATAGATATTGAGGGCCTCCTCTTTGTTCTGTGACAGTCACAGTCCTGTCAAGGGCAGGGCCTGCTCCCCAGTTATTGGAGTAGAAGCCCCCAGATCCATTTCTGAGCTGTGGTGTGAGGTAGGCAGGACTAGAGCACTCTGCTGGGGGATAAGCCACTGAGTATTCCTCCCCTGGAATTGTCCACCAGTGAGTATGCTCTGTGGTGTCACCTGATACGTGTGGTGTGGGCTCACAAAGTACACAGTCCTGCCTCAACTGTGGGAATGCAGGCAGTTGGCCTTGGTGTTCCTCCAGTGTTGTATTCACAAAGCCACCAGCACAGATCCGTAGGTGCAGATCCACTAAAGTCAAGTACCAGGACCTCAGTAGTCATGCACCTGGACCTGCCATGGGAGCTATGGAAGCAGCCCAGACACAGCCCCACCTCCATGTACACACGCCTGCCCGCAAAGCCTACTGCTGCTAATGCCGGACCTGACCCAGACACGGGAGCACCCGTAGTCCACTAGGATATCCTGCACGCACTGAGTTTACAAAGGCCCCAGTGGTTGTGGTGTAAATCTGTGGATCACACAGCCATGGAGAGAGGGCTCAGATTTCAGCCCTGCTTCCTACATCACGCAGCCCCTGGGGATCAGCTCTGATTTCAGCCCCGCCTCCACCTGTGGGCAATCCACTGGCTCTTGCACTCTCCCAGAGCTCATAGAGGTGGAGCCACACCCGCTGTAAGCACACCAAGAGTGAGACTGCTATGGTGGGGGCCCTGCTCCTCCCTTCATGCCCCCATTAACAATGGCACTTCACTTCTATGGTGGGCCTGGGCTCCTTCCATGTATACTCCCTGATTGCGGCCTGTATCACACTCCAGCCACCTCAGGCTGTCTCTGTGCAGTCAACCCCAATCCTTTCCCTGGGTCTGTCCTTTGAAGCCTGAGTTTAAGCACTCAGACACCGCATGCACCAGCAGACATGCGTCTAGGGCTAGGGACAGAAGGGAGGTGGCACAGACCATCTATACTGGTCTTTCTCTGTTCTGCCTGCTGCAAACCCACTGCTGCACTCTCCTCTGGGCCTCTGAAGCTCCCCTTCTGTCCCAGCTGATCTCCCCATCAGTGAAGCAACTTTCCAGGGTAAGGGAACCTCTCCTCTTTCACAGCTCGTTCCCAGAGAAACAGGTCCTATCCTGATTCTTTTTTTTTTTTTCTTTCATCCTACCAAGTTATATGGCAATCTTTCTTGCAATTCTGGCTGTCTGAGATCTTCTGTCCACATTCAGTAGGTATTCTGTGAGAATGGTTCCACATGTAGATATATTTTTGATACATTTGTGGGAGGAGGTGAGCTCCACCTCCTTCTATTCTGCCATCTTGATTGGAGCCTCCTGCCATGTGACTTGTTTTAAATGAACCTACACTGACTCCTAGCAATCACTACTACCTATTTAAAGAAAATACTGTCATCTGTTAAATCGCCATTTTTAACATCTACCAGGAATCAATGCATCCAGCTCTGTGAAACAAGCTGTGGGAGAGTAGGAGAGGTGTCAAGAGAAAGATTTGCAGCTTAGTTGGTCTGATGCATAGGATTGTGCTGAAAACTGTCTGTGAGCTGATGATGACTATTTTGCAGTGAGTTCTCTACCCAAGCGATGGACTGGGTAGGAAGGCTGTGAGAGCTGTTGGTCACAACACATTTTTCTAAAAAAGGGACTTGGAAAAATAATGGGGAAGAGGAAAGCTAAGGAGAAAAAGCAGTTAACCAGAAGGATCACATATTCCTAATTCTATTTTATATTTTCCTTCTAAGTTGAAACTAAAATAGAGGTTAAGCCTGTACCTTGCTAAAAGACACAGACAGAACATCTGCTGGGACCATGACATTCAAAACTGTAGGAGGAATTATAAAGAAACTCTCCTACAAAATTGAATTCCACATAGGTAAAGAGTAAATTGTATGGGATAAAGTGATAATGCCAAATGGGGACTGTGACATTTCTGTTTAAACTGATGTATAGCAATGATGTGTTTGTTCTACGGGCTCTGTTGTGACTTAGTCACAGATGATGTGAACCCTCATAGCTGACTGGGAACAAGGAACGACAGCTCCCCCACCTGGAGAATCTCTGTACCCTTTTACCTTTCTTTGTTTTTCATTCGAAAGGAATAAAACGTTTCCATTTCCACTGTCCTATCCAAGAATGTGAGCATGAGTAAGACCTTAATATGCAGTCATTTCATTGAGCCAGTCTGTTGGCTTACAGTCAAATTGTATCACAACTCATTCTATAATACAGCACGGAAGATCTTCACCACTATCCTCTTAGCACTACTTTTCCATGAAGGACTACTAGAAATACCACAATTCAGAAGAAAGGAGGAAGAAGTGGAGGAGGAGGAAAGCAAGGAGAAAGGAGAACATCTAGGGAACCTGCAGAGCATCTTTAGCGCTGACATACATCAGGCTGGAAGTCATGGCTTTAGTCTGTTAGCCAGGTGGACCAGTTAACTGACCCCATGATGAGGTAGGTTTAACCACACGGTCACAAGGAATCTTGGACCAAGACAGGCCTCCCATGTGGTGGGAAAGAGCCTTACCCTAAAGGAGCAGCAGGGACCATCTTCTCCCTGTAAGAAGCCCACTTTCAAGAGGAAGAGGGCAGAGCTGAGCTGAAGAGACCCAGATATTCCCCCAAGATTGATGCATCAAGTGAATAATTCCACGTCTCATGGGGCAGAGTGAGAAAACGGGTGGACAGAGAAATGTCACCCCAGCAGAGTCCCCTCCATCCGGAAGGCAACATCAGAATGAGGAAAAAGCATTGCTCCTCTAAAATACATTAATACAAAGACCCTGAGATAAGCAGAAGGTGGCACACCTGCAGATCTAAAAGAGGGACTATGAGGCTGGACTACAGAAGTCAGCACAAACTGAAGTTAGAGAGAGAAGTTTCTTGCAATCTATACTAAGGATTTTTGTCTTTATTTTAATGTCTGAAGTAATCCTGATAAAATTCTAATTTTAAACGATTACCCTAGCTATGGGGGCAGCGGGGGAGGGGGAGAACAAAGATGGAGGCGACAAAGAATAGACATGAGAAGACCAATGAGGAGGTCTTTCAGTTAGTACAGATGAGAGATGATGGGTGGCTTAGACCGGGGTGATGGCAGAAGGGGCAGCAATGAATAATAATAATAATAACAACAACAATAATAATAGCTGATATTTATCAAGCTCTTACTGTGTGTACTGTTCTAAGAGCTTTACACTTCATAGCTCATTTTATCCTCATAACATTCTTATGAAATAGGTATCATTATCCCCATTCTATAGAAGGGAAATCCAAGGTACAGTGACATTAAGTAGTTTATGCAAGATTGCACAGCTTATAAGTAGTGGAACCAAGATTTGAGTCAAGGTACTCTGCTTCCAGAATCCATTCTCTTCACCACTGTGCTTCTCCAGTTCACTGCAAAGCAGATGTCTCTTCTGCTTTCAGAGCAATCAGCCCTTGCTTTCTCCTCTACTCTGTATTTCTGGCCTGCTGTCACTTTCTCACCAAAGAAATACTGTCATGTCTACCCCCTCCTCTTGAGTCAACCCCCTCAGTAGGAGCCCCAGTTACCTACTGCCTAATGTATGGCCACAACGTCCTTGTACTCCCTTTCAATCCCCCTCAAAGCTCAATATACGCAAATAGTATAGCTAACCACTCCCTTATTTCAGCTTTCCAACAGCAGCAGCAAAAGTCCTTTACATTTGCAACACTGACTACTTGGTGGAGGGGAAGAATAAAGTAAAAAATGATATATTCTTCAAGGGGGACATGAAATAAAATATTCATAAAATAAGAAACATTATTTTTTATAATCAGATTTTGTTGTGTAATCATATTGCTTAAGAAAACAAAGCAAATAGACAGTAACAAACACTGCTAAACTAGGAAACAGAGCATTTGAGGAGTTTGCCTCAATCCTTCCACTGGCAAAATGGAGTTAATATTTCTCATTATACATTTATACAATTGTTGTGGAGATAAGGTGATATCATAGACATGAAAGCATCTTTGCTAAGTTGAAAAAATTACACAAATAGAGGATTTTTGTGAGCAATCCTCAAATAACCCAAATGGGTTTAGGAAATCCAACGTCTTAGGCAGGACAAACCGGGTATGCCATAGTAACAAACAATTCCAGAATCTTCATGGTTTAACATAATAAGGGTTTATTTTTTGCTCATACTACTTGTGCAGCATGAGCCAGCAGGGAGACTCTGCTCATCATAGTTACTCACAATGAACCAGCCACCACCTCAAACGCTTCCAGCTGCAGTACCAGAGGGAAAGAGAAAGTTCTGAAGAGTCTCACACGACAAGTTAATGCTTCAACCCAAATGCTCACAGCTCATTGACCAGAAAGCATAACCAGGGCTTCCCTGGTGGTGCAGTGGTTGAGAATCCGCCTGCCGATGCAGGGACACGGTTTTGTGTCCTGGTCCGGGAAGATCCCACATGCTGCGGAGCGGCTGGGCCCATGAGCCATGGCCGCTGAGCCTGCACGTCTGGAGCCTGTGCTCCGCAACAGGAGAGGCCACAACAGTGCGAGGCCCGCGTACCACAAAAAAAAAAAAAAAGAAAGCGTAACCATGTGTCCAAAAGGCAGAAAGCCAGAAACACTAATGGACACCACTAATGGCTATCACAACCAGAAATGGAAACTAACCCTAATATCTGAAGAGTGCAAGACACATCAGTTCCAAAAAGTAAATATCAAAAACAAACCTTAGTGCCCCCAATCCAGTCCTGTTTTAATGCCAGGTATAAGAGACATTTGACTATTTCCCCCTTCCCCTCAGCTAACAGTGCTCCAAGTTTCTTAGTCCTGTGATCTGGATGGACTTAACTCCCCTCCATAACTCCAGGGTCAGGCCCAGATCAGTTTAAACCAACTACATGGCCCATCCTCTTAATTACAATTTTGATTTCAGGGATTAGCACGTCACTATGTCATGTGATTAAGGTCTTACTAACACTCAGTCCTGGGAATTTGCTGGAGATGTAGGCTTCCTCTCTCTTACTAGATTCCAATCTGGAAGCAAGTAGCGTTAGCCGGCACTCACAGCATCTCGGGACCATGAGTGGAAGAGGCTGCAAAGAATAAATCCTGCACTGAAGATGCAGGGCCAGGAAATGCAGAGAACAAAACTAGACAAAGCCTCTCTTGGGGCTAGCCCTACTTCTGGACTTTTTAGTTATATGATCTGTCCATGTATTGTACTGTCTAAGTCAATTTTAGCTAATTTTTCTTTTACACCCAACCAATCGAATGCCAGGTAAGACCGTTAATAATATATACAAGATCTGGGCTTCCCTGGTGGTGCAGTGGTTGAGAGTCCGCCTGCTGATGCAGGTGACACGGGTTCGTGCCCCAGTCCGGGAAGATCCCACATGCCGCGGAGCAGCTGGGCCCGTGAGCCATGGCCGCTGAGCCTGAGCGTCCGGAGCCTGTGCTCCGCAATGGGAGAGGCCACAACAGTGAGAGGCCCGCATACCGAAAAAAAAAAAGAAAAAGAAAAAAAAAAAAAATACAAGATCAGTTTACATTTTTATATAGTAGTTTACTTTTATCTCTATATTTGCTTTAAACAGTGAGTCATGGAAGGCTGAGCCTAAATGCGTTTGGAGGTTGTCTGGGGACACTGCCTGCGTCTGTGAATCCCACAGGCCAAACCCCAGGAGTTTTCGCAATGAGTACCAAATTTTCAGCACTAGCAAAAGGTCTTCCCACATGTGAGGAAACATTTTTATGTCATGACAGGTATAAAAAGTAACTGAGGGATCTTGAGTGGGGAAAAAGCCTGTTTTTCTTACCAGAAGAGGAGACAGATATAGTATTGTTACAGTACAATCTGGATTCCAGAGAGAGAAATAGCCCTGACTCTTAAGGGAGAGATTATCTCTAAACCATAAAATGAAAACCAAAAAGAGACTGTGCCCACAGACTACTTGCATTAAAAAGGAAGTGGCCTAAAGGCATTTGCACCATGCGGGAAATACGCAAAACACCCATGTTTATGCAAAGATCCCCAAAGAATGCATGTATGGGGCAAGCGGGCCTGGAGATTGGCTGTCTGGCACCTCACTGGTACCAAGCAGACGCACAACTCCTCAGTATTAGTCAAATGTTGCCCACTGAAGAGTCTACAGCGTTCCAGCTTGGGAGGAATGGAGAGGTGATAATGCTCCTCTATGAACTATTAAGGGAGGGCCAACCCACAGAAGGGGCTTTACAGAGAGCTGTCGACAAACCTTGGCTACAATCAGTATCATCACCACCATCAGCAGCAGTATAACATTCTCCTGAGCCTGGGCTCCCCATCATGAACAAAAACTTGTGGGAGTGAAAGAGCAGAGGCCACAGTTCTCCCAACGTTCATCTATTCATTCTACTAAGGGCCTTCTATGTGTCAGGCACTGTGTCATTGAGTCAGGACTACAGAGCTGAATAAAGTCCCTACCCTCCTACAGCAAGTTTGCACTTTAGTTGTAGAGAGAGAGGCAGACAATAAACTTGTAAACTGACGACACAATTTAAGATAGTGATCAATGCTATGAAGAAAACAGTGAGCAATAGAGCAGCAGCACCTTGCCTGACAAGATTCCCTTAAGAAGCCTGCTTGTTTGGCTTTCCAGGTTAATGCAAACTCAAGATTACCCTATCTGATGAAACCGCTGGGGTACCTGTCCCCTAGGGGATGCCCCAAACAGTTCTTCAGGCTAGCAGGAAAAAAAATTAGGAAGAACTTCCATAATATATTTTAACAAAAAATTCAAAAGTTAAGGTTCCCTACTGTTTAATGTGCAGACTGTCTTTATTATATATGTATACACATACATAATCATACAAACATAAATACACTTATATAAATACATATATATGTAAATATTATAATTATATATATATAAAGTAAATATGACTATATTGGGAAAGTTTTCTTTTTACAAGTAGGAAGCATGATCAAAAAGTTTGAAGACTGTATAGTTTTGCTTGTTATCATTGGTGTATTTGTTTATTAGCTCGGTTGCTCTCTTTCTTTCTAATTACTTTTTTATTTTAATAATTGATTTTTTATTTTAATAACTTTATTTTATTTATTTATTTTTTTCTTTCTTTCTTTTTTATTTCTTTTCGCCCTTTTGTTCTGAGCCGTGTGGCTGACAGGGTCTTGGTGCACCAGCCAGGCATCAGGCCTGAGCCTCAGAGATGGGAGAGCTGAGTTCGGGACATTGGTCCACTAAAGACCTCCCAGGCCCTCATAATACCAATTGATGAGCGCTCTCCCAGAAATATCTGTCTCAACGCTAAGACCCAGCTCCACTGAAAGACTAGCAAGCTCCAGTGCTGGACTACCCATGCCAAACAACTAGCAAGACAGGAACACAACCCCACCCATTAGCAGAGAGGCTGCCTAAAATCATAATAAGTTCACAGACACCACGAAACACACCCCCGGATGCAGTCCTGCCCACCAGAAAGACAATATCCAGCCTCATTCACCAGAACCCAGGCACCAGTCCCCTCCACCAGGAAGGCTACAGAACACACTGAATAAACCTTACCCACTGGGGCAGACACCAGAAACAATGAAAACTATGAACCTGCAGCCTGCAAAAAGGAGACCCTCAAACACAGTAAGTGAAGCAAAATGAGAAGACAGAGAAATACACAGCAGATGAAGGAGCAAGGTAAAAACCCACCAGACCAAACAAATGAAGAGGAAATAGGCAGTCTACCTGAAAAAGAATTCAGATTAATGATAGTAAAGATGATCCAAAATCTTGGAAATAAAATGGAGAACATACAAGAAACATTTAACAAAGACCTAGAACTAAAGAGCAAACAAACAATGATGAACAACACAATAAATGAAATTTAAAATTCTCTAGAATGAATCAATAGCAGAATAACTGAGGCAGAAGAACAGATAAGTGACCTGAAAGATAAAATAGTGGAAATAACTAATGCAGAGCAGAATAAAGGAAAAAGAATGAAAAGAATTGAAGACAGTCTCAGAGACCTATGGGACCCCATTAAATAGTCCAACATTCAAATTATAGGGGTCCCAGAAGAAGAAGAGAAAAAGAAAGGGACTGAGAAAATATTTGAAGAGATTATAGTTGAAAACTTCCCTAATATGAGAAAGGAAAGAGTCAATCAAGTCCAGGAAGTGCAGAGAGTCCCACACAGGATAAATCCAAGGAGAAACACGCCAAGACACATATTAATTAAACTATCAAAAATTAAATACAAAGAAAAAATATTGAAAGCAGCAAGGGAAAAGCAACAAATAACATACAATGGAATGCCCATAAGGTTAACAGCTGATCTTTCAGCAGAAACTCTCCAAGCCAGAAGAGTGTGGCAGCGCATATTTAAAGCAATGAAAGGGAAACACCTACAACCAAGATCACCCTACCCAGCAAGGATCTCATTCAGATTCGACGAAGAAATTAAAACCTTTACAGACAAGCAAAAGCTAAGGGAATTCAGCACCACCAAACCAGCTTTACAACAAATGCTAAAGGAACTTCTCTAGGCAGGAAATACAAGAGAAGGAAAAAACCTATAATAACAAACCCAAAACAATTAAGAAAATGGTAATAGGAACATACCTATCGATAATTACCTTAAATGTAAATGGATTAAATGCTCCCAACAAAAGACATAGACTGGCTGAATGGATACAAAACAAGACCCATATATATGCTGTCTACAAAAGACCCACTTCAGACCTAGGGACACATACAGACTGAAAGGGAGGGGATGGAAAAAGATACTCCATGCAAATGGAAATCAAAACAAAGCTGGAGTAGCAATTCTCATATCAGACAAAATAGACTTTAAAACAAAGACTATTACAAGAGACAAAGAAGGACACTACATAATGATCAAGGGAACGATCCAAGAAGAAGATATAACAATTGTAAATATTTATGCGCCCAATATAAGTGCACCTCAATACATAAAACAAATGCTAACAGCCATAAAAGGGGAAATTGACAGTAACACAATAGTAGGGGACTTTAACACCCTGCTTGCACCAATGGACAGATCATCCAAAATGAAAATAAATGAGGAAACACAAGCTTTAAATGACACATTAAATAAGATGAACTTCATTAATATTTATAGAACATTCCATCCAAAAACAACAGAATACACTTTCTTCTCAAGTGCTCATGGAACATTCTCCAGGATAGATCATACCTTGGGTCACAATTCTAGCCTTGGTAAACTTAAGAAAATTGAAATCGTATCAAGTGTCTTTTCTGACCACACTGCTATAAGACTAGATATCAATTATAGGAAAAATCTGTAAAAAATACAAACACATGGAGGCTAAACAATACACTACTAAATAAGCAAGAAATAACTGAAGAAATCAAAGAGGAAACCAAAAAATACCTAGAAACAAATGACAATGAAAGCACGATGACCCAAAACCTATGGGATGCAGCAAAAGCAGTTCTAAGAGGGAAGTTTATAGCAATACAATCCTACCTCAAGAAACAAGAAACATCTCAAATAAACAACCTAAACTTACACCTAAAGCAATTAGAGAAAGAAGAGCAAAAAACCCCCAAAGTTAGCAGAAGGAAATAAACCATAAAGATCAGATCAGAAATAAATGAAAAAGAAATGAAGGCAATGATAGCAAAGATCAATAAAACTAAAAGCTGGTTCTTTGAGAAGATAAACAAAATTGATAAACCATTAGCCAGACTTATCAAGAAGGGAAAAGACTCAAATCAGTAGAATTAGAAATGAAAAAGGAGAAGTAACAACTAACACTACAGAAACACAAAGGATCATGAGAGAATACTACAAGCAACTATATGGCAATAAAAGGTACAACCTCGAAGAAATGGACAAATTCTTAGAAAAGAGTAACCTTCAGAGACTGACCCGGAAGAAATAGAAAATATAAACAGACCAATCACAAGCACTGAAATTGAAACTGTGATTAAAAATTTTCCAACAAACCAAAGCCCTGGACCAGATGGCTTCACAGGCGAATTCTATCAAACATTCAGAGAAGAGCTAACACCTATCCTTCTCAAACTCTTCCAAAATATAGCAGAGGGAGGAACACTCCCAAACTCATTCTACGAGGCCACAATCACCTTGATACCAAAACTTGACAAGGATGTCACAAAGAAAGAAAACTACAGGCCAATATCAGTGATGAACACAGATGCAAAAATCCTCAACAAAATGCTAGCAAACAGAATCCAACAGCACATTAAAAGGATCATACACCATGATCAAGTGGGGTTTATCCCAGGAATGCAATGATTCTTCAATATATGCTAATCAATCAATGTGATAAACCATATTAACAAACTGAAGGATAAAAACCATATGATCATCTCAATAGATGCAGAAAAAGCTTTTGACAGAATTCAATACCCTTTTATGATAAAAACTCTCCAGAAAGTAGGCATAGAGGGAACTCACCTCAACATAATAAAGACCATATATGACAAACCCACAGCCAACATCATTCTCAATGGTGACAAACTGAAACCATTTCCACTAAGGTCAGGAACAAGACAAGGTTGCCCACTCTCACCACTGTTTTCAACACAGTTATGGAAGTTTTAGCCACAGCAATCAGAGAAGAAAAAGAAATAAAAGGAATCCAAATCATAAAAGAAGAAGTAAAATTGTCACTGTTTGCAGATGACATAATACTATATACATAGAGAACCCTAAAGATGCTACCAGAAAACAACTAGAGCTAATCAATGAATTCGGTAAAGTAGCAGGATATAAAATTAATGCACAGAAATCTCTGGCATTCCTATACACTAATGATGAAAAATCTGAAAGAGAAATTGAGGCAATACTCCCATTTACCATTGCAACAAAAAGTATATAATACCTAGGAATAAACCTACCTAAGGAGACAAAAGATCTGTATGCAGAAAACTATAAGACACCAATGAAAGAAATTAAAGATGATACAAACAGATGGAGAGAGATACCATGTTCTTGGATTGCAAGAATCAAAATTGTGAAAACGACTATACTACCCAAAGAAATCTGCTATCAAGATTCAATGCAATCCCTATCAAGCTACCAAAGGCATTTTTCACAGAACTAGAACAAAAAATTTCACAATTTGTATGGAAATAAAAAAGACCCCGAATAGCAAATGTAATCTTGAGAAAGAAAAACGGAGCTGGATGAATCAGGTTCCCTGATTCCAGACTATACTACAAAGCTACAGTAATCAAAAGAGTATGGTACTGGCACAAACAGAAATATAGATCAAAGGAACAGGATAGAAAGCCCAGAGAGAAACCCACACACATATGGTCACCTTATCTTTGATAAAGGAGGCAAGAATATACAATGGAGAAAAGAGAGTCTCTTCAATAACTGGTACTGGGGAAACTGGACAGCTACATGTAAAAGAATGAAATTAGAACAGTCCCTAACACCATACACAAAAATAAACTCAAAATGGATTAAACACCTAAATGTAAGGCCAGACACTATAAAACTCTTAGAGGAAAACATAGGCAGAACACTCTATGACCTAAATCACAACAGGATCCTTTTTGACCCACCTCCTAGAGAAATGGAAATAAAAACAAATATAAACAAATGGGAGCTAATGAAACTTCAAAGCTTTTGCCCAGCAAAGGAAACCATAAATAAGTCGAAAAGTCAACCCTCAGAATGGGAGAAAATATTTACAAATGAAGCAACTGACAAAGGATTAATCTCCAAAATACACAAGCAGCTCATGCAGCTCAATATCAAAAATACAAACAACCCAATCCAAAAATGGGCAGAAGACCTAAATAGACATTTCTCCAAAGAAGATATACAGATAGCCAACAAACACATGAAAGGATGCTCAACATCACTAATCATTAGAGAAATGCAAATCAAAACTACAATGAGGTATCACCTCACACTGGTCGGAATTGCCATCCGCAAAAAGTCTACAAACAATAAATGCTGGAGAGCGTGTGGAGAAAAGGGAACCCTCTTGCACTGTTGGTGGGAATGTAAATTGATACAGCCACTATGGAGAGCATTATGGAGGTTCCTTAAAAAACTACAAATAGAACTACCATATGACCCAGCAATCCCACTACTGGGCATATACCCTGAGAAAACCAAAATTTAAGAAGAGTCATGTACCAAAATGTTCATTGCAGCTCTATTTACAATAGCCCGGAGGTGGAAACAACCTAAGTGCCCATCATCAGATGAATGGATAAAGAAGATGCGGCACATATATACAATGGAATATTACTCAGCCATAAAAAGAAACAAAATTGAGCTATTTGTAATGAGGTGGATAGACCTAGAGTCTGTCATACAGAGTGAAGTAAGTCAGAAAGAAAAAGACAAATACCATATGCTAACACATATATATGGAATTTAAGGGGAAAAAAATGTCATGAAGGACCTAGGGGTAAGACAGGAATAAAGACACAGACCTATTGGAGAACAGACTTGAGGATATGGGGAGGGGGAAGGGTGAGCTGTGACAGGGCGAGAGAGAGGCATGGACATATATACACTAACAAACGTAAGGTAGATAGCTAGTGGGAAGCAGCTGCATGGCACAGGGATATTGGCTCGGTGCTTTGTGACCACCTGGAGGGGTGGTATAGGGAGGGTGGGAGGGAGGGAGACGCAAGAGAGAAGAGATATGGGAACATATGTATATGTATAACTGATTCACTTTGTTATAAAGCAGAAACTAACACACCATTGTAAAGCAATTATACCCCAATAAAGATGTTAAAAAAAACACCTAAAAATAGAACTACCATATGACCCAGCAATCGCACTACAGCACATACCCTGAGAAAACCATAATTCAAAAAGAGTCATGTACCACAATGTTCATTGCAGCTCTATTTACAATAGCCAGGACATGGAAGCAACCTAAGGGTCTATCAACAGATGAATGGATAAAGAAGATGTGGCACATATATACAATGGAATATTACTCAGCCATTAAAAGAAACTAAATTGAGTTATTTGTAGTGAGGTGGATGGACCTAGAGACTGTCATACAGAGTGAAGTAAGTCAGAAAGAGAAACAAATACCCCATGCTAACACATATATATGGAATAAAAAAATAAAAAATTTTCTGAAGAACCTAGGGGCAGGACAGTAATAAAGACGCAGACGTAGAGAATGGACTCGAGGACACAGGGAGGCGGAAGGGTAAGCTGGGACGAAGTGAGAGAGTGACATGTGGGAACAGATAGCTAGTGGGAAGCAGCCGCATAACACAGCGAGATCAGCTCAGTGCTTTGTGACCACCTACAGGGGTGGGATAGGGAGGGTGGGAGGGAGACGCAAGAGGGAGGGGATATGGGGATATATGTATATGTATAGCTGATTCACTTTGTTATAAAGCAGAAACTAACACACCATTGTAAAGCAATTATACTCCAATATGATGCTAAAAAAAATTTTTTTTGAAGATTGTCAGACTAAACATTGTCATGGTCAAAGGAAATGAATAAGACCCATGTGTCACCAAGACTTGGACACAGAATGAAGAACGTGTGACTGTGTGTGTAATGGTGTCTCCGTGTTACACAATGACACCAGCTAACAGGTATTTCCTCCTTACATATGCCAAGCGCTGTGCTGAGCACTGTACATACATCATCTCAGGTAATCTAAAAATTCAGGGAGCTGTTACAATTTCAGCACCATTTTACAGATGAAGAAACTGAGGCTCAGAGCAGTTCCAAGGGTTGCCCATAAGAGTTATGCTTCATAGAGTCATGTGTTCTCCCAAATGGTATGTGTTTCCCGGGAAATGAGTCAGAAACAAGGAGTCCTTAGACTCTCTCTTGATCAATGAACTCACTGACCCTCGTAGAACATTCTTCAGCTGGTGAAGAAAAGAATCTCCCTAAACCAAAGCACAGTAAAGGGTGCACACTAATCCAATCAGCTAGAGTAGTCGCTTTCGGCCTTTTCAATCTAGGGAGAATGTCACAGGGCTTGTCTAGGGAGCGTCATTTCCCATCTAGACCTCAGAATCACAGACAGTGGCAGCAAGTTTTCAGAATGGTCTCAGTCTCGCCCCAAAGCAATCTGCCTGACAATGTCATAAACCTTTTTCTGTTTTCCACTCTCAGGTCTTGGTTTAGTGTTCCAGCATCTTAAAGACTGTTCTAGAGCTACTAAGTGGCCTATGAATAGTAATATATCTACAAAAAACTAATATTGTACAATTACCAGGGGAACAAAATAAATTTCCCTCTGAGATTAATTTAATCACACTAATTTTTTTTTTCTCCAGGGTGTTTAGATGCATACAATATAAAAGACTTTTAAATCGTTCCAGATAAAATGTTAACTTTTCTATTGTGACTTCTGAAAAAGAACTAAAAATGCTCTTAAAATTATACAGAAGGAGACAGATCTAGTATACGTCTTCTCCAGAGAGATAAGAGGTAAAACAAAAGAAAGGCATAGAAAAGAAAAAAGACATCAAATATATTTCAGTGGGACTTTCACAGGGCATCCCTAATGATCTGTTTGTCTGCTAGTTCTGCTTTTCCAAAGTTCTTCTATGCCTCCCCCTTGAAGGCCTGCTATCTGCTGGGGAGCAGGCCCTCAGCTTTGGCTCATTGCTTCATCTCAGTGTAGGGCTTCAGAGGCCTTGGACGACCAAAGTGGGCATTTCTTTGAGTTGATGTGGGGCTGGCTTGCTGAACTACAAGGGCGCCTTTGGATAACTCAGGGCATACAAACTGCTTTGTTTATTAGGACTAAAAATTAGACCATGTAGTACAATCTGGGAACTAGGCCAAATTTCAGGCAGGACCTCAGCATTTATGACAATAACAAAGGCACAGTGGAAAAGTCCAGTTAATGAGGAAAGGCACCCATAAAGAATTTCCCAAAGAGCCAAGGGGTTATAATAACATACTACATATAGTCTAATCCTTCCTAAGACTCTACCTCTTATACTAGGGTTCTACACAAATAACACCAGCTCTGGGGAAGTATGCAATTTTCTCCTGAACCCCTGAGGATCAGATGAGAAAAGTGTGCAGCTCTGAGTTCCTACCCTCTGCAGGATGCTGGGGAACTGGGACCCCTGGCCAACTCATGGCGGTGTCCTCCTCCAACATTCTAGGCTTTCCTGGCCTCCAGCCCATTCTCATTCAGGGTAGGATGATAAATCTAAATTTAGACAAACCCACACTACCTGGCTTTGTGATTTTGTTGTTGTTGTTGAGTGGCGTTTGTTTGGGAATAAAGGTATTGAAGGGAAAGAACAGAGGACAAGTTGGGAAAGAGGGAAAGAAAATTGTCTACATGGAATGGGGGAAGAGAGGCTTTAAAACCATCTTCTATCATTAAAACACAATAACAATAATTTATAAATAAATGGAAGTGTCAATCTTTTATTTTTTTGTGATATTTAATGAATTTTCATCAAATTTGCAAGTTTTGCTTAGGATGGCTTAGGTTAAAATAAAGACTACCCTAAATTTGCTTCTAGTAATTGGCAATGGGATTCCCTAATGACATACATAAAAGTAGGCAGGTGTCCTCTGTAGGAGCTGACAAATAGATTCATTAAGAAGCTCAAGCAAGTGCTGAGCAGAGCACAAGCTGCCAAGATGTGAACAGAGAAAATGCACAGTGGTTTCAAGTGTGAGTCTCCAATCAAAACTCACTAGGACACATGGGGAGGGAGAAGGGTAAGCTGGGACGAAGTGAGACAGTGGCATGGACATATATACACTACCAAACGTAAAACAGATGGCTAGTGGGAAGCAGCCGCATAGCACAGGGAGATCAGCTCGGTGCTTTGTGACCACCTGGAGGGGTGGGATAGGGAGGGTGGGAGGGAGACGCAAGAGGGAGGCGATACGGGGATATAGGTATATGTATAGCTGATTCACTTTGTTATACAGCAGTAACTAACACACCATTGTAAAGCAATTATACCCCAATAAAGATGTTATTTTAAAAAACCCAAAAAACTCACAAGGACAGATACACTAAGTTTCTGAACTGATCTGCAACTGAGCTGCTTCTCAGAGGAGCAATTCCAAGAACCAGGCTCCAGGGCAAGTTACAGTGGGCATTTATTTATTTAGTAGTTAACGATCCACCCCTGCATCCTAGCTGGGGAGGCCAGCTAGGAACTGTACAGCAGGGTACAAAGCTGCTTTGAAACAAAGCAGACCAGATCCTTTCCCCTGCTCCCTGAATAAATGAACGGATGAATGAATGAGGGGCTCCCAGCTGCGGCACCCGTACCTTCTCCAACATCTCATCCCACATCCTTCAGATTCCTCTTCCACATTCCTCCTCCTGATTCACTCCACCTGGGGTAAGTGTTCAAAAGCAAAGGTCACCCAGACCCTTATACAAATGTGCTGGTTTGGGGGAGGAAGAAGCCGGAGAGGTTGATGGGTTTGGCAGAACAGAATCAGGAGGCATTTCATAAGAATGGAAGACTGTGCTCTGTGTCCCTCCCATGGAGGGTCACCAGCGGCACCAGAAATAGGACAAGGAATTTGAAGGGAATAAAGGAGGAAAAACCTAAGGGTGTGACTATGGCATGTAGCCTGAAGCCTTTTTGGGAAACCGGTTTTCCCAAAATGGTGACTGTTTATAACAACAAAGGATAGCAAACCCATTTCAGATATTATCTTCCCTCAATAGTCCCTTCCAGTGAGATGATTTGTTTATATACTCAGTAAGGAAAGTGACATCTAGAAAGTCAGAAGACACTTGCATAGGCCATGCCAGTGTCAAGGCCCATGGCACAACACAGGCTTCTAGGAAACTTTCTGGTTCCAGACAAAGCCCCCAGGGTCCTGTGGTTTAGCTCCTTGAAGGTTGATATGAATGAGTCTTATCTACCTCTAGGTACCTCACCCCTGTGCCAGGAACAGAGCAATTCCTCAGTAATTTTTGTCCCTAGTAATTTAATTTGTAATAATACTTAAAATTTTTTAATAATAGTTGTGTTTTTTAAATAAATGAACAAATAAGAAGTTCACTGTTGCAATAATCCAGAGAAAGCTTCTACCAAAAAATAAGTTCACACCTATTAGTATATGCCTGGCAATGTGCTAGGCATGGGGTAGGGGGTGAAGGAGGATACAGATGCATCACTTTGTGTTAAACACTGTTCTCTGGCCACTGTCCTCCACTGTACAACCCTGATACCCAGGGAAAACAGCCATTAATTTCTAACATGTCAATGTGAGGAGGATATCCTTCCTATGAGAAAGATCTTGGAAACAAGAAAGCACCAGGCAACTAGGCAGACATGGGGAGTTAAGATTTGGGCAAGCAAGCTTGAAAGCAGGAGATATGACGCAGTCCACCCATAACTAGCTTCAGCTGAAAGCACTTCACTTACCATTAGCATATAATTGAGGAAAGGGCTTATCACCACCTGCAGTGCTAATCACTGCGAACTCAAACTGGATTTTGCATCTGTGACAAAGCCCCACAGTTCCCTGAAAATGCCACTGAAGTAAGACAAGTTTCTGTTGCAAAATTACAACATAAAATACTTTCAACATATGCCTTCTTACTCATGACAGACACACACAACCATTTTGACAGGAGCTATTGTAAAGAAGAAGGAAGAGGCAGAGAACAGAAGGAAAGGGAGGGAGGAAGGCAGACATGCCATAAAGAAAGGAGTTACATATGGAAGAGGACAAATCAAACCTCAAACTTCAGATGCAGAGATTAACAAGGAAGAGCCCCTTTGCATACCTTGTTTCAGGAAATCTTCAAGAGCTTCTTGAAGACCTTGAAGGTCTTGAAGACCCCCCAAATCTAAGTCAAATTCACCATAAGGAAACAACAATCCAATTAATAAGGACTGGGTAAATGTTAACTGTCCCAGAAGATAACTGAAAAAGGAAAAAGGGAGGGCTTGGAGTCCTGAATCTGAAAGGTGGCTCTACATTTTACCAACTAAGTGGCCTTGGAAAAAAATTTTAGTCCGCCAATCTTCAGTTTCCCCACCTGTAAAATGTGAAAAATAATATTTACCATGCAGAGTTGGGAAGATCATATGAGGTAATGCATATAAAAGCACTGGCACTGGGCTTCCCTGGTGGCGCAGTGGTTGGGAGTCCGCCTGCGGATGCGGGGTGCGCGGGTTCGTGCCCCGGTCCGGGGAGGGGGTCCTGCGTGCCGCGGAGCGGCTGGGCCTGTGGGCCGTGGCCGCTGGGCATGCGCGTCCGGAGCCTGTGCTCCGCGGCGGGAGGGGCCACGGCAGTGAGAGGCCCGCGTACCGCAAAAAAAAAAAAAAAAAAAAAAAGTATAAAAGCACTGGCACTGTGCTTCCTAATTAAATACTTTTCTCCCTCCTCACCTCTTTGCTCTTGCCAGAATCTTCAGGGCACTCCTAACTGAAATAAGAATAGAGGATCTGTCCAGTGCTTCTGAAACTCAAATGTGTATATGAATCATTTGGGTTCAAATGCAGATTCTGACTCAGCAGTTTTGTGATGTGGCCTGAGGTTCTGAATTTCTAAACAAGCTCCAGGGGAGAAGATGATGCTTGTTAGAGGCCCGCTTTTCAAGAAGCAAAGTATTAAATAGCCGCTAAGAGTTTTGATAAATACAAATTTCTATGATATAAGAAAGGTACATGTATTTTTCAAAAGGCTGTGCAAATAATTTAGTGAAATTCGTACATATCCAAAAAAGTCCCATTTGTCCACTATAGATGGGGAACCTTGTGAGATACTTGATTTCACCAGTAGACTAGAGCGGAATCAACATCAGAGCTAAAACACTGAAATGCCTTACACCACTGCTTAGACTATAGAAAGAAAATGTCCTTTTGACTCAGCTGAAGACATTTTTCTAGATTTCTCATTCAATCCTTAGAAAAATACATTGGATGAAAATAAAAATCAGAGATTCTTCATGCACTTTCAGTTAAAGCTCTGGCAAATAAAAAGATCAGATCAAGCATTATGTTGGAAAACAAAAGACCGCGGAAGAAATTCCACAGGTATGTGGAGGCACGGGGGAGCATGGCAGGAAGAGAAGGGGAAGAGGGCAGGAGGAACCCTTTTTTAAAAATGAAAAAATGCAAAATGCAAAAAACCTGACCATTTGCACAGGAAATAACATATATAGGTCCTGTATAGGTTCAGGAATTTATTTATAATTATTTGCACATAAAGCATAAATTCAGAACTATTCCTAATGTCAAAATACTTTAGTTATTTTTAATAATCACACATATAAAATTCACATTCGAACTAAACAAACAAGAAAAATTCAACTGCCTTGCATACTCAAAACATTCAATTCTAGAATAACCTAGAACTTTCGAAGGAGCACATCATTTTCTTCAGTCAGTTTAGGTTTAGATGGACTTAAAGGGGACTGGTACTGGGCTTTCTGAGTAGCCAATGGTTTCACAAATCCAGACAAGGGTTCAAAGTGCAGTGCAAATTAGTAAGTTTCCAAATCAAGTTAGACCATTTTTATACTATATGAATGCAACATGGTATATTTTTCAAAAGACATTTATTAACAACATGAACAAGTTTTTTAAAAAGAATTTATCTCACAAAGCACCGAGCTGATCTCCCTGTGCCATGCGGCTGCTTCCCACTAGCTATCTATTTTACGTTTGGGAGTGTATATAAATAAGTCCATGCCACTCTCTCACTTCGTCTCAGCTTACCCTTCCCCCTCCCTGTGTCCTTAAGTCCATTCTCTACGTCTGCTTCTTTATTCCTGTCCCACCCCTAGGTTCTTCATAACCATTTTTGGGGTATTTTTTGTTTTTTTTTTTTTGATTCCGTATATATGTATTAGGCATAGGGAGGGTGGGAGGGAGACACAAGAGGGACGGGATATGGGGATATATGTATATGTATAGCTGATTCACTTCGTTATAAAGCAGAAACTAACACACCACTGTAAAGCAATTATACTCCAATAAAGGTGTTAAAAAAAGAAAAAGAATTTATCTCTTATTAGAAAATTATCTCCCTTACCCAGATATAGTGAAAACATTAACTGTAAGTCTAACACCATTCAATTTTATACTTAATATTACAATGTCTTGTACTGTTATTTCATTTCTGTATATAAAATAATCTCAAGGGGATAGCAAATCTCTGAGGAGCTAAGACCCTACCTTATACTTTTTTAAGTCTCTATAGGATTTAACAAAGTGATAAACAATTCCTAATTACTCAATATAAGCCAGATAAACCCAATTTTTTTTTTTTTCTTTGCAGTACATGGGCCTCTCACTGTTGTGGCCTCTCCCGTTGCGGAGCACAGGCTCCGGACGCGCAGGCTCAGCGGCCATGGCTCACGGGCCCAGCCGCGCCGCAGCATGTGGGATCTTCCCAGACCGGGGCACGAACCCGTGTCCCCTGCATCGGCAGGCGGACTCTCAACCACTGCGCCACCAGGGAAGCCCTAAACCCAATTTTTTTAATGCAAAATAATACATGAGGGAAATGCAATTCCATTTATCAGAACAAACAGGAGCTAATATAATGGTTAGTAATTCACAACACAAACAAGTCATTTCCAGTACATAACTTTGAGAAGTACATTTGCCAAAGAAAGATAGGCTCTAGCATAAATATAGATTTTTCACATTTTTTTAGCATAACATCTTTGTGCAGTTCATTAACTTTTCCATATCAGAGAGTGAGGGAGAAGAAAAGAAATCAAACATTCCTTTAGCTTATTTTCTCACCTAGAAAAGTCTGAGCAGTGCTTTCTCTGCCAGACATTACGAAGTCCAGCCCATTTGTGCTCCTAAACTCACAAATGTCTTGCTTACAACAATGGCGTTTTTGTGGCATTTGGCCTACAAGAGTGTTTAAAACATTGCAGCACAGGACTTTGTGGTTTGCAAGAATCATAGAAACATGACTTGGAAAGGAATCTTCAAAGTTCAATTATTCATTCCATCCTTCTGCTTCCATATAAAAGTTATCTAAACCAGCAGTATAATAGATTTAATATTTTTTAAAAGGCTCTCTGCTTTTTAAGATAGAGAGCAATAATATAGCATAATTAAACAAAAATTGGGTTGGCAGCCAGGACAAGGACAGTTAATTATAGAAATTGGAAACTAGTTAAGGCAACAAGACATAATTATTAATGGCCCAATGGCAACCTGTTGGGAGGTATGATACGGCACATGACTCTGTCCTCAACTGTGTTGTGCTCAATATTTTAATTAAGAGCTTATATTGGTCATTCTTAACCTGGTTGCTCATTAGAACCACATGGGGAGACTTTTTTTTTAATACCAATGCCTGGACTCCACCCCCCAGAGCCTCTATTTTGATTGGCCCATTGGTTTAGAATTCAGTGAAGATGCAGAAGACATGTTGGTAAGTCCACACATGGCACAGCAGAGTAAGGCCTGTTCTGTGACAAGCAAGATGCAGAGATAAATGTGGCACAGTCCTGATCATTAATAATGAAAGTGAGATTAATAGGAGATTAATAGGAGTCAACAATCACCAGAAAGCCAGAGCAATCTTGGGCTGCATTAATAATCCTTCTACTTCAAGCTGATCAAATAACTTTTGGAATATTGCTTGACTTTGGAGCAACACACTTTAAGAAATGATAGCAGAGCTGAAGCTCTTTGAAAAGAAAGGGAATTGGAGATGATTGTTCTGGAGACTAGTCTACTCAGTGAGCCAAACATCAGAAGGGTTGTCACATGAAATAGGAGACACACTTGCTCTGCTTTGGCCTCAGAAGAAAAACTAACCCAATGGCTAATAAAGCAAAAGAAGATCAATTTGGATCAAATGATGGACAAACTGTCTAATGATCAAAACTATGCAAAGACAGAAAAGGCCCTTTTCAGAAGTGGTATGTTTTCCTCCTCTAGAGGGATACAAACACAGACTGGATATGTCATCACTAAAAATTCTGTGGAGAGAAGTTGATGGAAAAGCTTTAAAGGATAATTCTATGCTGAGATTCTATGATGAACTTCAGCTAACTTCCTTACTGTACCAGTCAGGCTTTCCCATTTGTATAAAACAACTCCTCTTCCATGCACTTTTGGGCTATTGGGAAAGAATGATGTCACCACCTGCAGCATATCTAGATTGTACCTGGACAGCCACATCTATTGAGGTGACCTTGATTCACAGCAAACTTTACAACCAAAGAGCACATGTAAAACCCAGAACAACTAGGGCTGCTAGAGATGTCAAATCAGGGTATCAGCAAGTAGAAATTTAGATCACCGATCTAGATATAAGAATCTGATTGCTGTTCTGTGCTCAAAGAAAAGTCTCTCACCATTCAAGCCAGAACATTCTTACCCGTTCTTATAACTACAACCTTTCCTACATGCACATAAACATGCAACACACATTTATATATATGGCCCCTAATCAACTCCTAGCATCATTTTTAAATTACCTCCAGATTTAACTTTAATGCCTGAATAGTTTACTTTTGTAAGACACTGCATATAGAAAGTCAGATATAAAATTCAACAGTAACCTGAGCACAGGTTTTATAACAGTAGACATGAATTTGAGACTACATTGTTAACACAAATGATTTGATTAATCTTTCCACTACAGAACATAAAATGTGAGAGTTACTATCTTTTAATAATATGAATCATAGAAACAAACTAACTGGTCCAGTAAAGAAAATTACAAAACAGGGTTAAAAACCTTGATACCGTTGGGGTTGTGGTTTTTCCGTTAAGCTCTCAACTGTTACTGAACTTGTCCAATGTTATCCACGTGATTGATTTATGGATTACTTTCATAAACCATTTGCCAACAAAGGAAATGGCAGTTGTAGTTCTTGCTTCACACAGAAGGTTACTTTCCTTCCTGCTCCATCTTTACATTTCTCAGTCTTAGTTTCAATCTGTCCCACCACAGTGAGGCTACAGCAGAGCTCCAAAATTCTAACACCAAAATTAGCTTATCTTAACTCTTTTAATTCCAATTACACATTGTTTGGAAACTTTTAAATTTTATATCATTGCAATGAATAAAGTAAAAGTTAAATAAACCTAATCTACGTGGCTTTACTTGAAACTTACTTCACAGAGCAGATGGAATGGAACTAGTTTATGAAGATGCTTAAATTATCTCAAGCCTGGAACAGGTAAATGACAAACACTTCAGAGTTTTAGAGCTTAACTGTATTTTTTAATTACCTTAATTTGCCATTTTAGAACGTTTAGGAATAGGAATTCAGAGGCTAAAACAAAAGATTAAAACAGATCAACCAAATTAAGGAAACAAAAAAATCAGACAAATGCTTAGCCAAAGAATAACACTATTTAAACAAATCAGATGTTAAAAAGATAAAACATTTATACTTTTAAAGTCCTGAATCCAGAATGAAAATGAATTTGAGAGATGTCCAAAAATTATCTTTTCTCTTCAAGTAATTATTTATAAAGAAAGATAAAAACCTCTGTCATGTAGAACGTAGAATAATTTATACAGATATTAACAGCACACAAAACAGAAGACATTTCAATGTTTGCTAAAAAGCCATTGCTACTATAGTAACGCTGCAATACAAACAAAACATGCAACAACCAACAACCAGAAACCGATAACAAATGCAAGTTACTGGCACTTTCCACAACTAATTCCAGCTTGGTCACAGAGTTTGTCATCATCTGTCCTCTTTGGTTGGTGCAGAAATTGCTTTGATTATCAGTCTTCTTGGTGAGGAGCTACAGCATGTTGGCAGTGCAACTATGCTGGTCATGAAAAAAAGAAAGAGAAATCCAAATTTTCCATCGGGCCAAGGATTAAAGCAGGACTAGGATGTGTCCCAGCATGTGGATATCCCAGAGTCTCCCAAAGAAAATGTTTAGAGTTTTACCTTCCCACAGGCTTTTTGTACTTGGATAGTCAAAATGTCAGAAAATTGATTCAAAAATGCTTCACTTCATTTCAATGAGCCTGAAAGCTTAAATACTATTTCTCTTTTTTTACTGCAAATTATTAATTAAGGGAGCTATACCCCACTCCCTTCTTTTTTTGCATGTTTTTTCCCCTGCCCTCTGACTTCCAAACCCCGGACTTCTAAAAAAAATTTAAACTGCTTTCTTCAGGTCCTCCAACTGCTTCCTTCTGACTTAAAGATGTTTTGCCTTAGCTCATGAGCGCCTAGCATCAGATATGGTTTCCTGCCTCCTGTTCCCTGAGGGGCTCCACCCTGCACCCCACCCCATCCCAGCTTTCGTCTCATCCTTTCTCTGCTTTCCTCAGCTCTCCACTGCTTCTTGGGCTCCCTCCCTCCCCCTTTAACTATGGGGGAGTTTCTACCGCCACACCTTTCAGCCGCCTGCCTTCAGTTCTATTTTTTCTCCTAGCGTTAAGCACCTCCTTCCAATGGATATCCCTAATCTACAACTCTAACCCCACCCAAGTTACATTCCATATTAACCTGGGCATTTCAATTTGGATATCGAATCTATTTAATCCCAAGTGCTAATAACATCCTTTTTCACTCTGTTGACTACTCAGCTCCTGAGACCCTATTACCTCATATTCAAATTCTTTTTTTAAACAGTCAGGTCTCACCTACCTGAACTATCGTTTCCCATGACACACCCTAATTCCCATGAATTAGGTTGGACCTCGGGACTTTGCTCCTGTCTCTGTTCCTAACATTGGTGGTACAAATAAACAAACGAGGCTCGAATCATTTCCCTTTTCCTCTGGTGACACTTCCTCAAATACTTCACTCACCCTTCACTCCCCTAACACTTACAGGCCACATCACACAAGTAAAATTTAGCATTACCTTTTCAGTACTACCTACTGTCAAATTCGTTCTTATGTCCTGGTCTTCTCTTCTGGAGTAGATTATACATTCTCCTTGAAGGTGGAAAGCAAAATTTATACCTGCTTTTTTAATAACCCCGGTATCACTCAACACATTACCAGCCTAAGCAATAGGGACTTCTAGCATGCAGTTTGGGGCCCACCTAAATATAACCTGCCCATCCCAGTTTCCTCATGTGTTTCTACTCCTTTGAGCTTCACATTCTTTTTGTTCATGGCCTCAAAACCTCTTTGGAAAGTGATTAAGTCAACAAACACACATGTTACTAGGCATAGAGCAGGCACATCGTGAACATATTGAATTTTAAAAATCATTTCTATTAAAAAAAAGGGACTAGGACTCATCGATTCACCCACGCACACAGGGATACAGGTTTTACTGTTGTGCCCGTCTGGTCTCAGAGAAACACAGACACATCATTACAATGTGGGGTCTATAGAGGTCCAGTGACTGTCCAAGCTCACACACCCAGAATGATGGTGGGCCATAATTTTTTACTCTACTCAAACCACTGATTCTGAGTTAAAAGAGAAGAGACTGTGGAAACATAGAAAGCCCCGTTTAAGTGGGTGGGAGGGACATGGAAGGGGCTCATGCTGAAGGGCATCTTGGTGGCACCATTGTAACACTGACTGCTAAGAATCAGCCATATTGCCACATTGAATGAACACTTTTTGGAAAACCCAAATGGTCATTGTTCTACCCATCACAAAAATCATAAGAGCAACAAGAGCTCCATCCAATAACCATAATATCAACAAGCCATCTCAAGATTCAAGGAATAAATTAAGGTGTTCGAATCACAGTTTTTGGATGGAAAGCTTTCTTTAAAAGCATCCAAAACTACTTGGTTAAATTTTCACCAACTTATAGAAGCCTGTACACTTCCTGAAATAGGATCAATAATTCAGCTCAGGAAAATGCCCTTTAGAAACTTCCCATCTATATTCATGCATGAAATACATTCAGACAGAAGTTGTTAAGCGTTCACGTTTACTGAACTTTCTGAGTTTGAGGCAGGATAAGTTTCTCAGCACTCAGACAAGTTCATCCCCCTTCTCAAATTCTGTTAGAGTTCAAGAGAATTGAATGGGGGTAGGGTATGCCTGTGCTGATGTGAGACATAAAAATAACAGGAGCCAGTGGGAACCGATGTTTTCCAACATTTCTTTATTTTTTAATAAAGTTGGAAAATAGCTATAATTAATCCAACACTTTTTCTGACATTTTTTGACATTGACACATTTTAATACAACTGTTTTCAGTACTTCTACCATTCACTCTGAACTCCTTTTAATAGGGATCATGAGTGGCTGTCTGGCTCGCTCTCACGTTTTTCTAACATTATTAACATATTTTAATACAACAACTGTTCTCATTACTTCTATTATTCATTCCTATCATTAACCAAGAAAACTTTGAACTCCTTTCTAATGAGAATAATAATTCTAGCATTCAGCTCACTCTTCCTTCACTCTCCAATCTCACTTTGTGTTACATATCTTGGCAGTCTGAAATCCCACTTGTTTTATGTTTTCCACCTTCCAGTTTTCACAATATCATGTGTCATTTCCCAATTAATTTCACTTAGAATCATTAACCTTGTCTTTTGTGTTCTAAACCCTTTATCTTTTAAAAGCACTTTTGATCATTTTTTAAGCCTGTGCTATGTCCTATAAAGTGCTTTGAAGCTTAAGGGTCTGTTGATAAATTAATGTCCTCTAGGTATTGAAATATCTTCCTTCAACCTTCAAAGAGAAAAGTTTGCCAGTCTTTGTGTTTGTGGAAATCATACCAGTTATCTGAGCTTTGTGTAAATTTTTCTCCCAAGTTCTCATCTACAAACGCTAAGGGTAAGATTTAAGGTCATTCTTAGCCTCACATTTGTAAAATTTTATATCTCCTTTATCTGCCTTTGTCCTCTGAGTATAAAAACTTTACCAGCAGGTATGTAAGAGAAGGAGAGGAGGTTCAGAGGATTTGTTTGGGGTTTTTTTTGTTGTTGTTGCAGTTTGTCTTTCAAGATTGGTCAAAAGAACAGCAGGGTATCATGGAAACAAAACAGGCTTTGAATCTGGCCAGTCTAAATTAGAATTCTACCTATGAGCAGTGTGACCTCAGACAAGTTACTAAATGGAACTCCACCTCAACTCTCTGGGTTTTGTGGAAGATTAGGTATATGTGTAAAGTACCTGGTACACAGCTAGACTCACAGCTGTAAGAATGGGAACCATTATCCAGCTGTGTGACCTTGAGTAAATCACTTAAGAGAGATCTCTGTGTATCAATGTATTCATATACAAAAGTGAGATAAGTAAAGTGCTCTCTTCATAGAGTTATGAGATTAAATTAGTTTAATATAATACAGTGCTTAGAACCCTGCCTTTCAGATGGTAAGCACTATATATGCGTAAGCTACTATTATTATTATAACTAACTTTGTTATTATCATCACTGTTAACCATCTATCTGTCAATATCCACACTGAGAGTGTCAGAAATATTTCCTGAACTCATCAAATGCTTTGCACAGAGTAGGTAATCAATAAGTATCTCATCAAATCATTATCATTGCCATATTGCTTATTCGGCAGGTGCAGGGGGCTGTTCTCTACAACCACAGTTGTTTACACTGTTAATCTTCTTGCCTTAGGTGCATTTGTATCTCTGCTATTGCATTCCCTGCATAATTCATCAGCAACTTCCACACCTTCAGTATCACAGATTTGCTGACTTTTCAGCATGATGTCTGCTGCAAAAAGTTTACAACTTTAGTCAACTTCTCAGTATCTTCCGAACATTATTTTCACTGATATCTTACTTTATCCAGTACTTCATAGGGAATCTAAAATTTATCGTGCATACTTGCCCACAGCCATGTTAGGTTAAAGAAAAAAATCCATATAAAAAGTTTAGCATAGAGCCTGGTACATAGTAAGCATCTAATACATATTAGCTAGTCTTACTATTATCAAATATTTATATAAATTATTTCATTTAACCCTTTGGCAGATAATCCTATAAGGAAAATTCCCCATTTCACAGGTAAAATTAATGATATGCAGAAAAATAAATAAATCAAGATCACAAGTTAGCAAACGAGAAAGAGAAAAGATTCAAACTGTGGTCTATCTTATCCCCAAACACTCTTTCCACTACATTTGAGGAAACGTCACCATTTCTCCTTTCATCTTTTTTATAATTTTCAGTTTATTCCCATCTCCTCTTCAGCCTTACGGGGGAAGACTACTTCATCAATTATTATAAGCATTCGCACTGAGATCTGTTGGGGTTTCTTCAAATCCATTTCCATTTGCAGTAATATCCTTTAAACTAGGCAAGACTGAACAAAAGACCCGTGGGTTCTGCCTTTCTTAAAAGGACAGTCCACGTAGGACGTGCTCAAAAATCCTTAAAAATCAGATAGATATAAATTCAAATCCCACCTCTATAAAGACTAGCTCATAGAGTCATTGTGTGTTACTCTACTTCAGTCTGTTCAGTAACTCTATGAAATAGGTACTTTTAATAGCCCCAATTTGTATCTGAATAGGCTGGGGCTGAGAAGGGTTCCACAGCTCACTGTCTGGCCAGACATCCTGTTGGGAGTTCCCAAATCAACACACCACCAGCCAGGTCTAGTGGGGACCCTTGCTCATTCTAGGAGGGCCTGGCTCATACCCTCTGAGCCACGGTAGGGGTCATTAGACCTGAGATACGCATGACCCTCTCTGCTCTGCACCTTCCCTTTCTCAACTTTTGCTGTCATTCTCGGTTTTGCCAGCCCATAATGGGTTTTGGTTTTTTCCTTAGTATGTTTTAACTCCGAGACAAAGCTGCCTTATTCCGTCTGCTGTAGCTACAGAATATTGTTCCACTGCCTTGTCATTGTTAGGAAGCCCAACAGAAAACCCAGCCCCAGCTACACACCTGTGTGCTTTTGTTCAATATCATGCAAGCTCAAGAGAAAACCATCTCTGTATCCTTGGCATGTTATTATTAAAAGAAAAATCAAAAGCAAATGTGGCAAATGGTTAACATCTATTTAACCTGGGTGGTAGGCACACAGGTGTCATATTATTCCCTGTACTTTCCTCTAAGTTTGAAATATTTCATAAATTAAGTAAAAATAACTATAAATATAAAAGACTGTATCATCTTACAAAATGCAGACAAAATATGGCTTTCCTTATCTAGTTACTACTCACAGAATGAAAATACCTCTTACACACTGGAAAATAAGGATAAAGCCAAGTACGTAAATGCATAATTACCCAGTAGTAGATTACTTATTACTGGGTTTTTGCCCCCAAGGTCTTAAAATATAGACATCTACTCCTCTGATTTAGGGTTTGGTGGTCAAGGCTTTCAAGGGTCATCCTCTAGAGTTAAAGAACTAGTGGTAGAATGGATAGAAAGGCATGGGGCCAAGTCTGGTGATGACCAGAAGGGCTAAATGACCAGCGGTCAGGAGGCTGCACAGAGTGGCATTAATCACTATGGAGAAGGTAGTCCCCCACCCCCCAACCCCTGGCAACAAAGCATATTCATCAACCTCCTGCGAGGGATTCTTCTCTCAAGGACAGATTTACTTGAACCAAGCTCACAAGACTGATGAATAAAATCAGGGTGCCAATATATTACTTTAATGAGAAATCTGTCATAGAGGCAGTGTGCTGACTCCCTGTAGAGACACTTACATTGAACATCAAATTATAATCACAAGTTTACGTGATTATCACAGTATGAGAAAAGAGGGGTTGTTAGCTACCTCTACTGGTATCAAGCTATAATAGCCCAATGTAGCCTTCCACATGTATGGAAAAACACTGCCAACAGAAACTAAATACTAAAAATAAGCCATTGGCCAGAATTCTCTCTCCTCTAGCCAGTTCCTAGATGGAGACTGCCAAAGTTTACCCCATGACACTTACATTTCTATGCTTTTATAGTCATCAAACCCCTCTGTGAATTGAGACTTTCTTTCATTAATGTGCTGGTATACTCAATCACAGCAGGTCTTCTAGGCCACATGTCACCCACAGCATCAATTCTACCAGTTATCTTTCTTAGAACTTATTTAAAAAACTTCATGTAGCAGCTTAGGTTGAGTCAAGGCAAGATGAGGAGATTTTTATGAGGGCCCATGAAATAATTCACAAAGTGCTCACCAGAGTATCCCAAGTTTCTAGACTAGTGCCAGTCACTTAGGAGGCTCTCAATAAATATTTCTTATGTGAATGAAGAAAACTCTCATTAAAAAAAAAAGTAGTTCAGTACAAGCTTAAAGATCACACATTTTAACTAATCATTCTCACTGCTCACTTGATAGATACAATCATTCAGGTCTAGGAACTTTCTCCTACATGCACTTTTCCACATTCAGCCTCAGTTGCTTTGAGAAAATCCCCAAATGTTATTCATCATCCATCAGCCGCTATTACCACTTCTATCACCAAGTACTACCATGGAGGCCTGCTTTCACAGTATTCTTACATTATTTGAGTGCCCAATGGGCACCAAGATGAATTAAGCATAAATTCTTGAGAAAGAAGGTACTTCATCTTATTCCCATACCAATATGAATACCAACCACTCAGCGCAGAATAGAAATAAATGTATAAACATTACTAAAATCTGAATTTATGGAAACATATGGCACCTTGCTGTTAAAATGGACCAACAAAGTTTTTAGTGAAATCAAAGTTCTAGAAGGCAAGAATCCTACTATCCTTAAGATCAGACCTACCCCAGCATGTGTGTGCTATGAGTGTTTTACTCACTGTGTACTGGTACTTCTCATTATATTCACGGTCATTGGCTTTTACTATCCGTTCCACTTCTAAAGAGAGAGAAATCAGGTATGAAATTAAATTTTCAACCAAAAGAAACATACAACTCTTTAAACTAATATCCAATAGGTTACTTTGTCATCAAGGTTATAAGAATTCTTTCTTTTGAAATTTGAAGGGCATTGGTTTTTTTCCAGCCTAAATGTTGGAACGTGTATTGGAAAATTCCAAAATGGAAAGCTGAAATGTTTTTCATTGTCTTTCTGATGCCAGCCATAAAGCAAAACAGTATGTGTCTCCAATTTCTATATCCCTTCAACTCCACTTTCTGTTAACTTCAAGTAGTTCCTAAAAAAGAAGGAGCTGCTAAAAGTCAAATGCCACACTGGAAAGGAATCTTTTTTTGTTTTTGTTTTTGTTTTTTTGCTTCAGAGTTATAAGATATAACATAGCCAAACAAAACCATACTGAAGTGGCCAGTGAGGTCACTGGCCTTATAGTCACGGAGCCAAAGATGATATTTCTAAACAACCCATGCATATTGAGAGGAACTTTACATTATCAGGGGACTGAGACCTACCCTTAGCTGGAAGTGGCCAAAAAAATAAAATCTCTTCTGAAAGCAAATGTAGAGTCCCGGTCCAAGGTAGCAACTTAGGAAGATCCTGAACTCACCTCCTCCTATGGACATACTGAATGTACAGATATATCTGGAACAATTTCCTCAGAACAAAACCTAGAAACTGGCTAAGAGACCCCTTCACATTGGGCAAACAAGAGGGAAACCAATCAAAGCAGGTAGGAAACGCTGAGACACAATCTCACTATAAACCCCACCCTCAGACCAAGTGGGAGGCAACTCAAAACCCAGAGCTTCAACCCGAGGACCAAAGGGTTCAGACCCCACATCGGGCACCCCCACTTTTCAGACAGGTACCTGAGAGACAGCCTCCAAGGCATCTGCTTTGAAGACCAGGGGGGCAGGGCTGTGGCAAACTGAGGAAGAGCTCTTAAAGTGCCCTCAGGCAGACTCATCCCAGGGCCCAGCACAGAAGCAGCCCTTTGAAAAGCACCAGAAAAAGACTCACTAATTTTAAAGCATTGGTCTAAGGGGCACGGACCTCTGGGATACTCTCCAGGGATGGTTGCTGGTGGGTACCATCTCCCTGATCTCCCTCTGCCTTGCTAATGCGGACGGGCACCATCTTTTTTATTTCCTCCTTTACTCTTTTTCCCCCTTGTCTTTTTTTTCTTATTTTTCTTTTCTTTTCCTTTTTTTTTTTAATTTTTATTTTCCACTGGGTGCCGTCTTCGCACTCCCCCTCTGCCACACTGCAGAGCCCCAGGATCTCCTGGAGGGGAGCATCAACACACACCTGGTGCCCCAGTTTTTACATCTGATCCTGGTTTTCACAGCTGCCACCCAGGGAACACTTCTTGAGTGCCTGACTCTGAAGCCCATGGGCTTATGTTTCTGGATCCCATGGGACTGTAACAATCAAAGATTCTATTCTTGGCAGACTACCACCCCCAGGACACTGCACAGACAGCTGACTGAAACACATTCTCAGTCTTTCTGAGAAAGAGGCCCGTTTGCCCGTCCAAAAGCTTTGGCCTGTGGGGCAGGCTCCTGGTTTGGTACTCTTACAGGGGACTATGGAGAGGCTCTCGGGGAATGGAGGCCAATGGACACAATCTTTGTGCTCTCTCTCTGCCTCGCTCCAGCTCACCAGGATCTTCCAGAAAGGAGCTTATACCCTTCTCTGGTGTCCCAATTTTTCTGGCTACTGCCAGGGGACACTTCTATATCACCTGAAAGCAAGTACAAATAACAAAACCATAGGACAACAAACCCAAAGATTATCATAGTGCAGAAATTAAAATTTGTAGAGGGCAGGAAGAGACAATGCCCCAGAAAACACCAGCAGAGCATGTTTTTGTAGTAAGGGTAGCACGTTCTTGCTCCATGTTTACTTAATCCAGAGTTGGCAAAAGGGTAACGGTGGAGTAATGAAAGCTATGGAAGGAAGATCAGTCAAGTAACCAACAGACAGCAATGTTGGACTCTCCTAGTAAATAACCTGACCATCTCAACCTGGGAGTCCCTTAATCCCACAGTTCCCCACCTGGGTAAGTGACAGATTGTAAAAAGTATAGGCATGTGGTAAGAGTCTGACTTTAGAGAAGGTACATACAACCACAGAGATAAAGGAGACTGGAGAGTGGAAAGTAGGGATGAGGAAAGAAAGAGCAAGAGAAAAGCAAAGAGAAGGAGAGCTGGAAGTAGAAGGAAGATGAGAAAGAAGACGGAGATGAACAGGGAGAGAAGGGAGATAGGAGAATATCTTACCACCTGCTCCCTGTATACCAGGCACCACGAGTTATAAGAACTGATTCCCTTTTCCCAAAATTCCAAGAGGAATCTAAGTGTCTCTACAGTCCCTGTGGCTCAGCTTTCAAGTACGAAGTTCACCTCTGAGGACTGCTCCTGACAAATGACACCCTGTCTTTGGTTATGGTTGGGCTCCTACTATTTGTAGAGTGTTTATTTGTTTGATATCCACCTACATGGCTTCCTTCTTTACCATCTAATAAAGTCAGTTCCCTGTGTATAACTCTGAAATTGAGAACCCACCAGGAAGCAACCTCTCAACCAACCATCCCCTGAAAGAAAGATTTCAAAGTCTGACTATAAAAGCATCATCCTCTCTCATCATTCCCCAACAAAGAGCAAAAATATCAAAGCCCAAAATGGAATTTTGGAGGCTGAGAGACTTAAAAGCTTAGAAAGATAGATGATTTGTTTATTCATCCCCACCTTAACCCAGGCATAGTGAAACTGCCGACAGGAAAACAGTGGATATTACTTGGGGTTGGTGGGGGGGGCGGGTCTCTTCTGCAGGGCGAAGGCTAACCTGGCCCACTGGCCTCCTGCATGTAATTTACAGATTAACTTTAGCTTAAATCAAAAATCAGACGTGCTAACTTGTATATTGATGGCTTTAGTTTAGAGCATATACATTCAGATGATGATCATTTTTAAATTTCACATTTATATGAAGCACATCCAAGCACAGAATTCCATAGTTCTGTGTCTAATTTTACTTATTCCAAACACCAGAATCTTGACTCCTGTCCAGTGTCTCCATGTAACCATCCTCCCCAAGGACTGAGAATAGCCCTTTCCCAAAGTGGCCAAAGGAGTAATTTCTGTGCTGGGAAAGTTTGGATCCTCTCCTGGGTATCCACATTGCTCTTATCCCACGAGACCTTGTCAGAGCCAGGAAGTCCTCTCCTCTTTTTCCTTCTAAAATCTTCTTATTAAGACTTCATCTTTGTCTCTATACTTCCATTAAGTATTATCTTTCTGAACTGAGCCTTCATGGATAAATTCTGGGAGAAGATTTTCCATCCCTTCACTAAGCTCTGCAAAATTCTGGCTTTGGGTTTTAAATCCCTACAGTTTTCTGCCTTCAACCTGAATATGCTAGGCCTGAATTGTCTTTGTAGGAATTTACATTCTTCCATGTGCTACAACAGTGCATGAGGGGATATAAACCCCTGTTGGCAATAAGTTACATCCTGCAAGAAGGGGAAGCAGAGCACAAATCCCCCATAAACAACGCCCACTATGGATTGCTCAGAGGTTCAGTGACTTAATGCCCAACATTCTGTAGGCATCCTTCCAGGTGTGAGAGGAAGGAAAGGAAAGTGCTCATCAAGGGATTTACGAGTTAACACAGTAAGCTCATTCCTGCACAACTGGTATCACTAAATGTGTCTGGTTCCAAAAACGAGTAAGTGATACACATGGATGTATAAAATACAGTAAACCAGAGTATGTTTACAGTGGAATAAAAGAACTTCCAGTTCAAGTTAGCATGTCCTTCTACCTCCCTTACCTCTCAGGTCCCACTGAAATGACAGAAAATATTTTTTTAAGAATAAAAACTAACAATGCTGGAAAATAAGAATGGGGCTATCAGAGGCTCATAAATTTTAAAGAAAGTCTACAAAATAAAACAGAAATCAGATGGGATCAATTTGACCAAAAAAAAATAAAAAAAGATAGGAACAATGCTAGCCAAAAGACTTAGAAGAGTTGTTTTCCCAATGGAGCCCCAGAGAAGTTCCAAATTCAGCCAATAAATACAAAGATTGAGAGTGTGTTGTAGATAGGGTGACAGTCCCAGTGATGCCTAATGTCTTGGCAAAATAATTAAAAGTGTCTCAGTTTGGAACATAAATTATCTGATCACCTTAGTTTTGGAGAATTACCAAAATAATTATAATTGAGCCAGTTGGGTCCTCTCACATACCCCTCCCTTACCCACTGAAGAGACTAGGCAACATGCCTAGGGAAGAAACCAAGAGGGGGTGTTCAGGCCTAAGAGAGAAGAAACTCTGAATCTCCACAGCAGCTACAGCAGCCTCGTAAAGCCTGCCTTACTGAGGCAATTGTGGGATTTGCCAGATACCCTGACTAAACCACAATGCTATAGACTGAATGTTTGTGCCCCTCCCAAATTCATATATTGAGACTTAATCCCCAATGTGATGATATTTGAAAGCTTTTGGAAGGTAATTAGGTCATGAGGGTGGAGCCCCAGTGAATGGGATTAGTGTCGTTAAAAAAGAGGCCCGGGGCTTCCCTGGTGGCACAGGGGTTGAGAGTCCGCCTGTCGACGCAGGGGACATGGGCTGGTGCCCCGGTCCGGGAAGGTCCCACATGCCGCGGAGCGGCTGGGCCCGTGAGCCATGGCCGCTGAGCCTGCGCGTCTGGAGCCTGTGCTCCACAACGAGAGAGGCCACAACAGTGAGAGGCCCGCGTACCGCAAAAAGAAAAACAAAAAGAGGCCCCAGAGAGCTCTCTTGCCCCTTTCATTATCTGAAGACACAGAAAGAAGATAACCATCTATGAACCAGGAAGCAGCCCTCACCAGTCCCCAAATCTGCTGATGCCTTGATCATGGACTTCCCGGCCTCCAGAACTGTGAGAAATAAATTTTTATTGTTTACAAGCCACCTAGTCTTTGTAGTCTGTTATAGCAAACAGAATGGACTAAGACACACAGAAAAGCCTCTCTGTGTGCTGGCTATATCACTGGTCCTCCTATTTAAAGGAGAGGCCTGACAGGGGAAAAGACCTTTGAAACTGAACTAATCCATCTAGTCCTTCATTTGTAAATACAAACCAGCAAACGTAAGTCACCAGACATCTGAGAAAAACCAAGAGCACAAAACAGAAGGATCCAAGGGGAAGAGATAATGCTGAAAACAGGTGGGGAAAGGGGGTTGTTTTCTTTTTAATTCTAATTAGTACCTCAAAGATATTCAAGAAGACATGGACGGCATCCATGAAACAAGAACAAGCTGCTAGGAACAAAGAAAACAGAGAACAAGAGAAAGCTCCTGGAAATTAAAAATATTTAATGCACGAACTGTATAGTAGGAAAGAGAGAATGAAGAATAAGACTTAAGAAATCTCTTAAAATATATAAGAAAATGACAAAAAAGAAATGTGAAAAAAAAACACTTAGGAGAAAGGAACATAAACAATGGATGGGAGGAAATAATCAAATAAATAGAAGAAAATTTCTCTGCACCAGAGTAAGACAACTCTTCAAAGCAAAAGGGCCACCAAGTGCCAGTCAGGATGAATGAAAATGGACCTACAGATCTTCATAAAATTTTGATAAAAAACAAAAAGAAAAATATTAAAAACTTCCAGAAGGAAAAAAATGGGTAGCCCCAGAGTCATAAGAATTAGAACAACATGAAATTTCTCATCAGCAACAAGGATGATAGAAAACACAGGAGTGATGCCTTCCAGTTCTAAGAAAAAAATGTTTTGAACTTAGAATTCTATACTCAGGCAAATAATCAATCAAGTATGAAAGGGCAATAAAAACATCTTCAGACATGCAAGAGGGTTTACACACAAGATCATCTCCAAAATAATGTAATGTTGTACTCAAGAACGTACAACAGGAAAAATAATGGTTTACGTTTTTAAAGTAAAGTGGAAGAAAATATGGGAGGATGATGATCAGCTAGAGTCCCTAATGCAAATAAAAATGCCTGACATGATGACCCACACACCTGTTCCAGGTGGACCACCAATTCTACAGAAAAAGGGAAGGCCTGTCTATTGCCCTTTACTTCACAGTCTGTAAGGTAAAAATAAACTAATTTCTTTGGGAAAGTACAATAATGTGTTAGTTGTTGGCTCAAACAATAATTTCTCTAACAACTCCTCATAAAGTAGTCATTGTTTGAGAGAAAGAATATAATATGAGAATTTTAGAGCTGTGTTTTATAACAGGCCTATGGATATCATCTCAAACACAATTCCAAGGGCCCAATGACAGAGTCTCTGTACTCAGTCCCTGCTGAGCTGATGAAGTTCAGAAATGTATTTTAAGATATTTAAAAGAGCAAATGAACTACATGTCCTTCGAGCAATCATCCTAATTATTTCTCTCAACTGCACTTGCGCTAAACACTAAATGACTATAAGCTTGAGATTGAACTTCCTAGAAAATACCTGGAGAGCTGCTATGCTGTGTTGCTAGCTGAGTATAGATGTGTAAGGCAGAAGACCAACGTTTAATAGTGTTAGCATTCTTTTGTGACAGCTGAGGAGCCTACCAAGACACGTGTTTGGATAGGAAGCCATCCTTCACCATTTCAGTGAGCCAAGACAATAGCCATTAGCAGAGGCAAAATTATCTTAGACATTGTTTTTCATCTGCTCCAGAATATAGTAAAAGAGGTCATTAAACCTTCAAAGCTCTGTTTCACACAGGGTGTTGGAAATAGCCTTTACTCCCCAAATCTCGTCAAGGCTAAAATAATTTGATGTCTGCCTCAATCAAATAAAATATCAATGAAGCACTCATAGAATGCTTATCTTTGAGCCACGTGCTTCCTGTTACATGATCCAAGATAACTAACTGAGGATACCTCACCTATTTTATGAAATGGTTATTTATAAATCAGTTAAATGTTAGGGCACATTTATCAAAAAGAGTAACCTGAGTTTCAGAATATGACCTGGAGGTACCCCTCCCTCCCTGAAATAATTATCTTATAGGGCTGACAGTTTCTTTGACTTGGTTTCAGACAATGAAACCATATCCATTTATGTATGCATGTATGCTTGTCTTTCCTTTTCGAAGGAGGAGATGCATCTAGAAAAATCCAACAGTGTTATCAGATAACTAAGACATAAGTTTAAAAGGTGGGAGAGGGCTTCCCTGGTGGCGCAGTGGTTGAGAGTCCGCCTGCCGATGCAGGGGATACGGGTTCGTGCCCCGGTCCGGGAAGATCCCACATGCCGCGGAGCGGCTGGGCCCGTGAGCCATGGCCGCTGAGCCTGCGCGTCCGGAGCCTGTGCTCCACAACGGGAGAGGCCCCAACAGTGAGAGGCCCGCGTACCGCAAAAAAAAAAAAAAAAAAAAAAGGTGGGAGAAAAAAAGGGCGGGGGGGTAATTCCCTGGTGGGCCAGTGATTAGGACTCCACGCTTCCACTGCAGGGAGCCTAGGTTCAATCCCTTGTCTGGGAACTAAGATCTCTAAAATCCCAGAATCACGTGGCGCAGCCAAAATACAAAACAAAACAAAAAATTTAAAACGATGGGAGGGACCTAACACTACTCTGCTGGGAATTTTTAATTGCAATCAAGATGCTGTTCTCAAGTCACCAAGACTTTTTAGACCCATAAAAATAGGTTTTATGGGGCTTCCCTGGTGGCGCAGCGGTTGAGAGGCCGCCTGCCGATGCCGGGGACACGGGTTCGTGCCCCGGTCCGGGAAGGTCCCACATGTCGCGGAGCAGCTGGGCCCGTGAGCCATGGCCGCTGAGCCTGTGCGTCCGGAGCCTGTGCTCCGCAACGGGAGAGGCCACAACAGTGAGAGGCCCACGTACCGCAAAAAAAATAAAATAGGTTTGATGAAAGAGCCCTCAGAAGAGGCCAGGATCACGAAGCAAGAGGCCCGAGATCTTCCACCAAACGATCTGCGTGAGCACATTTTAACTCAGGACCTCTCCTTACCTATGCTTCCTCTGTAAAATAATGCCACCTGCTGTTGCCATCATTAAGTGAGAAAATGTAGGGAAAGCACTTTATAAACAGAAAAATAGTGGAAGAGTCTTTTTTTAATGAAAAAAAATAGCAAATAAGAGGTGAAGAAAAAGGAAATCATCCAAGCTTGGCTAGTCAGTCTTAACATCACTATTACTATTACTGCTGAAGAGGGTCTGAAGTAATTTTCTAAATAGTCTCAGTAGAAATTGACAAATGCCCATTGATTCTATTCTAGGTCCTCAAAGGCAACACCCACTTCCTAATCTGGGCTCTTCTCCCCCATAACAAAATTAATTTTACATTATCCAGCTTCCACTTCCAGGAGACAAGAGAAGACAGGTCACTTACATCTTTTTTGATGAGTTTGTCTCTGAACAATGCATAACACCTTAGGGTTTAAGACTAGTTAGTGAATGCAGCAACTCTGTTAACAAGACCAAGAGTAAAGGGAAGATTTAGGAGGCTTCCACCAGGCCCATGAGTGATCACAGCAACTATGAGCCCACAATTAATGAACACACTGTCTTTCTTCAATTAACTCCAGAGCGTTTTGTCCTTTACCAAATGTGGTTTAGGAGACAGCCTCCAGGCAGTTGGCTTTAGCTCCCCAAAATCATGAAATGATGAAGCGCCACAGAGAATTTAGGGGTCTCTGTATCTAACCCTGATGGCATGGACTGATATTTCCTTATCAAGGTTGGTCCCAGTCCAGAAGCTGAAGAAGGTCTCAAAACATGGAGAATCATTTGGGGTTTGGGGGTTGTTGGTTTTTTGGGTTGGGTCAGAAATCTCACAAAAATTCCCTCAAGCCAAATCAATAACTTAAGCTTTTTCCCTTCCTAATTTGTCACAATCTGGTCTGTGGTTGGGAGCCAAAGCAATTCATTAAAGACATGAGGAAAGAACAATGAGTAGGGAGAACTTTAAAGAAAAGAGTTCCCCAGCCTTCAAGATTTCCTGATTTGATTCCAAGAGCACATTCTGATACAATTGAAAAATATGTGTCCTGAATCAGGGTTTCCTATTGAAACCCAGTGGTGACCTGCAGCTGCTGGGATTTATTGACATTTAATCAGCAAACTAAAGAGAGAATCGAGGCAAAAAAAAAAAAAAATCTTTCCACAAGTTTTAAAAAAATTCTTGTCCTCAGAAAAGAGCTTGGAAACAGAATTAGGGGAGTCAAACAAATACTAAAGGGCCTTGGGTTTGTTTTCCTCTGGGCTGAGCCAATTTGCTCATCAGGTCCAGATATCTGGAAAATTTGATTTATTGGAAGCTTTGTTCCTCTCATGGCTTACGACAGCTTCACAAAGAAAAATAAAAATATTTTACCAATTCATTCTTCTTCAAGCATACGTGAATTATATGATACACATTACAAGTAAAATGGACAAAAATTTTCTTATGAGCCCTCACCATGTGGTTTTCTGTAAGTATAGATTCACAACTGGAGATTTAAGATTTACTGTAATATAGTGAAGATAATAACAGCTAACATTTATTGAGCACTGGTTAAAAGCTAGATACTGTATGAAGCGTTTCACATGCATTAACCCTCAAAACAATCCTATTAGGTACGCACTATTATTAGCCCCACTTTACAAGTGAGAAAAATAAAAGGCCTAGCGCGATTATGCAATAGAGTCAGATTTCAAACGCTGAACTTCTGACCTTGTAAAAGGAGCTTGGAAGAGATTCTAGGTATAAGGAGATGGTGGGTGGTACCATGCAGAGATGATTGGGAAACTGTAAATTAATGCATGCCTGTGTCCAGAGGTCAAGGAGAGGGAGAAGAGGCCTCTCTACACAAAAGTGATACTCCAGGATGTACTGCAAGTCACAGACTCCTTCCCAATTAACCTTGGTGCCCTGGGACCTCTTACATTTCATTCCCTCCAGCCTTCTCTCTGCTTCACAGTAAAGGCCCCCTCGGAGAAACTGACTGCCCTCTCCTTGGAGACTTTCAGCAGTCGTTGCTGAGAAGACTCTCCCAAACCCCTGTCCAAAACTTACTGCTTTCTTAGCAGCCTTTCTCTTATGGATCCGGTGCTAGACCGCTGGGTTTTTAAATCTACATTCTTTTACAATTTGATTATCTACAGCAAAAATTGCATTGTTATGGACTACGCCAGGATAAGAATGTTTTCTGTACAGATGAAAAACAGCTATATTTTTCTATAGCCTGCCTATGCAAAAAAAAAAAAAAAAAACCTCAGGATCTACCCCAAGGATCCCAAGAGCCTAGAAAAAGCTGAAGGACGTTTAATTTCCCTTTGTGAGACACATTCCAGCCATCCAAGGGAAATCAAGCCACCTGTCACAAAGTGAGAGGAAAGAACCCCAGGTGGAGAAGACAGAGACACTTGAGAAGGAAATCTGAAGAGGGTTCTTATCTGCTTCATACCTTATCAGCTTACACAGGAAGCTGTGTTTCTCAAAGCTTGTGTTTGTCATTTTGAGATGCACAGGGCTATAAATATGAGTTTCATTAGTACATACTGGTTTCAGGTCTCAATCCCTGAAACCGTGTGGCAAATAAAATCTGCTGGAGCCAAGACAAAGTGATTTATTGCACAAATATTTAATGAACTCCTTTGAGCAAGGCTCTATTCTAGACAGTGAAGGAAAAACAAACAAGACATCAATAGTCTTCAAAGGGTACACGTGCCTACAATACCTGCACAGCAAGGAAGCAGAAGAGGGGCCTAGGGAGACACAGAAAGCAGAGAAAAGGAAATTCAGGTCCAGGTGGGTGGTCAAAATGCATCCCCACCTGTCCTAGGCAGCTCTGAAGGGAAGTTAGGCAGCTGTATACAAACTGTGGAGTGTGGTAGGGTGTTTTTGCCAAGCACCTTATCTAAGCTGAGCCATAGTCATTTACTGAAAAGAGAAGACATTTGGTAGAGGTGGTCTGCCACCTGAGATGGGGTGAAATATGGGCTTATAAGACGATATCTACAGTTCCTCCTCAGATGTGCCTTCTAGTCGAATATTGGACCAAGTGTGAAAAGACAGAAAGAAAAAAATAGGGGCCTCGATTTATTTACCTAGTCGTGAAGCATTCAGATAATACACGTTTTAAATAGAGATAAAATAGAGCCAGAACTTTGGGCAGAAAAGAAATCTGCCTACTTCTCTGCCCCTCCTCTGCACACACTCTGGTCCAAGCCACCTCACCTCTCCTCCCAGCTGTCATAATAACCCCTCCTCAGGTCTCCTCACTTCTACTCCTGCCCCTATCATCTATTTTCAACAGAGCAACCAGAGTGACCCTTTTAGAATTGCATGAGTTTCCGATTGCTGCTCTAGCAAATCACCACAAATGTAGTTGCTTAAAACAACACAAACATATCATCTTATTGTTCTGGAAGTAGGAAGTCCAAAAATGGATCTCACAAGGCTAAAATCAAGGTGTTTCTTCAAGACTGAGTCCCTTCTGGAGGCTCTAGAAGAGAATCTGTTCCTTGCCTTTTCTAGCTTCTAGAGGCTGCCACATTCCTTGGGTCATGGAGGCATCACTCTGACTTCTGCTTCCACCATTATATTGCCTTCTCTGATTTTGACTCTGCTGCCTCCCTCTCATAAGAACCCTTGTGATTACAATGGGCCCACCCTTATAATCTTTCCATTGTAAGATCCTTAACTTCATCACATCTGCAAAGTGTCTTTTACCATATAAGGTCACATAGCCACAGGTTCTGAGGTTTAGGACATGGACATCTTTGCAGGAGGGGGCATTAATCTGCCTACCACAAAAATCATCTCTTTTCTCTGCACAAAATGTCCAGTGTTGCTCTATCTCAAGAGAGAAGCCAGCTCTTACAAAGGCTTCAGGGCCCTGCTTGATCTTCACACACCCACCCTGTTACCTCTCTGACCTCAAATCACTGCCAGAAGCAGACCTTCCATGAAGCTTAAGTTTCAGCTCACCTCACTTGCACCTTCCATCCCAAGGCCCTGGGAATAGCACTAGAAATTTGTTTGCATTGCTTTTACTCTGTTTTGCCTTTTGATTTGCAATATTAAAATATTTTAGCCACAAGAGCTAAGACCATTGTCTCCTCCACTCTATTTCCTCCTGTCACATTTTGCCTCGTGTGAGATGATGCTGGAATCCACATGAGGGGCTCTCAAGTGGGAAATACATTGAGTTTGTGTTTAGTGGAGTGTATTTATGTGATTCATTGTCACTTCTGTATAGATTTAACTCACTGGTGGTCACCCCAGAGTAGGAATGGTTCTCCTATCTCCATGGGGAATCACCCAGCATTGCAAGATGAAGGTGCAGGGCCCACGGTCATACGGCAGCATGACTGTGTCTGACAGCACCTGGCACCAGAAGAATGTGGATCATGGAGGAGACAGAGGTTTGCAATACAGAGCCAGAAGTTAGCCTACACAGGATTCTTCCAATCATCACGCATGGAAAATTGTATGGGGAAGATTTAACTTTCATCAACTACTAGTCAAAACAGAATTTATCTCATGTTAGCAGTATTAGGAGAATGAAGTGCTGAGTATCCTCAATACTATATGTAATAAGCATATCATATATTTTTTTTACATGGGGATTGCAAAATATAAAATTTATTAGGATTCCTGTGCTTATAGAGTACAAACCAATTTGTACTAGTACTAAATATAGTAAGTACATCTGTCACAGCTCAGATATGAAGGAAACTCGATGGAAGTTTTCCCAAGGTTGACAATTCTAAATCTTTACATGACATTACGAAGTCATGAAGCTGAAAAACTATTCTAATCTATCATAAGCTAACATAATTTTTAAACTAATTTACATTAGTTCAAGATGGCAGCATAGAGGGTCGTGCGCTCACTCCCTCTTTTGAGAGCACCGGAATGACAACTAAATGCTGAACTATCATTGACAGGAAGACACTGGAACTCGCCAAAAAAGATACCCCACATCCAAAGACAAAGGATAAGCTGCAATGAGACAGTAGGAGGGGTGCAATCACAATAAAATCAAATCCCATAACTGCTGGGTGAGTGACTCACAAACTGGAGAACACTTATACCACAGAAGTCCACCCACTGGAGTGAAGGTTCTGAGCCCCACGTCAGGCTTCCCAACCTGGGGGTCTGGCAATGGGAGGAGGAATCCCCAGAGAATCAGACGTTGAAAGCCAGCGGGATTTGTTTGCAGAACTTTGACAGGACTGGGGGAAACAGAGACTCCATTCTTGGAGGGCACACACAAAGTAGTGTGCCCATCAGGACCCAGGGGAAGGAGCAGTGACCCCGTAGGAGACAGAATCAAATGCACCTGCTAGTGTTGGAGGGTCTCCTGCAGAGGCGGAAGGCAGCTGTGGCTCACCACAAGGACAAAGACAGTGGCAGCAGAAGTTCTGGGAAGTATTCATTGGTATGAGCCCTCCCAGTGTCCACCATTAGCCCCACCAAAGAGCCTGTATGCTCCAGTGCTGGGTCACCTCAGGCCAAACAACCAACAGGGAGGGAACTCAGCCCCACCTATCAGCAGACAAGCAAATTAAAGTTTTACTGAGTTCTGCCCACCAGAGTAACACCCAGCTCTACCCACAACGAGTCCCTCCCATCAGGAAGTTTGCACAAGTCTTTTCGACAGCCTCATCCATGCGAAGCCAGACAGCAGAAGCAAGAAGAACTACAATCCTAAAGCCCACAGAAGGAAAACCACAATTACAGAAAGATAGACAAAATGAAAAGGCAGAGGACTATGTTCCAGATGAAGCAACAAGATAAAACCCCAGAAAAACAACTAAATGAAGTGGAGATAGGCAACCTTCCAGAAAAAGAATTCAGAATAATGATAGTGAAGATGATCCAGGACATCAGAAAAAGAATGGAGGCAATGATTGAGAAGATGCAAGAAATGTTTAACAAAGACCTAGAAGAATTAAAGAACAACAACAAAAAGAGATGAACAATACAATGACTGAAATGAAAAATACACTAGAAGGAATCAATAGCAGAATAACTGAGGCAGAAGAATGGATACGTGACCTGGAAGACAGAATGGTGGAAATCACTGCATGGAACAGAAGAAAAAAGGGTGAAAAGAAATGAAGACAGCCTAAGAGACATCTGGGACAACATTAAACACACCAACAATCACATTATAGGGGTCCCAGAAGGAGAAGAGAGAGAGAAAGGACCTGAGAAAATCTTTGAAGAGATTATAGTTGAAAACTTCCCTAACATGGGAAAGGAAATAGCCCCCCAAGTCCAGGAAGCACAGAGGGTCCCAGGCAGAATAAGCCCAAGGAGAAACACACCAGGACATACATTAATCAAACTGACAAAAAAGTAAAGACAAAGAAAAATAATTAAAAGCAACAAGGGAAAAACAACAAACAACATACAAGGGAACTCCCATAAGGTTAACAGCTGATTTCTCAGCAGAAAATCTGCAAGCCATAAGGGAGTGGCATGATATATTTAAAGTGATGAAAGGGAAGAACCTACAACCAAGAATACCCTACCCAGCAAGGATTTCATTCAGATTTGATGGAGAAATCAAAAGCTTTACAAACAAGCAAAAGCTAAGAAAATTTAACACCACCATACCAGTGCTACAACAATTGCTAAAGGAACTTCTGTAAGTGGGAAACACAAGAGAAGAAAAGGACCTACAAAAACAAACCCAAAATAATTAAGAAAATGGTAATAGGAACATACCTATCGATAATTACCTTAAATGTGAATGGATTAAATGCTCCAACCGAAAGACATAGACTGGCTGAATGGATACAAAAACAAGACCCATATTTATGCTGTCTACTACAGACTCACTTCAGGCCTAGGGACACATACAGCCTGAAAGTGAGGGGATGGAAGAAGGTATTCCATGCAAATGGAGATCACGAGAATGAGAGAGTAGTAATATTCATATCAGACAAAATATACTTTAAAATAAAGACTGTTACAAGAGACAAGGAAGGACACTACATAAGGATGAAGGGAACAATACAAGAAGAAGATATAACAATTGTAAATATATATGCACCCAACATAGGAGCACCTCAATACATAAGGCAACTGCTAACAGCTATAAAAGAGGCAATCGACAGTAACACAATAATACTGGGGGATTTTAACACCTCACTTACACCAATGGACAGATCATCCAGACAGAAAATTAATAAGGAAACACAAGCTTTAAATGACACAACAGACCAGTAGATTTAATTAATATTTATAGGACATTCCATCAGAAAACAGCAGATTACACTTTCTTTTCAAGTGCACACAGAACATTGTCCAGGATAGATCACATCTTAGGTCACAAATCAAACCTCAGTAAATTTAAGAAAATTCAAATTGTATCAAGCATCTTTTCTGACCACAACACTATGAAATTAGAAATCAATTACAGAAAAAAAACTAAAATAATAGAAACACATGGAGGCTAAACAATACACTACAAAGTAACCAAGAGATCACTGAAGAAATCAAAGTGGAAACCAAAAACTATCTAGAGACAAATGACAATGAAAACATGATGAGTCAAAACCTATGGGATGCAGCAAAAGCACTTCTAAGAGGGAAGTTTATCGCAACACAATCCTACCTCAAGAAACAAGAAAAATCTCAAATAAACTATCTAACCTTACACATAAAGTAATTAGAGAAAGAAGAACAAACAAAACCCAAAGTTAGTAGAAGGAAAGAAATCATAAAGATCAGAGTAGGAATGAATGAAATACAAACAAAGAAAACAATACCAAAAATCAATAAAACTAAAAGCTGGTTCTTTAAGAATAAACAAACTTGAAAAACCTTTAGCCAGACTCATCAAGAAAAAGAGGGAGAGGACGCAAACCAATACAATTAGAAATGAAAGAGGAGAAGTTACAATGGACACCGTAGAAATAAAAAGCATCATAAGAGACTACTACAAGCAACTATATACCAATAAAATGAACGACCTGAAGAAATGCACAAATTCTTAGAAAGGTATAACGTTCCAAGACTGAACGAGGAATAAATTGAAAATACGAACAGACTAATCACAAGTAATGAAATTGTAACTGTGATTAAAAATCTTCCAACAAACAAAAGTCCAGGACCAGATGGCTTCACAGGTGAATTCTATCAGACGTTTAGAGAAGAGCTAACACCCATCCTTCTCAAACTCTTCCAAAAAATTGCAGAGGGAGGAACACTCCCAAACTCATTCTACAAGGCCACCATCACCCTGATACCAAAACCAGACAAAAATACTAGAAAAAAAGAAAATTATAGACCAATATCACTGATAAATATAGATGCAAAAATCCTCAGCAAAATACTATCAAACAGAATCCAGCAACACATTAAGAGGATCATACACCATGATCAAGTGGGATTTATCCCAGGGATGCAAGGATTCTTCAACATACGCAAATCAATCAATGTGATACAACATAGTAAAATACTGAAGAATAAAAACCATATGATCATCTCAATAGATGGAGAACAAGCTTTTGACAAAATTCAACACCCATTTATAATAAAAACTCTCCAGAAACTGGGCATAGAGGGACCCTACCTCAACATAATAAAGACCATATACAACAAACTCACAAAAAACATTCTCAATGGTGAAAAATTGAAAGAATTTCCTCTAAGATCAGGAACAAGACAAGGATGTCCACTCTCACCACTATTATTCAACATAGTTTTGAAAGTCCTAGCCACAGGAATCAGACAGGAAAAATAAATAAAAGGAATACAAATTGGAAAAGAAGAAATAAAACTGTCACTGTTTGCAGATGACATGATACTATACAGAGAATCCTAAAGATGCTACCAGAAAACTAATAGAGCTAATCAATGAATTTGGTAAAGTTTCAGGATACACAATTAATGCACAGAAATCTCTTGCATTCCTATACACTAACAATGAAAGATCAGAAAGAGCAGTTAAGTAAATAATCCCATTCACCACAGCAACAAAAAGAATAAAATACCTAGGAATAAACCTACCTAAGTAGGTAAAATACCTGTACTCAGAAAACTATAAGACACTAATGAAAGAAATCAAAGATGACACAAACAGGTGGAGAGATGTACCGTGTTCTTGGATTGGAAGAATCAACATTGTGAAAATGAGTATACTACCCAAAGCAATCTACAGATTCAATGCAATCCCCATCAAATTACCAATGGCATTTTTCATAGAACTAGAACAAAAAATCTTAAAATTTGTATGGAGTCACAAAAGATCCCAAATAGTCAAAGAAATCTTGAGAAGAAAAAAAACAAAAAATGGAGCTGGAGGAATCAGACTCCCTCGCTTCAGACTATACTACAAAGCTACAGTAATCAAGACAATATGGTACTGGCACAAAAACAGAAATATAGATTAATGGAAAAGGATAGAAAGCCCAGCAATAAACCCACCTATTGTCAACTAATCTATGACAAAGCAGGAAAGGATATACAGTGGAGAAAAGACAGTGTCTTCAATAATTGGTGCTGGGAAAACTGGACAGCTACATGTAAAATAATGAAGTTAGAACACTCCCTAACATCATACACAAAAATAAACTCAAAATGGATTAAACACCTAAATGTAAGGCCAGACACTATAAAACTCTTAGAGGAAAGCATAGGAAGAACACTCTTTGACATAAATCACAGCAAGATCTTTTTTGACCCACCTCCTAGAGAAATGGAAATAAAAACAAAAATAAACAAATGGGACCTAATGAAACTTAAAAGCTTTGCACAGCAAAGGAAACCATAAACAAGATGAAAAGACAACCCTTAGAATGGGAGAAAATATTTGCAAACAAAGCAACTGACAAAGGATTAATCTCCAAAATATATAAATACCTCATGCAGCTCAATATCAAAAAAACAAAAAACCCAATCCAAAAATGGGCAGAAGACCTAACTGTACATTTCTCCAAAGAAGACATACAGATGGCCAAGAGGCATAGAAAAGCTGCTCAGCATCACTAATTATTAGAGAAATGCAAATCAAAACTACAATGAGGTATCACCTCACACTGGTTAGAATGGGCATCATCAGAAAATCTACAAACAATACATGCTGGAGAGGGTGTGGAGAAAAGGGAACCCTCTTGCACTGTTGGTAGGAATGTAAATTGATACAGCCACTATGGAGAACAGTATGGAGGTTCCTTAAAAAACTGTAAATAGAATTACCATATGACCCAGCAATCCCACTGCCAGGCATATACCCAGAGAAAACCATAATTCAAAAAGACACATGCACCCCAATGCTCATTGCAGCACTATTTACAATATTCAAGTCATGAAGCAACCTAAATGTCTATCAACAGACGTATGAATAAAGAAGATGTGGCACATATATACAATGGAATATTACTCAGCCATAAAAGGAAATGGAATTGAGTTATTTGTAGTGAAGTGAATGGACATAGTGTCTGTCGTACAGAATGAAGTAAGTCAGAAAGAGAAAAACAAATACCGTATGCTAATATATATATATGGAATCTAAAAAAAAAAAAGTTTCTGAAGAACCTATGGGCAGGATAGGAATAAAGACGCAGATGTAGAGAACGGACTTGAGGAAACGTGGAGGGGGAAGGGTAAGCTGGAACGAAGTGAGAGAGTGGCATGGACATATATACACTACCAAATGTAAATAGATAGCTAGTGGGAAGCAGCCGCATAGCACAGCTTAGTGCTTTGTGACCACCTAGAGGGGTGGCATAGGGAGGGTGGGAGGGAGATGCAAGAGAGAGGGGATATGGGGATATATGTATATGTATAGCTGATTGACTTTTTTATAAATCAGAAACTAACACACCATTGTAACTCAATTATACTCCAATAAAGATGTTAAAAAGAAAAATGAAGATGTGGTACATATATACAATGGAATATTACTCAATCATAAAAAGGAACGAAACTGGGTCATTTGTAGAGACATGGATGGACCTGCAGACTGTCATACAGAGTAAAGTAGGTCAGAAAGAGAAAAACAAATATTGTATATTAACAGATGTACGTGGAATCTAGAAAAATGGTGCAGACAAACCGGTTTACAAGGCAGAAATAGAGACACAGATGTAGAGAATAAATGTATGGACACCAAGGGGGAAAAGCAGAGGTGGGTGTGGGGGGCATGAATTGGGAGATTGAGATTGACATATATACACTAATATGTATAAAATAGATAACTAATGAGAACCTGCTGTGTATTACATGCTACTCCACTTCGCTGTACAGTAGAAAATAACACAACATTGTAAAACAACTATACCTCAATTTAAAAAGAAAAATTAATTTAAATAATGTGCTAGAGGAAAAATTGAATTATCTTTCTAGTGTCTCTATAGAAAATTATATAACAAAATAATGGTCATGAAAGAGGCAATCAAAAAATATGGGGCCAAAAATACAGGAAGAAAGGTATTATAAAAGTGTATCAGGGGCTTCCCTGGTGGCGCAGTGGTTGAGAATCTGCCTACTAATGCAGGGGACATGGGTTCGAGACCTGGTCTGGGAAGATCCCACATGCCGTGGAGCAACTAGGCCCGTGAGCCACAACTACTGAGCCTGCGCATCTGGAGCCTGTGCTCCGCAACAAGAGAGGCCGCGATAGTGAGAGGCCCGCGCACCGCGATGAAGAGTGGGCCCCGCTTGCCACAACTAGAGAAAGCCCTCGCACAGAAACGAAGACCCAACACAGCCAAAAATAAATAAATTAATTAATTAATTAATTTAAAAAAAAAAGTGTATCAGGCAGTGAATTAATGAAGATATTATGTTATTTTTTTGCGTTTTGTGAAATGTATGGTATGTTTCAGATTTTCAAATTTGTGATATATAGGGATTTATTTTCTCATGCTAAATGAACATGTCCTTTCATACCTAATTTTGTATTAGTTTAAAGCCTCAAAAAACTGGATCCAGCCATGATAACCACCCTCCCCCTTGCTCATTCAACTCCAGTCACAGTGGCCTCTATGTTGTTCCTTGGACATGCCAGGCCCACTCCCACCTCGAAGCGTTTGCACTTGCTGCTCCCTCCACCTACAATGCTTATCCTCCAGATAACTACATAGCTCCCCTCTCACTTCTTTCAAATCTTTGCTCAACTATGTCTTTCTCAATTCAGCCTTCCCTGATTATCCTTTTTAAAACTGCAGCACTTCCAATGTACAAGATGACTTACTTATTCATTTATATTGCTGACTATCTTTCCCTCCCCCCACAAGAATGTAAGCTCCATACAGATGGAAGGTTCTTTTATTTTTTTAAATCTGTTTTGTCCACAGTTGTTTTTTTCTGTTTGGAACAGTGTCTGGCACATAACAAGTGTTCAGTAAGTATTTGTGAAATGGCTGGCTGGCTGACTGGATGAATGGATAAATGAATAAATGAATGAATGAACTACCAATCAAAGTTTAGATTATCAAGAGACAACCAGCACTGCCACAGTGAGACAAGACCATTCCAGCCAAAATCACTGAAATGTTATGTCTTAATTGGTTTCTTCACCGCATGAAGGTAGATTTACAATTCATAGTAGGATTTTAATTTCTAAATTATTAAAAGTATTTTCTTTATAGAAAATACCATGGTTGGGATTGTCTCATAAACTTTCAGATTTCATTCCACCATCAAAAGAAAATCTAGATTTCAAAATTAAGCCAAGAAATAAAAAAATTTTATTTTCCTTTAAATTACGAAGTTCTGTTCAAATGAATAGTGAAAGCAACATTAGTTGAGAAGTAGGTCCACCAGAGAACTATAACTCAAGTAGCATTTAATAAAACTACTTAAAATAATAATGACAGCCACCATTCATTAAGTGCTTGCTATATGCCAGATACTGGCTCAAATACTAAATTAAAGGTGAGTTCTAAGGTGTGGGTATGTGGAAGGAATATAAAAGCATTTTTTAATAATAAATGATTATAATTCTTGGGATGAAATTTTTCAATTAAGAAATTTTTTTATAAAACCAAAGTATGACAATTAATATTATACATTTGGGAATCCTAAATAATAAAGAAATGGAGAATTGGAGCTATGTATTTGGAAATATGTTCTAAGCACAATAAATATGTATGACATAGACTGCTATTCTGAGTTTTATTATTTTATTATTCACTGTAATGAGGTAGTTCAAGATAGATTTATATTTGTGTATGTGTCATAGCTAAAGTTTAAACTCATTCTAGCAGATATTACTCAGCCATAAAAAAGAACAAAATATAATGCCATCTGCAGCAACATGGATCGATCCAGCAATTGTCATACTGAGTGAAGTCAGACACAGAAAGACAAATATCATATGATATCCCTTATATGTGGAATCTAAATAAAAAGTGTACAAATGAACTTATTTACAAAACCAAAGTAGAGTCGTGGATGTAGAAAACAAACTTATGGTTATGAGGGGATAAGGGGTTGGGGGGGGAGGGAAAAACTGGGAGATTGGGATTGACATATACTCACTACTATATATAAATTAGATAACTAATAAGAACCTGCTGTATAACACAGGGAACTCTACTCAATACTCTGTAATGATCTATATGGGAAAAGAATCTAAAAAAAAAAGAAAGAGTAGACATATGTATATATATAACTGATTCACTTTGTTGTACACCTGAAACTAACACAACATTGTAAATCAACTATACTCCAATAAAATTGTTTTTAAGTTAGAAGAAAAAAAAGAATATAATAATAATGGTTATATAATAATGAATCCAACCTGGCTTATATTTGTCTTTATACCCACACAATTGTAAAACATTATTTTTAATATTTTTTGGAGGAAGGGGCCCATGAAGGCCCCATGAAAGACATATGCGACCTTGGTCTGATTCTTCCCATCCCATACCCCATGAGCATGGTAAGGGCTTCACTGTGGAGTAATGCAAGTTGCTCCACAACCCTCACATTTTGGAATCAAGAACAGCTTTAGCTAGCTTAAAGAAAGCCTCAAATTATCTGCTTTTTTTGCTTCCCATATTACCAAAGTACCTAAAATCTGAATTAGGTATTTTACACAGGAACAATGCTCTTCCTGATTGTTTTGTAGAAAAGCACATATACGCTTTAAAGTAATTGTCTCTGGACCTCCCATTTGAGCTTATACAGAAAGGGTGAATTACAAATAACAAATAGAAAATAGATTGTAAGCATGTTTTAAATATTTGAGTCAATTAGAATTTTTCACGTCTTGCAGAATGTGGGATTTACGTGAATATAGAGATAATAAATAATAAAGCATATATCTAGGAGAAAATTTTTGTTTTCCCACAACACTCATGGTTGGCTTGTTAAATTCTGACATACATCATCAATGTCCCAAGCTTCCTGATAATGTTGTAGAAGTTTATATAAATGTTAAGTGCACCTTTCTTAAATGTTCCAGATATTAAATAACTCATTGAGGTAAAATATCACTTCTGCATGATTTTCCCCCTGACAACCCCAGGCTGATTAGAAGTTCTTTAGTCTGTGCTTCTCTGGAAAATATACTGGTAGCAACATTTAGTAAACTGTTATTAAGTTATCATTGTTACTGTAAACTTATTTGTGTGAGGATACATGTGTTTTATTGAATCATAAAAAGCTACGTGAAGTCAAGAAAAGTTGGCACTACCTAGCATATCACAGGCACTCAAAAATATTTGCTGACTAACTAAATAAGTAAATGAATATTTTAGATTGAAAAAGGTCTCCAGTCTATAACCAGATCTATAGGAAGTCATATAACCTAAAGATGCCTCATTCCCAATCACGATGATATAAATGATGGTGACACCAATGTCAGTCCCTCAAGTCATTTGGCCATTCTAACAAGTCCAAGAGGAAGGAACTGACCTCAGCTTTCTCTGCCAATCAGCACCACAGTGGATACAGACCCAGCTATGTAGCTAAAACATTTAGCCTCATTACACAGCTATTTACAAATGAGCTATTTACAGCTCATTACAAATACCTATGACTGACTGTAAAACGAAATTCTATATGAGGAAGATCAGCAAGTTGCATTCCCCATCAAAACAGTTTCAAGTAACTAATTTATTAATTGTCCATTTAAAAAAACAAGTATTGGGCTTCCCTGGTGGCGCTATGGTTAAGAATCTCCCTGCCAATGCAGGGGACATGGGTTCAAGCCCTGGTCCAGGAAAATCCCACATGCCATGGAGCAACTAAGCCCATGCGCCGCAGCTACTGAGCCTGCATGCCACAGCTACTGAAGCCCATGTGCCTAGGGCCCATGCTAGCAACAAGAGAAGCCACCACAATGGAAGCCTGCACACCGCAAAAAAGAGTAGCCCCCGCTCACTGCAACTAGAGAAAGCCAGTGCACAGCAATGAAGACCCAATGCAGCCAAAAATAAATAAATAAAATTTATAAATATTTATATATAATCTATATAGTATTTGTGTCCAAAATATTCAATCCAAATAGATTTAGGTGCTGGACTGGACTTTTCCAAAATTCAATATAATGAAAAACTATTCTAAATCTAAAAGAAAATAAAGGGATTAAAAGCCAAACACAATGTGTGAACATTGGTTAAATATTGTACCAAAAATAAAAACAAGCTCTGAGACATGAGACATGGAGACAATTGAGAAAACTGAAAAATGGAATGTATGTTACTTATTCATCAATGTTACATTTCTTAGGTGTAGTGATGATGTTGTAGTTAAGTAGGAGAATGTCCTTGTTCTTAGGAGATCGGTACTGAAATATTTGGGGTGGAATAGGGAGTGTGGGAGGGAGATGCAAGAGGAAGGGGATATGGGAATATATGTATACATATAGCTGATTCACTTTGTTATACAGCAGAAACTAACACAACATTGTAAAGCAGTTATACTCCAATAAAGATGTTTAAAAAAATATTTGGGGGTAAGAGTCATGATGTCTATAACTTACTTTCAAATATCCTAATGACAACAAAAAGTGTATGTGTGTGCATGTGTGTGGGTGTGTGCTGGTGGCAGTGAGGGGAAGGAGAGGAGGCAAATGTGGCAAAATGGTAATAATTGTAGAATTTAGGTGAAAGGTATTCGGGTGTTTTACTTTTTTTGTAAAATCCAATATTTTCAAAATTAAAAGTTAGAGGAAAATATAAAAAAGAATAATGTTATAGAGAAAGGTTTAAAGACAGAAAAGGTATCTATGATTACAATATTATGTTTTAAGAGCAGGTTCAAAGTAATGCACACCATAGTTCTGTTTGGGAATATATGGATGAATATACATTAATGTATTAATAGAGGTCACTGAATTGGAGCCCTCTAAATTGTACAGCTTGGCAGTCTGGAGTGTTTATCTCTGGATTGTCCAATTACAGTCACTTCTATTTTCTTATTTTTATTTATAAAAAATTGCTTATTTTATCCATATACATTCACATATATGTACAAATTATTTTAAAAGAGTGAGAATGAACTTATCAAAACCTTGCAACAATATATTCTGTTGGAAACTTGTCCCTGTCAAAACTGGTTAATCTATTGTTTACACTATTAAGATTATACCAGTGACTGGATATAAATAAATCATTTTATTTGAAAAAGAAAAACATGATGACAATAATTCTAGACTCTTAAATTGGCACTGGGAATATGAAAGTATTGCCCCAGAGGGCATAACTAATGACCTATGGGTGCGAACTACATTGAGACAGATTTCAGCTCATTATGAGACTGAACGTTGCAATAAATGTGTCCAACAAGGGAACAGACTGAACCATGAAATAATTGCCTATCAAAATAGCTTAACCACCTGTCAGAGATGATTAGAAGGAGGGATAGGGTATTAGATATACTCTAATCCAGCCTTTGGTCTCTAACAAGTTCATAGTCAAAAATAAAGAAAATAGGGACTTCCCTGATGGTCCAGTGGTAAAGAATTTGCCTTCCAATGCAGGTGATGCGGGTTCGATCCCTGGTCGGGGAACTAAGATCCCACATGCTGTGAGGCAACTAAGCCCACTTGCCACAACTACTGAGCTTGCACGCCTCAACTAGAGAGCCCACATGTTGCCAGCTACAGAGCCCCTGCACCCTGGAGCCTGCATGCCATAACTAGAGAAGAGAAAACCCGCACGCCACAACTAGAGAGAAGCCTGCACACCTCAACGAAGAGCCCACACACTACAACAAAAGATCCCGCATGCCTCAATGAAGATCCCATGTGCCACAACTAAGACCCAATGCAGCCATAAAAAAAATAATTAATTAAAGTTTTAAAAATAATAAAGAAAATAGCAGTAATAAACTGAATACATTTCCATTGAAGGAAAAACTACACAATGTTGCTGACTAACAAGACATAAGACGAGATTAATACTCTCTGGTCAGGATGCTGTATTTTTAAAAATTGGAATACTATTAACACTGTTCAGCTAGACCAATTACTCAACCAAAAACAAAGTGTGTTACTTGCCATCATGAATCCAAATTATTTCTAAACATATGAACTTAGTCTTAAGTGTTGGTGTATTCATACAATGGAATACTGTTTTAAAAGAAAAAATGAAGAGGAACAAACTACTGATATATACAACCATATGGATATATGTCAAAAAAAACCTTATGCTGAGTGAAAGAAGCAAGACACAAGAATACATGCTGTATGATTTCATTTATATCGATTTCAAAAACAGGCAAAACCAATCTGTTAGAAATCAGAAGGTGGTTGTGTAGAACACAGGGAGGATGAATAAAAAGGGGCACAAGGGAAATTTCTCAGGTAATAGAAACGTTCTAACTCTTGTTTTTTGGTGGTAATTACACGTTTACATACAGCCTTTAAAGTTCATCAAATGGAACACTTAAGATCTGTGTGGTTTTTGTTTATAAATTACACCTCTGTGAAATTAAAATAAATATTAAAAAATCATATTTGCTTTGTGTCACCTAAAGAACTCAATACTTACCAAGTGATTTCTTTTTACTGCAGAACATTATTGCACCTGATTTTTTTTCACCAGGCCTCAACAGCTGGCCTACATAAGAAAACAAGAAATGTACACAACATTAGTATTTGAGAAATGCTCATTAACCATAAATTGCCATCATTCAGCTTTCTTCCTAGTCAAATCTAGATGACTAGGAAGTCATTAACACAGTAAGGAATAATAGACTCCATTTATGAGACTTAAATCTAACAAGATAATAATAATTCTATAACTCACAGACATAGAAAACAAACTTATGGTTACCAAAGGAGAAAGGGGAAATGGATAAATTAGGAGTTTGGGATTAAAATATACACACTACTATATATAAAATATATAACCAACAAGGACCAGCTGTATAGTACAGGAACTATATTCAATATCTTGTAATAACCTCTAATGGAAAAGAATCTAAAAAAGAATATATATATATATCTGAATCACTTTGCTGTACACCTGAAAGTAACACACCATTTTAAATCAATTATATTTCAATTTAAAAAATTTTTAAGGAAACAAATAATTCTATACAAAAATTATCTATTTGTATTATGGCGGCTATATGGAACAATGTAAGGTAAGCACAAGTGTAATATTCAATTTGGCATTAAAATGGAGCCAAATTTTCTAACATATCCAAAACCCTGTGAATCAGAATATCTCAGAGGTGACACTCCATTACCTGCCTTTTATTCAAGTACCAAAAGTAATTCCTTCCCAAAACAGTCACCCAAGTGCAAGAAGTGCAGAGTCCCATATAGAATTAATTGAACAAGGAACACGCCAAGACACATAGTAATCAAACTGACAAAAACTAAAGACAAAGAGAAAATATCCAAAGCAACAAAGGAAAAGCAACAAATAACGTACAAGGGAATCCCCATGAGACTATGAGCTGATTTTTCAGCAGAAACTCTACAGGCCAGAAGGGAGTGGAATGATACATTTAAAGTGATGAAAGGGAAAAACTGACAACCAAGAATACTCTACCTAGCATGTCTCTCATTCAGAATTGATGGAGAAATCAAAAGCTTTACAGACAAACAAAAGCTAGAAGAATTCAGCACCACCAAATGCTAAAGGAACTCTTTCAATAGAAGAGGCAACAGCTAGAAACAGGAAAATTACAAAATGGTAAAGCTCACCAGTACAGGTGAACATACAGTAAGGGTAGGAAATCATCTATACACAAATATGGTATCAAAACAGTAATTGTGAGAGAAGGAGAGCAAAAATGCAGGATATTTGAGATGCATTTGAAATTAAGAGACCAGCAACTTAAAACAATCATGTATACATATAGACTGCTATATCAGAACCACATGGTAACCACAAATGAAAAATCTAAAATAGATATACACATAAAAAAGAAAAAGAATCCAAACACAACAATATAATCATCAAATCACAAGAGAGGGGAACAAAAGAGAAAAGGAATAAAAGACCTACAAAAACAAATCCAAAATATTTTTTTAAATGGCAATAAGAACATACATATCAATAATTAACTTAACTGTAAATGGATTAAATGCTCAAACCAAAAGAAATAGACTGGCTGAATGAATACAAAAATAAGACCCATATATATGTTGTCTATAAAAGACCCACTTCAGATCTAGAGACACAAACAGACTGAAAGTGAGGGGATGGAAAAAGGCATTCCATGCAAATGGAAATCAAAAGAAAGCTGGAGCAGCAATACTCATATCAGACAAAATAGAGTTTAAAATAAAGACTGTTACAATAGACAAATGACACTACATAATGATCAAGGGCTCAACTGAAGAAGATATAACAATTATAAATATATATGCACTCAACAGAGGAACACCTCAATACATAAGGCAAATGTTAACAGACATAAAGGAGAAATCGACCACAATACAATAATAGAGGGGAACTTTAGCACTCCACTTATATCAATGGACAGATCATCGAGACAGGAAATCAATAAGGAAACTCAGGCCTTAAATGACACATTAGAACACATGGACTTAATTGATATTTATAGAGTGCTCCATCCAAAAGCAGAAGAATACACCTTCTTTTCAAGTGTACATGGAACATTATCCAGAACAGATCACATGCTGGGCCACAAAGGAAGCCTTTAAGAAAACTGAAATCATATCAAGCATCTTTTCCGACCACTACACTATGAGATTAGAAATCAATTACAAGAAAAAAATGCAAAAACACAAACACGTAGAGGCTAAACAATATGCTATGAAACAACTGATGGATCACTGAAGAAATCAAAGAGGAAATAAAAAGAATACCTAGAGACAAATGAAAATGAAAACACAACAACCCAAAACCTATGGGATGTGGCAAAAGCAGTTCTTAGATGGAAGTTTATAGTGATACAAGCTTACTTCAGGAAACAAGAAAAATCTCAAACAAACAACTTTACCTTACACCTAAAGCGACTAGAGAAAGAAGAACACATAAAACCCAAAGTTAGCAGAAGGAAAGAAATCACAAAGATCAGAGCAGAAATAAATGAAATAGAGACAAAGAAAAAAATAGCAAAGACCAATAAACTAAGAGTTGAAAAGATAAACAAAATTGATAACACTTTAGCCAGAGTCATTGAGAAAAAAAGGGAGAGGGCCCAAATCAATAAAATCAGAAATGAAAAGGAGAAATTACAACTGACACCACAGAAATTCAAAGGATCATAAGAGACTACTACAAGCAACTATACACCAATGAAAAGTACAACCTAGAAGAAATGGGCAAATTCTTAGAATGGTACAATCTCCCAAGACTGAACCAGTAAGAAATAGAAAATATGACTAGACCAATTGTATGTATTGAAATTGAATCTGTGATGAAAAACTCCCAACAAACAAAAGTCATGGAATAGATGGCTTCACAGGTGAATTCTATCAAACATTTAGAGAAGAGCTAACACTTAACGTTCTGAAACTATTTCAAAAAACTGCAGAGGAAGGAACACTCCCAAATTCATTCTATGTGGCCACCATCATCCTGATACCAAATCCAGACAAAGCTACCATCAAAAAGAGAAAATTACAGGTCAATATCACTGATGAACATAGACATAAAAATCCTTAACAAATACCAGCAAACCAAACCCAGTAATACATTAAAAGGATCATACACCATGATCAAGAGGGATTTATCCCAAGGATGCAAGGACTTTTTAATATCTGCAAATCAATCAGTGTGATGTACCACATTAACAAATTGAAGAATAAAAACCATATGATCATCTCAATAGATGCAGAAAAAGCTTTTGACAAAATTCAACACCTATTTCTGATAAAAACCCTCCAGAATGTGGGCACAGAGGGAACCTACCTCAATATAATAAAGACCATATACCACAAACCTACAGCTAACATCATACTCAATGGTGAAAAAATGAAAGCATTTCCTCTAAGATCAAGAAAAAGACAAGGATGTCCACTCTCATCACTTTTATTCAACATAGTTTTGAAAGTCCTAGCCACAGCAATCAGAGAAGAAAAATAAATAAAGGGAATACAAATTGGAAAAGTAGTAAAACTGTCACTGTTTGCAGATGACATGAAACTATACATTGAAAATCCTAAAGATGCTACCAGAAAACTACTAGAGCTCATCAATGAATTCAGTAAATTTGCAGGAAAAGAAATTAATACACAGAAATCTGGTGCAATCCTATACACTAATAATGAAAGATCAGAAAGAAAAATTAAGAAAATCCCATTTACCATCGCATTAAAAAGTATAAAATACTTAGGAATAAACCTACCTAACAAGGCAAAAGACCTGTACTCCAAAAACTGTAAGATGCTGATGAAAGAAATCAAAGGAGACATAAACAGCTAGAAAGATATACCATGTTCTTGAATTGGAAGAATCAATACTGTCAAAATGACCATACTACCCAAGGCAGTTTACAAACTCAATTCAATCCTTATCAAATTATCAAAGGCATTTTTCACAGAACTAGAAGCAAAATTTTTTAAATTTGTATGGAAACATGAAAGACCTCAAATAGTGAAACCAATCTTGAGAAAGAAAAGCAGTTGGAGGAATCAGGCTCCCTGGCTTAAGACTATAGTACAAAGCTACAGTAATCAGGACAATATGGTACTGGCTCAAAAACAGAGATATAGATCACTGAAACAGGATAAAAAGCCGAGAAATAAACCGACTCACCTATGGTCAATTAATCTATGACAAAGGAGGTAAGAATACAATGGAGAAAAGACAGTCTTCAATAAGTGGTGCTGGGAAAACTGAACAGCTACATGTAAAAGAATGAAATTAGAGCATTCTCTAACATCATACACAAAACTAAACTCAAAATTGATTAAAGATGTAAATGTAAGGGCCAGATCCTATAAAACTCTTAGAGGAAAACATAGGCAGAACACTCTGACATAAATTGCATCAATATCAATATATATATATATTCTTTTTCAGATTCTTTTCCCTTATAGATTGTTACATACTATTGAGTATAGTTCCCTGTACTATACAGTAGGTCCTTGTTGGCTATCTATTTTACACATAGTAGTGTGTATATGTTAATGCCAGCCTCCTAATATAATCCTTCTCCCACCCTCTCTCCTATTTGGCAGCCATAAGTTTGTTTTCTGTGTCTGTGAGTCTCTTTCTGTTTGGAAATAAGATCATTTGTGTCTTTTTTTTCTTTTAGATGCCACAAAGAATTGATGTCATATGATATTTGTATTTCACTGTCTGGCTTACTTTACTTAGTAAGATAATAGGGAAGGGAAACATAAGCAAAAAATGGAATTACATCAAACTAAAAAGCTTTTGCACAGTGGAAGAAACTATCAACAAAACAAAAAGGCTACCTACTGCACTGGAGAAGATATTTGTAAATGATATATCTGATAAGGGGTTAATATCCAAAATATACAAAGAACTCATACAACTCAACATCAAAAAAAAAAAAAAAACCCATTAAAAAGTGGTCAGAAGACCCGAAGAGACATTTTTCCAAAGAAGACATACAGATGGCAAACAGACACATGAAAAGATGCTCAACATCATGAATCAGCAGGGTAATGCAAATCAAAACTACAGTGAGGGACTTCCCTTGTGGATCAGTGGTTAAGAATCCGCCTGCCAATGCAGGGCACATGCGTTCGAGCCCCGTTCTGGGAAGATACCACATGCCACGGAACAACTAAGCCCATGTGCTATTAACTACTGAGCCTGCGCTCTAGACCCTGCAAGCCACAGCTGCTGAGCCCATGTGCTGTAGCTACTGAAGCCCATGCTCTGCAACAAGAGAAGCCACCGCAATGAGGAGCCTGCACACTGCAACGAAGAGTAACCCCCGCTCAGCGCAACTAGAGAAAGCCTGTGCGCAGCAACGAAGACCCAATGTAGCCAAAAATAAATAAATAAAAATAAATTTATTTTTTAAAAAAGACATAAAGCACCCTTATGTTCATCACAGCATTATTTACAATACCCACGATATGGAAGCAACCTAAGTACCCATTGATAGATGAATGGATAACGAAGATGTAATGTATATATGCAATGGAATACTATTCAGCCATAAAAAAGAATGAAATCTTGCCAGTTTTGACAATATAGAAGGACCTAGAGGGTATTACGCTAAGTGAAATAAGACAAATACTGTATGATTTCACTTACTGGGCAACACAAATGAACAAATATAATGAAACAGAAACAGACTCATAGGTACAGAGAACAAACAGATAGTTGTGGGGGAGAGGGGCAAGGGGAGGGAGGATGAGTGAAATAGGGAGATTAAGAGGTATAAACTTCCAGTGACAAAATGAGTCATGAGGATGAAATGTACTGTGTGGGGAATATAGTCAATAGTAATATAATATCTCTGCATGGTGATAGATGGTAACTAGACTTATCATGGTGATCATTTTGTAATGTACAGAAATATGCAATCACTGTGCTGTGCACCAGGAACCAACACAGTGTTGTAGGTCAATTATACTTCAAAAAACAAACAACGGGGTCTTCCCTGGTGGCGCAGTGGTTGGGAGTCCGCCTGCCGATGCAGGGGACACGGGTTCATGCCCCGGTCCGGGAGGATCCCGCATGCCGCGGGGCGGCTGGGCCCGTGAGCCATGGCCACTGAGCCTGCGCCCAGAGCCTGTGCTCCGCAACGGGAGAGATCACAACAGTGAGAGGCCTGCGAACCGCAAAAAAACAACAAACAAAAACAAAAAAAACAACGAACTCTCAGAAAAAGAGATCAGATTTGTGATTACCAGAGGCAGGGGGTGGGAGGAGGGGGAATTGGATAAAAGTGATTAAAATGTACAAATTTCCAGTTAGAAGATAGTAAGTACTAGGAATGTAACGTACAACATGATTCATATAATTAACACTGATGTGTGTTATATATAAAAGTCATGAAGAGAATAAATCCTGAGTTCTCATCACAAGAAAAACAACTTTTCAAAATTTTTTTATCTAATATGAGATGATGGACGTTCACTAAATTTACTGTAGTAATCATTCCATGATGTGGGTCAAATCATTATGCTATACACCTTAAACTTATACAGTGCTGTATGTTAATTATTTCTCAATAAAACTGGAAGAAAAAAAGTTATTTAGAAATAAATAAATAGGGGGCAGAAATAATGTCATTATTATCTTTTATTTTTTTCCCTACATGTCTAATTTCCTTCACGTGGTAAACTCTATTAAGGATTTAGAGTGAATAAATAAAGGGCAAACAAATAACTTCAACATTTAGAACCCAAAGGACCATGGAAATGAACTGAAGCACCTTCGCAAACACATGACAGGGTAGGCAGAGGTTCTGAATTCATACTCTTTAGGTTAGAAAGAGAAATGACTTGTTTGTTCCTGCTCAAAGACGTGGTGTGGCAGGATGCATTAAACAGCCATGAAAGAAGAAGCTGGTCAGTCATATGGAGACCAGAAAAGAGGAAGAACAGCACTTATGGCTTAGCAGTTACAAGAAAGGAGGATGCAGAGGAATTTCATCAACACCTACTGTTGCATTACAAATTTCTAGTGTCTAAAAGGCCTGAAACCATCAATATTTCTCCCTGTTGTGCTCCCAGATTCATGAGTTCCCTTCCACCACCTCCAGGAAAAGCAGCAGCCCACTGAGGGAATAGCCACCCCTGGGGTGCCCCTGACAAGTAGGGCCATCAACACTTTGTAAAACCCACTGCTTTTCCAGGAACCAGTCACTAAAACTGATGAATCCAACAAGATGGGAGTACTACTGCCAGGTGCTGCTAGAAGCAGGGATAGGTCCTCAAATATAACCCATCAATAACTCTTCTGTTCTTCTTCCCATGCCTTCTACCAACTGCCACCAAGGCTGCCTAAAACAATCCCCCCCGCCCCCTCCTCACTGCTCCCCCTACCCCAGTCTTAGGCAGCAGATGCCTCTAGGACATGCCTGCTGACCCTCCATTCCTTCTAACAGGTTTCCCCGCTCCAGCCTTGGCCACCCATAGACCAGGGTCCACATTGAAGCCACAGTGATCTTTATAAAAATTAAACGGCATCATATCACACCCCTGCTTAAAACCCTTCAATAACATCCCACTGGCCTTAGAAAAAAGATCAAATTGCATCATGACTCCTTGGCCCCTCTGCAACCTGGTCCCTGCTAGTCTTTCTACCCTGATTTCTCATCACTCTCCTTACAGCCCCCATTCTTCCTTGCACCCCCCACCATGTCTATACTACAGAAATAACTCAGCTTCTTTCTATTTGAGGGCCTTGACACATGCTCTTCCCTCTGCCTGTCATAATCTAACCCCATCGCCAGCCCCTTCACCTGACTTGTACTCATCTTTTCAATATCAACTCATACATCACTTCCTCTAGGAGTTCTCCCCTGGTCCCCCAAATCAGAGGTAAGAGCACCTCCTATGTGCTCCCATAGAATCCAGAACTTCCAATTTCAGAGCCCTTATCATTCTAGAATGTATTTGCCTATTATATTGGCTGTTTTCCCATTAGTCTACAAACTCCAGTGGGGCAGAGACCCGATCTGTGTTGTCCATAGTTGTATCTTCAGTGTCAAATGCACGCCTGGCATGTGGCAGTGCTCAATAAAAATTCGCTAAATGAAAGAATGATTAATGTTCTCAGTGTCTATGAGGAATGAAGCAAGGGCTTCCAGATGCTAAAAGGCATTTCCCTTTTAGCAACTATCCCTTCCCAGACCCCAACCCCAAGTTCAAGAACATCTTAGATCTTCCCAAACTGGGAACCGTCATGGCTTTCTTAGCTGCTCCCTACCTCTGGCTGGTCCCTATCATCCTGTGCATCCCCCACCTCCAGCCTAGGAAGAACCTCAAAAAATGAGAAGTATTTGGTTAGCAATAGGAAGAGTGTTGCAGGCAAACTGAACAGCACAAGAAAGGAGGAGGAATTTGCAAATCTTGGGGTAGAAGGGCAAGAGGAGGCACTCTGGCTCTAAAAGAAGATGCACAGAAAGGATTTTTTGAGGAAAAGCCTTTCTGTGAGAAATAACATGGACAAAAGCGGGTTTTTTTATCCATGAGGGACTATCTTTGTTCCAACAAATAGTCACAACCGATACAAAATGGCAACATGGAGAAGGATGAATGGATTCTGTGACAATGACACCTGATCTGGTGGCCCCATCTGGCCAGAGGGTTAAGGCTCATCAGCAAGTTCTAAGCCAACTAGTTAGGGCTTGAAAACTCTCTCTGGAGACTAAGTAAACATCTTTTGTTTTCATGGGCTCAGAGTCCCTCGAGCTGGTGAAAAGAATGATTCTTTAAGTAGGATGGCAAAAGGGACTCTCCACCCTGACAGGTAGCAATGAGAATGCAGGCAGAAGAAAGAAACTCAATCTCTCAGGAAGTTATTAGGAGTACCGGCCACTGGCCAACGTTTTCTTTCTTTCTCCTTATTGGTTTGCTAGATTGCTTTGAGGGATTAGCACTAACAGACAGCCAGAACAAAGGATGAACTTAAATATATATTTGTGTAATATAAAGGTAACTAAAGAGAAAATATCCATGTAAACCCTTCTGTCTCTTATTTTAGATCTTCCTATAAGCACTTTTCACTTTAAAAGCCCCTAGACAATTAAACATAAAGCAAAACCATATCCTTCCTAAAATTACCTTTAAACCATCCAATTATTTGCTTTTAATTTCTCTAATACCATCTTCCAAAGTATCTTTGAAAGCTTTTATCTTTAAAATAATGAATAAATCCATTTTTTAACTTTAGCCATTTTTGTAGAAAATATTCTCTATTTCGTATTTAATCCAGAGTGATAATATAATTACTGTTGTACGAATTAAACAATATTTCTCTAAGGTTTGTGAAAAGTGTTTCTTATTAATGATCTTATTCAAGTGTTTTTACTCTCTAAGACATGTGGTTACAACAAAAACTAAGGATTCAAGTCCATGTTTCCTACAATCCAATCTTTTCCTTTTAAAAGCAGCAACCCAGGTATATTTAATGGGGGATTCATATTAATGTAGCAGATTCTAGTGTAAATTTTAGGAAGTAAAACTCTGTCCTTTTATTGTTGTACACTTATCAATTCACCAAAATACCCCAGCTGACACTCGCTCCACCTCTAAAGGATGTCAGAGTAAAGAAAAAGCCATCTTTTATTGAACTTTCAGATCAGTGAGCGTCTACGGAAATACACTGAAAAAAAATCAGGTGACAAAGAAGGTTTTGTTAAAACGAAATCTAGCTCTAGAAGTAGGAACTTAGGATTTTGAAATTCAACATTTACAAGTACTGAAGCAAACACTGTTTACATAAAAACATTCCACATTCCTCCTTTTATGAAATCACCCCAAAGCAGAATAAATAGAAAAAGGTAAGTTGCTGAATAGGTTTTATCTTACCCTTGCCTTCATCTTATGCAAGGGATTAAAATGGTGGTTTTCTTGTGTGAAAGTCTTAGTGGGTTTTTACAAGAAAGACAGGTCTGGGGAAAGTAAGAAGAGAGGTAAATGTAACCAAAATAATAGCTAAGTGTTTTACGTATATTAATTCATTTAACTGATCACTTTTTTGGGAAAAGATTGAGAGTGACGCTTGCATGAAGAATTTGGGTTTTTTTACATTTCAAGTTCAGGTTTTGAATCTTGGTCACAGAAAGTAATTCTTCTAATGGAAAAAATGGCAAAGTAAAGAGAAAACTCCGATTTGTTTAGGGAAGATAAGAAGTTGGTTTCAGATACCTTGAGACTGAGGACATAACAAGACATCCAAGTTGGAAATGCTACTTAAGCAGCTACTTAAGCAGCTGTGAGCAGAAGAGTGCATACTGGTCATATTATGATTCCTCAAAGAGGTCCCTACTTATAGTGAAAATGGGTACACCTGGTTGCAGGTGACTCAGCACTTTAAGCCAAGGATTAAAATGGAGATTCTCTTTAATGATCAGAGGCCATTCAACAATCAAGTTATTATACTCAATTCCCCCTGCTCCAATTCCACCATCACCAAGCAACCTACTGATAATAACTTGCTTTCCCCCAGAAGTCTGCCTACAGGGGAAGAATACACCAGTCATGCATGCTGAAGTGAACATTCTGGTCCTCCTGACAGTTATATATTATACATTTTCAATTCATAAATTGTCATTCATCTCACTCTAGATCATCCGTCTCCATCCGAGCTAATATTAGTCTTCCCCAGAAAGGTAGCTCTGTTTTTGGTTTGCTGTTGACTTATGGTCCAAAGTCTACAGGACATATGACCCACTCTAGCCATAACAAACTCACCAACCGGCAACCAAGGGAACAGCCTGCTGACCTGCTCAAGGGGCAGCAGGATGTGATGGCTGCAAGCTTGTCCTTTGGAGTCAAACAACCTGATCTTGGATTCCTGCTTTTTCTACTAACATTACAGAATCCGGGGCAAGTAAGCTCTCTGGGCCTCAGAACATACCTGGACAGGTTGTTGGGGACAGTGACACATAATGAAAATGCTCGTTAGACAGTTATCTTGAAGGCAGCCCTCTGAACTTCCCCTGTCAAAATGTCTATGTAAACGTTAGGGTGAATTGAGGACAGTGAGCACAACCCCTGTAAGACATTCTGCGGCAAAATAAAGGAGCTAAGTGTGAATGGGTAATGAGGCTTTAAAGAGAAGATGTGCTTACAGTGGGGCGCCAGGGCCATGGCAATAAACTAAGGGGATAGAACCAGTGGGAAGAGAGATTGAAAACGTGAGGGAGAGTGACAGGAAGACAAAGGAATCAGAGGAGATTGGGAAAGAAAGGGAAGAGGTAGGGGCTAGGACAGTGGGGGAAGACACAGGAGGAGGAGTTGAAGCCAGAGAGTAGCGCAGGCAGATTCTTGGCAGCTCTCCTTCCTTGCCCAGAGTGCTGCTCAGGGAGCGCCCCTCGGCCCGGCTTCAACTCAGGGTCAAGGGAGGAGCTGGGGTGTCCCCGCAGGGGCATCCTCTACATCCTTTGAGCAGTGGGTCCTCACCAGTTCTCAGGACTCAGGGACAAGATGGGCCAAGGGGGAAAGGTCCCACACAGCTTCAAGGAGCCCAACCCCAGTCCTCAGCCCCTGTGAGGACCTCCTGTCCCCCACCCGTCTATTCTCCAGTCTCCGTGCTGTTCTGCTTGCCTCCCTCTCTCCCCAACTCTGCCTTCTCTTCCTCTTCGGAGACACTGTAATGTACAGGAGAGACTTTTAGGATAACAGATCCCGATCCTAGCTCAGTTTCTTTCTATCTAGTGTTACTTTGACCAAGTTACTTACCCTTCCTAAGATTCAATCCCCGAATCTGTAAAATAGAGGTAATAATTCCTTCCTCTCAGGGCTGTTTCCAGGATAAATATAGATGTAAATACAGCTCACTCCATAAGAATGTGCTTCCTCCCCCTCCTTCCTTCCTCCCCATCTGTCCTCTCTCCTCCTACTCCCTCCCCTTTTCTCTGCTTTCACTCTCAGTTTCCTTCCCCTGTTTCCCTGACTTTCCTTCCTATTTCTCACTAAGGCACTTGCCTCTCAACCCAACCCACCAAGAGGACTGACCCACCAAGAGCGGAGGGGAGGGGACCTGCCTGGAAGGCTTAGATGAACAATGGAGAACCCATCTGCTGAGTAACAGTGGGGTCTGAGGATGGGAAGTGGGATGGCAGGATTAGGGAATCAGCCCCTTCTCTCCTCCTGCTGCCCTCTACCTTCTCTGGTCCTGCCCCTGCCCCTTTCCTCTTTCTGGCCCTAGGCTCCCAGAGGCTGAAAAGCAAAGCCTCAGTGAGTCTTCCTACCTCTGGACATGGTGACCTTGCAGACATATCTGCTGGCAACGCTGCCTACGAGCCCAGTAATATTCCCCAGGAGCCCCCTGTTCCAGGTCTCTAAGGGATGGGGGGTGGGAGATGGAACACAGCTCTAAGACTCTGGGGAAGGGACATCTTGACGCAAAAGGGAAATCTCAGCCTTGGGAGGTTAGACCAGTGAGGGATAAGCTAAGGAATAAGCCCAGGCCTCAGTCCTACATGTGTGCAGCTCTGAGTGTGATATGAGGGTAGGAGGTATAGATAATGTTTTATTTATTTTTTAACTGATTTTTATTGGAGTATAGTTGCTTTACAATGTTGTGTTCGATTCTGCTGTACAGCAAAGTGAATCAGGTATAGATAATGTTTTAATCATATTGATGGCTGCCAACAGCTGTAGGGCTTACAGAGTATAGATATTGGGCAAAAATAGAAGTAAAAAAATTTAAGCCAGTCTGTGTACGTGTTTGTCAAAGTGATGGTTAGCACAGCCAAATTTATAAACTGCTTACCAATTATATCTAATTACCATGCCTCAACAATAAATTATTCTATTTCCCATATAATGTACATCAGATTGCTTTTGTTGTAAGTTGTCATGTCGACACTGAAGTCTGTTTATATTCTGTTAGGCACGCAGCTGTTACCACAAAATTCTAAAGTGGTGGGAACACTTCTTCCCTTTCTCCTCTTGTTTATGTCCTGCTTATTTTCCAACTTGATCACCTAGTTTCCTTCTCTCTTTCCTTTCTCTTCCTTGCCTCGCCTGCCCTCACTGCCTCTCTTGTGCATTTTCAATGTCCTTCTCCTCATCCTGCCTTTTCTCTCCCAAACACACTTCCCCTGGCTTGGTCATCTTCCTTCCCCTTCTCACTTTCCCATTCCTCCCCCAGCCTGGAGTCAGGGGCCAGGTTTGGTCCTGTTATCTCTCTACCTCCAGCAAGTTCGCCTCCCTTCTAAGCCCTGGTTTTCTCATCTGTAAACAGAGACAATCAGGGTAACTCATGGGATCATTTAGCAAACTAAATGAGGTCATGCCCGTAAAAAAAAAAAAAAAAAAAATTAGCACAGTGCCTCCTGCTACAAAGTTAATACTGAAGAAAGGAAAGCTATTATTATTTTTATTTTTCTTAAATGTATTTTTAACTCTACATACGTAGAAAACCTATCGAATTTGAGAGCATCCTTACTGATATTCAATCATCAAACACTCATCAGATGCCTATTCTATGTCAAACCTGGGCTGGGTAGAGGGAGGAAAGGATCATTAGGCCCTATCTCTGTCCTTCAAAAGCCAAGAGTCTGGGGTAGATGAGACCAGATACATAGAAAGTTCATTAGTGCAGGACTATGACAGAAGGAGGGACTGAGAACTATGGAGACAGAGGGAAGGGAGTCACCAAGCCTGCTTTGCAGAGTCAGCTATGAGCTCACAGATGGTAATTCGAAGTCAAGTCCTTTTGAAAAGAAGAGTTTGCTCAGTAAAACAACGTAAGTACAGGCAAAAAGGACAGCAGGTGGAAAGACCAAGTGTTGTGATAGGAAGCAGTGATAGTCATGGCAACCAGATTACAAGGGGCATGGAGGAGTGTAGTGTGATATGGGGCTGGCAAGGTAGATAAGAGATGGATTCTGAAAGAAATCATCATTATCATCATCACTCCCATTCACTTGGTACTTAGCCTCATGCTAAGCACTGACATGTATCATCTCATTTAATCCTCAACAAAATTTTACGGGCAGGGACTATCCCTATTTGATAGATGAGGTGACACAGAGCATTGCCACAATCAAGATCCTGTGGTTGATCCTCAGCTAATGGGGAGGCAGAAGGGCTCTCTCTGCAGAATGGTACACTTAGAATCCAGGCCCCCTTGTCCACTGTCGTTGCTGCCTCATGTCTCTCTACACAAGTGTATGCCGTCAGGGTTTTTAGGAAGGCTTTACTCTCACGACAAGGACTGGCACGGAAAGAAGTGGGGGAGCGGTGACAACAGGCAAGTGGAGCTGGATTCTGGAAATATTCCTGCAGTTGGAATTGACAGACTTTATAAGGGGTCTGTATGCTGGGGTGCAAAACAAGGAGGAATCTGGGATAACTTCCACATTTTCAGCTCAGGACAATGAGAGGAGAGAGGTGCCATTATCGAAAATGACAAATACAGCAGTGAAGGGAGAAGGTGGGAGAGCGGGAGCAGGAACTGATGTGGGAGAATATTAAGTTCAGTTTGAACACACTAGGCTTGAAATGCCTCTTGCTCATGGAAAATATCCTCAGCATGAAAGAGAAAAGACAGACTTGTAGACTTGGATCATCAACATATGAGGAAACATTGAAGTCACGGGGAATGAATGATCTCATTCAAGAAGAACGAGAATGAAGAGAAGTGAGGGGAGGACAGCGGGTGAGGATGAGTCAATAAGAGGACAAGGACAGAGTCCTAGGGAACACCCAACCTCAAAAGAAGGGCTAGAGAAACATGTACTGAAACAAAACGCTGTGGCTTTCCTCCTACGCCCTCTTCTTCAGAGCATCTAGCACAGAGCCTGGCACGGGGTAGGTAGGTGCTCAACAAACCAGCATTGAGTAAAGAAGAGGGGAGAGGAGAAAAAGGTAGCCTCACATTAAAGAAGGACTATGTTTCCAAAAACTCAATGGTCAATAATATTCATTACTGACCAATATAATATTTATATTTAACATTTAACTAGAATTTTATTTGTTAATATTTAGAAAATACGTAAGATTGCTAAGAAGTCAAGTAAGACTTTAGGCATACACTAGAAATGTGGAACATTTGGAGGATACTGTTTTCTTTGACATCATTTCTTGGGAAATCCTGAAAACAAATACTAGCACCTGATTCTTGTACACGCTGTGCAAGCATCTAGGATACATACATTAAGGAATTTTATTTCAAGGACAGCAACAATTTCTGATTTGCTTTGAAACGATAGGTTAAGTCTTTTCCTACTAAATGAAAATTTCCAATTTACCATGTAAGAAAAAAAATAAAATCCTCCTGAGCACAAAAAAAAAACCCCGGGGCACAAAAAAAATCACTTGGCCCCTCATTTTTAAAGATGCATGCATGCATGATGAAACAATATAAAAGCATAAGATAGATAAATATAGGTCCAAAAATCCCTCTGAATTCACATTTTGCTGTAAAGGCAAGCAGAGAACAACACAGGCACAAAGGTGGCCGTTCTTGGACACAGGTAATCCCATACACAATACCGTATTTCCTCACCTCCTTTCTAATAAGCTTTCAGCCCCTAATTAATGTTTCTTGCCCATCTCCTTTTTTTCGAAACAGCTAATTGTTAACCAGGGACCTGAGACTCTCTCATGTCTGTCAACAAAACAGCTAGAAGAATCCATTTCTCTGTTCAGACAAATCTCAGTCCTAAAAACATACCCCTCAAGCCTCAGAGGGAGAGCTTAGTGACAAACTGTTATGCCCAAGGCATGAATTGATCATAAAATGAACAATATCTTGAATAGGTGCATCAGATACAAACCCTCCGGGAAAAAACTCAAACCAACTGCTATCAAAGGAAGTGACAAGTACCCACAAACCAAGAAGAAATGGACATTGATGTGACTCCCATTGGCCATGTAATAGGTGATGCTAACAGAAGAAAAATTTGACCTTCAAAGGAAAAAAAGAAAATGCTCTGTTTCCCAAATCCAACTAATTTCCCCCAAAATTACTTTTTAAATGAGAGGAGAATAATTAATACTCTTTGCTAAACTTCAACACACAGCAAATGAAAACAGCAAAGCAAAACAGCAACCTGGAAAAGGAAACCAAAAGCACCAAACAGCCCAGAACTACCTCTCTTCTTCGTCTCACCAACCCTTCAATGCTCCCCAGACTCACCTCAGCCTGGACCTAAGCCTCTCGCCCAAAAGGGAGATTTCCCAGCAGTGCAGCAAGATCAAACAGGTACCCATTCCATGACCATATCAATGAGAACGAGAAAAGCGAGAAAAGCAAGGCTACTCTGAAAGCTCTAGTAATTAACATAGAAAAGAAACTGGGTCTCTAGGGGACATTCTTGAAAACCTGAGATCGACTCCCGGAAAAACACTCTTGACCACTTACCACTACCGGAAGCTGCTAGATGGCAGATCAGAATCAGCATCTCATCAGTAAAAGAGGAAGGTGTTGCAGGAAAGCAGCCTCCCTGCCAGTGAAGAACTGAGGGAGTAAAAACGGTCCTTGGAAAAATACCAAAAGCCCAGAAGAGTTTTTCCTGGAATAGTTGCCTACTGCTGCTACCAGGGCAGAACTGGTTAATCTTGGAGAAACAAAAGGAAGCTCCCTAGAGGCTGTCTTCGCCAGGATGGCTTCTTCTGTGGGAATCAAGAGTTCAGAAGGACAGACGCAGACAACGAAAGGGGTCACCAGCTACAGCTTCTGCTTAGTAAACTTTTATCAGCCCTTGACTGAGGCAGATTAGTAAATATCTTTGGAGTTCCTACCTGTTTTTGCCAGAGATGAAGGAATTAGCAATGTCAATTTTTTTAAAATTATTACAAGGGGAGTTCAACTCTCTTATGGATGAAAGCTAAGCACACTCAAGCAACATGTAATATGCAGAACGATGACTTCTTCTTTCCCAACATCCTTAATTTCAGCTCAGAGGAAACAAACGCTTAACCCTAAGGATGCTGAAGAACAAACACATATGGGAAATAGATTTAAACTTTTTAGTGTCGAATCGCTTTGAGACAGTTCTGGTTTTTAAGATGGGATTAGATGAAAACAAAATATTTTGGTTCATAGCTATTTTTAAAAGAAAGAATTATGCTATTTTTCAATACATCTGAAGCCGTTTATGGATTTTCCAGAAGTTGCATCAGATTTGCTGTTAAGTACTGAAACCAAGTATGTTTTAGTCATGTCTCTCTAACCAGAGCAAGTTGATCCCCTGTGTCAATCCCACTCTCCTGAAACAATGTGGTACTGAGCCCTCAGGTTTCTACAGAGAGAAGGGAGGGACTTTCCCTGCCAGGGCTCCACAGTCACAAAAAAAAGGACAGATTTCTTGACACAAGAGTGATGGCTTTCTTCCTTGCATGATAAAAAGGACCAAGAACAGCCTATATGAGGAAGAAATCATTTCTTTAAAATATTTACAATGAAAAACTGTTTCGAATTTAAAAAGAATTAAGTATAGCCTCTATGCCATGTTTTAACTTTTCATATTGACAACTATTGTAAGTCTGGTAATTACCTTCGCTGAAGAATATTTAAAGAAATCTACACCTTTTCCTACATTGTTAGTGGGAATAGAAGTTGATAAAATATTTTTAAAGGAAAACTAAGTAATGCCTATCAAATATAGAAATGTGTATGTTTCTATCTCTTAGGAATTTACCTTACAGATAATCCCAAACATACGCAAACATATCTGTTCATTATAGTACTGTGATAGCAAAAAACTAAAAATGGCTTAAATATAGGGGACTGGCTAAGTAAGTCAAGGTACATCCATACAAAGGAGTACTACACAGCCATCAGGAGGGGACAGAACTGGAGTGAAGCATCTGATGGTCTGGGTTCAATTCTGGCTCCATCAGTAACTGGCCAGGTGACTGAGCAAGTTCCCAAACCTCTCTGGGCCTCAGTTCCTCATCTGTAGAAAGGTGATAATTATAGTACTTACCATAGAGGATTATTGTGACTAAGACTGTGCTTGGAGCACAGTAGATGCTCAATAATTATTAGCTTTTATCAATGAAAGAGGTAGGCCTCTTCAGACTGACTTGGAAAGATGTCTAAGAGGTATTGTCAAGTGAAAAGAACAAGTTGCAAAAGAGTGTGTATAAGGTAATCCCATTCGGTAAAAATATTTTAAATGTGCTTGCTGTCTGTTTCTTCCAATTAAAATATAAGCTGCTTGAGAGCAGGGACTTTTGTTCACTGTTGTAATGCCAGTGTCCATAATAGGCATTTAATAAATATTTGTTGACTGAATGAATGATAACTGGAAAGCCAAGCAAGAAGAAATAATTAATAACAACTACCTCCGGAGAATGATATAGGGGTGGAGGGGCTGGTGGGCCTCTCCACCCCCATACCATTTTCATTGGTTCTTACCCTTTGGTACTGCTTAAATTTTTCACAGTCAGCTTGTATGCCAACCAATGAAAATGCAGCTCTTAGAAGATAGTGATTTTGTTTGCAGGGAACATCTTGAGATCGACGGCTGACCCCAATAGCAGCACACTGATGGGGAAGGAAGTGATGATTTTCCCCATAATCTGATAAATTAATGAGTCAGAAAGCAACTTACAAAAGAAGGAGAGCAAAGAGCTCTTTTTCTCTTCTTGGCCTTACATTGATCTTTCCAAAGTTAGTCCTATAATCTCCAAGCCAGATCCTCTGCCTTAGTCCATGGAGACCCCTTTCCATTATCTAAACATCAACTGCACATCCCTACCTTGGCATCTTTGCTCAGGCCATCCTCTCCTTTTGGGAGACCTTTCCCAACCTGTCCTTAAAGGACCACATCACATATTCCCTCCTCACCCCCAGCCTTTTCTGACCATCTTCCTGGCATCTCTGATCCCCCTCTCGTGGGCGCTGCCAGAGACCAGGTTTAGGTTTGGTACTGTCCACCGGTCCTTATCCTACAATGTCTGCTATCTTCCCTCCCAGCTTATAGGTTGCTTAAGGTAGGACTGTAAGAACTGTGTCTTCAGTTTTGCAAGCCCCCTCACACACACACACACACACACACACACACACACACACACACACACACGGCCCTACACTGTGAAGGAGAGAGGCAACATTAAGGAGCTACATGTGGTGATTTTTTCCATTTGCCCAAAAGTTTCTGACATTCTTGTCATCCTTCCTGAAATTTCAAGACTAGAGTTGGCTTTCTTTGGATTACTAAGCATATTTTTGTTAAATGCTTCTAAGAGATATTATTTGGTCTTAAATGCTCTAGTTATTCATGTACTACCTAGTCTGAACTGATAAAATATTTCTTTCTAACCAATGACACTGACAGAATGAGGAATCTTAATGGGAGGAGAAAGTATAGAAGGGCTTGCCATGCCTACAGCAAGACCACAAAAGACCCACCTCACGTTTATTCCATGCACAGAAGCTCTCATAATGCACACGTGTGTGTATGTGTGTGTGTGTGTGTGTGTGTGTGAGAGAGAGAGAGATTTCTAGCACTGATTCCTTATCATTTTGAAATATTCATTTATTTTAAAATGAAAGTATCTTTCCACTGAATATTCTCTTGCAAATAGATCTTTGAGTGTTTAAATAAAAAATAATTTTACAGTGTCATAGGATTATGTACTTAAAATCACAGAGCGTCAGATTTGTCCCATCAATTTAAGTCCCAAAGCTCTTTATCCATCTCCAAAATATAAGATTACAGCAGTCACCACTATTCCTCTGCCAAGCTCCCTTGTCACCCACATTTCCCCTTGACTCTCTTCCTCATTTCATTCTGATCTGTGCTTAAAGTCATCTACTCCGAGAGGCCTGCCCTGGTCAGCCCACCTAAAACAATACACACACCCCTATCACTCCCTATCCCTTATCTTCCTTTATTTTTCTCCATAGGAAAAATACACAGCCATCATAGTGTGTATTTTCTTGTTTCTAGTCCAGTTTTCCCCTCCAGAAGGTCAGCTTCAGGAGAGCAAGGACTTGGTCTTGTTCACTGATGTACATACCCAGGGCCTAGAACTGTGCTTAGTAGGTCCTTGATGAACGTTGAATAAACAAATGAGTAGTAATAACATATTTGGTAGCTCTTTGCTGCTTACTAAATATGTATGCATCCTCCTCTACAATGTGAGCTCTTGTCTCATTCTCTGTTGTATTTCAACAGTGACCAGCAGAGAGTAATTCATTCACAACTGAATTAAAGTTGAACTTTCAAGTATAATTCTCTTTATGACACTTTCCATTTCTATTAAATTTCCCTTTATATTGTGCCCTCAACTTAATTTCTCTCAGCTCACCTTGTCAGTCCCCAAAGTAGTACCAGTTGACAGGCCTAATTTAAATAGACTTCATCACAGGCATGTGCTTAGAGTGAGATATCAGAACCCTTTGTAGCTACATCTTGAAGCATCAAATTCAGGGGAGGAGGAGGAGGCTAGGGGAAAGGATAGAGGCCTACAGCACATCAAAGGTGAAGAAAGCAGCTGCTCATTCTTCAGGGCACGAACAGAGGATCTACACTTGCTCTGGATAACCCAAAAGAAAAGTATATCTCTGCTCAAAGTCACAGGCAAAACTAAGGGTTTAAAAGCTCTGCTTTTTTCCTCTCCTGGGTACATAACCAAAAGAATTGATGACAGGGTTTCAAACAGATACTTGCACACCAATGTTCACAGCAGCATTATTCACAATAGCCAAAAGATAGAAACAACCCAAATGTCCATCAACAGATAAGCAAAATATGGTCTATACATACAATGGAATATTATTCATCCTTAAAAAGGAATGAAATTCTGATACATGCTACAACATGCATGAACCTTGAAAACATATGCTAAGTGAAATAAGCCAGATACAAAAGGACAAATATTGTATAATTCCACTTATAGGATGTACCTAGAGTAGGTAAAAAAAAAAAAAAAAAATAGAGATTACCAGGGACTGGGGGAAGGAGAAAACGGGAAATATTCTTTACTGGGTATAGAGTTTCAGATTGGGATGATGAAAAACTTCTGGAGATGGAGAGCACTGATAGTTACACAGCATTCTGAATGAACTGAATGCCACTGAACCATATACTTAAAATGGTTAAAATGGTAAATGTTATGTTATTCCCACTAGATAATATTACCTGAACAGGGCTTAATCTTTAATCTTCATTAGGCAGCACGTACATTGTTGGACAACCAAAATTTCCGTGTTTTTAAAAGGCCTTCTTTTGCTTTAAAACCTTAATTTTCATAAATGTCCCACATGTCTATAATCTAGAGTTTCCAAGCAGCTTTCTCGACGATCACCTCAGTTTGTCCTCACAACAATCCAGTGAATTATGTTAAAGGAATGTTCAGAGCATTATATCTGAGCACTTGAGAGAAAATTTTTTCCTAACTTATTCACCCTCTTACCTGGTCCTACAACTTCACACACATTTCATCACAAGGAAGGGATGGAAATTTTTATACTTAAGAATCTAAATCCACACAGCTTTTCTGAACAGAATAAATAGCATTATATTTCTTAGAACTTGTGAATCTGTCTAGCTTTACTACCAAGACAGCTAAGAAAACTAAAGAATTACTGTTTTTTTAAAATTAATTAATTTATTTATTTTGGCTGCATTAGGTCTTTGTTGCTGCACACGGGTTTTCTTAGTTGCCTCAAGCGGGGGCTACTCTTCATTGCGGTGCACAGGCTTCTCATTGCAGTGGCTTCTCTTGTTGTGGAGTATGGGCTCTAGGAGTATGGGCTTCAGAAGTTGTGGCACATGGGCTCAGTAGTTGTGACACGTGGCCTCAGTAGTTGTGGCACATGAGCTTAGTTCCTCCGCGGCATGTGGGATCTTCCTAGACCAGGGCTCGAACCTGTGTTCCCTGCATTGGCAGGCAGATTCTTTTTTTTTTTTTTTAACATCTGTATTGGAGTATAATTGCTTTACAATGGTGTGTTAGTTTCTGCTTTATAACAAAGTGAATCAGTTATACATATACATATGTTCCCATAGCTCTTCCCTCTTGCATCTCCCTCCCACCCTCCCTATCCCACCCCTCTAGGTGGTCACAAAGCACCGAGCTGATCTCCCTGTGCTATGCGGCTGCTTCCCACTAGCTATCTATTTTACATTTGGTAGTGTATATATGTCCATGCCAGTGTCTCACTTTGTCCCAGCTTACCCTTCGCCCTCCCCATATCCTCAAGCCCATTCTCTAGTAGGTCTGCATCTTTATTCCCATCTTGCCCCTAGATTCTTCTGATTTTTTCCTTTTTTTTTTTTTTTAGATTCCATATATATGCGTTAGCATATGGTATTTGTTTTACTCTTTCTGACTTACTTCACTCTGTATGACAGACTGTAGGTCCATCCACCTTACTACAAATAACTCAGTTTTGTTCCTTTTCATGGCTGAGTAATATTCCATTGTATATATGTGCCATATCTTCTTTATCCATTCATCTGTTGATGGACACTTAGGTTGCTTCCATGTCCTGGCTATTGTAAATAGAGCTGCAATGAACATTTTGGTACATGACTCTTTCTGAATTATGGTTTTCTCAGGGTATATGCCCAGTAGTGGGATTGCTGGGTCATATGGTAGTTCTATTTGTAGTTTTTTAAGGAACTTCCATACTGTTCTCCATAGTGGCTGTACCAATTCACATTGCCATCAGCAGTGCAAGAGTGTTCCCTTTTCTCCACACCCTCTCCAGCATTTATTGTTTGTAGATTTTTTGATGATGGCCATTCTGACCGGTGTGAGATGATATCTCATTGTAGTTTTGATTTGCATTTCTCTAATTTAATGATGTTGAGCATTCTTTCATGTGTTTGTTCGCAGTCTGTATATCTTCTTTGGAGAAATGTCTATTTAGGTCTTCTGCCCATTTTTGGATTGGGTTGTTTCTTTTTTTGATATTGAGCTGCATGAGTTGCTTGTATGTTCTGGAGATTAATCCTCTGTCACTTGCTTCATTTGCAAATATTATCTCCAATTCTGAGAGTTGTATTTTCGTCTTGTTTATGGTTTCCATTGTTGTGCAAAAGCTTTGAAGTTCTATTAGGTTCCATTTGTTTATTTTTGTTTTTATTTCCGTTTCTCTAGGAGGTGGGTCAAAAAGGATCTTGCTGTGATGTATGTCATAGAGTGTTCTGCCTATGTTTTCCTCTCAGAGTTTGCTAGTGTCTGGCCTTACATTTAGGTCTTTAATCCATTTTGAGCTTATTTTTGTGTATGGTGTTACGGAGTGTTCTAATTTCATTTTTTTACATGTAGCTGTCCAGTTTTCCCAGCACCACTTATTGAAGAGGCTAGCTTTTCTCCACTGTATATTCTTGCCTTATTTATCAAAGATAAGGTGACCATATGTGCATGGGTTTATCTCTGGGCTTTCTATCCTGTTCCATTGATCTATATTTCTGTTTTTGGGCCAGTACCATACTGTCTTGATTACTGTAGCTTTGTAGTATAGCCTGAAGTCAGGGAGCCTGATTCCTCCAGCTCCGCTTTTTGTTCTCAAGATTGCTTTGGCTATTCGGGATCTTTTGTGTTTCCATACAAATTGTGAAATTTTTTGTTCTAGTTCGTGAAAAATGCCAGTGGTAGTTTGATAAGGATTGCACTGAATTTGTAGATTACTTTGGGTAGTAGAGTCATTTTCACAGTGTTGATCCTTCCAATCCAAGAACACGGTATATCTCTCCATCTATTTGTATCATCCTTAATTTCTCTCATTAGTGTCTTATAATTTTCTGCATACAGGTCTTTTGTCTCCTTAGGTAGGTTTATTCCTAGATATTTTATTCTTTTGGTGGCAATGGTAAATGGGAGTGTTTTCTTAATTTCACTTTCAGATTTTTCATCACTGGTGTACAGGAATGCCAGAGATTTCTGTGCATTAATTTTGTATCCTGCTACTTTACCAAATTCATTGATTAGCTCTAGTAGTTTTCTGGTAGCACCTTTAGGACTCTCTATGTATACTATCATGTCATCTGCAAACAGTGACCGCCTTACTTCTTCTTTTCCGATTTGGATCCTTTTTATCTTTCTTCTCTGATTGCTGTGGCTAAAACTTCCAAAACTATGTTAAATAATAGTGGTGAGAGTGGGCAACTTTGTCTTCTTCCTGTTCTTAGTGGAAATGGTTTCAGTTTTCACCATTGAGGATGATGTTGGCTGTGGGTTTGTCCTATATGGCCTTTATTATGTTGAGGAAAGTTCCCTCTATGCCTACTTTCTGGAGGGTATTTATCATAAATGGGTGTTGAATTCTGTCAAAAGTTTTCTCTGCATCTATTGAGATGATCATATGGTTTTTCTCCTTCAACTTGTTAATATGGTGTAACACGTTGATTGATTTGCGTATATTGAAGAATCCCTGCATTCCTGGGATAAACCCCACTTGACCATAGTGTATGATCCTTTTAATGTGCTGTTGGATTCTGCTTGCTACTATTTTGTTAAGGATTTCTGCATCTATGTTCATCAGTGATATTGGCCTGTAGTTCTCTTTCTTTGTGACGTCTTGGTTTTGGTATCAGAGTGATGGTGGCTTCGTAGAATGAGTTTGGGAGTGTTCCTCCCTCTGCTACATTTTGGAAGAGTTTGAGAAGGATAGGTGTTAGCTCTTCTCTAAATGTTAGATAGAATTCGCCTGTGAAGCCATCTGGTCCAGTGCTTTTGTTTGTTGGAAAATTTTTAATCACAGTTTCAATTTCAGTGCTTGTGATTGGTCTGTTCATAATTTCTATTTCTTCCTGGTTCAGTCTCGGAAGGTTGTGCATTTCTAAGAATTTGTCCATTTCTTCCAGGTTGTCCATTTTATTGGCATATTGTTGCTTGTAGTAATCTCTCATGATCCTTTGTATTTCTGCAGTGTCAGCTATTACTTAACCTTTTTCATTTCTAATTCTATTGATTTGAATCTTCTCCTTTTCTTGATAAGTCTGGCCAATGGTTTATCAATTTTGTTTATCTTCTCAGAGAACCAGCTTTTAGTTTTATTGATCTTTGCTATCGTTTGTTTCATTTCTTTTTCATTTATTTCTGACCTGATCTTTTTGATTTCTTTCCTTCTGCTAACTTTGGGGTTCTTTTGTTCTTCTTTCTCTAATTGCTTTAGGTGTAAGGTTAGGTTCTTTATTTGAGATGTTTCTTGTTTCTTATGGTAGGCTTGTATAGCTATAATCTTCTCTCTTAGAACTGCTTTTGCTGTATCCCATAGGTTTTGTGTCATCATGTTTTCATTGTCATTTGTTTCTAGATATTTTTTGATTTCCTCTTTGATTTCTTCAGTGATCTCTTGGCTATTAAGTAGTGTGCTGTTTAGCCTCCATGTGTTTGTATTTCATACAGATTTTTTCCTGTAATTGATATCTAGTCTCATAGCATTGTGGTTGGAAAAGATACTTCATACAATTTCAATTTTCTTAAATTTACCAAGGCTTGATTTGTGACCCAGACATGATCTATCCTGGAGAATGTTCCATGAGCACTTGAGAAGAAAGTGTATTCTGCTGTTTTTGGATGGAATGTCATATAAGTATCAATTAAGTCCATCTTGTTTAATGTATCATTTAAAGCTTGTGTTTCCTTATTTATTTTCATTTTGGATGACCTATTGGTGCAAGTGGGGTGTTAAAGTCCCCTACTGTGATTGTGCCACTGTTGATTTCCCCTTTTATGGCTGTTAGTATTTGCCTTATGTATTGAGGTGCTCCTATGTTGGGTGCATAAATATTTACAATTGTTATATCTTCTTCTTGGATCGATCCCTTGATCATTATGTAGTGTCCTTCTTTGTCTCTTCTAACAGTCTTTATTTTAAAATCTATTTTGTCTGATATGAGAATTGCTACTCCAGCTTTCTTTTGATTTCCATTTGCATGGAATATCTTTTTCCCTCCCCTCACTTTCAATCTGTATGTGTCTCTAGGTTTGAAGTGGGTCTCTTGTAGACAGCATATATACAGGTCTTGTTTTTGTATCCATTCAGCCAGTCTATGTCTTTTGGTTGGCGCATTTACTCCATTTACATGTAAGGTAATTATCGATATGTATGTCCCTGTTACCATTTTCTTAATTGTTTTGGGTTTGTTATTATAGATCTTTTCCTTCTCTTGTGTTTCCTGCCTAGAGAAGTCCCTTTGGCATTTGCTGGAAAGCTGGTTTGGTGGTGCTGAATTCTCTTAGCTTTTGCTTGTCTGTAAAGCTTTTCATTTCTCTGTCAAATCTGAATGAGATCCTTTCTGGGTAGAGTAATCTTGGTTGTAGGTTTTTCTCTTTCATCACTTTAAGTATGTCCTGCCACTCCTTTCTGGCTTGCAGAGTTTCTGCTGAAAGATCAGCTGTTAACCTTATGGGGATTCCCTTATGTGTTACTTGCTATTTTCCCTTGCTGCTTTCAATATGTTTTCTTTGTATTTAATTTTTGATAGTTTGGTTAATATGTCTTGGCATGTTTCTCCTTGGATTTATCCTGTATGGGACTCTCTGTGCTTCCTGGACGTGATTAACTATTTCCTTTCCCATACTAGGGAAGTTTTCTACTATAATCTCTTCAAATCTTTTCTCAGTCCCTTTCTTTTTCTCTTCTTCTTCTGGGACCCCTATAATTCGAATGTTGGTGCATTTAATGTTGTCCCAGAGATCTCTGAGACTGTCCTCAATTCTTTTCATTCTTTTTTCTTTATTCTGCTCTGCAGTAGTTATTTCCACTATTTTATCTTCCAGTTCACTTTCCGTTCTTCTGCCTCAGTTATTCTATTTATCCCTTCTAGAGAATTTTTAATTTCATTTATTGTGTTGTTCATCTCTGTTTGTTTGCTCTTTAGTTCTTCTAGGTCCTTGTTAAACGTTTCTTGTATTTTCTCCATTCTCTTTCCAAGATTTTGGATCATCTCTACTATCATTATTCTCAATTCTTTTTCAGGTAGGCTGCCTATTTCCTCTTCATTTGTTAGGTCTGGTGGGTTTTTGCCTTGCTCCTTCATCTGTTGTGTGTTTCTCTGTCTTCTCCTTTTGCCTAACTTACTGTGTTTGGGGTCTCCTTTTCACAGGCTGAAGGTTCATAGTTTCTGTTGTTTTTGGTGTCTGTCCCCAGTGACTAAGGTTAGTTCAGTGGGTTGTGTAGGCTTCCTGGTGGAGGGGACTAGTGCCTGTGTTCTGGTGGATGAGGCTGGATCTTGTCTTTCTGGTGGGCAGGTCCACGTCTGCTGGTGTGTCTTGGGGTGTCTGTGGGTTTATTATGATTTTAGGCAGCCTCTGTGCTAATGGGTGGGGTTGTGTTCCTGTCTTGCTAGTTGTCTGGCATAGTGTCCTGCACTGTAGCTTGCTGGTCATTCAGTGGAGCTGGATCTTGGCATTGAGATGGAGATCTCTGGGAGATTTTCACCGTTTGATATTACATGGAGCTGGGAGGTCTCTTGTGGACCAGTGTCCTGAACTTGGCTCTCCCACCTCAGTGGCACAGCCCTTACACCTGGCTGGAGCACTAAGAACCTGTCTTCCATACGGCTCAGAATAAAAGGGAGGAAAAAAGGAAAGAAAGAAAGAAAGAAAGAAGATAAAATAAAAGTAAAATAAAATAAAGTTATTAATTAAAAAATTATTAAGAAAAAAAATTTTTAAGTAATAAAAAAATGGACAGACAAAACCCTAGGACAGATGGTAAAAGCAAAGCTATACAGACAAAATCACACAGAGAAGCATACACATACACACTCACAAAAGGAGAAAAGGGGGAAAATATATATATATATCGTTGCTCCCAAAGTCCAACTCCTCAATTTCAGATGATTCGTTGTCTATTCATGTATTCCACAGATGCAGGGTACATCTAGTTGATTGTGGAGATTTAATCCGCTGCTCCTGAGGCTGCTGGGAGAAATTTCCCTTTCTCTTTGTTCGCACAGCTCCCTGGGTTCAGCTTTGTATTTGGCCCCGCCCCTGCATGTAGGTTGCCTGAGGGCGTCTGTTCTTCGCTCAAACAGGACGGGGTTAAAGAAGCAGCTGATCAGGGGGCTCTGGCTCACTCAGGCCGGGGGGAGGGAGGGGTACGGATGCGGGGCGAGCCTGTGGCGGCAGAGGCCGGCATGACGTTGCACAAGCCTGATGCGCGCCGTGTGCTCTCCCGGGGAAGTTGTCCCTGGTTCACGGGACCCTGGCAGTGGCGGGCCGCACAGGCTCCCGGGTAGGGAGGTGTGGATAGTGACCTGTGCTTGCACACAGGCTTCTTGGTGGCGGCAGCAGCAGCCTTAGCGTCTCATGCCCGTCTCTGGGGTCCGCACTTTTAGCTGCGGCTTGCGCCCGTCTCTGGAACTCCTTTAAGCAACGCTCTTAATCCCCTCTCCTCGCGCACCAGAAAACAGACAAGAAAAAGTCTCTTGCCTCTTCGGCAGGTCCAGACTTTTCCCCGGACTCCCTCCCGGCTAGCCGTGACGCACTAACCCCCTGCAGGCTGTGTTCACGCAGCCAAGCCCAGTCCTCTCCCTGGGATCCGACCGAAGCCCGAGCCTCAGCTCCCAGCCCCCGCCCGCCCCGGCGGGTGAGCAGATAAGCCTCTCGGGCTGGTGAGTGCCGGTCGGCCCTGATCCTCTGTGCGGGAATCTCCCCGCTTTGCCCTCCGCACCCCTGTTGCTGCGCTCTCCTGCACGGCTCCGAAGCTTCCCCCACCGCCACCCGCAGTCTCTGCCCGCGAAGGGGCTTCAAGCGTGTGGAAACCTTTCCTCCTTCCCAGCTCCCTCCCACTGGTGCAGGTGCCGTCCCTATTCTTTTGTCTCTGTTTTTTCTTTTTTCTTTTGCCCTACCCAGGTACGTGGGGAGTTTCTTGCCTTTTGGGAGGTCTGAGGTCTTCTGCCAGCGTTCAGTAGGTGTTCTATAGGGGTTGTTCCACCTGTAAATGTATTTCTGATGCATTTGTGGGGAGGAAGGTGACCTCCACGTCTTAATGACCTTCCGCCATCTTGATGGCGGTGACCTTCCGCCATCTTGAAGCTCCTCCCCCAGGCGGATTCTTACCCACTGCGCCACCAGGGAAGCCCAGAATTATTGCTTTAAGCAAACAGGTTAACCACCTATATAGCAAGCAGAGCACCATACCCATAGTTTGAAATCTATAGTTGGCAGAAATGTATTTAACAAACATATTTTCATTCAACAAATGCAGGTACTCTGTTAGGCAATTTGTGAAACATAGAAAGATGAACAAAATGCGATTTTTGCTCGAGACTCTTGTCGTGTGTTGGGAGGAGTCAGACATGCAGATGAGAAGATTCTACCAGGAAAGGGAAAGCAACAGGCTCTGCTATTGAGAAAGACACCGCCAAACAGGAGAGTCAGTCACTCTGTGTTGATTAAAATCTAATCACAATGAAATGTACTAAGATTTAATCAATTCCCTGGAATTTAGCCTTTACAAGAGTTTTAGGCTTTTTTGTTTTTTGCTTTCTCACTTTTTAATGCCTACATAGGAAGATTCAGCTGACTGAAGTATAAAACCAAGACTTGGTGTCAGCCTGAATGACAGAGAAGTATCTCTGGCCTAAAATTACGATTGGACACATACAATAAAAAAGGAAAGGCAATCAGAACACATTATACCCCGATTCTAAAAGTCTACCTGCAGTGAGCAGACTAGAAGCCACCTTGAACCTACTGAAGAAGCATCTCTTTGAGAGGAACCCTGGAATCCATGCTGTAAACCCACACAGTAAAACGTGGGAAATGCTGAGGTATGAACCATATAATGTTGTACAAATACTTAACTGCCTTAAACTCTAGCTTCCTGTTTATAAAATTAAGAAACTTAAAACCTTCTTAAGCTGTTTGTGAAGATCAAATGAGATATTCACTAAATGGATAATAAATGAATATAAAGTATAAGTGCATGTGCAAATTGCACGTACAGTGATAGAACAACAATAAATAACACATAACCCAGCATCTGTCACACAGTCATTGTCCAGCAGCAGTCAATGTCCTTCCTGCTATCTCTCCAGAATCTTCCCAAATGGCTAGCACATTTCCTATATCAGAAGAGAAGGGAGACCTTCAGGTTCTGAGCTTCTCCACATCTCCAGTTCTTCCCATCCTGTTACAACCCCCTGCTTTCTCCTCTTCTCTATAGCATATCCTTTCAACACGCCATAAAACAGCACAAGAAATAGACAGTTTTAAAGAATGAACTCAATAAGGATAAATAGAAGTTTTACTATTTTCTTCCTGCACCCCAGGGAATTGTTTGAAAACCACTGCTCCATGACAAGGTTCGGCTGCTGAGAGAGGTGCACTAAAAATGTTCCTGCCCCACCCATGTCCTTTTCATTTCAGTGATTGAAACCTACTCACTTCCTGTTCAGAAATGAGTTCACCAAACCTTGAAATCATACATACCTTCATTGTCTTTAATATCAAAAAAACAAAAAAATAGAGAGAGAGTTTTCTAACCTCTTGTAGTTTCATTTACTGCCTGGTACTTTCTGTGGTGTGTTCAGCTGAAGTTCACCAGAGAACGTAACTCAACTTCTCCTCCCCCAAGCTCCCCACCAATACTTCCTGTTGGTTGGTTAACCTTTTGTGTAAGGAAGTAAGTTTCCTTACATTGGTCAACACCAACGACTGACCCATTGCTGATGGTACCATTTCCTATGTGGAAATTTCCATCCTCTATGAAAAGACTCACAGTTGAGTTTTTATTACTCAACTAACTCACAAAAAAGAACAGAAAGGAAACCAGAGAATGCACGAAGAAAGACATTTCTTTATAAGTTAAGCCCTGATAGGGACCCAGATTTATGAATAGAAGAGTTTCCTGCTCAACTATTAAAATTTCACGAATTAAAAGTAAACTAAAAATAATATAAATCCACTACTATACTAAAATTAAGCTGGTATGATTTTTTAAATAAGATACCCAAATTTCTGGATGCTAAAAGTTACCTTTGGGGATGAACTCCTCCCAGCAATTTGGACGTTCCCTCAAGGGCTCTCCTGAATAACCCTTTCAGTGCAGGCACTCAGACACAAAGCAGAACAGTGGGGTTCAGAAAGTTTGTTGTTATCCAAGCCCACTCACCAAAACCAGGTGATTTTAATTTTCCCTTTCAAATGTATTCTGAACCATGTGTTCCAGAACTAGATGACCCAGCTCTAAACCAGACAGCCTAACCCAAGCAGACCATTGGCATCCCTAGTTGTAAAAGTCATACTAACAGTTCGTTTCCAAATGACAAATGCTCCACAGCCAAAACTGAATCCTGGAATAGACTGCTGGCACCAGTGAGAGAAACGCTCCCAAAAATGATGTATCTCTTGCTATCAGGGAAGCACAGTGTCTTCTTTGCGCATAATAACCAGAAGATATTTGGGGGCTCTGCTTTTTTATAGATTGACATCATAAGTCATTACAATAAGAGGGGGCATTTATGAGAAAGGAGGAGTCAATCTGGATCAGTTTCAGGGTTCCAGTGGTGCTTGCCATCTCAGAACCTTCAAGACACAAGAGCAGCCAGACACTCTTTTGACACTCACTCCAGCCCTACTTTCTCTTTAGCAGGCTATCATCCAGCAAGAACCAAATCCAGGGCCACATGGCTTGAAGGAAGCTCTTCCCTTCATCTCTTTACCCTTTTAGCCTGCCCTGCACATCAGTAGGTGTGAACACTCCCTACCCCATGCATGTCATTTGGAAGGTGCAGGATCAAAGTTCAAGACCAAAGAAGTTTGGGCTCCTAATCAAAACTATCTCTAGGACATTTCACACATTTGTCACCATTTTCTAAGCCCCAATTCTGAACCAACCCCTCTGCAAGGCATTAGGGATGCCAAGATAACCACGACCTGGTCTCTGCCCTAGCAAGAAACTTTCTAGTGGAAGAGAAGTGAGTTGTTGATAAGTCACTGTGATACAACAGAACAGAAGCTCTAAGAGACGTGTCCCCTTTCCAAATATGTTTTGGAACATAGGAGAAGGAGGACTTATTTCTGTGTGTGTGGAAGTGTCAGTGAAAAACCTCAGGATAACATGTGAAGCTGAATCCTAAGAGATGAGTAGAGAGGATCTGTTTAGTTCTATGAGCTAACAGTCCAAGAGGAAAATGTCACTGATAGTTTTTATCTCTCCTCAGCTACTACCCCATCCCACCTCAGAGAAAAGCAGCCCTCTACTGTCACCGGGGTTTCCATTCCAAATGGCTGGAGTGAGTCACAGTCACACATCCTACAGCATTCATGAAAGTGGAGGACAGAAGTGAGGTAGTAAGGTAAAGGTAAAGGTAATTAAGTAAAGGTAAATTTATCAGTAAATTCATCAGTGAAGGTAATTAAGAGGTCCTGGTGGATCAGAAACCAGACAAGGGTTAGGCAGGAATTGAGTCCTAAAGGCCTCAAGTGCTGTCTTGGGCACCCCACCTCTGAGGAAAGGAATCTGAATGCATTCTGTCCTGCATAAGGTGCTGACACTGTGCTGTATTGTAGAGTGTAAGGAAATGCACCCTGTTATGAAGCTGGAATATGGCACAGGGGCCACGGTGCAGGGGGTGAAAGTTCAAGATGGCAGGAGGGAGACTGTCTGAAATGGCTGCAGAATTATCCCACCCGCTAGAGATATCCCCTAAGGGAGGTGGGCAGACCCTATTAAAGGCTTTCTTTGGGGACATATGAATTCCAGGTGAACAATGACAAGGTGTGCATCCCTCCATTTCTGAACACGTCCCCACAAATGCTGAGCCACCTTGAGGTAGAATGTGCTCCAGTCTCACTGTAGGCCTGTGACCTCCAGTGGCTGAGTGGATGATGCAGCTACTTCTGGTGCATCTCCATGTTCCTACGTATCCTTAGGTAAGGAAGGTGGTGTTTTTCAGAAATTCCCTTATTGGTAAGCCAATGTTTCATCTTGTACCCAGTATGTCAAGGGAAGCAGGCATGAATATGTTCCCAGAAAAGCAGGAGAATGAGACATGGGGTTATGTCACACCAGAGAACAATGAAGGCAGACACCAGTCCTGATTTATTCCTAGCTTGGGCATAAGCTTCAAGAGAGACCTGAAAGATATAGAGGCACCTAGGAAATCTGGCTTAGTGGCTTGTTTCCTCCTGCTCAAAAGGGTGCTCTTGTCCACGATGGCATCAAATCCAGCAAGAATGGAGCAGCAGGAGAGCACTGAAGGAGGAAAGGGGCTTCAGACACCTAAGGCTATATTCCTGCCCCCTCATGGCTGGTGAAGGGCAAGGCCTGGGTCAAGATGAAGAGATTTCCTCATGCAAAGAGAAGCCAGAGGACCTAGTGAGCCAGGAGGTAGATGGACCCCAGGATTAGCAGCTGGAGTTTGTTCCCTGTGGACAGATACTACAAGATGAAGAGAAAGAGAAGCTGAGCCCTGCCTAGCTAAGAGACCACGTATTTCTCATTCTTGAGAGCAAGGAGACCTTCCCAACTACACATGTGCAGAAAGGCTCCTCAGAAGTCAAAAGGGAGGGGGCGTCACCTCATAGTAAGTGATGTCACTACCCATAGGCCTCTTTGCTAGAATCCACCTTGGCTAAGAGATGTGCAAGCACACATGGGAGGACCCTGAGATAAACCAAATACGAACTCAGAATTTGGCAAAGCAAGATGATTGGCCAAAGGAAACCCAGAAGAAATGCCCCACATAAGTGATTCAGACTACCCCGAGGGCACGACTCTTTCTCTGAGCCCACCCGTGTGTCAATCCACGTGTACTCTTTTCCACATAATAAACAGTTCAGTTGTTTCACTGCTTTCTGCCTCTGGAGAAATTCATTTTCTGTAAAGCTGACAGACCAGGGCCTTGTCACTGGTCACTGGTCCCTGGTGGTCTAGTGTCTAGGATTCAGCACTCTCATTGCCACAGTCTGACTTCAATCTCTGGCCGGGGAACTGAAATCCTAGCCACTGCAGGCCAAGGCCACTGAAATCACTAGCATGGATCCAAGGCTCTCACCTCCTCACTGTAACAGAATCAAATGAGTCCTCCATTTACCTAGATGCCATCTTAGAGAGGAGCAGGGAGAATAGAAGGACCTAAGAAATCTGGAGTTTCTCTGAGCTCCTGTAATATGCTGCACTTGCCCATCATGGCATTTGCCTTTCTGTAATCTCCACCTGTCCACTTGTCCAGGCCTGCAACACCTGAGGGTGGCAACTCAATGTCTCACACATAGCACTGGGCTTAGCACAGAATATAAGAGCCCAGGACCCCTGTAATGAGATTTCCCAGGCATTGATGCAAGTCACTCAACCTCCTTGGGTCCCAATTTCCTCATCTATAAAACAAGACTCTCAGACTACAATGTCTAAGCAACATCCTAAATCTAACATTCCATAATAATAGTGATAGGTAAGAATTCCTAATAGCTATGCAGTACTTACTATGTTTTAAATGCTTCACACATAGCAACTCAGTTCCTTCTTACAACAATCCTGTGAAGTAAGCCTTTTTGCAGATAAGGAATTGGAAAAACAGAGATATTAAGGAACTTTAATAAGATTGCAGAGCTAGAAGGAGCCAGAACTGGAATTTGAACGTGGAAGTCTGGTTCTGGAATCTATGTGCCTAACCTAGCTCTGTTTCTGTGTAATGATGCCTCCTTTCATTCCTTATAGGAGCTGGTGTGAATTTATTCATCCCCAAAAGCTGAGACGTGTCTGATTCCCCACTGATGTGCTAGGAATACAAACTCTAGTTTATTACAATCAGTAAAGAAAGACAGCAGCACCCTGAAACTTTATAATTTAATCTTTAAAAGCATTGGTATACTTCAATAGTCTCATCTTCAAACTATTAGTAATATTATTAGGAATAATGCTAGCAATACATATATGTATAATTAACAGCAATTATAATATAATTAGTAGTACTTCCAAAAAGATTATAAAATCATGTTGCTATTACTCTTGCATGTTCTCAGATACTTAATATCGGAAATAAAAATGTTTTGTTCTGGAAATTTTAACTTATTATATTTATATTAGACCAAATTTTTATATGGTTTGTCAGATTTATTTTGTCCCTTCAGTTATTTTATTTATTTATTATTTTTTTTTTTTTGCGGTACGTGGGCCTCTCACTGCCGTGGTCTCTCCTGTTGCGGGGCACAGGCTCCGGATGCACAGGCTCCGTGGCCATGGTTTCACGGGCCCAGCCACTCCGTGGTATGTGGGATCCTCCCGGACCGGGGCACGAACCCACGTCCCCCGCATCGGCAGGCGGACTCTCAACCACTGTGCCACCAGGGAAGCCCCCCTTCAGTTATTTTTTAAAGTTAATGCAAAGAGAAAAAAAAAAAAAAATATATATATATATATATATATATATACACTTATGTATATATCCAAATAACTTTGCTGTACACCTGAAACTAACACAGTATTGTTTATACTATACTTCAATTTTTAAAAATCACTGAATTAAAATTTATTATTAATCTAAAATTAAAAACTAATCCTCAAATCAGTTACTGTAAAACTTTTAAGTATATTTGGAACAAGCTGGGTGTGTGAATCTACTTTTCCAGTGGTAAATTTTATGAAATTTAAATACAGACCAAATACCTCCAGTAAAAATTAAGCACCTGGATTGAGGTGCACTATCCATGTAAAACACACACCTGATTTTCAAGACTCAGTATGAAAAAAAAAGAATGTAAAATATCTCATTGGTAATTGTTTATATTGATTACAAGTTGAAATGGTAATATTTCAGATATACTGTATTTAATTGAATAAAATGTATTATTAAAATTAACTTTAATGATTAAAAAAAGTTAATGTGAAAAACCACTGGTTCTATGCCTAATGATAACAGTCACGCTATAATAGTAATTTAGCAATTAGCCTATGGTTTGGCATCCAGGAAGCTGACATAAAAATAGACAATTTATTGACAATATTTAGACACTGGCTGTACTATTAAGTAATTAATATCTTATTTCCTGAATTGCATGATTTGCATGATGAAAAGTACAGAACCAGGCATTCTAAGTTTGTGCTGGAGATATAAAGATTAATTAGACATAGAGTCTTACATTAAAATGTTGGAGTTTAGTAGAAGAAATAAAGCATAAAATAAATTATTAGGACAAATTATACAGTGATAAGTGCCTGTGTAAAGAGAGAAAGAAAGTTACGATGGGAAAGGAAAAAGAGAGAAGAGACTCATAATCAGAACAGACTGTGGGGACAGAAAGCATTTGTGTTGGGCTTTGAAGGGTTGGTATGATTTATGTATACAACAATAAGGAGTGAAAATCATTTGGGTTGAGAGAACAGCAAGAGCAAAGTCAGAGGAGTCAAAAAACAGTACAGGCAAGCATTATCAAATACTGTGTTTCAGTCTGCCAAATTGAACATATAGAAGGCACTAATGGGAATTAAGGAAGATACGATAGTGTTACAATTATCTTGGCAAGTGGCAATAGCTGCCTAATTTAAGGCAATGTCAATGGAAATGGACAACAAAGTATAGATTCAAGAAGTATTCCAAAGAAAGAATCAACATTTGGCAACAGGAAGGAAAGAAGGAGGGGAAAATTCAAAGATGATGTTCAACATAATAAAGGCCATGTATGACAAACACACAGCAAACATCATTCTCAAAGGTGAAAAACAGAAAGCATGTCCTCTAAGATCCAGAACAAGACAAGGATGTCCACTCTCGCCACCATTATTCAACATAGTTTTGGAAGTCCTAGCCATGGCAATTGGAGAAGAAAAAGAAATAAAAGGAATACAAATTGGAAAAGAAGTAAAACTGTCACTGTTTGCATATGACATGATACTATACATAGATGATCCTAAAGATGCCACCAGAAAACTATTAGAGCTAATCAATGAATTTGGCAAAGTTACAGGATACAAAATTAATGCACAGAAATCTCTTGCATTCCTATACACTAACAATGAAAGATCAGAAAGAGAAATTAAGAAAACAGTTCCATTCACCATTGCAACAAAAAGAATAAAATACCTAGGAATAAACCTACCAAAGTAAGTAAAAGACCTGTACTCAGAAAACTATAAGACACTAATGAAAGTAATCAAAGATGACACAAACAGATGGAGAGATATACCATGTTCTTGGATTGGAAGAATCAATATTGTGAAAATGACTATACTACCCAAAGCAGTCTACAGACTCAATGCAATCACTAACAAACTACCAAAGGCATTCTCCACAGAACTAGAAGAAAAAATCTTAAAGTTTGTATGGAGACACAAAAGACCAAAAGACCCAGAATAGCCAAAGCAATTTTGAGACGGAAAAAAAAAAAAAAACACAACTGGAGGAATCAGACTCCCTGACTTCAGACTATACTACAAAGCTACAGTAATCAAGACAATATGGTACTGGCACAAAAACAGAAATATAGATCAATGGAACAGGATAGAAAGCCCAGAGATAAACCCATGCACATATGGTCAACTAATCTATGACAAAGTAGGCAAGGATATACAATGGAGAAAAGCCAGCCTCTTCAATAAGTGGTGCTGGGAAAACTGGACAGCTACATGGAAAAGAATGAAATTAGAACACTCCCTAACACCATACACAAAAATAAACTCAAAATGGATTAAAGACCTAAATGTAAGACCAAACACTATATAACTCTTACAGAAAACCATAGGAAGAACACTCTTTGACATAAATCACAGCAAGATCCTTTTTGACCCACCTCCTAGCATAATGGAAATAAAAACAAAAATAAACAAATGGGACCTAATGAAACTTAAAAGCTTTTGCACAGCAAAGGAGACCATAAACAAGATGAAAAGACCACCCTCAGAATGGGAGAAAATATTTGCAAACGAAGCAACTGACAAAGGATTAATCTCCAAAATATACAAGCAGCGTATGCAGCTCAGTATCAAAAAAACAAACAACCCAATCCAAAAATGGGCTGAACACCTAAATAGACATTTCTACAAAGAAGACATACAGATGGCCAAGAAGCACATGAAAAGCTGCTCAACATCACTAATTATTAGAGAAAGGCAAATCAAAACTACAATGAGGTATCACCTCACACTGGTTAGAATGGGCATCATCAGAAAATCTACAAACAATAAATGCTAGAGAGGGTGTGGAGAAAAGGGAACCCTCTTGCACTGGTGGTGGGAATGTAAACTGATACAGCCACTACGGAGAACAGTATGGAGGTTCCTTAAAAAACTAAAAATAGAACTACCATACGACCCAGTAATCTACTACTGGACATATACCCTGAGAAAACCATAATTCAAAAAGACACATGCACCCCAATGTTCATTGCAGCACTGTCTAGAATAACCAGGTCATGGAAGAAACATAAATGCCCATCAACAGACGAATGGATAAAGAAGATGTGGTACATATATACAGTGGAATATTACTCAGCCATAAAAAGGAACAAAACTGGGTCATTTGTAGAGATGTGGATGGATCTAGAGACTGTCATACCAAGTGAAGTAAGTCAGAAAGAGAAAAACAAATATCGTATATTAATGCATATATATGGAATCTAGAAAATGGTACAGATGAACCGGTTTGCAAGGCTGAAATAGAGACACAGATGTAGAGAGCAAATTTATGGACACCAAGGGGGAAAAGGAAGGAGGGACAAATTGGCAGATTGGGATTGACATATATACACTAATATGTATAAAATAGATAACTAATGAAGACCTGCTGTGTAGCACAGGGAACTCCACTTCACTGTACAGTAGAAACTAACACAACTTTGTAAAACAACTATACCCCAATAAAAATGAAAACAAAGATGTTGCCAAGTTCTGAGCCCTAATGGCTAAGATAATGTTGGTGACATTGACAAAAATCAGGAGAAAGAAGGTGGAACGAGTTCTGTTCCATGTATTTGAGCTGTATGTACCAGTCGCAGCTAACTCATCACCAAGCAGGAGGAGATACTATTTCAAGCACAACAGTCACTCTGTGATTCACCATATGTGAAGGTGAAGTTACTTTCACTCTCACAGAAGTAAAACAAAAGCTGCACATTATTAACCAGATCCTTCAGGATGCCTGAATGTTAAGGTGGGCTGTCAAGAATGACTCAGTCTTAACTCAGAGCCTCAACATCTAACATTAGCCTCAACATCTCAACATCTAACATTAGAGGAAAGTTCTAAAGTCTTTTTGTTCCCACTCTTTAATCCTTAACTGGTTGAAATCTGAAAGCTATTTTTCTCTTTTGAGATGTAGTTGTGACATATTCATTTTCAAACTTTCTCAGTTTCATCTACAGTAAAAACTTTGTGTGACATATTCTCAACTTATAAGTTGATCAAGGAGGTACTCTAGATTTCATCATTTGGTTTTATCCTCTGTCAGTATTCTGAATAGTTTTTCCATATTGCTCTCAATCTTTAATCACACCACCATCACTTGATGGTATCACACTTCAGAAAATTTCCATTTTAACCCTGTTTCCATGAATGATTTTCACTGTGGTTTGTGGGAATTGCTTGAGATATACCCAGAGCATTTGACATGTCACGTCTGTCCATCAAGATTGTTCTGGATGAACTTTTCAGTGCACATTTGTGTATGTGCCTAGATTATTTCAAGTTTAAAACAATCTGGGCACAAATTACATATTTTTCCAAAAGTGTGGGAAGCAAACTGATTGAAAACCCAAGTGCAAGATTTCCACATGGGACTTTATCTAGCAACACAGTAAGCAGATGCTTTATGCTGAACAAGGAATAAGAGTCTACTTCCTGGACATATTTTTATAGATCATCATAATTGAAACCTGACATACATAAAACTGTAGGTAAATACTGATGCCATTGGAGCAGAGCACCATAAAGAGAAATTTCCTAGGCTTCTCTTGTATCCAACTAGGAAACTTTCAGTCCAGTTAAGGGAACGCAGATGTAACTTCAAAGGGCCTCAAAAAGAGTGCAAATTCTTGCTGATAAAACTTTATCTCCCCAAGATTAAACTGTGCAGTCCTCAGATATTTAATAATCCTCTTGCATACATTTCAGTGAAAGGTGAAGCTGTTTTATTTACTCCAGCCTTGAGTGTGGAGACTTTCGTCTTCTGAACTATTGATCTAAGCATGACATTTAAATAAGCACAAGTAGCAGCAATTCCATTTGAATATCCTGATTGTGTCAATTACTGTGATGCTAACCATGCCCATTCCACCCTGGAGCTTAAGTAAACAGGACCACCACTCTCTGCTCTTAGCAGAGGATTTATAGAAGCCATGTGTCTGGCATTCAGGAAGGTGTTGTCTTGCTCTCACCAGTGATTACACATACAATATTGTCATATAATTTTCAGATTTTTCAAAGACTTCAAAGCTCACAACCTTCCGTGAACTTGCTATCTGGACATGTTTATCATGGCAGGGAATAAAGGGAGGAGTGCTATGCAGAGACTTCAAATTATGAGCACTTCACAGATGCATTCTGTATGTCTATAAAATGTCAAAATGTCCAGAAGAAAAGAAGAAAGGCTAGTCAGTCTACCACCCGTACAGGGAGAGAGCATGGCTGGAGCAAATGTGGCTTAAATATTAGTTTAAAAGGGCCATTTGATTTTTCCATGATCAAGATATTTTGTCCTAAAATTGTCCAAAAAACAATTGTCCAAAAAATTGTTTCTTTTGCTAAATGAGGTCATTTAATTGGTAAGTAGAAATGAGTTCACTTCCTCTCCTCTCTCTTTTCTGGAAGTGACCAGATGTCCCATTTGGGGGAATTATCTTCGTGACATGGTACTGAGAACACAGAACAGGACTTGTGTGTTGCGTGACAGTGGAGGCTCTGGAGTCAGGCTTGCCTTGGGTGAAGCCCAGCCCTCCCACTTTGCAGCCAAATACCATTGGGTAATTTACCCTCTGTGTCTCAGTTGCCTCATCAGTAAAATGGGGATGATGATAATGGATCCTACCTCATCAAGCTGTGAAGATTGAATAAAATAGTATGTATCTAGTATGTGGAAAGTATTCAGTGAGTATTATCATTATAATTGAAACATTGCACAGATGAAATAAAAGTACATACTTCTCACTGCAGGGATTAGGCCTTGAAGGACCAATAAAAATTCTTTTGGGGGGGATTCTGAATTCTATATTCCCATAGCTTTTGTTCATGCTTTACCGGAGCACTTACATGGATGTCCTCCTCTGCATCATGCACTGCAAGAGGCTTCTCATACATATTATAGACACGGAATCAAGCAATGTGTTAATGTCAATCTTCCCATGAATACTTTCCTGTTTATTCTTTCATTATGTTTTGTTCACCCAGTAAGAACCTATTAGTGCCAGCCACTGGGCTATCCAAATGCGGCTGCCCCATATCCCTGGCTCTTACCAATCAATGAGTAAATTTTTCTAGAAAGGCAACATTTAGAGAGATGACTAGATTGCCTATGCCAGAATACTCTGGGATGACTCATTCCAAGGGATGGCAAGTTATGCAACCATCTTTCTGTGCAGTGTAGGCTGAGGAGAGCCACTGTGTCCTTTGAAGGCTGAGCTTCATGGTGCATCATCATGACTCAGAAGTGATCAATAACCAAGTGGCATTTAAACATCTTGGCTAACTACCAGCAGCATTTTGCTTCAGTTATTGGAAACTCCTCAGAGTGAATGTGGGCCTGGGGTAAGATCTGAATCACTGTCTCTGAGGGTAAAAATGCATATTGCCAGGAAAGCCATAGCAAACGACACAAGAATAGTCTCATTTTTTGTCTGTCTGCACCATGAGCATCTGCTGTCCCTTCTCTGTTAAGGGCTTCTCTCATGAAATATCACACATGCCCCTTGTTGCCATACACAGGGTTAGAGGTGAGAGGGGTGCTATCTTAGAGACAAGTGATAGTCAGAGAGGGGAGAGGGAACTGAAAGGAATCTAACATTTATTAAATCCCAAAGCCGGGCCTCCTGCATGCCACTTTAATGATCTTTCCACTGTACCACACCTGGTGACAAGTTTTAAAGCTATTCTTTTACCAAAGTTCCCACTGATCAACTTAATTATCAACATTGTGGTAAAGGCTGTGAGCACAGCCTGCCAACTGTAATGCTCATCTCAGTATCACTCTAGCCGTGGAGAGAATCTATCACTTTTCCTGCTTCTGCAATCTGTAAACCATGCTGGGACAGTCTCTTTCATACACTGGAGGTAAGAGAGTGGACTGGTGCAGCCTCTCTGGAGGGCAGCCTGGCAGTTCCAAACAACTTATACATGGGTTCCACCTTGGGACTTAATCCTCCCATTTCTGGAAATGTACACTAAGAAATGATCAGAGATGTGGCAGATATGTACATGCGGTTGGCAAATCATGAGGCATCACTTGTCCATATATACATATATAGAGATATATAGATATAGATAACCAAGTGAAATATGTGTTCACTCACCAGTTAGCCACACTGTTACACCCTGAAGGGCACCACTGCCCACCTGTTGACAGGTACTGGAATTGAAGACACAAGGCCAAGATGAACTATCACATAAGAAGTGTATCTTATAAAGTCAACTGAATTTCACTAACTACAAATATTCCAATGTCAAACCATAAATTAGAAAGAAAAACATTTAGTAAAAAAATCACTTTCCAGTCACTTTTTATATATGTTTTTCTCCCTTTGCTGCTCTCTTATTCTCCCCTCCCCCATACCAACCACCAACAGCACTACCACCTTCATCACCCAAGAAGTCTGTCTGCATTGTAAATCCTTTCATTTTTTTTTTTTTTCAAAATCGAAGTAGGCATGAACAGGACTCAATTGCTGGTGTGGAGAAAACTGTGTGAATAAATAAGGTAATTAAATGTATCCATTCTATAGATTAGTCAACACTACTTTGAGTGACTATGATATATCAGAGTGCACATAACAGTGCAAACATTAGGTAGTCCTCACTTTCTAACATCCTTCTACAAAACCTCAAATTTGAACTTGAGAAAATTCAGATTACCCCAGACTACACATATTAGGGGAAGTAACTTCATTTAACCACTATGTTCTAAATAAAGTATTTTTGTTAGAAATCACATTTTATCTTGAGTCTTCGAGTTCACCTACGCAGTGTGATATTTTCCACCTGATGGGCAGATAGAAGTTAAACTTGGACAAGCACAAATATGTAGCTTCTTGCATAGAAATAACACAAACAGTAGAGAGAGATTATCCCATGGGGGTTCTGAGAGGAAGTACCTAGGACCTTAAAGCCAAACTTCCACTGTCTAGGCCCAGCTTCCTCTATCCACAGATCCTTCAACTCAGCCCCTACCCACAAGATCCCAGGACCAATCTAGTCCTTTTCTGATCCCGCACATCTTCATCTTACTGAAACTAAGGTTCAAGGCTCATATATTTCTGCAGCCTCTACTTCCCTATACTCTTGTAATTTACCTAATTACTTGTAATTTTCTGTTTAATGATATCTGTCTTCTCCTTAAGACTCTAAACTCCCTAAGAACAGAGACTGTGTCTGTCTCATTCACAGCTTTATCCCCAGTACCTAGCGCAATGCCTACCATATTGTTCGTGTTTAATAAATTTTGTTCCTGGGATATTGTGACTTATAATAACAAATATAAACGTGGTCTTCATCTCTGTTACTGGCAGAGAGCTCCTAAAACCCTTGGAATTTCCTAAGTGATGAAAGCAGTTGAGGTGGCTTGTCTTTTTTTATGTTAATGAGGTGACTTTTGGAGAACATCTAAGGATGGGGGCTTGTTGCCAATAGAGCTTACCATCTAATTAGAGGGTTGGGACATTCAGTCCAACCCCTTAACCTCCAGGTACCCCAGAAGCTGGGTAACTTTCTCTCCCACACCTAGCCTTTTGTATACGTCTCTGCCTGGAACAGACCCCTTGAAGTCTGGGGCTCTAAGTCACTCTTACCAGGCAATCCGCCACCTCCAGGGACTGCAGTCCAGTTCCTGAGCATCCTTAGGCCTCTGAATCATGCTGGTTTCCACGCCACTGCAAGCTCCACTCTCCCCACTTCCAACAGCTGCATCTTTCCCCAGGTGTGGGCCTCATCCCCTCATAGGCTGTATTTATCTACCAGGCCCTGGTTCCTCCTTATTTAGCCTCTTTTAATACTATTAGAGCTCCAGTTCTCAGTGTGGAGACCTAAAGAGAGACTCCAAGCAAACAGAACCTCAAAGTAACTCCAAATTCAAGACCTGAGACAGTGTGCAGAAAACTACTGTGATATGAGTTGTCAATGTAAAGAAAGTTACATTGAATCATCCACCATAATATACTAAACTGTCTGAAACTCCAGTAAAAGTCTCAATAAGAGCATTTAAAACACAGCCCACTTGGGAACATGTCTTATTCACAGATATGTACATAAAATATTTTAAAAATTCACAAGTGAAGCAAAATAATATACAGTTAAAATAGTGCAAATGTAAGAGGGAGTAGCCAAGACGGGAGGGTTATAGCCAAGAGGGAAGAGTAGGAAGACCCTGAACTTACCTCCTCCCATAAGCACACCAAAATGACAACTATTTACGAGTGACTATGGATTTGAATGACCTGAAGACTAGCAGAAAATATTTTAAATAAGTAAATACTTATATTAAGTATTTACTTATTTAAAATATTTATTTATTTTAAATTATTTACTTATTTAAAATATTTATATAAAATATTTTAAATAAGTAAATATTTTAAATACGTGAGATGGGTAGGAGGGGTGGAGACATGGTATAGACAAGACTCATACCCTCAGGTGGGCAACCCACAAATGGGAGGACAGAGGGAAGAAGTTCTTCCCAAAGAGTGAAGGCTCTGAGACCCATATCAGGTTCCCAAGCTGGAGGAGGAGGGTCCTACACTGGGAAGATGAGCCCCAAGTACTGGCTTTGCAGGCTAGCAAGAACTGTGTATGAGAGTGAAGTAAGTCAGAAAGAGAAAGACAAATACCGTATGCTAACACATATATATGGAATTTAAGGAAAAAAAATGTCATGAAGAACCTAGGGGTAAGACAGGAATAAAGACACAGACCTACTGGAGAACAGACTTGAGGATATGGGGAGGGGGAAGGGTGAGCTGTGACAGGGCAAGAGAGAGTCATGGACATATACACACTAACAAATGCAAGGTAGATAGCTAGTGGGAAGCAGCCGCATGGCACAGGGACATCGGCCCGGTGTTTTGTGACCGCCTGGAGGGGTGGTATAGGGAGGGTGGGAGCGAGGGAGACGCAAGAGGGAAGAGATATGGGAACATATGTATATGTATAACTGATTCACTTTGTTATAAAGCAGAAACTAACACACCATTGTAAAGCAATTATACCCCAGTAAAGATGTTAAAAAAAAAAAAAAAGAACTGTGTATGAGATAGCCAGAGGGTTGTAGGAAACAGACACTCTGCTTTTAAAAGGTGAATGTAAAATCTCACATACTCTAAGACCCAGTACAGAGGCAGTAGTTTGAAGGGAGTTTGGGTCAGTCCCACTTGCTGATCTTGTAGAGCTTCTCAGAGAGGCAAGAGGCAACTAGGACTCCTTCTGTGAACACAGAGGCTGGCAGCAGCCATTTTTGGCAGCTCATTCTACCACAAGGACACTGGGGCTGACAAGCACCATTTTGGACTCCCCAGTCTAGTCTATTAGAATCAAGGGCTTACCCACCCAATAGCAGGTCAGCATCAGTCCCGGGACTCCTCAGACCAAGTAGCCAACTGCACAGGGACCCAGCCCCACCCATTAGGCTGCCACCAGCCCAAAAAAACCCCAGCCCCTACAGTCAGGCACTCTATGATGTAGCTCTGCCTACCAGTAGCCAACAGTCTCAGGAAAAGGCAAGACCTGTCAGGCAACCATGAAGGGGGCCAGCTAGGTCTAGAAACACACCCACAGTGGTCAGTCCCACAACAACAGAAGTGTCCATGAAGCCCACATAAGAGACACTCCCCTAGAGCATACAGCTCTGGTGACAAGAGGAAAATGTGCTACTGAGTCCCATAAGATGTCTCCTACATAAGGCTACTTCTCCAAGATCATGAAATATAAACAACCTACCTAATACATACAAAGAAACACAGAGAGTTAGGCAAAATTAGGGGATAAAAGAACAAGATAAAACCTCAGAAAAAACTAACTGAAGTGGAGGTAAGCAATCTATATAATAAAGAGTTCAAGGTAATGATTATAGAGATGCTCAGTGAACTCAGGAGAAGAATGGATGAACACAGTGAGAAGTTTAACAAAGAGTTAGAAAATATAAAGAAGAATCAAAAGACTGAAGAATACAATAAGTAAAATAAAAAATACACTAGAAGGAATCAACAGTAAATTAGATGATACAGAAGAATGACTCAGTGAACTGGAGGACAGAGTAGTGGAAATCATATGAGCTGAACAGAAAAAAAAAAAAGAAAAAAGAACTTTTTAAAATGAGGACAGTTCAAGAGACCTCTAAGATAACATCAAGCATACTAAAAATTGAAAGATAGGAGTCCCAAAAAGAGAAGAGAAAGAGGGGCAGAGAAGTTACTAAAAGAAATAATAGCTGAAAATTCCTTAATCTGGAAAAGGAAACAGACATCAAGATTCAGGAAGACAGAGTCCCAAACAAGATCAACCCAATGAGAACCAAAACAAGACAAACTGTAATTAAATGCCAAAAATTAAAGCTAGAAAAAGAATCTTAAAACAGCAAGGGAAAACCAGCTAGTTGCGTACAAGGGACTCCCACAGTTTAATCAGTGGATATTTTACAGGCCAGGAGGGCATGCCAGGATATATTTAGAATTCCCTGCAGGGCACTCCATCAGGGCAGCTGCAGTGGGTGATGGCTTGATGGGGGCATCTTTCATTGTTTACTGGAATGGCACGCAACATTTTTTTGTCCACAGTACTCTCTACAGATTAAATAAGATACAACATATAAAGCTGAAAGCACAGTGCCTGGAATATAAGACTTCAAAAATACTGTTATCGGGCCTGAACCAAGATGGCGGAGTAGAAAGATGTGCTCTCACTCCCTCTTGTGAGAACACCAGAATCACAACTAGCTGCTGGACAATCATTGGCAGGAAGAAATCAGGAATTCACCAAAAAAGATACCCCACACCCAAAGACAAAGGAGAAGCCACAACGAGACGATAGGAGGGGTGCAATCACAGTAAAATCAAATCCCATAACTGCTGGGTGGGTGACTCACAGACTGGAGAACACTTATATCACAGAAGTCCACCCACTGGAGTGAAGGTTCTGAGCTCCACATCAGGCTACCCAACCTGGGGTTCCGGCAATGGGAGGAGGAATTCTTAGAGAATCAGACTTTGAAGGCTAGTGGGATTTGATTGCACGACTTTGACAGGACAGGGGGAAACAGACTCCACTCGTGGAGGGCACACACAAAGTAGCGTGCGCATCAGGACCCAGGAGAAGGAGCAGTGACCCCAGGGGAGACTGAACCAGACCTACCTGCTAGTGTTGGAGGGTCTCCGGCTCAGGTGGGCAGTGGCTGTGGCTCACCATGGGGAAAAGGACACTGCCAGCAGAAGTTCTGGGAAGTACTCCTTGGCATGAGCCCTCCCATAGTCTGCCATTAGCCCCACCAAAGAGCCCAGGTAGACTCCAGTGTTGGGTTGTCTCAGGCCAAACAACGAACAGGGAGGGAATGCAGACCAACCCAACAGCAGTAAAGCAGATTAAAGTATTACTGAGCTCTGCCCACCAGAGCAACAGTCCGCTCTATCCACCACCAGGCCCTCCCATCAGGAAACCTGCACAAGCCACTTAGTTAGCCTCATCCACCAGAGGGCAGACAGCAGAAGCAAGAAGAACTACAATCCTGTAGCCTGTGAAACAAAAACAACATTCACAGAATGATAGACAAGATGAAAAGACAGAGGGCTATGTACCAGATGAAGGAACAAGATAAAACCCCAGAAAAACAACTAAATGAAGTGGAGATAGGCAACCTTCCAGAAAAAGAATAATTATAGTGAAGATGATCCAGGACGTGGGAAAAAGAATAGAGGCAAAGTTCGAGAAGATGCAAGAAATGTTTAACAAAGACCTAGAAGAATTAACGAACAACAAAAAAAACAGATGAACAATACAATGACTGAAATGAAAAATACACTAGAAGGAATCAATAGCAGAATAACTGAGGCAAAAGAACGGATAAGTGACCTGGAAGACAGAATGGTGGAAATCACTGCATGGAACAGAAAAAAGAAAAAAGGATGAAAAGAAATGAAGACAGCCTAAGAGACCTCTGGGACAACACTAAACACAACAACAATCACATTATAGGGGTCCCAGAAGGAGAAGAGAGAGAGAAAGGACCCGAGAAAATCTTTGAAGAGATTATAGTCGAAAACTTCCCTAACATGGGAAAGGAAATAGCCCCCCAAGTCCAGGAAGCAGAGAGAGTCCCAGGCAGGATAAACCCAAGGAGAAACACACCAAGACACATGGTAATCAAATTGACAAAAACTAAACACAAAGAAAAATTATTGAAAGCAAAAGGGAAAAATGACAAATAACATACAAGGGAACTCCCATAAGGTTGACAGCTATTTCTCAACAGAAACTCTACAAGCCAGAAGGGAGTGGCATGATATATTTAAAGTGATGAAAGGGAAGAAGCTATACCCAAGATTACTCTACCCAGCAAGGATCTCATTCAGATTTGATGGAGAAATCAAAAGCTTCACAGACAAGCAAAAGCTAAGAGAATTCTGCACCACAAAACCAGTTCTACAACAAATACTAAAGGAACTTCTGTAAGTGGGAAACACAAGAGAAGAAAAGGACCTACAAAAACAAACCCAAAACAATTAAGAAAATGGGCATAGGAACATACATATCGATAATTACCTTAAACGTGAATGGATTAAATGCTCCAACCAAAAGACACAAGCTTGCTGAATGGATACAGAAACAAGATCCATATATATATGCTGTCTACAAGAGACCCACTTCAGACCTAGGGACACATACAGACTGAAAGTGATGGGATGGAAAAAGATATTACGTGCAAATGGAAATCAAAACAAAGCTGAAGTAGCAATACTCACATCAGAAAAAAATAGACTTGAAAATAAAGAATGTTACAAGAGACAAGGAAGGACACTACATAATGATCAAGGGATCAATCCAAGAAGAAGTTATAACAATTATAAATATATATGCACCCAACATAGGAACACCTCAATACATAAGGGAACTGCTAACAGCTATAAAAGACGAAATCGACAGTAACACAATAATACCGGGGGACTTTAACACCTCACTTACACCAATGGACAGATCATCCAGACATAAAATTAATAAGGAAACAAAAGCTTTAAAAGACACAATAGACCAGACAGATTTAATTGATATTTATATGATATTCCATCCAAAAACAACAGAATACACTTTCTTCTCAAGTGCTCATGGAACATTCTCCAGGATAGTTTATATCTTGGGTTACAAATCAAGCCTTGGTAAATTTAAGAAAATTGAAATCGTATCAAGTACCTTTTCCAACCAACCCTATGAGACTAGGTATCAATTACAGGAAAAATCTGTAAAAAATACAAACACATGGAGGCTAAAGAATGCACTACTTAGGGCTTCCCTGTTGGCGCAGTGGTTGAGAGTCCACCTGCCGATGCAGGGGACACGGGTTCATGCCCCAGTCTGGGAAGATCTCACATGCCGCGGAGTGGCTAGGCCCATGAGCCATGGCCACTGAGCCTGCGTGTCCGGACCCTGTGCTCTGCAACGGGAGACGCCACAACAGTGAGAGGCCCACGTACTGCCAAAAAAAAAAAAAAAAATCCACTACTTAATAACCAAGAGATCACTGAAGAAATCAAAGAGGAAATCAAAAAATACTTAGAAACAAATGACAATGAAAACAGGATGACCCAAAACCTATGGAATGCAGCAAAAACAGTTCCAATAGGGAAGTTTATAGCAATAAAATCCTACCTTAAGAAACAAGAAACGTCTCAAATAAACAACCTAACTGTACACCTAAATCGATTAGAGAAAGGAGAACAAAAGAGCCCCAAAGTGAGCAGAAGGAAAGAAATCATAAAGATCAGATCAGAAATAAATGAAAAAGAAATGAAGAAAACAATAGCAAAGATCAATAAAACTAAAAGCTGGTTCTTTGAGAAGTTAAAGAAAATTGATAAACTATTAGCCAGACTTATCAAGAAAAAAAGGGAGAAGACTCAATTCAATAGAATTAGAAATGAAAAATGGAGAAGTAACAACTGACACAGCAGAAATACAAAGGATCATGAGAGACTACTACAAGCAAAAATATCCCAATAAAATGGACAACCTGGAAGAAATGGACAAATTCCTAGAAATGCACAACCTTCCAGGATTGAACCAGGAAGAAATAAAAAATATGAGCAGACCAATCACAAGCACTGAAATTGAAACTGTGATTAAAAATCTTCCAATAAACAAAAGCACTGGACCAGATGGCTTCACAGGCAAATTCTATCAAACATTTAGAGAAGAGCTAACACATATCCTTCTCAAACTCTTCCAAAATATAGCAGATGGAGGATCACTCCCGAATTCATTCTACGAGGCCACTATCACCCTGACACCAAAACCAGATATAGATGTCACAATGAAAGAAAACTACAGGCCAATGTCTCTGATGGACATAGACGCAAAAATCCTCAACAAAATACTGGCAAACAGAATCCAACAGCACATGAAAAGAATCATACACCATGATCAAGTGGGGTTTATCCCAGGAATGCAAGGATTCTTCAATATATGCTAATCAATCAACGTGATACACCATTTTAACAAACTGAATGAGAAAAATGATATGATCATCTCAATATATGCAGAGAAAGCTTTCGACAAAATTCAACCCCCATTTATGATAAAAACCCTCCAGAAAGTAGGCATAGAGGGAAATTTCCTCAACATAATAAAGGCCATATGTGACAAACCCACAGCCAACATCATCCTCAATGGTGAAAAACTGAAAGCATTTCCACTAAGATCAGGAACAAGACAAGGTTGCCCACTCTCACCACTCTTATTCAACATAGTTTTGGAAGTTTTAGCCACAGCAGTCAGAGAAGAAAAATAAAAAGAATCCAAATCGGAAAAGAAGAAGTAAAGCGGTCACTGTCTGTAGATGACATGATACTATACATAGAGAGTCCTAAAGGTGCTACCAGAAAACTACTAGAGCTAATCAATGAATTTGGTAAAGTAGCAGGATACAAAATTAATGCACAGAAATCTCTGGCATTCCTGTACACCAGTGATGAAAAATCTGAAAGTGAAATTAAGAAAACACTCTCATTTACCATTGCCACCAAAAGAATAAAATATCTAGGAATAAACCTACCTAAGGAGACAAAAGACCTGTATGCAGAAAATTATAAGACACTAATGAGAGAAATTAAGGATGATACAAATAGATGGAGAGATATACCGTGTTCTTGGATTGGAAGGATCAACATTGTGAAAATGACTCTACTACCCAAAGTAATCTACAGATTCAATGCAATCCTTATCAAGCTACCACTGGCATTTTTCACAGAACTAGAACAAAAAATTTCACAATTTGTATAGAAACACAAAAGACCCCGAATAGCAAAAGCAATCTTGAGAACAAAAAACGGAGCTGGAGGAATCAGGCTCCCTGACTTCAGCCTATACTACAAAGCTACAGTAATCAAGACAGTATGGTACTGGCACAAAAACAGTAATATAGATCAATGGAACAGGATAGAAAGCCCAGAGATAAACCCATACGGTCACCTTATCTTTGATAAAGGAAGCAAGAATATACAGTGGAGAAAAGACACCCTCTTCAATAAGTGGTGCTGGGAAAACTGGACAGCTACATGTAAAAGAATGAAATTAGAACACTCCCTAACACCATACACAAAAATACACTGAAAATGGCTTGGAGAGCTAAATGTAAGGCCAGACACTGTTAAACTCTTAGAGGAAAACATAGGCAGAACACTCTATGACATAAACCACAGCAGGATCCTTTTAGATCCACCTCCTAGAGAAATGGAAATAAAAACAAAAATAAACAAATGAGACCTAATGAAACTTCAAAGTTTTTGCACAGCAAAGGAAACCATAAACAAGACGAAAAGACAACCCTCAGAATGGCAGAAAATGTTTGCAAATGAAGCAACTGACAAAGGATTAATCTCCAAAATTTATAAGCAGCTCATGCAGCTCAGTAACAAAAAAACAAACAACCCAATCCAAAAACGGGCAGAAGACCTAAATAGACATTTCTCCAAAGAAGATATACAGATTGCCATCAAACACATGAAAGAATGCTCAACATCATGAATAATTAGAGAAATGCAAATCAAAACTACAATGAGGGCTTCCCTGGTGATGCAGTGGTTGAGAGTCCGCCTGCCGATGCAGGGGACATGGGTTCGTGCCCCGGTCCGGGAAGATCCCACAAGCCACGGAGTGGCTGGGCCTGTGAGCCATGGCCACTGAGACTGCGCGTCCAGAGCCTGTGCTCTGCAATGGGAGAGGCCACAACAGTGAAAGGCCTGCATACCGAAAAAAAAAAAAAAAAAAAAACTACAATGAGATATCATCTCACACCGCTCAGAATGGCCATCATCAAAAATCTAGAAACAATAAATGCTGGAGAGGGTGTGGAGAAAAGGGAACCCTCTTTCACTGTTGGTGGGCATGTAAATTGATACAGCCACTATGGAGAACAGTATGGAGGTTCCTTAAAAAACTAAAAATAGAACTACTATACGACCCAGCAATCCCACTACTGGGCATATACCCTGAGAAAACCATAATTCAAAAAGAGTCATGTACCACAATGTTCATTGCAGCTCTATATACAATAGCCAGGACATGGAAGCAACCTAAGTGTCCATCAACAGACGAATGGATAAAGAAGATGTGGCACATGTATACAATGGAATATTACTCCGCCATAAAAGGAAATGAAATTGAGTTATTTGTAGTGAGGTGGATGGACCTAGAGTCTGTCATACAGAGTGAAGTAAGTCAGAAAGAGAAAAACAAATACCGTACGCTAACACATATATATGAAATCCAAGAAAAGAAAAAAAAAGGTCATGAAGAACCTAGAGGCAAGATGGGAATAGACGTGCAGGCCTACTAGAGAATGGACTTGAGGATATGGGGAGGGGGAAGGGTAAGATGGGACAAAGTGAGAGAGTGGCATGGACATATGTACACTATCAAATATAAAATAGATAGCTAGTGGGAAGCAGCCACATAGCACAGGGAGATTAGCTCAGTGCTCTGTTACCACCTAGAGGGTTGGGATAGGGAGGGTAGGAGGGAAGGAGATGCAAGAGGGAAGAGATATGGGCATATATGTATATGTATAACTGATTCACTTTGTTATAAAGCAGAAACTAACACACCATTGTAAAGCAATTATACTCCAATTAAGATGTTAAAAAAAAAAAAAACTACTAGCGTTCATTGACTAACTTGGTTAAGTTGCAGGATACAAAATTCATATATAGAAATCTGTTGCATTTCTATACACTAACAACAAACTACCAGAAAGAGAAATTAAGAAAACAATTTCAGTTACCATCACATCAAAAAGAATGAAATACCTAGGAATAAACATACCTAAAGAGGGAAAAGACCTATGCTCAGAAAACTATGGCACTTATGAAAGAAATGGACGATAACAAAAATGAAAGCATATACTGTGTTCATGGATTGGAAGAACAAATATTGTTAAAATGACCATACTATGCAAGGCAATCTGCGGATTCAGTGCAATCCCTATCAAGTTACCAATGGCATTTTTCACAGAACCTGAATAAATAATTCTAAAATTTGTATGGAACCATAAAAGACCCCAAGTAGACAAAACAATTTTGAGAAAGAAGAACAGAGCTGAAGGAATTATGCTCCCTGACTTCCGACTACACTACAAAGCTACAGTAATCAAAACAGTATGGTACAGGCACAAAACCAGACACATAGATCAATGCAACAGGATAGAAAGCCCAGAAATAAAGTCACACATTGATGGTCAATTAATCTATGACAAAAGAGGCAAGAACACACAATGGAGAAAAGACAGTTTCTTCAAAAAGTGGTGCTGGGGAACCTGGACAGCTACATGTAAAGGAATGAAATTAGAACATTCTCTTGTTAGAGAATACAGAAGTTTATATACAAAAATAAACTCAAAATGGATTAAAGACCTAAATGTAAGACCTGAAACCATAAAATTCTTAGAGGAAAACATAGGCAGAACACTCTGACATAAACCATAGCAATATTTTTTGGATCTGGTCTCCTAAAGCAAAGGAAACAAAAGAAAAATAAACATATGGGACCTCATTAAATTTAAAAGCTTTTGCACAGCAAAGGAAAACATGACAAAACTGAAGACAACCTACTGAATGGGAGAAGATATTTGCGAATGATATGAGTGATAAGGAGTTAATATCCAAAATACATAAACAGCTCATACAACTCAATATTAAAAAAAAAAAATGGGCAGAAGACCCGAATAGACATTTCTCCAAAGAAGACATACAGATGGCTAACAGGCACCTGAAAAGATGCTCAACATCATTAATCATCAGAGAAATGCAAATTAAAACCACAATAAGATATCACCTTACACCTCTCAGGATGACTGTTATCAACAAGAACACAATTAACAAGTGTTGGTAAGGATGTGGAGAAAAGGAACCCTCATACACTGTTGGTAGGAATGTAAATTGGTGCTGCCACTGTGGAAAATAGTATGGATATTCCTCAAAACACTAAAAATAGAGCTATCTTATGACCCAGCAATTCCACTCCTGGGTATATATCTGAAAAAAATGAAAACACTAATTCAAAAAGATAAATGCACCCTTATGTTCATAGTAGGACTATTCACAGTAGCCAAGATATGGAAGCAACCTACATGTCCATCAACAGATGAATGGATAAAGAAGATGTGAGATTTTATATATCTATACACACACCCACACATACATACAGTGGAATACTACTCAACCTCAAAAAAGAATGAAATTTTGCCATTTGCAACAACATGGATGGACTTAGAGGGTATTATGCTTCGTGAAATAAGTCAGAGAAAAACAAATACTCTATGATATCACATATAAGTGGAATCTAAAAAATACAACAAACTAATGAATCTTACAAAAAGTAACAGACTCACAGATATAGAGAAAAAATTGGTGGTTACCAGTGGGGAGAGGGTTGGGGGAGGGGCAAGATAGGGGTAGGGAATTAAGAGGAACAAACTACTATGTATAAAAGGAATAATATCCAAGTATATATTGTACAACACAGGGAACATAGCCAATATTTTATAATAACTTTAAATGGAGTATAACCTATAAAAATTTTGAATTTCTATGTTGTACACCTGAAACTAATATTGTAAATCAACTATATCTCAATAAAAAAAAAAAAGAAGTCTATGTCCAGCCAAATGGCCCACCATGTGAAAGAGAGATCAAAGACCTTTCAGACATGCAAGTTCTAAGATAAATTAACTCCCATGCTCCCTTTCTGGGAAAAGTAAAATAAAATAAAAATAAAGTTCTTAAGGTAATTCTAATGTGCAGACAGCTTTGGGAAGTATTAACTGAGAATGTTTTACAAAAGGACTGATCTATTGCAGACAGACTGTCCTCAAAAGAGCAAAAAGCCACGAGCTTCTTCTACAACTCCACCATGGAAGGAACTATGGGTCAGAAATCTCCACCCCAGTATCTGTGAGCCCCTGGACACTTTTGGCTCATACCTGCTCCCTGGGTCCCCCTCCTCTCATTTTCTTTTCCCTTTTTCCAAAAGCTGCCTCCCTCTGCCTCAGCCCTTGGAGTTCTGCCCTTCTCTGAAAATCAACTGCAGCAACAGCAGCCCTCTCCTCTTCCTCTTCCTGCTTTGCTGTCCCTGTAGATAATAAGCACACAGGCTGCTTCTCTTTTAAGGGATGTTAACTGATGACTGCTACAAAAGAGGGGGGTGGGGAAAGGCAACAAACGTTGTGGGAGAGATAAAGGTTCCAGACTCTCCCAGGTCTTCCCTTCACAATCCTGGTCCATGGTTCTGGATTCCCATCAGAGAGATGAGCCAGGCGGGAATTTCAATAGTAAAGAGCTGATGGTGTCAAGATAGCGATGTACGAGGATGCTGGGCTCACCCCCTCCCAGGAGACACACTGATTCCGTAGCTATACCTGAAACAACTATCTCTCAAAAACAAACAAACAAACAAACAAAAAATAAAAACTAAAAACCGCCTAACAACTCCTACACATCAGGCAAAGTAGGGAAGGCCCCCACGGAAGTGGGTCGGAGGGCCTAGGACGCAATCCTGCCATAAATCCCACCCGTGGTGCAGCAGCCCACAATCAGGAGGGAACTCAGACCCCGGGCTTGTGTGAGGAGTGAGGGTTTGAGACCCCTATCAGGCACCCCGGCTTTTAAGATTTGCGCCTGAGAGCCGAGCCCCAAAATATCTAGCTTTGAAAACCAAGGGAGGTCACGGAATCCCACAAGGCTGCAGGGGAAATGACGAGAAGCAGCTCTTAAAGGCCCCGTGGGCTCGGACCCCCCTGGAGGCCCCAGTCACGAGGCTTCCAGACCTCATGCGAATGAGGCTCACTTCCTTATACTAAAGCATCGGCCTGAGGGGCAGGCATCTAATTGAGCACAGCTGAGAGCCTGCTGGCTTGTGGGCATCATCCTGAGTCTCTACCTCTGCCTCACTCTAGCCAGTGAGCTCCATCCTTTTGTTGTTGTTGTTCTCTTTCTTTTCCCAACAGGCACCATCTGTACGCTCTCTCTGCCTCATTGCAGCAGGCGGGCGCCGTCTTCACGCTCCCCGCTCCGCGCTCCAGAGCACCAGTATCTCTTGCAGGGGAGCTTTTATGGCTGCCACCAGGGGATTCCGCTTGATCACCTGGCTCTGGAGGGTAGGGGGCTTTCGATCCTGGGTCTCACGGGACTGGTACCATGGGAGAGACTGTTCTTGGCAGCCTACCACCCCCAGGGCACTGCACAGACAGCAGACTGAAACACACCCCAGTCCTCCTGTGAAGGAGGCCTATTTGCTTGTCCGGGAGCTTTGGCCTAGGGGCAGGCTTCTGGTCTGGCACACAACTAGAGGCCAGTGGACACCATCTTTGCCCTCTCCCTCTGCCTGCCCCCAATTCCCTGGTTTCTCCTAGAAAGGAGCTCATATTTTTGTCTGGCACCCCAGTTTTTGTGGCTGCTACCAGGGGACACCAGAGGGTGGCCAACTGGCTTACACCTATGGGTGCCACAGGTCTGTAACCAAGAAAAGAAGAGTTCTTAAACAGCTACCACCCCCAGGGCACAAGAAGAAACAGACCCGGAGTTCAGTCCTTCCGTGAAAGTGGCCTATTACCTTATCATTATAAATGCAGCCGGAGAGGCCAGCTTCTAATTAAACATACACCTGAGGGCTGACGGCCATCCTTTCCAGAGACTTTGGAGGCAGGCACTGTCTTCGTGCTCTCCCCCAGCCATGCTCCAGAGAATCAGTATCTCTGGGACAGGAGCTTTTATATACATCTGGTGCCCTAGTTTGTACATCTGGCGCTCAGGTTTTTGCAACAAGGGGCCCAGGAGATGCCCCTTGATTACTGGTAGACATAAATATATAGTAAAGGTAATGGATTAATCGTATATAAAGCTAGCAGGAAAGCCTACAATGTTGGTGGTAGAAACACAAAGGAGGGGAAAAGTGAAAGACCTTATCAAATAATTCTAGTGAACATGATACATTTTTGTATTTGCATTTAAGTCATGTTTTTCTTCATTTTGGCATGAAAGAATGCTGTGATATAGATGGCATGATTTGCAATTATCGATACTTTTTACACCTTTCCTCCTATCCACAATTCATATCTACTATTTCTTTCAGCACCTTTTTCAAAGCTCACCTACTCCTGGAAGACCCTCTGACTGGTCCCAGGGTATGTGATCACTCTTCTCCTCTATACGTATGGGAACAGTTGGTTCCACATCATATTACACCATATTCATGTAATATTGTGGTTGGCCTTGCAGGGTCACTTCTGGGGATTGTATTGCCACTTCCTCGAATTAGGGTCCCTCATGCATCAGCCCAGTCAGGGCTATCATGAATCCATGTATGAACCTCAGTAGCCAGCTAGCAAGTAGAATGCAGTGAAAGAACAGGATGAAGAGTAGGGGGTCCTGCAGCTTGGCACCTGGCACGGATTCTCCAGGCCTGCTCGCAAGCTTGCAAATAAGTGGCTTTTGGCAGTAAGACTAACTCTACATTTGTCTGACTGCTGGGATGAGCCTGCAAATGGAAGATACTTAGTTCCTCTAGCCTAACAGAGTCACAAAAGACCATAACTGATACTAAATAGTACTTTTTGCAAGATTTGGCTGAATTACTCAGGGGTACGGTATTACCTCTGTAATTCCTGAAAATATTTGCCAGGGCGTAATCTGAGTTAGAATGAATCTTGCAATTTAGTTTACTTTTCAATTTTGTCTATTTTTTTTACTTGTTTTTAAAATCAGGATCAAACAAAAATTGAACTAAGAATAAAGGGGTTAAGACACTTTTAGTAAAGAAATTTTAATTAACTTTAGGTATAAAATACATTCTACTGAATCTTAACTTTTTTCAATATTTGCCCTCCATAGCATCTTGTCTAATTTGAGATAACCTATAGATTGATTCAGGGGCATAGTCTCTCTCTCTCTCTCTCTCTCTCTCTCTCTCTCTCTCTCTCTCTCTCAATCTTTTTTTTGGGGGGGGGATAATATTAGATTACTGAAAGATGAACAGGATTGAGAATGAGATTTTTTTTTTCAGTTAAATTGGTATGCTCTAAAGAGCATATCCATTTAAAAGATTTCTGCACTAGGCAGGAGACAGTACCAGGCATGCTCCACAGTTCCTTCCTAGTAGGTTTATCCCTTTCTGGGGACTTAGGAACCTTATTCCTGGAGTGTTACTGCCATCTAGTGGAAATTTTATTAAATGCTTTCTCAAGGCGAATTTTCCTCCCTACTTTCCCTCTCCAGCCATTCTTTTCTTTTTGCCTTCTCTGCCTGATAGGTGCCCTCAGGTGCACTCAGCATACAAAATGTTTGGTCAGTCATTTGGAACATCCTTGAAATCTGGGGCCTTGTGCCAACAGGACAATATTTCTATTCAGCCAAAAGTGATTTGGCAGAACCACATAAAGGGAAATTTTAAATATTTTGTGTAAGTAAATAAAAAATAATTCTAAAATGTGAAAAATTATAAGTATATATGGTACATATATACACTACCAAACGTAAAATAGATAGCTAGTGGGAAGCAGCCGCATAGCACAGGGAGATCAGCTCTGTGTTCTGTGACCACCTAGAGGGGGTGGATAGGGAGGGTGGGAGGGAGGGAGACGCAAGAGAGAAGAGATATGGGAACATATGTATATGTATAACTGATTCACTTTGTTATAAAGCAGAAACTAACACACCATTGTAAAGCAATTATACTCCAATAAAGATGTTAAAAAAAAAAGTATATATGGTAACCATAAGTTTGTTCTCTAAGTCTGTGAGTCTATTTCCGTTTTGTAAGTAAGTTCATTTGTATCATTTCTTTTCAGTTTCCACATATATGATTTCCTGGTGGGAAGGGGTAGTTAGGGAGTTTGGGATTGACATGTACACACTGCTATATTTAAAATGGATAACCAACAAGGACCTACGGGATAGCACAGGAAACTCTGCTCAATATTATGTAACAACCTAAATGGGAAAAGAATTTGAAAAAGAATAGATACATGTATATATATAACTAAATCACTTTGCTGTACACCTGAAACTAACACAACATTGTTAATCAACTATACTCAAATATAAAATAAAAAGTTTTTTTAAAAAGCATGCTAATAGATATGATAATATAGGCTTGATGCAATGTCATCAGAATGTGTTCAGGAACACTAAGTTCCAGGACTTTAGATAGAAGTCCCAAGAGGTGATCAGATCCAGGCTATTGTCAAGCTATAGAAGAAAGTGAAAAGAGAGAACAAGAGTCAAGAAGTGTTATTAAAAATTGTGAGGAGATTGATAAGTGCACTAGAGCATCAATAAGAATGTTATCATCCAAGAAAGACTGCATGAGAGGGAAGAGAAAGAAGAAGGAAGACTGCTGGTTTAAATTGTCTAAGGAAATGGAAAGGAAACGTAATATGTAGTTGGAGGAGAGTATTGGTTAACATTTAGTTTTATCAACATGTCAGTAAAACAGAACTATATATTGAAAAGCATACTTTGTAGAAATCTAAAATAATTTTGAAAGGTTTGCAAGAGCTGAGAACATTCATTTGAATATGACATGAAGTATTACAGAGACTGCTATTCTGCAAGAGTGACGATCTCAGCCACATACAATTTTATAGTAGGTGTTGCAAATAAGACTAACTGAAAAATTCTGGAATATAATTTAACTTACACCATTTTTAAAGCAACATAATTAAAACTCAAGGAAAAATCTGTCCATTGATTTCTGTCTTAGGAAACTTATATTCACATAACGATTTGTTTCAATATAAATTCTTTGAACAGAATTTCAGGCCGCACTCAATATCCAGTGCAGGCTCTGGTCACCACAACACCAGTCAAACCCCCTTTCACAGGTCTGGCTTTAGTAGCTGTGGGCTCTGTGGGCACATACACATGGGGGTAGGGCCAGACCAGAGTTCAAGCTGCCTACATAGCTCCCACAGTGAGTTCAGGTGCAAAATGACTGCAGTCATGGGACCTAACTTCAGTGGATCTGTGCCACTGGCCGGGTGAGAACAATGCCTGAGAGTCACCAGGGCTGTTTGCTAGTGTACCCACAGTTAAGGTAGGACTGAGAGCAGTTCCAGCAACAGTATATTTTGTGAACCCACACAATGGGCGAAAGGGGACACAATGGAGCACAATCATGGGTGAACAGCTCCAGTGGAGAAATGCTCAGTGGCTGCTCTCCCAGTGTCAGTGCTCCAATCCGGCCTAGCTCACACTGCAGATCAGAAACACAGCTAAGAAACAGATCTGGGGACCTCTACTCCAACAACTAGGGAGCAGACCTTGCACCTGACAGGGCAGTGACAACCACAGAGAAAAGGGGAGGCCCCACTCAATATCTAGGGCAGGCTCTTATCAACACGACACAAATCAAACCCCCTATCAAGGGGATAACGGCACAAGCCTCTGGACCAACCTCATCCAGCAGGGGGCAGACACCAGAAGCAAGAGGAACTACGATCCTGCAGCAGGCAAAAGGGAAATCACAAACACAGTAAGTTTGACAAAATCAGATGACAAAGTAATATGTTGCAGATGAAGGAGCAAGATAAAAACCTAGAAAAACAACTAAATGAAGAGGAGATAGGCAATCTATCTGAAAAAGAATTCAGAGTAATGATAGTAAAGATGATCTAAGATCTTAGAAACAGAATGGAGGCACAGATCAAGAAGATACAAGAAAAGTTTAGTAAAGACTTAGAAGAACTAAAGAACAAACAGAGATGAACAAGACAATAAATGAAACGAAAAATGCACTAGAAGGAATCAATAGCAGAATAACTGAGTCAGAAGAACAGATAAGTGACCTGGAAGACAGAATGGTGGAATTCACTGCATGGAACAGAATAAAGAATAAAAAATGAAAAAAATGAAGACAGCCTAAGAGACCTCTGGGACAACATTAAACACAACAACATTCACATTATAGGGGTCCCAGAAAGAGAAGAGAGAGAGAAGGGACCTGAGAAAATATTTGAACAGATTAGAATCGAAAACTTCCCTAACATGGGAAAGAAAATAGCCACCCAAGTCCAGGAAGGAGAGAGAGTCCCAGGCAGGATAAACCCAAGGAGAAACATACCAAGACACATGGTAATCAAATTGACAAAAGCTAAACACAAAGAAAAATTACTGAAAACAACAAGGAAAAATGACAAATAACATACAAGGGAACTCCCATAAGGTTAACAGCTGATTTCTCAACAGAAACTCTACAAGCCAGAAGGGAGTGGCATGATATATTTAAAGTGATGAAAGGGATTATTCTAAGATTCCAAGATTAATTCCAATAATTCCAAGATTATTCTAACCAGCAATGATCTCATTCAGATTCGATGGAGAAATCAAAAGCTTTACAGACAAGCAAAAGCAAAGAGAATTCAGCACCACCAAACCAGTTCTACAAAAAATGCTAAAGGAACTTCTGTTAGTGGGAAACACAAGAGAAGAAAAGGACCTACAAAAACAAACCCATAACAATTAAGAAAATGGTCATAGGGACATAAATATCAATAATTACCTTAAGGGTGAATGGATTAAATGCTCCAACCAAAAGACACAGGCTCGCTGAATGGATACAAAAACAAGACCCATTTATATGCTGTTTACAAGAGACCCACTACAGACTTAGGGAAACATACAGACTGAAAGTGATGGGATGGAAAAAGACATTCCATGCAAATGAAAATCAAAAGAAAGCTGGAGGGCTTCCCTGGTGGCTCAGTGGTTGAGGGTCCACCTGCCGATGCAGGGGACACGGGTTCGTGCCCCAGTCCGGGAAGATCCCACATGCCACGGAGCGGCTGGGCCCTTGAGCCATGGCTGCTGAGCCTGCGTGTCCGGAGCCTGTGCTCCACAACGGGAGAGGCCACAACAGTGAGAGGCCCGCGTACAGCAAAAAAAAAAAAAAAAAAAAAAAAAGCTGGAGTAGCAATACTCATATCAGGTAAAATGGACTTTAAAATAAAGAATGTTACAAGAGACAAGGAAGGACACTACATAATGATCAAAGGATCAATCCAACAAGAAGATATAACAATTATAAATATATATGCACCAAACATGGAGCACCTCAATACATAAGGCACCTGCTAACAGCTATAAAACAGGAAATAGACAGTAACACAATAGTGGGGGACTTTAACACCTCACTTACACCAATGGACAGATCATCCAAACAGAAAATTAATAAGGAAACACAAGCTTTAAATGACACAAAAGACCAGAGAGATTTAATCGATATTTATAGGACATTCCATCCCCGAACAGCATATTACACTTTCTTCTCAAGTGCACATGGAACATTCTCCAGGATAGATCACATCTTGGGTCACAAATCAAGCCTCAGTAAATTTAAGAAAATTGAAATCATATCAAGCATCTTTTCTGACCACAAAGCTATGAGATTAGAAATCAATTACAGGAAAAAATCATTAAAAAAAACACAAACAAATGGAGACTAAACAATACACTACTAAGTAACGAAGAGATCAGTGAAGAAATCGAAAAGGAAATAAAATAATACCTAGAGACAAATGACAACAAAAACACGACAATCCAAAACCTATGGGATGCATCAAAACCAGTTCTAAGAGGGAAGTTTATAGCAATACAAGCCTACCTCAAGAAACAAGAAAAAAATCTCAAATAAACAATCTAACCTTACACCTAAAGGAATGAGAGAAAGAAGAACAAACAAAACCCAAAGTTAGCAGAAGGAAAGAAATCATAAAGATCAGAGCAGAAATAAATGAAATAGAAACAAAGAAAACAATAGCAAAGATCAATAAAACAAAAAGCTGGATCTTTGAGAAGATAAACAAAATTGATAAACCATTAGCCAGACTCGTCAAGAAAAAGAGGGAGATGACTCAAGTCAATAAAATTAGAAATGAAAAAGAAGAAATTACAACAGACACCACAGAAATACAAAGCACCCTAAGAGACTACAACAAGCAACTCGATGCCAATAAAATGGACGACCTGGAAGAAATGGGAAAATTCTTAGAAAGTTATAACCTTCCAAGACTGAACCAGGAAGAAACAGAAAATATGAACAGACCAATCACAAGTAAGGAAATTGAAACTGTGATTAAAAATCTTCCAACAAACAAAAGTCCAGGACCAGATGGCTTCACAGGTGAATTCTATCAAACATTTAGAAAAGAGCTAACCCCATCCTTCTCAAATTCTTCTAAAACATTGCAGAGGAAGGAACACTCTGAAACTCATTCTATGAGGCCACCATCACCCAGATGCCAAAACCAGACAAAGATACTACAAAAAAAGAAAATTACAGACCAGTATCACTCATGGATATAGATGCAAAAATCCTCAACAAAATACTAGCAAACAGAATCCAGCAACATATTAAAAGGATCATACACCATGATCAAGTGGGATTTATCCCAGGGATGCAAGGATTCTTCAATATACTCCAATCAATGTGATACACCATATAAACAAACTGAAGGATAAAAACCATATGATCATCTCAATAGATGCAGAAAAAGCTTCTGACAAAATTCAACACCCACTTATGATAAAAACTCTCCAGCAAGTGGGCATAGAGGGAACCTACTTCAACATAATAAAGGCCATATATGACAAACCCACAGCAAACATCATTCTCAGTGGTGAAAAACTGAAAGCATTTCCTCTATGAGCAGGAAAAAGAAAAGGATGTCCACTCTCGCCACTATTATTCAACATAGTTTTGGAAGTCCAAGCCATGACAATCGGAGAAGAAAAAGAAACAAAAGGAATACAAATTGGAAAAGAAGTAAAAGGGTCACTGTTTGCAAATGACATGATACTATACATAAAGAATCCTAAAGATGCCACCAGAAAACTACTAGAGCTAATCAATGAATTTGGTAAAGTTGCAGGATACAAAATTAATACACAGTAATCTCTTGCATTCCTATACACTAATGATGAAAAATCTGAAAGGGAAATTATGGAAACTCTCCCATTTACCACTGCAACAAAAAGAATAAAATACCTAGGAATAAACCTACCTAGGGAGACAAAGGACCTGTATGCAGAAAACTATAAGACACTGATGAAAGAAATTAAAGATGATACAAACAGATGGAGAGATATACCATGTTCTTGGATTGGAAGAATCAATATTGTGAAAATAACTATACTACCCAAAGCAATCTACAGATTCAATGCAATCCCTATCAAATTACCAATGACATTTTTTACAGAACTAGAGCAAAAAATCTTAAAATTTATATGGAGACACAGAAGACCTCAAATAGCTAAAGCAGTCTTGAGGGGGAAAAAACGGAGCTGGTGGAGTCAGACTCCCTGACTTCAGACTATACTACAAAGCTACAGTAATCAAGAAAATATGGTACTGGCACAAATACAGAAATATAGATCAATGGAACAGGATAGAAAGCTCAGAGATAAACCAACACACCTGTGGTCAACTAATCTATGACAAAAGAGGCAAGAATATACAATGGAGAAAAGATGGCCTCTTCAATAAGTGGTGCTGGGAAAACTGGACAGCTACACGTAAAAGAATGAAATTAGAACACTCCCTAACACCATGCACAAAAATAAACTCAAAATGGATTAGAGACCTAAATGTAAGACCGGAGACTATAAAACTCTTAGAAGAAAACCTAGGAAGAATATTCTTTGACATAAATCACTGCTAGATCTTTATTGATCCACCTCCTAGAGTAATGGAAATAAAAACAAAAATAAACAAATGGGACCTAATGAAACTTAAAAGCTTTTGCAAAGCAAAGGGAACTACAAACAAGACAAAAAGACAACCCTCAGAATGGGAGAAAATATTTGCAAATGAAACAACAAAGGATTAATCTCCAAAATATATAAACAGCTCATGCAGCTCAACAGTAAAAAACCAACCACCCAATCCAAAAATGGGCTGAAGACCTAAATAGACATTTCTCCAAAGAAGACATACAGATGGCCAAGAAGCACCTGAAAAGCTGCTCAACATCACTAATTATTAGAGAAAGGCAAATCAAAACTACAATGAGGTATCACCTCACACCAGTTAGAATAGGCATCATCAGAAAATCTACAAACAACAAATGCTGGAGAGGGTGTGGTGAAAAGGGAACCCCCTTGCACTGCGGATGGGAATGTAAATTGATACAGCCACTATGGGGAACAGTATGGAGGTTCCTTACAAAACTAAAAATAGAATTACCATATGACCCAGCAATCCCACTACTGGGCATATACGCAGAGAAAACCATAATTCAGAAAGACACATGCACCCCAATGTTCATTGCAGCACTATTTACAATAGCCAGGTCATGGAAGCAACCTAAATGCCCATCGACAGATGAATGGATAAAGAAGATGTGGTACATATATACAATGGAATATTACTCAGCCATAAAAAGGAAGGAAATTGGGTCATTTGCAGAGACGTGGATGGATCTAGAGACTGTCATACAGAGTGAAGTAAGTCAGAAAGAGAAAAACAAATATCATATATTAACACATATATGTGGAACCTAGAAAAATGGTACAGATGAACTGGTTTCAGAGCAGAAATAGAGACACAGATGTAGAGAACAAACGTATGGACATCAAGGGGGGAAGTGGCAGTGAGGGGGGCGGTGGCGTGATGAATTGGGCGATTGGGATTAACATGTATACACTGATGTGTATAAAATTGATGACTAATAAGAACCTGCTATATAAAAAAAAAACACAATTCAAAAATTCAAGAAAAGAAAGAGTGAATAAAAACTGTGCATCCAAAAACTGTTCGAAAATGTCAAATGGCCCAATATATGAATATTTGGAGCCATAGAGGGGAAAGAGAGAGAATAATTGGCAGAAGAAATATTTAAGAGATAGTGACCAAAATTTTTCCAAAATTATGAAAGACATCAAACTATACATCAGATTTTCATAGACCCTTGAACAAGACAAATTAAACACCACACACACACACACACACACACACACACACACACCCCTAGTCTAACTGCTGAAAACCAAATATAAAGTGAAAATCTTGTATATAGCCAGAAAAAAAAATGATATACAAAAAAACAAAGATAAGAAATAAAGCAGTCATGGTCCTTCCTACTTGATACCCATTGTACGGATTGTAGATCTTGACAGCTATCTCTGAGGAGCAAGAAGTGTAGGCACAGATCACTGGACAGTAAGAAAAAGGGAGGATGGAAGCATGCCTTGCAACTAGGAAGGCATATTCATGCAGGAGTTCACTTGCATAGTCTTTGGAGGAAGACAAACCTTAATTCCATCCTGAATATGTCACTGACCAGTTGTTTTCAGTTTTCCTATCTATCAACCAGAGATAACGATGTATACTCTGGAGGGCCATTGGGAAGACTACATTAAAAGATACACAAGCACTCAACACAGGGTCTGGCATAAAGTTAGTGTTCATAATTGGAAGCTTAATTATTAACATAAGTTTTGTGCCTATGCCTTAACAGAAAATTCTAAGCAAGTGCAGAGGCTTCAATAAACTGCCTTGGACTCATCTCAGCTGTCTACTTCTGTCTCCTCCCTGCAATATTTCCAGCACATTTCTGTGATCAGGTCTAACAGCTTTCTGTTCAAAAATCTTTCAAAGAAAATCCATACTCTTCTACTTGCCATTCATGGTAATTTCTACTCTTGAAGTCATTCCTACTAATTGATGTAACTTAAATTCATTATGGACTACTCTCTTGAATAGAAGGTACATTCTTTCATCTTTGAAGACTCTGAACAAAATTTACGTATGTCACCAAGTCACTGCTAACAGCAATTGCCTCTAGAAGAACCTGAGGGACTGGGGTTCAGAAGGGAGGAGCATTTACTTTGCATGGTTTTCCACTCTGACTTTTATTGTTCTTGGTTTTTAACCATGCTCCTGTGCTATTTTACAATAAAAATAATTTTTAAAAATTATCAGGAAAAAAAAAGAAACACAGCAGTTAGAAACTATGCAAACCAGAAGACGGCAGAGTGACATCTTGAAAGTACCAAAAGAATAAAACTATTCATACCAGAATTCTTTACCCAGTGAAAATACCATTCAAAAATGAAGGTTACATAAAGACTTTTTCAGAAAAACAAAAGCTGAAAGAATCTATTGCCAGGAGATCTACAGTTCAAGACATGTTAGGAGAAGTTCTTTAGACAGAAGGACTATGATATCAGACTTGGATCTACGCAAATAATCTTGCCACATAAGTATGGCAATAGAAACTAGTTATCCATAACTGCTGTGTATAGTAGCCAGAGAAAACTCAGTGGAGACATTATAATCTGAAATAAACAGAAGAGAAAGATAAGACAAGCCAATTAATGTGTTTTAATATGCCCATAGTCCCTTTAGCGGAAAACTGCCAAGTCTCCACAACTGAGTACCTTGTACAGTCACCATGTTTTGAACTGGGAGACTCCACCCCCTCCCTCTCCCCACCTCCATACATCTCCACAAATACACATAGCTCATTGGACCAAGACTGTGCACCTTATTCAGTTGCAGTCATCTATAGGCTGGACAGCAGCCTATGGATATTTGCTTTAAGAATTCTACACAATCATGTACACGGGTGATTTGTTTGGGCTACCAGATTTGTTATCTCAAGAATATGAGCTAGATAATAACCTATAATGGAAAAGAATCTAAAAAAGAATATATATATACACACATGTAACTGAATCACTTTGCTATACACCTGAAACACTGTAAATCAACTATACTTCAATAAAAAATATGACTATGAAAAAAAAAAAAGAATATGAGCTAGAAAATTGGGAATGTAATTGAGCAAGGAGAAAGCCAAAGCTGAAAGATTTGCAGGGAGAAGGAAATAATCACATGCCATAAGGTAATGGAAGACACCATTTTAAGCAGCATCCATGCAGTGGGCAGGGGGAAATGATTAAAAAACCGAGGGTTTGTGGCAGGAACACCATTCAACCCACAACACTTTATAGACCAGTGCCTATAGGAATCGGAAAACTTAAGTTATAGTCCCTGCTCCAGAACTGACTTGCTGTGTCTGACCTTCAGCACATTGGTTAACCTCTCTGGATCTCAATTCACTGACCTGAAAATGAGAATAATAATATCTGCCCTATCTGCTTCACTGTGAAGTGGTGTTCATCTAGTGCACCTTAAATAAATGCTAAATGAATAAATTAATAAGTGAATTGTTGGGAGCCAAGAAGTTTTCGCCATTAGAAGATGGCCGACACCCTGCTTCTCTTCCTGATTTATGAGATAGAAGTTCGCGCCTAAAATGAAAGCCCGCGCACGCAGCACCAATGATGATTAGCCAAGTACTTCCCTCATTCTGAATCCCGCCCCCCTTTCTCTGCAGTGTATAAATACAGCTACCGCAGCAATAAAAGTTTGAGGCTTGATCAGGATTTTGTCTTGCCTCCATTCTTTCGCGTCTCCTGCCCTTCCCCCTTTTTTCAACCCCCACAGGTTCCTCCTCGGACTCACAAGGATTTGTCCTGCTGGTCGGGACTCCCGGGGACGCCCGGGGCCGTACACAGTGAATGACTAAATAAATGAATTCATATGGAGGTATTCAGTACACCATAACAAATCAGATGTGGAACTCAGGAGAAGGTGAGGGCTGAATATTTAGACTTGGGATTCCTCAGCATCAAGAGGAATAGATGAGGCTACCCAGAGAGAAGGAGACAGAGAGAAGAAAGGTGAAGAAACACCCTAAGAAATTTTTACATTTAAGAAGTAGGCAAGGGCTTCCCTGGTGGCGCAGTGGTTGAGAGTCCACCTGCCGATGCAGGGGACACAGGTTCGTGCCCCGGAGTGGCCGGGCCCGTGAGCCATGGCCACCGAGCCTGTGCGTCCAGAGCCTGTGTTCCACAACGGCACAGGCCACAACAGGGAGAGGCCCGCGTACCACAAAAAAAAAAAAAAGAAGAAGAAGTAGGCAAGAAGATGATATTACAAGACAAGAGAAGGGCAAAGGGGTAAAGAAGTAACCCACACATTCAGGAATAGAAAAGAGTACATTGTGACTGGGACAGGGAACTGGAGGTTGTCGTGGGATACTGAAAGAGGACAGAGAGGGTTGAAACCAAATTTTATGAAGCACGCATGTTAGCACTAGAAGCAATAATGATTCACTAGGATTTTCCCTCAGTTAGAATTCAACACCAAATCAAAGGCATTCTGATTAGAACTCATGAGAACAAATGTCTTTTTCTCAAATTGTATTTTGTCTTGATTGTGTAGTTAGTAAGCATCACTGGGCTGCAAAAAAAAAAAGGGGAGCCCTACTCCCTCATCTCTAAAACCAACAACCAATTGTTTTCAGTCTCTCCTTTCCTTCATTCTCCAAAAGAAAGGCTAACCTCAGTATATTCCATCTTCACCATACTCTTACATTTTCCCTACACAGCCTGTACATCTGTACCTGAATGCTACTACATTAGGCATTCAACAGGATAGCAGGCACCCACATTTCAAGAAATACAATTTGATTCATGGCAGACAACACAGTCAGAGATGAATCTTCCTGTAAACCACTGAATGGACTGGTCACACACACTTCCTATCTGTACTAAGTAACGTTACATAAGCAACAGGCTTCATAACCTACACATCTTTTGTTGACAATAGTCCCCGTGCATTAGGTGTCTCAAGGCCTACAAAATTAATACAAGGTGCTATGAGAGTTCAGGTAACTTACCTAAGCGTCCTCAGCCAATACATGACAGACGAAGACTTGAACCCAGGTCCTCTGACTTCAAGGCTCATGCTCCATTACTTCATTCCAGGAAGCTGAATCCTAATTGGGAAGGCAAAACTAACAGTCATGAAATAATCAACAGCCAAGCTGTGTGGTAGGTTTATAAGTCCAGTACAAGGGATAGATCCACACAGGCTGGAGTATTTAGAAGAAAAGGTTATAGGAGCACTCTTTTCATGTGAAGTCTACATGATGGTCCAATATGTAAAAGACATATACATAGAGCTCCTCTGATTGGAGCTGGGTTGGGTCCCAGAGTCCCCTTCCCATGCTCTGCAATGAATTTTCCTCAGTGGCTCCTCAGAAGTCCTCGGGCTCTGCTGAGCAGCTGGGAAACCATTGGGTTAAATCAATCATTCCCAAAGTATAGTCCCTGGACCAACAGCTACAGCATTTTCTGGTAACTTCTTAGAAACGTGAATTCTCTGGCCCCACCCAAGACTTACAGAATCAGAAATTATCCAGGTGGGGCTTAGCAAGCTGTGTTTTAGCATGTTCTCCAGGTAATTTTGATGCCCATAAAGTAGGAGGAGAGACCATCTGCTTTTATAGAGCATTTGAGGTTGGGACTGGGGACATAGAAGGGAGTTAGGAACTGCCACCGGGAGGCTTTCCCTAAGACACCAGCAGACATGAACGAATTGGGGTGAAGCATCAGGGAAGTCCTGACCCAGGCTAGCAGGTGTCAACGTGCGCTCCAGTTATCACATCTGTCTCCTGAACTCCTCCTGCAGTGCCTCAGAATGGGTCAGAAGAGAGTGGGCACTTGCGGTAACCTAGTGCTCTGGGTAGGAAGTTTAAGGAAACAAGGAGTCTAGGAGGCTGAAGTGACTGGTCAGGAAGGCACTAGAATCTTGATGCAGGTAACAGGTAGGCTCAGTGGCTGTGGGGGCATGGGAGCAGAAGGGACTAGGCAGCTTCACTAAGGGTGTGAGGTAAGGAAGCTCCACATTTGAGACCTCAGTGATAAAACAATCTTGAGTTACATCGAAGTCCAAGAGGTTTGGTTCAATTCATGCTTCACTACTGAATTTATATTTCTAAACATTCAAACTTACATAGAAATAATATCTATGGATAATAAACCAATAAAAGTTGTATTTTTTCTGCATTCAAAAATATTTTAATTTCTATCTTTTTTATATGTTGGTATAATGTTGTCTTCATCCTTCCTCGAAAAGGACTATACTTTCCTTTTTGTGTGTATTTTTCCTTTTTTTGTGTGTATATTTTTGTGGTGAAATATACATAACATAAAATTAACCATTTTAACCATTTTTAAGTGTACGGTTCAGTTATACTTTCTTTTTTTAGAATTTTTATTGGAATATAGTTGATTTACAATGTTGTGTTAGTTTCAGGTGTACAGCAAAATGAATCAGTTATACATATACATACATCCACTCTTTTTTTAGATTCTTTTCCCATATAGGTCGTTACAGAGTATTGAGAAGCATTCCCTGTATTATACAGTAGGTCCTTATTGGTTACCTATTTTATATATGTACATGTGTATATGTCAGTCCCAGTCTCCCAATTTATCCTCCTCCCCTCCTCCCCAGTAACCATAAGTTTGTTTTCTACATCTGTGACTCTATTTCTGTTTTATAAATAAGTTCATTTGTACCATTTTTTTAGATTCCACATATAAGAGATATTATACTTTCCTTTTTAATGCTGAAATGTCATTCTTTTATGAAATAGTAATAAAAACAGACTGTAGTTGGCTAGGGGCAGCTGATTTTAGTGGAAAATTTTTTAAGTTGGTACTTTACTTTGAAATGCTACTGGACTGAGAAAACCAGGAATCTGTGAACCACTGCCTTAAAGAGTTGGGATTTAGAGGGGAGGAGAGTTCAGGGATGGAAATAGGCAAGAACAAAGTCATACAAAGAGGAATATGCAGGGCATTTTTAGGAGGGTGTAGGCCAGACTCTTCAAAACAAAGTGTTCTTGAAAAGGAGTAGTTGCAATTAAGTTTTCATCCATTTTGAAATACTTAGTGCCTCATGATGCTCGGTTCATAGTAGAAACTCAATAAATATTTGTTAACTGAGTGCAGTGAAAGTTCAAGTCAGCATCAGAAGAGCCAGAAATTAAAGTTTGAACTTCATTTTATAAACCAGAGCTTCCCAGCAGATGTTTCTAGAATGGGTAAACCATGTGCTAAGCTACCAATCTTCTCCCTCCTCAAGAGAGCCAGGCAGGACCCAGGGCATCTGATCAGCTCCAGCCCAGATGTGTTCTAGTACGCTGTACAAATATGACAATTGTCTATAGACGCTATGAGTGGAAGAGGATGGGAAGCAATGAGGGGGTCACTGAAGATAACTGAGCATTGGCGAGATGATGATAGCAAAATTTCCACGAAGACCATTAGGCTGGTGGTAGAGCACAAAGTGGAACCCGGGCTGGAAGCTAGAATCATTGGGGAAAAAAGTTAGCTAACTGTTTCTCCAAATTCATTTCTTCTCCCCACTTCCTTTTTAATAAGACCCTGATTTTTCCATAGTATGGTATAGGTGGGATCGACTGTACCTCCAGTTCCATGGGTGAGCCCTGATTGGCTTAAACCAATCAGCATTTCTCTCCCCCCAGTCCACAAAGACAGGCACATAACCCAGTAAGGGCTTTCTTTCTTCTTTTTCTTTCCTTCCTTTTTTTTTTTTTTTTTTTTCCTCTTATGGAAAAGAATCTTACAGTTCTGTCTGAAGTCGACACTGGAAGCAGGTACCCCTAAGCGCTTGGCAGCCATCTTTGGACCATGATGGGAGAATCAGCCTGAGAACAGAAGAGGCGGAGCAGAGAAATGGAGAAAGGGAAACTGGCTTACCTGAAGCCTATTCTACCCCTGGACTCTGAGTCTCAAACTCCTGTGCCTGCTTAAGCCAGTTTGGGCGTTGTTCTCTTTCAGCTGCAGCCGAAAAACTGTGGATGCACAAGGCTAAAGTGATCCTCAGAGTAAGAGAGGAGAAAGTGGGCATTTGTGGCAATCAAAGACTCTGGGGAAAGAGTAGCTGCTTAAGAACAACACAAGAGAGGTCTAGGAGGCTACACTGAAGTGATTAGTCATGAAGGGACCAGGTGGCTTTGGGATGGAAAAGGAGGCCTGGCTCTAGCTTCAACATGAAAAAAGAGGTGCACTACAGAATGGCTTCTGTCCTGACCTCTACTTTTACACTACAGCCTTCTCCTCAGGGATAACCAAGGCCCCCGGCTCTTCTCCAGGGAAATGACGCAACCAGTCATTAGATAGTAGCTGGATTGGCCATGAAAGAGTCAGGAAAAGGGAAAGGGTTGCTAGAGCAGGTCCCATGGATAAAAAGAGGGGGATACAAACGTGGGGGAAGGGGAGATCGTGAAAGGGGGAAAAAAATAAAATTGCTAAAGGAAAAAGAAAACATGGAAAGAAACCCACAGAATAGGAGAACAGCATAACATGTTGCTACAGTAAAGAGTGGGCCTGGGAACAAAAAGATACCAATTCCAAAATCCCATGCATCACTTACTAGCTGTCTTAATTCACCTCTCTCAGTGTCCCTTTCCTGTCTATAAATGAGCACGATAGTGCCATCTTTAGATGATTGTGAGGCTCCAAAAATATCATACAGGGAAGCCCCTAGCAGAGTTTCTGGCAGGGGCAAGCATTCATTACTCGTGGTTGTCTCAAAAGAATAAAACGGATGAATGCAGGAACACAGACGAGGAAGAGAGTAAAACGCTGCTTTACTTAAATCCTGACCCTCCTCCGTAGCAGCCTGTATTCACTCTGTATAGAAGCAGCACTGAGGGAAATTAAAAGAAAGGATCACCCTAAAAGAAATGGCTTCTGAACCAACTTGAGGACACAGGGGCAGTAGGGAAGGCTGGGACGTAGTGAGAGAGTGGCATGGACATATATACACTACCAAATGTAAAACAGATCGCTAGTGGGAAGCAGCCGCATAGCACAGGGAGATCAGCTCGGTGCTTTGTGACCACCTAGAGGGGTGGGATAGGGAGGGTGGGAGGGAGACGCAAGAGGCAGGGGATATGGGGATATAGGTATACATATAGCTGATTCACTTTGTTGCACAGCAGAAACTAACACACCATTGTAAAGCAATTATACTCCAATAAAGATGTATTTTTTAAAAAAAAGAAAAAGAAATGGCTTCTGAGAAATGCCAATAACTTTTACTTAATTTCCTCTGGTGCTAGTTTCTCACGGAGCCACTTAGTAAATTGAATTGAACTGGACTGACAATACTTGAGAATTTTCAACATACAAGGAGGGGGGAAGGGGAGAGCACCTAAAGAACAACGTACTATAACTAATCAAAACCTCACCGGAACTTGGTTTCATGTGGCAGTGTGGCGCTACCTCAAGCTTAATCTGGGCTAGCTGGGCCGAAGGGACGTCTCGGATTGGAGCGTCCCATCCTCACTCACTGCCCAGGGGCTGGGATGAGCGGGAGGCGGCAATCGCAGGCGCTTTTGTTCACCCCTGACTTCTTTGTCACAAGAGCCCTCCTGGCAATTAGCCTGGGGGTTGGGCGGGGTCCGGCGGGGTGCGGGGTGTCGGAAAGCAAATGTGAGAAACAGAGAGTAGGCGGAATGCCCCCAGGATCGGGAAGGAGAGATGGAATTCTGATTTGGCAGTGGTACCTGGTGCCCGCTAATAGGGCTGTCTCCCACTTAGAAGGTTCTCTGTTGATATTAACAATCTGTAGTCTCTATAAGGCACTCTATTCGGGCAGCAATGAATAACACTAGCCCTGCGCCTGCATTATCTCCTCCAATCTCAGCGTCTTCTAAGGTGTCTTACGGTCACCATTTTGATAAGATCACACCACGGGGGAGTCCAGCCTTGCCCCCAGACCTCCAGACTCGGGCGGAGAGGCGGCCCCGAGGCCCCAGTGAGCCGCAGATCCGCCTTCCCCGCCTTGGGAGGACCGCAGGGGCGGGCCTGGCGCGCAGGTGGCTGCACCCCGACGAGGGGGCGGGCTCAGCCGGCCGGTCGTGCCCCGAAACCCAGGCAGCCCAGACACCGCTCCACCTGCCCGAGAGCGCGCAACGGTGCCGGCAGCCCAGGCGCTCCGCCGTCGCCCCCGCCTCGCAGAGCGCCCCTGTGCCGCCCGCCAGTCGTCCGCCCAGAGCCCGCCCCGACGCCGTGCTGCACGCCCGAAGCGCGCCCTCTGCCCTCGAGGGACCTGGGGCCCCGGCCGCCGTCATGCTGCCCGTCATCTACGCGGTCCTGGCGGGGGTGCTGCTACTGCCGCTACTGGTGAACCTCTGCTCCCCCTACTTCTTCCAGGACGTGAGCTACTTCCTGCGGTTGGCCAGGATGGCCCGGCAGGTGCGCAGCTATGGGCAGCGCCGGCCGGTGCGCACCATCCTCCACGCCTTTCTGGAGAGAGCACACCAGAGCCCGCACAAGCCGTTCCTGATCTTCCGCGACCAGACGCTCAGCTACGTGCAGGTGGACCGACGCAGCAACCAAGTGGCAAGGGCGCTGCGCGACCGCCTCGGCCTCCGGCAGGGAGAGTGCGTGGCGATATTCCTGGGCAACGAACCGGCCTACGTATGGCTGTGGCTGGGGCTGGCCAAGCTGGGCTGTGCCATGGCGTGCCTCAACTGTAACATCCGCGGCAAGTCCCTGCTGCACTGCTTCCAGTGCTGCGGGGCGAAGGTGCTCCTGGCCTCGCCAGGTGAGCCTGGGGACCGCCACGCCCTGGCACCGGGCTCCTCCGCGCCTTGACGAGCCCGCTGCAGCGTGGCGGCGTAGGGGTTAGGAGAGGGTGGGGTTCGGCTCGGAACTGCAGGTGTAGAGGGAAGGGATGGCAGCCCTTCCTGAAAACGCCAATTAATGATCATTAGAACCTTCCGTCGTGGAAGCTGACTGTGCCAGACCCTTTGTTAAGCGCTACACATACAGTGTTGCTGTGAATGCTCACACGGGTAGGGTTGACTTTATAGTTGAGACCGCTCAGGCCAGAGAGGTGGAGCCTTATGCCCCAGATAACAGAATTGAGAGGAGGAGGTTAACCAGATCTATCTACCTCCAGAATCCAAGCTCTTAACCAGGGCTGACAACATCTGCGTTGAAATGAAGAGGGTCATGAGTGTGAATTCCGGAGGATCCAGAGAGACTGTTCTCACCTCTGCTGCTTGATTGGCTGTGTGATCATGGGAAAGTCACTTTCCCTCCCTGTATCTTGGTTTCCTCCTCTCTAATGGTCTTCAAGGCTGCTTCCAACTCTCAAATGCTGTTAGCCTCCCTGGATTCTCACGGCAGAGAGAAGGTAACCCCACCTACTCCCCAGGGAGAAGACTTTCGTTACCTGCTGCGGGCTCTGGTGAGCCCCCATTATATCTATAGCAACAGTGACCTTTGGTTCTGTAGTTACCTCCTGCCACATTTCAACCAGACCCAAAATGGTAACTTCATGCCCCAGTGGTCACCAGTTCAGGAAGAAACCAAGAACCTGTTACCCACAGGACTGCTGGGTTTCCCTTCCCAGAAATCTTGTCCCTGCACTTGAATAAGGACCAGGGGGTTGCTTCTCACTCTATCAGTAAGAGGAGGCCTAACCAGGTGCAGGCGAAAAGCCATGGAGGAATAGGGAGCCAGGAAGCCTCACCTTTCTGGAATGTCTTTCTGTGCCAAGCCCTATCCCACATGCTTTTATAACCCTGAGAACTAACATATCATTACCCCCTGCCGTACAACTGAGGAAACTTAAAATTCCGACCTAAGTCTGTCCAGTTTCAAAGCCCATGACTTTCCCTACGTTACGCTACCTTCCTCTACATGAATGGAAAGTGTTAGAGCTGGAAGAGACTAAGCATCCATCTGCTCTCCCCCTTCATTTCATAGCTGAGGAAACTGAAGCAAGCTAAGGAGTTCACCTAGTATCACACAAAGATGAGATGTCTCTTCACTTGTGGGAAACCAGGAAGCTTACACACCTGTTTCATAGGGCATAAAATAAACAATCCAAAAAAAAAAAAAATGAAGGCTTTGTATAAAAGTTTAAAAGCAGGGGGATAATTTTAAAGGCAGCCACATTATTTGAAGGGGATGGCTTTTCCTAGAAAATTCCCAACAATTTCTAGTTGCCTGGGAAAAGAGACAACTTCACTATTTAGTAACTGGAAGACTCTTAAGCCTATTACTTTACCAGTTGATTCAGAGGAAAGTCATTAGCACAGTGATCTGTGTACCACTTCAGGAGGAATTTAAATACTTTTTACCTGCATGTTATCCCAGGCCCTCTGTGAGGGAGGTCAAAGACTGGGAGTTTTATTGACAAAGAAGCTTGGATTTAAATGACTATAATAGAGTTTGGTTCTGTAATCAAATCAGAAATACAGCCAGATATCTCCTTTCCCGCCCAGGCAACAGTCTTCTGTCGTTGAGTATTATGCTTTGGTCAGTGTACATGGAAAGTATAATGAAATTCTGACATTCAGATCAAATTTGAACAGACTTTCCAGGGGACCTACGGCACTCTCTACAGTAAACTGACCTTTGAGAGAGGCCACACATTTGAAAAACATTCTGTTTTTCCAAATCACTGAGAGACCATTACACAGCATGCAGAATTACACTCTGATCTGCAACTCTGATCTGCAAAGGGGGTAACAGAGTCCAAAGTTGCATGCTTGTTAATAAATGTGCCCATGCGTAAATGTGTTGAATGGACTGATTCTTAGAATTCTTTAAAGTTGGAAAGGATCTTAGAGATATTCTAATTTTATAATCCTCCAACTCTTAACGAGTGTGTTATACTGCACTAAAAAGTTTAGAAGAGTCACTTTAATGAGCGTAAGAATCACCTGGGAAGCTTATTTAAAAAAAAAAAAAAAGGATTCCTGAGCCTCATCTCCCAAAAACACTGATTCGCAGGACTGTAGTGGGGCCCAGGAAAGTGTATTTTTATAGCAAGCCCCATGCCACCCCTAGATGATTTTGAAGCAAATCATCTAAGGACTAGGCTTTGAGAAACAATCAGTCTAGTTCCCACTTGTTTAATAGCTGAATGAACAAAGGCCCAGAGGGGGTGGTATCAATTCCCTAGGGTCAGAGAAAGCTGAGGACAGAACCCAATTTTCTTCTCACTTCTAGGACACTTTTTATATTCTATTACACCATCTGAACATGGTACAGAAAGATGAAAAGATTTAGAAATGTTGGAGGGGTGACAGTTCAACAGGGTTTGATTCTTTACTTCGAATTTCAGCCTCAGGGCTCATGGGCTACTAAGAGCTCTTGAGTTTCAGCGATCTGTCAAATTCTGGAGTGTAGATAAAGGACCGGCACAGTGGTATTTATGATGAAGACTGATCCACTTGTCATGAATTTGGGGGACTCTTCACAAAGTTTAACAGGGCTCAACCTTATCAGGCATTTCAGTACCCAATTTTTCATCAGAACTTACTATACTTAGAGAAAACCAAAGACTCACAAACACTTCCCTGAATCAAACAGAACCACCCATCTCCCAGAGAATATAATTTTCTCTCTGTGGTACATTTCAGGATCCTTCTCCATAGAAGGGTACGGTGTATGTAATCACATGGAAAAATTGCCTTCAGCTATTGAAACCCACATAATGTTGTAGTTGATAGAAACCAATTTGTTGGGCCAGTAGTTTTTCAAGCAACTTCCCAAACACAGAATATGGGTAAAACAGCAAGCCATATTTAATTTCATACAACATAGGATGTTTTGTAAAAAAAAAATTTTTTTAAACACCCAAAAGGGCCCCCAAAATAGTAAGTTTGCTTTGTTTCCATTTATGCTAGCATTAAGATTGTCGCTAAGCTATCTCTTCTACTGGAAGAATAACTCATTCATCAGCTCACTGGCCAGGTCTGCATTGCACAGCTCAACATAATCGTGCACAGCTCCCCCAGTGCTGGCACTACTCTTGTACAAGGCTTCAGTAACAAAGATACTATGTCTTTCAAGACTGAGATCCAGAGAGGTTATAAAATATTCCAGATTATCTTTGACCTGGTTTTTCAGGGTTGTGAAAAATAAAATTGGACCTCCTTTAAACAATGTGATAAGATAAAATGCTTCCAATAGCTTTCAAAAGTGTTGCATCATTGAAAGTTCCAAAACAGGAGAACATTCTAAAACTAGTGTCAGGACCAAGGAGAACTCTCATCAAACAAACTTTTGAGGTTAGATGGAGAAAAGCAGATGGCACAACAATTTTGATATCACATCAAGAAATATTTAGAGAGTCCCCGCCAGGTACAAGCTAGTTGCCATGGTGGGATGGGGAGAGAAGCTGAATTAGTTCAAGGATCTTACAGTCCAGTAGAAGAACTAAGCCACATATACACAAACGATTGTGATGCCCAGGAGAATGTGATAAGTATGCTGGGAGAGCTACCGAGTGCTGTGGAGGAAAAACAGCAGAGGGTGAAGGCTTCTTGGGGACACTGACACAGAGCTGGGCAAATGCACTTGTAGAGGGGGAAGTCTAGGCAAGAGGAGCCCAGAGGCTGTTTTCATCAGGTCCCTAACACCAGTGAGATGCTTCATGAAAGAGTTTTACTATGTAAGGACAACAGCAGGCTGGACTTAAATAATAGTCATTTTTAAGCTGTTTACTGAAGAGACTGTACTGTAGAGAAAATAGGGACTCAGAGAACCCAAGGAATGGCCAACAGCAGTGGCCTCACTTCCATGCAATGAGATAATTTTCTAGTGCAAACTTATTCAAGGGTCAGGGCATAGAGATATCCTGTCTCCATTCCTCTTTCTGGGCTGCCCAAGGAGTAACTTAGATGTGTTGCTTCAATGCACTTTGTCTCAACAGCTTACAGTTTTCTCATATATCTTTGAATAATGCCCTAATAAGCAAATGTTTGTGTCATTAATGAGTTCCATCATTTTGGCTGGCTGTAACAGGCTTTCTTCTCCAAAGTCTAAGAACTATTGGGATGGGCATGACGGCATGAAAAATGATGTTAAAAAAATAAAATATATCCTAACCTGAGAAAATCCATTTAGACCCAGTCTCCCCCAGGCCCAGCCTCTCCTTACCACAGACTTGTTTTACCTCCCAGTTTACTTCTGGCAGAGGGCTACAAGAGAGAGGTGCTCTCTCTGGGACTCATTGCCAGAGAGGGAGCTGGTGATGAGCACAGGATGGGCTGGGGAGAGTCTGTGTCTAGGATGGTAGAGGACAGAAACCCAGACATCCAATGAGGAGTATATTCAAGAGCTAGGATCCCAGCCAAGTAACCCAAGCTCTGAAGAGAGAGCTAGCTTAAAGACGTTCTCTAAAATTTTTCTTCTTGCCCTGCTAAAGGTGGCAAGGGGGATGGTTGTACATCTCCATTCAAAAACAAAGGAGCACATTGCTGGCATATTTGGGAATGGTTATCAGTTTATTTTCTTGTTTAGAAACAGGAAGGGAGTGAAGAGGTAAAAACAAAATTAACTCTAAAGCAGCTGTTTACGTTATTGAATCCGAAGAAGGATAGCGTTTGAATTACTCTGCCTAAGGACTGTAATCGGCCAGTGTTTGAAAAGGACCCTCCCACAGCCTCTGAGAAATAGGGAAGTACACAACTAGTAGACAGGTAACTTGGTTGCTTATGGATATCAAATGATTATAATTATGTAAGGCCTGGAATGACCTGGTAACCTCATGACGAGCCGTTACCCTTGATTCCAGGGCTATTTAGAACGCAAGACACTTTAACTGAGAGAAATGAAAAATAATATTAAGAAATTATATAATTATATAAATAGGAGATGAGTATGTACCTCCCTGTTAAAAATCTGCTTACTCCTAGTGGGACTTAACCTTGATTAAACATCTTTCTGACCTCAGGGTGCTTTGTGTTGTGGGGAAGAGGAGCGTGTGCATGCCTCTATTTCAAGGGTGTTCTAACACATCTTGTTGAGGTAAAGACTAGACACTAAGTTATTAATTACTATCATTCCAAACAGCCAGGGATAGAAATGCAAAATCACAGTTACAAATGGTATTTTGAAAACTATTTTCAGTCTCTAAGGGCTGTGTTAGAACCAGTTTGTTTCAGTTGCCTTTCTGAGTGAAGAAAAGATAAGTCTTCAATTCTGATTTGTTCATCCACCAACCATTTCACATCATCCTGAAATTCTGATCAAAACCCATTTCCTTTCATTGCCTTCTTTTCAGATCTTACTTTATTAGTAAACATTCCTGGGGTGTTTTATTTAACTAACTTGGTCAGTTACCCATTCAGTGAGGCAATCTAATAGCAGAACAAGCTGCTAGACTGAATGCTTTTCCTATCAAAAAGCAGCAGGTTTAGCCAGTAGCATCTTGCCACTTTGATGATGAAGACTGATTCAGCTCACCACCTGCCCTCTCCCCCTGCTTTCTAGGAATGGGCCTGTGTACTCAGAAATTTCTCTTCTTCCCCTTCTTAAAAAAAAAGGTTATGGGTGAGGGAGGAAAATTCCTATGCTACCCTGATTTCTTTTCTTTTCTTTTTAACAAAATGAATTTTAAGGGGGAGCAGTGATTCCATAATCAGTCGATTTTCCAACATCCAAAGGTGTACTGCTTTCTCTGAGGTTCTATTGCCATCCATAATTTCAACCTAGACTAATGAAGAAGTGACAGATCCACTCTGCACCCTTTAGGCAACTTTCCTTGAATTCTACTTTTCATAAAGCTTAAGGTTATGCTCTTCATCAAAAAATGAATGAGGGATTGTCCATATTACTATGTAAAGGCAGATCCACATGCTTTAACCAGCACTGAGCATGTCAAGTAGACAGTGTCTTACGAAAAATCAAGGCACTTTACCAAAACTTGAACTTGAATGTCTAGTACAAGGAGGTGGGACCCCAGAAGCCTGGTATAATTCTTTTCATTTTGTATATAACCTTCCATACATAGACTCACTGAGCTTCTGTCCTCGTTTGTAAAAACAGGGTTACCATCACCTATAACACAGGGTCATTGTGAAAATTATGCGAGGTGATGTATGTAAAGCTACTATACAAATCTTTCTCCACAAATGAAATTTGTAAATCTTTTATCACTAAGAATGCAAGTTGTGGTGGATGCTGTGATATGCTGCCCAAATCCCCACTCCAGGACTGAGGTACTCATTCCTCAGCTGCTGAAAGCATTGGTAGCTGACAGCTGTCAGCTAAGAGCCTTTCCAGGGCTTGCCCTTGGTTGAAGAAAGATGCTTTGCCCAAGGTCAAGCACTACCACCCCTAATCTGCATCCAGTGACTGGTTAGTGGGTAGGCACGGAGGTAGAATCCACTTCACTTCGTTTGGGACAACCTGAAGGGCCATTCTGGGCCCAGAGTCCGTGTAGGATCAATTGAGGGAGGCCACTGTGTGACTGCATCACAGTGCAAGATCTCCCTCTATCCAATCTACTTCCCGTGCAACCCCACAGGTGTCATTCCCGAGAGCACTCCTACACACAAATCTCAGAGTCCCAGGGAGCTCAACCTGCGACAAGTAGACTTATTTGATCTTACATGTCCCTATTGATTGCCACTTTTATCTTAAGTAAGCAGACTTTACAGTAAGAATTACAAAAAAATACATGTGTGAAGCAGAAAACATGGGGCCCAACCATGTTTAGAAAAGACACTAAATATCAAATACAGAGTTAATGAGTTGCATTCACATCCCATCCAGAATTTCCCTTCAAATTTCAGTTTATATGTGTGTGTATAGATATGTTTATATAAATATTAGCATCTTTAATTTAAGGGAAGAAAGGCTGCTACCATAGGACATATGAGATATGCCCTGACATGGCTGGCGAGCCACTGGAACCTCAAGTCAATGTCCAAATGCAAATTCTGCACCGACAGCCCAGAAGCCATGTAGGGAAATTGTGTTGGGCAGGGGCAATGGCCTTTCCTTCACATAAGCTGACCTCTAAGAAAGGTCAGGGCTCACAAACCAAAAGCCTGCAGAAGGCCAGGTAGGAACATGAGGGAAGTAGAGGATACAATTTGCCAAATTGCTTGAACTGTGATCAAGCATGATACCTGCTTAATTACATCTCCTTTTACTTTTACTATTACTATTATTAATTTTTGATATATCACTAATGCCTGAGTAAATTTTCTTTTAAAAAATTACAGAAAAAATTAAAGTCCCTTTTGACCTATAATTTTTCTCTCATCAAGAGTGTTACCAAATCTAGTCTATTCTACCTCCCAAACATCTTTAAAATGCATCTACTTCTCTCTACCCTCTGCTGCTACCTTAATGCAAACAAGCTTGCTCTACCAAATGGTCTCCCTACCTCTGGTCTTGCCCCCTCCAACCCATTTACCTGACCTAAGCCAGGAACCTGGTCCCAATCTACATCCCAGTTTCTTCTCCCAACCTTCTTTCCCTCCCATTCTACACTCCAGTCAGCTTTATTCTCTTTTAGCTACTTTGGCACCATGCTGTTTGCATCTGGGTCTTTGCATAAGCTGTCCCCTCAGCTACAAACAGGCTCAGTTGCTCTCAGTGGATCTTCATCTTGCCAACTCCTGCTCACGCTTCAGATCTCAGTTTAGATAACACTTCCTATGGGTTGTCTTTGTGCCCCTCCCCTATGCTTCCAAAACACCACCTCCCTCCCCTCCTGTGACAACTATGACACCTTATTTTAATGGATTATTTCTTTGTCTGTTTCTTCCCCCACTAGATCTGGGCTCTATGAAAACAGGGACAGTATCTGGTTTACTCACTGCTGTATCCAGTGCTTAGAACCATGCACATAGGGAACAGTCTTTAAATAGATGTTGAATAAATGTTGGGAAAGAGAGAGGGAAGGAGTGAGAAATAATCCGGGTAACTTATGAATGATTTAACTCAGTAGCCTCAGTCTCAGGTGAAGGGAGAGAGGGAGAAAGATTTCTTAATTCTTTAAGTAGCAACAGAAGTTTTTTTTATTTTTAATTTGTTTTTGTAGTCCCTTACTTGTATGCAAGGCATACCACTATCACAAAAATGATTTAATTTTGCATTTTAATTTATGAGAGGTTTATCAACTCACAGTATTGCAATATCTAAATCCTTTAAAATCAACAGCTTTAGCTTATTCCTCTGTCTCTTCCACATTGACTAATACAATACTTTGTGCAGATTCTTTCAACTGTAAACATTTATTGGGAACTTATCTAGTGGTGGAGGGGTTGCCAAGATGATTATATTATAATCCCTTAACCTCAAAATTTTCACTGTCAAATAGAGGAGAAAAAGAACTGAAGCGTGTCACACTGCGTACTAAACACATGTGATAGAAGTATATGCAAGCTCCTGTGGGAGGGCTATAGAGCTAAGTACAAAGAGGCTGAGTCTTGAAGGATGAGCAGGAGTTTTCACAGTGACCGGGAACTGGAGGGCATTCCGGGCAGATGAAATCACCTGGACAAAGACAGTAAGATGTGAGAATTATGGGTACACTCACTTCCCATAGATCAGTGTGGTTAGAGGAAAGGGGACAAGAGGTAGATAGAAGGAGATGACATCAGAAAAGTCGGGGAGGGGGCCATAGACTGTGAAGGACCTCAGGACCTCACACACTGCATAGAGAGGGGCTTCTGTCACAAAGGAAACCATTGAAGGATTTTAAACAGGGCAGGAACAGGAAGTTGGGGAGTGCTGTCACTGATATTGGAAGCAGGGAGAGGTTAGAGGCAAGGAGATCGGTCAGGAGGCAACTGCAATGATCTAGCTAGGAAATAATGAGGGTCTGAACCAAGGCATTGAAGGGACATTAGCACTCCAGTTACTGTTTTTACAACAGTAATATTTTTGATGATCTTCTCAAAATACTGAAGAACTACAGAGGAGTCAAAATACAAGAGGAGAGAAGAGTTAGGAGAGAAGAGCAACAAAAGGGAGAAGCTGATCTGATGGAGGTTGAAAATAAATTGACGTAGGGACTTCTCTGGTGGCACAGTGGTTAAGAATCTGCCTGCCACTCTCTCCACCATGTAAGGACACAGCAAGAAGATGGTTATCTGTATACCAGGAAGAGAGCTCTCACCAGAACCTGTCCCTTGTGGTACCCTGATCTTGGACTACCAGCTTCCAGAACTTTTGAACTCTAAAAGAAGGTAGGTGGACAATCCTGCAGCCTGTGGAACAAAAACCACACTCACAGAAAGACAGACAAGATGAAAATGCAGAGGGCTATGTACCAGATGAAGGAACAAGATAAAACCCCAGAAAAACAACTAAATAAAGTGGAGACAGGCAACCTTCCAGAAAAAGAATTCAGAATAATGATAGTGAAGATGATCTAGGACCTCGGGAAAAAAATGGAGGCAAAGATTGAGAAGATGCAAGAAATGTTTAACATAGACCTAGAAGAATTAAAGAACAAACAAACAGAGATGAACAATACAATAACTGAAATGAAAACTACACTACAAGGAATCAATAGCAGAATAACTGAGGCAGAAGAACGGATAAGTGACCTAGAAGACAGAATGGTGGAATTCACTGCTGTGGAACAGAATAAAGAAAAAAGAATGAAAAGAAATGAGGGTGCCTAAGAGACCTCTGGGACAACATTAAACGCAACAACATTCACATTATAGGGGTCCCAGAAGGAGAAAGGACCAGAGAAAATATTTGCAGAGATTATAGTTGAAAACTTCCCTAACATGGGAAAGGAAATAGCCACCAAAGTGCAGGAAGCGCAGTGAGCCCCGTACAGGACAAACCCAAGGAGAAACACACCAAGACACATAGTAATCAAACTGGCAAAAATTAAAGACAAAGAAAAATTATTGAAAGCAGCAAGGAAAAATTGGCAAATAACACACAAGGGAACTCCCATAAGGTTAACAGCTGATGTCTCAACAGAAACTCCACAAGCCACAAGGGAGTGGCATGATATACTTAAAGTGATGAAAGGGAAGAACCTACAACCAAGATTACTCTACCCAGCAAGGATCTCATTCAGATTCGATGGAGAAATCAAAAGCGTTACAGACAAGCAAGAGCGAAGAGAATTCAGCACCACCAATCCAGCTCTACAGAAAATGCTAAAGGAACTTCTGTAAGTGAGAAACACAAGAGAAGAAAAGGACCTACAAAAACAAACCCAAAACAATTAAGAAAATGGGCATAGGAACATACTTATCAATAATTACCTTAAATATGAATGTATTAAATGCTCCAACCAAAAGACACAGGCTTGCTGAATGGATACAAAAACAAGACCAATCTATATGCTGTCTACAAGAGACTCACTTCAGATCTAGGGACACATACAGACTGAAAGTGAGGGGATGGAAAAAGACATTCCATGCAAAAGGAAATCAAAAGAAACCTGGAACAGCAATACTCATATCAGAAAAAATAGACTTGAAAATAAAGAATGTTACAAGAGACAAGGAAGGACACTACGTTATGGTCAAGGGATCAATCCAAGAAGTAGATATAACAATTATAAACATATATGCACCCAACATGGGAGCACCTCAATACATAAGGCAACTGCTAACAGCTGTAAAAGAGGAAATGGACAGTAACAGAATAATAGTGGAGGACTTTAAACCTCACTTACACCAATGGACAGATCATTCAAAATGAAAATAAATAAGGAAACAGAAGCTTTAAATGACACAATAGGTCAGATAGATTTAATTGATATTTATAGGACATTCCATCCAAAAACAGCAGATTACACTTCCTTCTCAAGTGCGCATGGAACATTCTCCAAGATAGATCACATCTTGGGTCACAAATTAAGCCTCAGTAAATTTAAGAAAATTGAAATCATATCAAGCACCGTTTCTGGCCACAATGCTATGAGATTAGAAAGGAATTTCAGGGGAAAAAACGTAAAAAACACAAATACATGGAGGCTAAACACTACGTTACTAAAATAACCAAGAGATCACGGAAGAAATAAAAGAGGAAATCAAAAAATACCTAGCGAAAAATGACAATGAAAACACAACAATCCAAAACCTATGGGATGCAGCAAAAGCAGTTCAAAGAGGGAAGTTTATAGCTATACAAGCCTACCTCAAGAAACAAGAAAAAATCTCAAATAAACAATATAACCTTACACCTAAAGGAGCTAGAGAGAGAAGAACAAACAAAACCCAAAGTTAGCAGAAGGAAAGAGATCATAAAGATCAGAGCAGAAATAAATGAAATAGAAACAAAGAAAACAATAGCAAAGATCAATAAAACTAAAAGCTGGTTCTATGAGAAGATAAACAAAATTGATAAACCATTAGCCAGACTCATCAAGAAAAAGAGGGAGAGGACTCAAATCAATAAAATTAGAAATGAAAAAGGAGAAGTTACAACAGACACCACAGAAATACAAAGCATCCTAAGAGACTACTACAAGCAACTCTAAGCCAATAAAATGGACGACCTGGAAGAAATGGACAAATTCTTACAAAGGTATAACCTTCCAAGACTGAACCAGGAAGAAATAGAAAATATGAACAGACAAATCACAAGTAATGAAATTGAAACTGTGATTAAAAATCTTCATACAAACAAAAGTCCAGGACCAGATGGGTTCACAGGAAAATTCTATCAAACATTTAGAGAAGAGCTAACCCCATCCTTCTCAAACTCTTCCAAAAAGTTGCAGAGGAAGGAACACTCCCAAACTCATTCTATGAGGCCACCATCACCCTGATACCAAAACCAGACAAAGATACTAAAAAGAAAAGAAAATTACAGACCAGTATCACTGATTAATATAGATGCAAAAATCCTCAACAAAATACTAGCAAACAGAATCCAACAACACATTAAAAGGATCATACACCATGATCAAGTGGGTTTTATCCCAGAAATGCACGGATTCTTCAGTATACACAAATTGGTCAATGTGATACACCATATTAACAAATTGAAGAATAAAAACCATATGATCATCTCAATACATGCAGAAAAAGCTTTTGACCAAATTCAACACTCATTTATGATAAAAACTCTCCAGCAAGTGGGCATAGAGGGAACCTACCTCAACATAATAAAGGCCATCTACGACAAACCCACAGCAAACATCATTCTCAATGGTGAAAAACTGAAAGCATTTCCTCTCAGATCAGGAACAAGACAAGGATGTCCACTCTCACCACTATTATTCAACATAGTTTTGGAAGCCCTAGCCATGGCAATCAGAGAAGAAAAAGAAATAAAAGGAATACAAATTGGAAAAGAAGAAGTAAAACTGTCATTGTTAGCAGATGACATGATACTATACATAGAGAATCCTAAAGATGCCACCAGAAAACTACTAGAGCTAATCAATGAATTCGGTAAAATTGCAGGATACAAAATTAATGCACAGAAATCTCTTGCATTCCTATACACTAATGATGAAAATTCTGAAAGAGAAATTAAGAAAACACTCCCATTTACCATTGCAACAAGAAGAATAAAATATCTAGGAATAAACCTACCTAGGGAAATAAAAGACTTGTATGCAGAAAACTATAAAACACTGATGAAAGAAATTAAAGATGATACCAACAGATGGAGAGATATACCATGCTCTTGGATTGGAAGAATCAATATTGTGAAAATGACTATACTACCCAAAGCAATCTACAGATTCAATGCAATCCCTATCAAATCATCAATGGCACTTTTTACGGAACTAGAACAAAAAAATCTTAAAATTTGTATGGAGACACAAAACACCCCAAATAGCCAAAGCAGTCTTGAGGTAAAATAAACAGAGCTGGAGGAATCAGACTCCCTGACTTCAGACTATACTACAAAGCTACAGTAATCAAGACAATATGGTACTGGCACAAATACAGAAACATAGATCAATGGAATAAGATAGAAAGCCCAGAGGTAAACCCAAGCACCTATGGTCAACTAATCTATGACAAAGGAGGCAAGGATATAAAATGGAATAAAGACAGTCTCTTCAATAAGTGGTGCTGGGAAAACTGGACAGCTACATGTAAAAGAATGAAATTAGAACACTCCTTAACACCATACACAACAATAAACTCAAAATGGATTAGAGACCTAAATGTAAGACTGAACACTATAAAACTCTTAGAGGAAAACATAGGAAGAACACTCTTTGACATAATCACAGCAAAATCTTTTTTGATCCACCTCCTAGAGTAATGGAAATAAAAAACAAAAATAAACAAATGGGACCTAATAAAACTTAAAAGCTTTTGCATAGCAAAGGAAACCATAAACAAGATGAAAAGACAACTCTCAGAATGGGAGAAAATATTTGCAAATGAATCAACGGACAAAGGATTAATCTCCAAAATATATAAACAGCTCATGCAGCTCAATATTACAAAAACAACCCAATCCAAAAATGGGCAGAGATGTAAATAGACATTTCTCCAAAGAAGACATACAGATGTCCAAGAAGCACATGAAAAGCTGCTCAACATCACTAATTATTAGAGAAATGCAAATCAAAACTACAATGAGGTATCACCTCACACCAGTTAGAATGGGCTTCTTCAGAAAATCTACAAACAACAAATGCTGGAGAGGGTGTGGAGAAAAGGGAACCCCCTTGCACTGTTGGTGGGAATGTAAACTGATACAACCACTATGGAGAACAGTATGGAGGTTCCTTAAAAAACTAAAAATAGAATTACCATATGATCCAGCAATCCCACTACTGGGCATACACCCAGAGAAAACCACAATTCAAAAAGACCCATGCACCCCAATGTTCATTGCAGCACTATTTACAATAGCCAGGTCATGGAAGCAACCTAAATGCCCATTGACAGACGAATGGATAAAGAAGATGTGGTACATATATACAATGGAATATTACTCAGCCATAGAAAGGAATGAAATTGGGTCATTTGTTGAGACGTGGATGGATCTAGAGACTGTCATACAGAGTGAAGTAAGTCAGAAAGAGAAAAACAAATATCGTATATTAATGCATATATGTGGAACCTAGAAAAATGGTACAGATGAACCAGTTTGCAGGGCAGAAATTGAGACACAGATGTAGAGAACAAACGTAGGGACACCAAGCGGGGAAAGCCACAGGGGGATGGGGGGGTGGTGGTGTGATGAACTGGGCGATTGGGATTGACATGTATACACTGATGTGTATAAACTGGATGACTAATAAGAACGTGCTGTATAAAAAAAAAATAAAATTCAAAAAAAAAAAAAAGAATCTGCCTGCCAATGAAGGGGACACAGGCTCGAGCACTGGTCCGGGAAGATCCCACATGCCGTGGAGCAACTAAGCCCATGAGCCACAACTACTGAGCCTGTGCTCTAGAGCCCGCGAACCACAAGTACTGAGTCCACGTGCCACAACTACTGAAGCCCGTGTGCCTAGTGCCCGAGCTCCACCACAAGAGAAGCCACCGCAATGAGAAGCCCATGCACCGCAATGAAGAGTAACCCCTGCTCTCCGCAACTAGAGAAAGCCCGTGCGCAGCAACAAAGACCCAATGCAGCCAAAGATAATAAACAAATACATAAATTTATTTATTTATTTATTTTTTAAAAAAAGAACTGAGGCGAAGTACATTAAGGAATGATGGCCAATAGAAACTCCAGGAGAAAACTGTTCAAGAAGGGAAAGATGATTATTGTGTGTTACTTCGCTCTGCAGTCATATTTACAAATAATTACATTGTCATAATCTTGTCAATCCTGATGATTGGTTCTAGAGCTTCTAGAGCCAACACACAGACAAAGCTAGGAAGACAAAATTATAGTCTCAGAATAGATGTAAATACCATTAACCCAGACAATAAAGTGAAGATAATAACTGTTGGGGGTGGACAAGGGGGATGGGGATCAAAAATGATAAGTCAAGAGGGAGCAGGAAAAGCACATAATTTGGTGATGGAGAAGTGATTGCTAGAAGAAACAGCGATAAAAACTTGAAAGTCATTGCCTCTAGGCAGCAGGTTTATTTGTGAGATAAGGGCCTGTTGATTTTCATTATAAACTCTTTTGTACTATTTGATTTATATTTGTCAGGTGTATGATTGTTTTGGTTAAAAAGTTTTAAAACTTTTTAAATGCTTCTATCGGGATGATATCTCATGTCTTGATGGAGACATCATACATAAACATGTGAAAAACAAAGCATATAAGATGAATCAGGTTTAGCCTCCCTAAGGTAATTCCCTGGGATATTGAGTCACCTTCCTATTAAGGATAGGCCTATTCACTTCAGTTATCACCATTCAAGACAAATAAGCTTAAAGACCATCTCATCTTATGGTTTAGCGACACAAAAATCCAAGTAGCAAACCTGAAATGTGGTTTGCATATTACATGAATGCCTTTTAAATTTTTTGACCTAGGGCTTCCCTGGTGGCGCAGTGGTTGAGAGTCCGCCTGCCGATGCAGGGGATACGGGTTCGTGCCCCGGTCCGGGAAGATCCCACATGCCGCGGAGCGGCTGGGCCCGTAAGCCATGGCCGCTGAGCTTGCACGTCCGGAGCCTGTGCTCCGCAACGGGAGAGGCCACAACAGTGAGAGGCCCGTGTACAGCAAAAAAAAAAAAAAAATGTTTTGACCTTGACCCACTGTAAAAACTACACTTTTGTGTGACTCAGCACACACACACTCACATAGCTGAAACGAAACTTAAAAAAAAACCTCTTCCTGTGTGTGATATGCTCTGAAAATTTCTATTTCATTCTATTTTATTTTTTAGAATAATGGTCACTTTAAATGATTTTAACAATCCACTGCTGTATTATGACCCATAGTTTGAAAAACATGCTAATCGATCCATGTTTTCTTAGGCCAGAGAATGTGCTTGTGAGATTTGGAGCTTATGTCCCAGATCAGCTGAACCTTCCTAGTAGAACTACTTGTTGCTGATATGTAAAAAAATGTGTTATATAAAGTTAGCTTCTATCATCTTTGTTAGTAGCATGGCTCCCCTGCTTTCATTTCTCTTTTTCCTTAAAATTTTCTTTTTTTTTTATCACTGGTCCTGTGGGGCACATATTAGGAATAACTATATATATATATCAGATATGCATAAAAGTCATACACTTACATAATCTTGGTTTTTACCCATATGTCCATTTGTTTGCACTTGCCATGTAAAATACAGACTTCAGCCAACCATCTGCTGCTTATGAAACCACTAAAATCCAACCTCCCCTCAAATATTGGGATCTTGGGATATTTTCAAATTTGGTAAATTCCATGTTAAAAATGCATAACTCTAAGTATCACTATATCTACACGTTTTAGCAAAGTTTAGGGAAAACAAAATCACTGCAAAATTTATTGCACTAATAGACTTGAATGAACTAATTTAGTTTGTTTGGATTTTTTGTCTCATTAAATTAAGAACTACAAGAAGCTGTTGAAGAGGTGCTGCCAAGCCTGAAAAAAGATGGTGTGGCCATCTATTACGTGAGCAGAAGTTCTAACACCGATGGGGTCGACTCTTTCTTAGACAAAGTGGATGAAGTGTCAACTGAATCCATCCCAGAGTCCTGGAGGTCGGAAGTGACCTTTTCCACTCCTGCCTTATACATTTATACTTCTGGAACCACAGGTAAAAATAAAGAGAGGATTCTCCAAGAAATGGACCTATCCTGAAAGTGTTAAATGTTAGGTTAGATTTTCAAATGCTCTCTTTCTTCGGCAAAACTAATCAGATAACTAATACTTCAGGGGATTTAGCTCTTTGCCTGTGGGAACTGATCTTGTTTCATAGCATATGAAACCATTTGGGTTTCTCTAAGCTATGCACACCTCCCCCTACTTGGTGTATAGAACAGATAAAGAGGTTAACCAAGAACTACAAAAATAGTTTTGATAATGGATAAGATTTGGCACTGAATAGGTTGTTGGAATTTTTTTAATGATTGCTGCATTTTGATTATATTATATCCAGAGTCCATATATAATGTATAACCAATTATAAATGGACCACCAAAGAAGACTGCAGAACAATAATGGGGTTATATTTATACAAATATTTTGACCACTATCTTTCCAAGCAAGACTGACTTGGAGCTGTTGGTGCTGTGGGTGTAGGATGGCTCTTAGCTGAGGGCCTAAAATAATGTATTTCATCAAATCTAGGATGCTTTACACCTTCAGTGTAAGCTGCACCACTATTTTGTAAGCCACTAAGAGAAAACACTGCCAATTATCGGTGTTGCTGGAACCCTGCTACATGGAACAGGCAATATTAAAGGTAGGATGTACTAGGTGCTCTTTTAGGAGCTTTACGGCATTTGTTCATACAATTCTCCCACCACTCCCACCCACAGTTGCAGGTGGGTACTACTCTTATTCCTATTTTACAGATTCAGAAACCGATGCTTAGAGAGGTTAAGAACTTTCCAAGATCAGAAGTAGAAGTGTCAGGATTCACCTTGGTAGGCTGACTCCACAGCTCATGCAACTGACCACTCTGCCAGAACACCTCCTAGTTCATCCATTTAACAGCTATTTGGTGTCTGCCTATTCTAGGCCAGGGGAAATGTTACCAAAACGTAATCAAATGAAGCCTGAGTGATATATTTAAGAGGAGGGCAGGAAGCTAGCCCCAGCATGCTAATTATTAATATTGGGAAGTTGACTATGTGAATCATTTATCTCTTTTGGTTAAAATTTTAACTTAAGCAGGTAATACAAACATGCATTCTCCTTGTAAAATTCTGTTAAGACCGTACAGAAAACCTGAACGAACTTTTTGGCCAACCAATAGATAACGGTTCCTTTGAGCCTCATGAGGAGGGGTGGCTGGGGATGACCTATTAAAGCTGATTCCCAGAGCATAATGTCTGTCACTGTTTTGTCAAAAGTTATATATCGCCATGCCAACAGAATGGTAGGATGACACAGTTAACCAAATGCTTCCACTACATCCAGACACTATGTTAATATATGGAAATTTTACCTTCATTTTTAATAGAATGGTAAAACTAAACTGAAAACTTTGGTTTGGGAAATAATTGAGATAAAACAAGCCCTTTTAGTTAGTGACGGGGTGTTCTAGTCTTAATACTATGTAGGTAAGTATATAGTATTAAGACACTTCTTCACAATTGCAGGTTTTGACATCAAATATAAAACCCATTTTAGGGGAAAACGAGAATAAGCAGTCTTTAATTTAATCCTATAATTCAGAATTTAGATTTAATTGGAATATAATTGGGTTGATGTTTATATTACTCTTCTTCTTCTCTCTGAATAAAATATTTGTTAAGTTACTCTTCCAAACATTAATTAAAAGAAGTCATTTAAGCAATCAGAGAACAAAATGTTTTCCTTGTTCCTCAAAGGCAGTCAGTAGCACAAAATTATATAATAGTTACCAGATATTCTTATTTCTTCATTAAAAATTTTAATTAGGAAAGTTTCTGAAAGTACTTCAAACCAGCAAAGGATGTGCATTTCTTTTTGTTCTTTTTTTTAAATATAATTCAGAGCTTTTACTATCTGGACAATCTTTTTCCCAAGGTGAATACAATTGATTTATTGATGCTTTCTTCTGTTTCAACAAAGACCATGAATTGTGAATTGTGTTTATGATGATGGTAGTTTGCCAGCCATACTGCTTTGCCTTATAACAAATTACTTTTATTCAGGCAATATCCAGCTAAGGTACCATCAAATATTGAAGCATCTGAATCTACAGAGAATTGCCTTCCCAAAGCCAGTTTACCCACTCAGGTCTTAAACTCTAGCCCCAGCCCCTTGATAATGACTTCATGCCCTTCCCAACTGAACTGACTCCCATGGGAAAAAATATAAGCATACTCTTTTAATTGAGTCTTACAAAAAACTTACATAAATTATAGTTAAGAAAATGCAAATGTACTTAGTGTAATAAAACTACACTGAGATACCATTTTTCACCTTTTAGATTGGCAAAAATCCCAACATTTGAAAGGATACCTTGGAAGGGCTATGAGGAAACAGGGGCACTCAGGTATTACTGATGGGAGAGTAAATGCCTTATAAATTGCCTTATAACAGGCAATGTGGCAGTGTCTATCAAAATTACAAAGACATATCTTTTGACCTAGCAGTCTCACACCAGCAAATTTATCCTACAGATGGAGCGTCATTCATAGTGCACAGTGCCATGTGGACCAGGTTATTCACTGCAGCGTCATTTGAAATCGCAAAATAATATGAATAAATTATAACACACACACAAAGGACTTGATGCAGCTGAGAGTGAGAGTAAATGAATGAAAAAATAGGAGAAAGTTCTACGTACAAATATGGACAGAACTCCAAAATACATTAAGTGGAGCAGGGACAAGTGCAGAAAAGTGTGCTTTTTTTTAAAATGGGGGAAAGGGCAAGAACATATGAGTAAATGAGCTTATATTTGTATAAAGAAACTCTAGAACAGTACATAAGAAATTCATAAAAGTGGTTATGAAGGAAGGAGATAGGATGGATAGGCTATTTACTCTTTCTGAATCTCAGCTTTCTCATCTGCAAATTAGAGAATATAATTCTACTTATTAATTATGAGAATTAAATGAAATTTTGAAAATACAGTTGACACTTGAACAATGTGCAGGTTAGGGGTACTGACCTTCCACACAGTTGAAGATATGCATATACCTTATAGAAGGCCTTCCATATAGGTTCCTAGGTATCTGCAATTTTTCATTCATGGATTCAATCAACCATGGATATATTTACTATTGAAAAAATCGTCACATAAGTGGCCCCAAGCCATTCAAACCCCTGTTGTTCAAGGATCAACTATACCTTGCAAGGTGGTAGACCAGAGCAGAAATTCAATAGACATTCTTTCCTTTTTTCTCAACTTACTACTGTAATAACCATCTAACTCAGACATCAGCAAACTATGGCCTGTGGGCCACAAACAGCCCCGCCACCTGTTTTGTAAATAAAGTTTTATGGCAACAGAGCCAAGTTTGTTCCTTTTTGTGTGTGGCTGCTTTCAGCTATAATAGCAGAGTTGAGTAGTTGCAATAGAGACTATGACCCTGCAAAGCCTAAAACATTTACCATCTGGTTCTTTACAGAAAAAAATTGCCAACTTCTGGTGTAACTGAATGCAATCCTCTAATCACCAGCTGATGAATCTTCCTAAGCCACATCTCTCTCCCAGACCACATGTCTATAAATGACCACTCTTGGTTCACTCATGGCTTCTCTTGTGTTTACAAAGGTCTCCCAAAAGCTGCAATGATCAATCATCTTCGCACTTGGTATGGAGCCAACCTTGCTGCTACCAGCGGGATAACGGAGAATGACGTAGTCTATACCACCCTACCCTTGTACCACAGTGCTGCGCTTTTGGTTGGCTTACATGGATGTATCCTGACTGGTAAGCTTTTTCTCTCAACAAGGTGTTGGAGCCCAGTACACATTCAATGTGCTCATAAGGAAAAGTAATACAAAATTTGCTACTTTCCTGTGTGCCCAGAACGGTGTTTAATTCCATGTTGATAACTAGCTTGTTTGGCTCACAATAGCAAGCATCCAAAAGAATTTATAGGGAATTCCCTGGTGGTCCACTGGTTAGGACTCCATGCTTTCAATGCCAAGGGCCCGGGTTCAATCCCTGGTTGGGGAACTAAGATCCCACGTGGCAAAATAAATAAATAAATAAAAAGAATTTATATTTTCTCATGCCTGCTTGTCTAGTAATATAATGCTATAATTGTTCAGTATATCAAAGAGGAAACTTCTTTAAAATATTTTAGGTCTTTATCCAGGTTAAGGTACTTGATCCTTTGATTCCATAAATAATTCTCCTATGTCATTTCTGTCTTCAGAAATCTGCATGTTGATCTCCATTAGCATCTGATTTAAACTTCTCATTCAGTTGTCCCATTCTACTTTATTCTTCCCTACTTCTGCAGGTCCTCAGCTCTGGTCAGAATATATAGCTTTCCATCTCTTCTCTCTACTTCTGAAACTTTACCATTTAAATTAGAATTGCCATCCTTTCTCCTGTCAGTAGGATTTCTGCCCTTTGTGTATATAAAGTCTCAGTCCAATATCCACCTCTTCCAGGAAACCACGTCTAAGTTTCTAACTAAGCTAAAAACCTTAATTTTTTCTGCCATGTGACATTTTATTTTAAATAATTATTTATTATATATAGTAGCATATATGCATATACAAATACACATATGATTCTCCAAGCCTCTGCTCCTTTCCCTCATCAACTTATTGATCAGCTATAAAACACTTAGCCCAGCATCAGTACTAGTCTCCAAATCAGCAAGGAATGCCTGGGTCTGATCATATTGTTGGGCCCTTCAAGAACAGGGTGACTCTGAAGCTCTCGTAGGGACAAATCAATCACTCACACATTTGCTTAAGCACAATTGATATATGCTAAAAAAGAAAATATAGTATTTTAAAAAATTTCTCCTAAAATATTGGACTTTTGTATATTTAGGAGTAGAAATAAACTAATAACGTGAAAAATATTTGTGACATTTTTTAATTTCACTTTACTACATTTCATACCTATCATTAGATTGGATATGATAGATATTGTTTTTACCCATTGTATTAGTTTCCTATTGCTACTGTAATAAATTACCACAAACCTAGTGGTTTAAAACAACACAGGTTTATTCTCTTACTGTTTTGAAAGTCAGAAGTCCTAAAATCAAGATGTCAACAAGGCTGCATTTCTTCTGGAAGCTCTAGGGAAGAATCCATTTTCTTGCCTTTCCCAGTGTCTGGAGGCTGCCTGCATTCTTTGGCTTGTAGCCCCTTCTTTCGTCTTCAAGCATTTCACTCCAATCTTTTGTTTCTGTCATCCTTTCTCCTTCTGCCCTTGATCTTCTTGACTTCCCCTTATAAGCACCCTTGTGATTATATTGGGCTCTCCCAGACAATCCAAAATAATCTTCCCATTTCAAGATCCTTAATTTAATTACATCCACATAGTCCCTTTTGTCATGTAAGGTAGCATAGTCACAGGTTCTAGGGATTAGGATGTGGATGTCTTTGGGAACCATTATTCTGTCTACATCACCCATCAAAGAAGAATATCGCCTGCTTCCTGAAGACCCTGGCTCTCCATCGCTTATAAAACTGTCAGGCTCCTCCCCTGGCACTTACAAACTCTCCAGGATTGCACCCCTAGCTGCTTCCCCAGGTTCATCTCCCTTGACCCACCCAGGCTTCACCACTCTAGTCACAGGCCAGCAGAGTCTTGGCCATCCCCCAACCTTCTGGACTGTCCTGTCTTTATGTTCATGCTTTTTCCTCCGCCAGGAATTCTCTCATCTTTCTCGATATTCACTTCTCAAGACCTAATTCAAATCCTATGCCTTTCTCAGCACTTGCCCCCGAGTAGAATTAGTCTACACACACACACACACACACACACACACACACGCACCCTTAGGGCCTCACTAAGGGTGTGTTTATTGCACACTGACTCTTAGAAAAACTTGTGTCTTCTCCCCCATTAGATTGGAAGCTCCTATAGGACAAAACTGTGTCTTATTTATTTTTTTTGCATTGAATATAATTGGTAACTAATACTTGTTTGTGAATATAATTCATATATAAATTTTTTTAAATTTCTAAATTTCAAAAGTGACAAATATAATTAGGGACTTTTTGGGTAGCATTTCTTTATTAGTACTTTCTATGCCTTCTCTGTAGGTGCTACTGTTGTTTTGCGGTCCAAATTTTCAGCCAGTCAGTTTTGGGATGACTGCAGAAAATATAACGTCACTGTCATTCAGTATATCGGTGAACTGCTTCGGTATTTATGCAACTCTCCCCAGGTAACACTCCCCATGTTTCATTATCTTTTCGAAATGCATAAGATGGGAATTCAAGTCACTTTGGGTCATGCTAGGTTTCAGCTGCTTCTCGTATATCGGTTTTCAGTTTACACAACAGTTACTTTTCATGATAAAGAGCCTGGCACCACACCTACCACAGGGGATTTACCAGATGGCAGCTGCTGTAATAACATTATCATTCCCTACCTTTGTACCTGTTTTCACATCTGACCCTCTACCTAGCATATCCTCTGCTTCTTTCTCTACCTGTTTAAACCCTACTCATGGTCAAAGCCCAGTTCAAATGATACCTCATATGTTAAACTTATTTGGGTCACCCCAACAAAAGTCATTGCTCCCTTCCCCTACCTCATTTGTTTTCTCCTCCTTTGTGGCCCTTGTCAGATTGCAGGTGTTTGTCTTCACGCCTCCCATCCTCCCTAGGCTGTAAAATCTTTGATGGCAGGGACCACATCTTATCTCCCTGCCCTCTCTTATACCACAGGCATGCAGGAAACTTTTACTTAATGTTGCTTAATGAATAAACCCCCATATGGCTTTGAAACCATCTGACAAAATCTGTTACCAAGCTTAGAACAGATGCCCCAAAGGTAAGTAACTCCAAGGGCTTTGGATCTGCCCTATTTGCAGATATCCAGATATCTTGAAGGGGTTGTTTGAAAGAGTTCCTTCTGCCCAGTCCCTCAGCTCTCATCAGAGAAGGCAGCCTGCCTGGGGACCAGATGAAGGTTTCTCAACAGTGGCACTGCTAATATTTGTGGCCAATTTATTTTTTGCTGTATGGACTTATCCCATGCACTATAGGATGTATAGTAGCATCTTTGGCCTTTACCCAGGACATGCCAGTGGTACCCTGGCATCCCCCCAGGTCATGATAATCAAAATGTCTTCAGACATTGCCAGATGTCCCCTGGCAGGCAAAATCAACCCCAGATGAGAACCACTAGACTATATAATGCAGTAAACTCACAAGATTCTACTTTCTTTAATCCTTTCACTCATCATAAGAAAACAAACTCAAAGGATCACTAAGTTGATCAATTGCTATTTATAAGAAACTGTTATGTTCAATTTATATAAAACCTACCTCAGAGATATTGCAGATTCAGTTCCAGACCACCACAGTAAAGCAAATATCACAATAAATCAAGTCACATGAATTTTTTGGTTTCCCAGTGCACATAAAGTTATGTTTATACTATACCGTAGTTTGTTAAGTATGCAATAGCATTATATCTTTAAAATGCAGTGTACATACCTTAATTTTAAAATACTTTATTACTAAAAATGTTAACGATCATCTGATAATGCCAGTTTGCCAAAAAACCTTCAATTTGTAAAAAAAAAAAAAAAAATGCAGTATCTGCAAAGTACAATAAAGCGAGGTATGCCTGTAACAGAAGCAGTGTAACATAAAGAATTATAAGATGCTCTTGCCTTAGTTCTTTCTCTCCTCACTTCATTCAGTCTCTGCCCACATGTCGCCTCATAAAAGAGACCCCTCCTACAAATTCTCAAACATACCACCCTACCCCTTACCATGCATCTCGTGGGTTACTGCTTTTCGTGGCACTGTCACTTCTGACATAGTGCATGTTTATATGACTGTTATCTTTGTCCTCCAGTTAAATGAAAGCTCCATGCACCAGGAGCTTTGTTGATTGCCAGATCCCCAGCACCGAGATCTGTATCTGGTACATCCTATGTGTCAACAGATTTTGCTGAATGAACTCTAAATTCTTGCCCCTGAAAGATGTATAACTGACTTGAGGGAAGTAATGTGTTCCCCCAAGATGTCTGTGCTTAGCACATATTATTCTGATTCAGGGGGTACATTCAACAGATTTATGAGGGTCATAATTAGCTGTAAGCTGGGTGAGGACCTTTTCCATAGCACTGGGTGAATCTTGAGGACATTACATTAAGTGAAATAGCCAATCACAAAGAGACGAACAGTGTATGATTCCACTTATATGAGGTACTTAGAGTATTCAAAATCATAGAGACAGAAAGTAGAATAGTGGCTGCTTAGGGCTGCGGGGAAGGGGGGAATAGGGAGGTTAATGGGTATGGAGTTTCCATTTTACAAGATGAAAGGAGTTATGGATATGGATGATTGTGATGGTTGCATAATATTATGAATGTATTTAATACCACTGAACTGTACAGATAAAATAGTTGAGAGTAAATTTTACGTTGTATGTATTTTACCACAATTAAAAAAAAATCACAACAGGAGACCCAGGTTCTATAAATTTAAAGGGAGCTTAAAGAAAGATTGTATTAAAAGGACTTCTCAGAAGTGGATACAGACAATCTTGCAGTCTGCGGAATGGAAACCACAATCACAGAAAGTTAAACAAAATGAAAAGGCAGAGGATTATGTCCCAGATGAATGAACAAGATAAAACCCCAGAAAAACAACTAAGTGAAGTGGAGATAGGCAACCTTCCAGAAAAAGAATTCAGAATAATGATAGTGAAGATGATCCAGGATCTCAGAAGAATGGAGGCAAGGATCAAGAAGATGCAAGAAACATTTAACAAAGACCTAGATGAACTAAAGAACAACCAAACAGAGATGAACAATACAATAACTGAAATGAAAAATACACTAGAAGGAATCAATAGCAAGAATAACTGAGGCAGAAGAACAGATAAGTGACCTGGAAGACAGAATGGTGGAAATCACTGCTGTGGAACAGAATAAAGAAAAAAAAGAAAAGAAATGAAGACAGTCTAAGAGACCTCTGGGACATTAAATGCACCAACATTTGCATTATAGGGGTCCCAGAAGGAGAAGAGATAGAGAAAGGACCTGAGAAAATATTTGAAGAGATAACTGCTGAAAACTTCCCTAACATGGGATACAGAACAGTCGCCCAAGTCCAGGAGGTACAGAGAGTCCCAGGCAGGATAAACCCAAGGAGGAACATGCCGAGACACATAGTAATCAAACTGACAAAAATTAAAGACAAAGAAAAAATATTAAAAGCAACAAGGAAAAAATGACAACATACAAGGGAACTCCCATAAGGTTAACAGCTGATTTCTCAGCAGAAACACTGCAGACCAGAAGGGAGTGGCATGATATATTTAAAGTGATGAAAGGGAAGAACCTACAACCAAGAATAGTCTACCCAGCCAGGCTCTCATTCACACTTGATGGAGAAATCAAAAGCTTTACAAACAAACCAAAGCTAAAGAATTCAGCACCACCAGACGAGCTTTGCAACAAATGCTAAAGGAACTCCTCTAGGCGAGAAAGAGACCAGCAACTTAAAACAACCTTGTACATATATAGACTGCTATATCAAAACCTCATGGGAACAGCAAACCCAAAAACTACAATAGATACAAACACAACACTAAAGATGGTCATCAAACCATAAGAGAAGAGAACTAAAGAGGAAGGGAAGAAAAAAGACCTACAAAAACAAACCCAAAACAATTAAGAAAATGGCAATAGGAACATACATATCAATAATTACCTTAAATGTAAATGGATGAAATGCTCCAACCAAAAGACACAGACTGGCTGAATGGATACAAAAACAAGACCTGTATATTTGCTGTCTACAAAAGACCCACTTCAGACCTAGAGACATATACAGACTGAAAGTGAAGGGATGGAAGAAGGTATTCCATGCAAATGGAAATCACAAGAAAGAGGGAGTAGCAATACTCATATCAGACAAAATAGACTTTAAAAAAAGATTGTTATAAGAGACAGAGAAGGTCACTACATAATGATCAAGAGATCAATCCAAGAAGAAGTTATAACAAGTCTAAATATATATAGACCCAACATAGGATCACCTCAATATATAAGGCAAATACTAACAGCCATAAAGGGAGAAATTAACACAGTAGTTGTGGGGAACTTTAACACCCCACTTTCATCAATGGACAGATCACCCAGAAAGAAAATCAATAACAAAACACAGGCCTTAAATGACACATTGGACCAGATGGACTTAATTGAAATTTATAGAGTTCCATCCCAAAGCAGCAGAATACACATTCTTCTCAAGTGCACACGGATCATTCTCCAGGACCTGACCACGTGCTGGGCCACCAAGTGAGCCTTGGTAAATTTAAGAAAATTTAAATCATATCAAGCATGTTTTCCAGCCACAATGCTATAGATTAGAAATAAACTACAAGGAAAAAAACTGTAAAAAGCACAAACATTTAATTGTGTTTGGAGGCTAAACAATATGCTACTAAACAATCAATGGATCACTGAAGAAATCAAAGAAGAAATAAAAAAATACCTAGAGACAAATGAAAATGAAAGCACAACGATTCAAAACCTATGGGATGCAGCAAAAGCGGTTCTAAGAGGGAAGTTTATAGCAATACAATCTTACCTCAGGAAACAAGAAACATCTCAAATAAACAACCTAACTTTACAGCTAAAGAAACTAGAGAAAGAAGAACAAACAAAACTTAAAGTTAGTAGAAGGAAAGAAATCAAAGATCAGAGCAGAAATAACAGAAATAGAGATAAAGAAAGAAAATGATAGCAAAGATCAATGAAACTAAAAGCTGGTTCTTTGAAAAGATAAACAAAATTGATAAACTTTTAGCCAGACTCATCAAGAAAAAAAGGGAGAGGATTCAAATCAATAAAATTGAAAATGAAAAAGGAGAAGTTACAACTGACACCACAGAAATACAAAGGATCATAAGAGACTACTACAAGCAACTGTATGCCAATAAAATGGACAACCTGGAAGAAATGGACAAATTCTTAGAAAGGTACAATCTCCCAAGACTGAACCAGGAAGAAATAGAAAATATGAAACAGACAAATCACAAGTACTGAAATTGAAACTGATTTTAAAACTCCCAACAAACAAAAGTCCAGGACCTGATGGCTTCACAGGCAAGTTCTATCAAACATTTAGAGAAGAGCTAACACTTATGCATCTGAAACTGTTTCAAAAAATTGCAGAGGAAGGAAAACTCCCAAACTTATTCTGAGGCCACCATCACCCTGATATGAAAACCAGACAAAGATACCACAAAAAAAGAAAATTATGGGCCAAAGTCACTGATGAACATAGGCACAAAAATCCTCAACAAAATACTAGCAATCCAAATCCAAGAATATATTAAAAGGATCATACACCACGATCAAGTGGAATTTATCCCAGGGATACAAGGAAATGAATCAGTGTGATACATCACATCAACAAATTGAAGAATAAAAACCATATGATCATCTCAATAGATGCAGAAAAATCTCTTGACAAAATTGAGCACCCTTTTATGATAAAGACTCTCCAGAAAGTGGGCATACAGGAAACCTACCTCAACATAATAAAAGCCATATACAACAAACCTACAGCTAACATCATACTCAACGGTGAAAAGCTGAAAGCATTGCCTCTAAGATCAGGTACAAAACAAGGATGTCCACTCTCACCACTTTTATTCAACATAATGTTGGAAGTCCTAGCTCCAGCAATCAGAGAAGAAAAAGAAATAAAAGGAATCCAAATTGGAAAAGAAGTTAAACTGTCACTCTTTGCAGATGACATGATTCTATACATAGAAAATCCCAAAGATGCTACCAGAAAACTACTAGAGTTCATCAATGAATTTGGTAAATTTGCTGGTTACAAAATTAATGCACAGAAATCTGTTGCATTTCTATACACTAACAACAAAAGATCAGAAAGAGAAATTCAAGAAACAATCCTATTTACCATCACATCAAAAAGAATAAAATACCTAGGAATAAACCTACCTAAGGAGACAAAAGACCTGTACTCTGAAAACTATAGTAAGACACTGATGAAAGAAATCGAAGACAACACAAACAGATGGAAGGATATACCATGTTCTTGGATTGGAAGAATCAATATTGTCAAAATGACTTTACTATCGAAGGCAATCTACAGATTCTATGTAATCTCCATCAAATTACCGATGGCATCTCTCACAGAACTGGAACCAAAAATCTTAAAATTTGGGTTTGGAAGGGAAAATAAGATAGACCAGAACCCTGAAACAGCTGAATAGACTCAGCTCACCTCCCTTATGTTGTCTGCCTTCCCTCCAAAATTAGGTAACCTCTGTGGTCCTTTCCCAGCCTAAAATGTCTGTCTCTGCACCACCTCCATTCAGATAGAAAACAGAATGGAGGGGGACTTCCCTGGTGGTCCAGTGGTTAAGACTTCATCTTCCAATGCAGGGGATGTGGGTTTGATCCCTGGTTGGGGAACTAAGATCCCACATGCCTCGTGGCCAAAAAACCAAAACATAAAACAGAAGCAATGTTTTAACAAATTCAATAAAGATTTTAAAAATGGTCCACATCAAAAAAGTCTTTAAAAAAAAGAAAACAGAATGGAGGAGTGTGTAGCAGCACAGAGTAGACAGTGGCCAGTTTGTCCAGGACAGGCGTAGACCAGGGGAAAGAGGGACAGAGAGCAGAATCAGGGTAGGTTTGCCAGAGAGGTGAGTTTTGAAGGGTGCAGAAAAGTTTTCCAGCCATGCAGGGAAAGAAGGGCTAATGATTAGCTGGAACAGCATGGCAGAGCAGTGGAATAAAGCACCTGCCATATTGGGAACTGCAAGCAGCATGGCAGGAGGCGAGACTGATTGGCTGGGCCAGGTAACAAGAGTTTTACTGTTCTGAGACTCAAGTGTGAATGTGATAATGCACCACGAAACGGCCTGAGAGTGATGTGGGAGGTGGTTTTTAAAGACAATCCCTTTGGGTACAGTGGGAAGATACACTAGACACAGAAAGCCCTCTTCTGTAAAACGAAGAGGTTGAATTTCACCCTTTTACTCCTGTCAATGGGTGCTTTCTTTTCTCCTCAGGGAGTCAAGCAGAAGTATAGCATATTAGTTGTTAAGGACATGGACTGAGGAATTTTTCTAAGGTGGTGAACAGCTTCTGCCCTTTCACCCCTTGGAAGTCTTCCCCAAAACGAGGAGGACAAGAAAAAGCCACACAAGCTCTATCATCCTAGAAACTAACAGACATTGCAACCAGGAACTACATAGTACAGAGATGTGAAAGATGAAGGTCATTGCCATAGCAGGGCTGAGAGGGGTGAAACTTGAGAGGCAATTACCAACAAGAAGGAAGCTGATTGACTCCCTAAAGCCTGAGAAATTGGAGGTACCAAATACAACTGAAGTTTGGATGAGGTACCAGGCTTGAAAACAGGAGAATTTTTGAAAGTCTGTGTATGAAACAGCTATACCTACTGCTCCTATATCCCACTTCTGTAGGAGACAGGAGGCTTATTCTCTGGAGAAGAGCTAGAGAAGCTTTGAACTCAAGGATCCCAAGAGCAGAGGAGGGCAGCGGTGAGGCACTGAGAGCAGAGATTGAGTAACTGTCTACTTACTGACCAGGGAGACCCCAGCTCCCTTCCCCTGCCCAGCTTCCAGAACTCCAGTAGTCAGTTTATGCTTGCAGGCAAGAGAGCAGAGGAGGGTTATGCTTAGGAAGAACTAAACATTCTCAGAAAAGAAACTGGACATTGGCTCACTGCCCCATTACCAGACAGTGCAGCCAACCTGGCAACAGCCCCTACCTACCACACAAAATGGCTCAAACATCTTTTTGTTGCTTTACTTCTAAATATGAACAGATACCAAAGGAAAGCCTCTAACAGGAAAGATCATTTTCTAAAAAGAAGAAAAAGCACCATCAATTCAAAGAGCAGGAGAAGACTTCCAGAAATCAATAATAATATTCTTAGAAATATTAGAGATTTTATACCCATTAAACAAAAATAGTATGCTATCAAAAAACAAAACAGAGTAAGACCTCCTGAAAGATAAAAATACGATTTAAAAATTACTTAATCCATAGAAAATTTGGAAGATAAAGTTGAGAAATCTTACAGAAAATTGGAGGAAAGACAAAGTGACGGACATGAGGAGAGACAAAATTAAAAAATTAGAGGATCAATCCAAAAGATCCAATATCTGATTAACAAGAAATAGGGAAAAGGATAGTGAAAATGGAGAGGAAATTATTAAAGAAATAATACAATAAAACTTCCCAAAACTGAAAAAAAAAAAAAAAAACTTCCCAAAACTGAAAGACAGATTGAAAGGGCTAATTGAGTACCTAATAAAATGAGTGGAATTTTTTTTTAATTCTTAAAATATACTATGATGATATTTAAGACTATCAAAAAAGAGAGAGAGGGACTTCCCTGGTGGCACAGTGGTTAAGAATCCACCTGCCAGTGCAGGGGACATGGGTTCAATCCCAGGTCCCGGAAGATCCCACATGCTGTGGAGCAACCAAGCCCGTGCACCACAACTACTGAGCCTGCGCTCTAGAGCCCACGAGCCACAACTACTGAGTCCACGGGCCACAACTACTGAAGCCCATGTGCCTAGAGCCCGTGCTCCACAACAGGAGAAGCCACCACACTAAGAAGCCCACGCCCCGCAATAAAGAGTAGCCCCCACTTGCCACAACTAGAAAAAGCCCGCATGCAGCAACAAAGACCCAACGCAGCCAAAAATAAAATTATTTAATTGATTAATTATTTTAAAATGATTGCCTATTTTAAAAAAAGAGAAACAGAGAAGATTCTATAAGAATAACAGTTGACTTGCCAACAGAAACACTCAAGCTGGTAGCTACAGGGAGCAGCGCCTTCAAAATTCTAAGTAAACACTATTACCTATCCAGAATTTCATATCCAACCAAATTATCAATCAAGTATAAAATAAGAATATTTTCAGACATTCAAAGTCTCAAAAAAATCTTACCTCCTGTATACCCTCCTTTAGGAAGTTCCTATAGAAAGTATTCCACCCAAATAGGAGAGTAAAAAAAGAAAAAGGAAGATACAAGATCCAGGAAATAGAGGCAAAGGGTATCCCCAGGCCTGGAAAACAACTCATCCAGATTGGAGCAAAAGGATAAAAGGAAGAAAAATGGAATAAAGGAAATTATATCATCTGATAGAAGGAGGAACATTGTATTTAGATGCTTTTGGAGGGTAAGGAAAGAACTACAAACAGAAACTAAGAAAATGAAGCAAAGGGACAGGGAGGAAATTAATTCCAGGAAAAACAAACATTTGTTCAAGAATTTGTTCATAGTATATTATACTTAGCTCATCAGTGGTGGATTAGGGGCAAAGTAATGTGAGCACTGAATATTGATTTAACCAAAAATTGTGATATTGAAAAATTGGGAGAGAGCTTAATCCCCATCCAGCACAATAGGAAATCATTAAGTAATGTCTAAAGTGATTAATCAAAAGATAGTGGTAAAAGCATTTAATTTAGAAATATGCAGGTGAGAAGAAACAGCTACAGGGGTTAAACATGTCTGCCTCTGGGTGGTAGGCTGAAGGCAAAGGATGAGGACAGATAAGTGGAATAACATTTCTTCATGTAAGTCTTTCAGTACTATTTGGTTCTTAAACTCTGTGTGTGTGTGTCGCTTTTTTTTTGACTAAGGAAAGGAGTGCTCTCCAAAGTCACGTAGATTTGGATTTGAATTTGGGGACAACTGTGTTTCTACCTGTGTGATCTTGGGCAAATTATTTTAAACTTCTCAAAGCTCCGTTTCCTCAATTGTAATATGAGGCAAATACTTGATTACCTCTCACATTTCAGTAGGGCTCCTTAGAACCTTAAGATAATGCAGGGCAATTGCCTGGTACATAGCAAAGCCCTCAGTAAAATTCTCCTGCTTCCTCTGATTACCTGGTGCCCCGCACCCTCTCTGGACACCCTGATCTCTCACCCTTCGTCAGTCATTCAATCCATGGTGGATTAAAATCCCCCAGGTGTGTCTGCATGTTGCACCTCACCTCTAATGTAGAATAGAATGTTCGATCTTTGTTAAAGAAAAATGAGGTGACCCTTGACCTTTGGGAAGTGGCTATGGTGGTGAGGAAATACTGTTTCTTCTTTTGGAGAAACACCAGTACTGTCAGGCCCTGGTGAGCAAAAGCTTAGATGAGAACCAGACATCTCTGAAGCCTCCAGGGCCTCTTGGTTTGTGTCCACAAGCACCGTAAACCCTGCCCTGGTGCTGATGTCCCGGCCATTAACTGTTTGAACAAGGAAGTTGAGGGTTTCCTGGTGGAGGTTATTTCTTCTTTTACTGCAGGAATTGCACTATATGCAAAGCACAGGTCCAGGCATGGTGGATGACAGAGAGAGAGATTAGGCCTCAAAGGAGCTTACAGTCTAATGGGAGAGATAAATGTTCACCACCCATTAGACAAGGAAATGAACTAAGAGGGTGATTGTGGGCTGCATATAGAAGAAGTAAGGTCTCCGGTCTACACACTGGAATGCTACTTTGGAGCTTCTCACGCAGGCCTGGGACCAAGTCAACCCCAGGTCAGGTGGTTATTTTCAAGCAAAAGTAAGTATTCCACAAATATTTGTGATGGTTTATTCTCAGAGTGGCAGTGAGGGACAGCAGTGTGGGGGGCAAGGGTAGCCTCTGGAAAGCTGACAATCCTTGCTGAGGAGAGTAGTGCCTTATGGACTGGATGACCCTATAAACCACTATCCAGGGGGCTTCCCTGGTGGTGCAGTGGTTGAGAGTCCGCCTGCCGATGCAGGGGACACGGGTTCGTGCCCCAGTCCAGGAAGATCCCACATGCCGCGGAGCAGCTGGGCCCATGAGCCATGGCCGCTGAGCCTGCGCATCCGGAGCCTGTGCTCCGCAACGGGAGAGGCCACAACAGTGAGAGGCCCGCCTACCACACACACAAAAAAAACCAACAGAAAAACACTATCCAAACAGGGACATTTGAGAATTAAAGGAGTGTCATTAATAAGCACATCAGGACATCAGGTGTAAACCAGGATCGGCCCTGGCAAACCAGATATATAGCCTCCTGACTTAAAAGTACTTGATAATTAGAAAAGGGAATCGATTCAGTGACTTAGGGACCAATAGAGCTGATGAAGAGAATAGGTTCTCACTCAGCCAGAACAAATAAGTTCATGCAGGTTCAGAAGGCTTCTCAGGTAAGTCTCCTCAACACCCTGGTTAAGAAACATTGGGACAACACACCTAGTCTCTCTCTCTCTACACATTTCCTCCTCAAAAAGACGGCACAAGGGGCCCAGTTTTAACTAGTGAAAGGTATCGTCCGCCTCTCTGGTTAGGACTTCTGAAAGAACCTCGCCACCTGAGTTTTGACCAAGGAGCTACTTAAAAATTAAATGCATACATGCTGCTCCACGGGCTCCTTGGCTTCTCTCACTTGGAAACCAATTCAAGGTTTGTTTGGTTTGGTTTCTAACTGCCGTATCAAAGGTCCTCCCCTTGTCAGAGAACTGCCAGCCTCTCTCTGCAAACGTTTTTTTTCAAAAAGGATCTCGTATTCCAAAATCACTTCACAGTGATGTCACAGAGTAGGAAATAAGGTACAAAATACTCCTTAGAACATTTGCTCTTTTAAGCAAGTTGCTGTTCAGTCAAAGAAATTCACATTTGATAGGAGAGGAGAATCCTAGTTACTTGGTACTTCTCCCCCACTCCGTCCTATTTTCTGTTAGAGTAGAGGTTATCAAGTTACAGATTTTGCAAGTTAAAATTATACTTATTTACCTGTCCCTCCCTCCAGGCTGTGATCTCCTGACATCACATCAAATGCCTTATTAATATAAAATATCATTAAAATTACCCAAGGTTTGGACATATTTGTAGGGCCTCATAAATGGAAAGCAGACCAGCCCTCATCCCCCTCTCTTGCTCATACAAGCTCTGCTTTCAGTTCTAATACCCAAAACAGCCTTTCCTTTGTGATTTTTATTTATAGCAAAGCATATTCCTCCCAGGCCACCTCAGGCAACTGGGAGCCAGCTTCCTCTCTCTCTTCCCCTTCCCATCCCATCAGAACAGTTTCATTGTGCTGGTTCAGCTCTACCCGCTCTTGTGACCACTGGGTCTATCTGTTAGACGAACGCATGATCAAGAGTCTTCTCCCCAGTCCTGCCAGGCCCTCACATGAATTCTCTTGAATGACTGTAGAAAATGATTCTCTCTTTTTGCCTGGACTGTGTTCCCATTTTCTTCCTCACAGTCAAGTGAAGATTATCACTTCAGATTGTGTCAGTCTCTGACAGACCTCTCCCATGGGGCCTTTCCTTTCTGGCAATTCTCTGAGATCCACCAGCCTCATCAAGAAAACAATCAACACATGACTTAAGCTTTAGATTGGATGTGGGTTAAATGCTGGCATCACTTAGTTCTGTCAAGTGACAAATCAAAATGGGAAAATCCAAGCCTTTCAACTATTAAATCAGAGTTCCCACTGTCGGCCCATACTGTGAGTGTTGGTAGGCGGTGGGACGTGTAATATTTGTGGATGACAGAAAAGGCATGCACTAAGGTCAGCTCATAACCAACATAAATATGTAGAAACGTAAAGGCCACTATTAATATGTAAGTACAGGCTCCAAAGATGTTTCAGCTTGGTCTCTTCTTCGTCCCGCTACAGAAACCAAACGATCGTGACCATAAAGTGAGAATGGCATTGGGAAATGGCTTGCGAGGAGATGTGTGGAGAGAATTCATCAAGAGATTTGGGGACATTCACATTTATGAGTTCTATGCTTCCACTGAAGGCAATATCGGATTTATGAATTACACGAGAAAAGTCGGTGCTGTTGGAAGAGTAAACTACCTACTGAGAGTAAGTACATTGAAAAATGAGGGCAGCCAGCTTTCAGCACATGGAGATTTCTTAAAAGCTATGTCATGATGATGTTATCATCAGAATCCCATGCAGTCTCAGAGCCATGGCCCATTCGTATCACCAAGAGAGGTTTTGCTCAGGCTCTGTGACAATGACCTAAAAATGACAGGGTCCTCGAATTTTAAAATATTAATTTCTATTAATAACAACCCATTATGCCTTTGCCATCTGCAACTTCTGTGAAGTCTTCTAATGCCATTTATACTTGTATTTGTTAAAACACCTGAAGGTTACCAGTTCTGTATGTTTACTATACACCGTGAAATGTGGTACTTCCCTTTCATCACACTGTACGTTACCACCACCAGGGGAATTTTTTATACATATAGGTGCAGGGCCCCCACCCCCTGAGCTTTGGATTCAATTGTTCTGAGGGGGGGCCCAGGCATCAGTGTTTTCTTAAAGCTGTTCAGCCAGGGTTAAGAACCACTCCTTCAAGATAACCAGGGTGCATCCAAGTTGTAGGATCTTGTAAACATTTGTTTTCACCTAGTAACTACACCAGAAAGATATTTCTTATGTGTAAGCCAGCTCTCACAGCATTCTCTTTTCCCTCTCATTTTATTGCCTCACCTCCAGACAATCTCTTTGCCTTTTATTGTGCTCGAGCAGTCAGTCTTCCAGATGACCACCTATTCTGCAAAATTCCAGAAATATTCAGCAAATGCTGAACCTTCACTTGCTTGAGCAGTCATTACTGTGGTTATGCCTTGGGCAGCTCATCCTGCCTGGGCATGAAACAGCCACACCAGAGCTCCCAGGCAACCTGTGTCCCCGGGGACTGACCAGCAAAGTACAGAGGACAATAGTCCATGTGCATAAGAGATCTGGCCCAAGAGATCAAATTCCACTACCATCACAGACTAGCCCAAGGTCATGCCCTTTGTGTTACTTAGGCCTCAAATTCAGAATCTATAAAAGAGACAGGAAGAGAAAATATAGAGCCTAGTGCCTGGCCCAAACTCAGTGTAATAAGGGAAGAGAGTTCTTGAAAGGATTACATTAAATAGGATATAACCCAATGCCTGTCATATAATAGCCTTGAAGAGTTATTAGTTGTAAAGTTTATTACTGTTCCATTCCTTGTATTCTGGCCTGATCTCCAGGCATTCCCAAGTCCAAGGAACCTCTCTAACAACAGCTAAACCTACACTACACATGTCCCTCCACTGTGTTCCACACCTGCGCCATCCAATACAGTAGCCACTAGCTACATGTAGCTATTTAAATTATGTAAACTTTTAATCAGTTCTTCATTCACCCTAGCCACATTTCAAGTGCTCAGTAGCCACATGTGTTTAGTGATGACCACGTTGAGTAGTACAGTTATAGGACATTTCCATCATCACAGAAAATTCTACTGGGCAGCACTACTACAGACTGAGAATCAATTTCCTACTCCCCACTGGAATCGCTGCTGAGAGGGTTAATCTTCTCTAGTTAGCATCAGGCCAACCTGAACCAGCCCAAACCTAGATACCCAGGCTAAATGCAGTTCACAACAAGAGAGGGCAGAAAGCTGAGCTGACGCCTGGTGCAAGCTATCTATGTTGTCACTACTAACCCTCAGAAAACGTGAGTTGCAGGGAAACTTTCATTTCAAACTAAACCTGAGGACCCGAGAAATTGATGCTGTATATTACTAGTTCTTTGCTTCTCATCCATTGATTGCCATGTTTTATTGTCAGTTTTTCTACTTTAAACAAAACCATATATTTTAACTAGAAAAAAAGGAAGACGATGACCCTGCATTTGATGAGGAAAAAAGCATTACTTACCAACCCAAATTTTTTTTACATTCTTGCAAATAAACAAGTTCTACATTTGTTGAATATGAATGCTATTTGGTTTCTAATGGTTAACTGCTACTACCAAAGCATATGATTGGTTAATTTATCATACAGATTTGAAAACAATTTGAAATGGACATAGTAATCATGGTTAATAATTAAATCTAAACACTGCCACATTTGTATTTTGTTGCCAATATAGAAAATAGTATACTTATTGCTCTTACTGAATTAAATTTAAATTCTTATGCCCTTGAATTATAGTAACATGAAATATGGTGGAATTTTAATAATTTTATAGCCATGGGCATGAAACAAAGTATACCATTATATCATTGAATCTTAAATGTATTGGAGAACATGTCCCTGGAATGCAAAACATCTAACAGTAGTGGATAAAGGTTAAACAAGATTTTTTTAATAACATTTTTATTGGAGTATAATTGCTTTACAATGGTGTGTTAGTTTCTGCTTTATAACAAAGTGAATCAGTTATACATAAACATATATCCCCATATCTCTTCCCTCCTGCGTCTCCTTCTCTCCCACCCTCCCTATCCCACCCCTCTAGGTGGTCACAAAGCACCGAGCTGATCTCCCTGTGCTATGCGGCTGCTTCCCACTAGCTATCTATTTTACATTTGGTAGTATATATATGTCCATATGTACACTACCACTCTCTCACTTTGTCCCAGCTTACCCTTCCCCCTCCAGTGTCCTCAAGTCCATTCTCTAGTAGGTCTGCGTCTTTATTCCTGTCATGCCACTAGGTTCTTCATGACCATTCATCTGTTGATGGACACTTAGGTTGCTTCCATGTGCTGGCTATTGTAAATAGAGCTGCAATGAACATTGTGATACATGACTGTTTTTGAATTATGGTTTTCTCAGGGTATATGCCCAGTAGTGGGATTGCTGGGTCGTATGGTAGTTCTATTTGTAGTTTTTTAAGGAACCTCCATCGGCTGTATCAATTTACCACCAACAGTGCAAGAGGGTTCCCTTTTCTCCACACCCTCTCCAGCATTTACTGTTGGTAGATTTTTTAATGATAGCCATTCTGATTGGTGTGAGGTGATACCTCATTGCACTTTTGATTTGCATTTCTCTAATGATTAGTGATGTTGAGCATCCTTTCATGTGTTTGTTCACTATCTGTATATCTTCTTTAGAGAAATGTTTATTTAGGTCTTCGGCCCATTTTTGGATTGGGTTGTTTGTTTTTCTGATATTGAGCTGCATGAGCTGCTTGTAAATTATTGAGATTAATCTTTTGTCAGCTGCTTCATTTGCAAATATTTTCTCCCATTCTGAGTGTTGTCTTTTCACCTTGTTTATGTTTCCTTTGCAGTGCAAAAGCTTTTAAGTTTCATTAGGTCCCATTTGTTTATTTTTGTTTTTATTTCCATTACTCTAGGAGGTGGGTCAAAAAGGATCTTGCTGTGATTGTTGTCAGAGTGTTCTGCCTATCTTTTCCTCTAAGAGTTTTATAGTGTCTGGCCTTACATTTAGGTCTTTAATCCATTTTGAGTTTATTTTTGTGTATGGTGTTAGGGAGTGTTCTAATTTCATTCTTTTACATGTAGCTATCCAGTTTTCCCAGCACCACTTATTGAAGAGGCTGTCATTTCTCCATTGTATACTCTTGCCTCCTTTGTCAAAAATAAGGTGACCATATGTTCGTGGGTTTATCTCTGGGCCTTCAATCCTGTTCCATTGATCTATATTTCTGTTTTTGTGCCAGTACCATATTGTCTTGATTACTTTAGCTTTGTAGTATAATCTGAAGTCCAGGAGCCTGATTTGTCCAGCTCCATTTTTCTTCTCTAGATTGCTTTGGTTATTCCGGGTCTTTTGTGTTTCCATACAAACTGTGAAAGTTTTTGCTCTAGTTCTGTGAAAAATACCATTTGTAATTTGATAGGGATTGCATTGAATCTGTAGACTGCTTTGGGTAGTAGAGTCATTTCCACAATGTTGAATCTTCCAATCCAAGAACATAATATATCTCTCCATCTGTTTGTATCATCTTTAATTTCTTTCATCAGTGTCTTATAATTTTCTGCATACAGGTCTTTTGTGTCCTTAGGTAGGTTTATTCCCAGCTATTTTATTCTTTTTGTTGCAATGGTAAATAGGAGTGTTTTCTTAATTTCTCTTTCAGATTTTTCATCATTAGTGTATAGGAATGCCAGAGATTTCTGTGCATTAATTTTGTATCCTGCAAATTTACCAAATTCATTGATTAGCTCTGGTAGTTTTCTGGTCGCATCTTTAGGATTTTCTATGTATAGTATCACGTCATCTGCAAACAGTGACAGTTTTACTTCTTCTTTTCTGATTTGGATTCCTTTTATTTCTTTTTCTTCTTTGATTGCTGTGGCTAAAACTTCCAAAACTATGTTGAATAATAGTGGTGAGAGTGGGCAACCTTGTCTTGTTCCTAATCTTAGCAGAAATGGTCTTAATTTTTCACCATTGAGAATGATGTTGGCTGTGGGTTTGTCATATATGTCCTTTATTATGTTGAGGTAAGTTCCCTCTATGCCTACTTTCTGGAGAGTTTTTATCATAAATGGGGGTTGAATTTTGTCAAAAGCTTTTTCTGCATCTATTGAGATGATCATATGGTTTTTATCCTTCAATTTGTTAATATGGAGTATCAGACTGATTGATTTGCATATATTGAAGAATCCTTGCATTCCTGGGATAAACCCCACTTGATCATAGTGTATGACCCTTTTAATTTGCTGTTGAATTCTGTTTCCTAGTATTTTGTTCAGGATTTTTGCATCTATGTTCATCAGTGATACTGGCCTGTAATTTTCTTTCTTTGTGACATCTTTGTCTGGTTTTGGTATCAGGGTGATGGTGGCCTCACAGAATGAGCTTGGGAGTGTTCCTCCATCTGCTATATCTTGGATGAGTTTGAGAAGGATAGGTGTTAGCTCTTCTCTAAATGTTTGATAGAATTCTCCTGTGAAGCCATCTGGTCCTGAACTTTTGTTTCTTGGAAGATTTTTAATCACAGTTTCAATTTCAGTGCTTGTGATTGGTCTGCTTATATTTTCTATTTCTTCCTGGTTCAGTCTCGGAAGGTTGTGCTTTTCTAAGAATTTGTCCATTTCTTCCAGGTCATCCATTTTATTGGCATAGAGTTGCTTGTAGTAATCTCTCATGATCCTTTGTATTTCTGCAGTGTCAGTTGTTACTTCTTTTTTCTTTTCTAATTCTATTGATTTGAGTCTTCTTTTTTCTCTTGATGAGTCTGGCTAATGGTTTATCAATTTTGTTTACCTTCTCAAAGAACCAGCTTTTAGTTTTATTTGCTATCATTGCCATCAGTTCTTTTTCATTTATTTCTGATCTGATCTTTATGATTTATCTCCTTCTGCTAACTTTGGGGGTTTTTTGCTCTTCTTTCTCTAATTGCCTTAGGTGTAAGGTTAGGTTGTTTATTTGAGATGTTTCTTGTTTCTTGAGGTAGGATTGTATTGCTATAAACTTCCTTCTTAGAACTGCTTTTGCTGCATCCCATAGGTTTTGCGTCATCGTGTTTTCATTGTCATTTGTTTTTAGGTATTTTTTGTTTTCCTCTTTAATTTCGTCAGTGATCTCTTGGCTATTAAGTGGTGTATTGTTTAGCCTCCATGTATTTCTATTTTTTACAGAATTTTTCCTATAATTGATATCTAGTCTCATAGCATTGTGGTTGGAAAAGATACTTGATACAATTTCGATTTTTTTTAATTTACCAAGGCTTGATTTGTGACCCAAGATGTGATCTATCCTGGAGAATGTTCCATGAGCACTTGAGAAGAAAGTGTATTCTGTTGTTTTTGGATGGAATGTCATATAAATATCAGTTAAGCCCATCTTGTTTAATGTATCATTTAAAGCTTGTGTTTCCTTATTTATTTTTATTTTGAATGATCTGTCCATTGGTGCAAGTGGGGTGTTAAAGTCCCCTACGGATTGTGTTACCATCGATTTCCCCTTTTATGGCTGTTAGTATTTGCCTTATGTATTGAGGTGCTCCTATGTTGGGTGCATAAATATTTACAATTGTTATATCTTCTTCTTGGATTGATCCCTTGATCATTATGTAGTGTCCTTCTTTGTCTCTTCTAATAGTCTTTGTTTAAAAGTCTATTTTGTCTGATATGAGAATTTCTACTCCAGTTTTCTTTTGATTTCCATTTGCATGGAGTATCTTCTTCCATCCCCTCACTTTCAGTCTGTTTGTGTCCCTAGGTCTGAAGTGGGTCTCTTGTAGACAGCATATATATGGGTCTTGTTTTTGTATCCATTCAGCCAGTCTATGTCTTTTGGTTAGAACATTTAATCCATTTACATGTAAGGTAATTATCGATATGTATGTCCCTATTACCATTTTAATTGTTTTGGGTTTGTTATTATAGGTCTTTTCCTTCTCTTGTGCTTCCTGCCTAGGGAAGTTCCTTTAGCATTTGTTGTAGAGCTGGTTTGGTGGTGCTGAATTCTCTTAGCTTTTGCTTGTATGTAAAGATTTTAATTTCTCTGTTGAATTTGAATGAGACTCTTGCTAGGGAGAGTAATCTTCGTTGTAGGCTTTTCCCTTTCATCACTTTAAATATGTTCTGCCACTGTCTTCTGGCTTGCAGAGTTTCTGCTGAAAGATCGGCTGTTAACCTTATGGGGATTCCCTTGTATGTTATTTGTTGTTTTTCCCTTGCTGCTTTTAATATTTTTTCTTTGTATTTTATTTTTGATAGTTTGATTAATATGTGTCTTGGCGTGTTTCTCCTTGGATTTATCCTGTATGGGACTCTCTGTGCTTCCTGGACTTGGGTGGCTATTTCCTTTCTCATATTAGGGAAGTTTTCAACTATAATCCCTTCAAATATTTCTCAGTCCCTTTCTTTTTCTCTTCTTCTGGGACCCCTATAATTCAAATGTTGGTGTGTTTAATGTTGTCCCAGAGGTCTCTGAGACTGTTTTCAATTCTTTTCATTCTTTTTTCTTTATTCTGCCCTGCAGTAATTATTTGCACTATTTTATCTTCCAGGTCACTTGTCTGTTCTTCTGCCTCAGTTATTCTGCTATTGATTCCTTCTAGAGAATTTTTAATTTCATTTATTGTGTTGTTCATCACTGTTTGTTTGCTTTTTACTTCTTCTAGGTCCTTTTTAAACGTTTCTTGTATTTTCTCCATTCTATTTCCAAGATTTTGGATCATCTTTACTATCATGACTCTGAATTCTTTTTCAGGTAGACTGCCTATTTCTTCCTCATTTCTTAGCTCTGGTGGGTTTTTACCTTGCTCCTGCATCTGCTGCGTATTTCTCTGTCTTCTCATTTTGCTTAACTTACTGTGTTTGTGGTCTCCTTTTCACAGGCTGCAGGTTTGTCGTTCCCATTGTTTCTGGTGTCTGCCCCAGTGGGTTAGGTTTGTTTAGTGTGTTGTGTAGCCTTCCTGGTGGAGGGGACTGGTGCCTGTGTTTTGGTAAATGAGGCTGGATCTTGTCTTTCTGGTGGGCAGGACCGCAACTGGTGGTGTGTTTTGGGGTGTCTGTGACCTTATTATGATTTTAGGCAGCCTCTCTGCTAATGGGTGGGGTTGTGTTCCTGTCTTGCTAGTTGTTTCGCATGGGTTGTCCAGCACTGGAGCTTGCTGGTCATTCAGTGGAGCTGGGTCTTAGCGTTGAGACAGATATCTCTGGGAGACCTCTCATCAATTGATATCATGAGGGGCTGGGAGGTCTCTAGTGAACCAATGTCCTGAACTCGGCTCTCCCACCTCAGAGGCACAGGCCTGACACCTGGCCAGAGCACCAAGACCCTATCAGCCACATGGCTCAGAAGAACAGGGAGAAAAAAAGAAAGAAAATAATAAAATAAAAGAAAGTTATTAAAATTAAAAATAATTACTAAAAACAAAAAATTAAAAAGTAATAAAAAAGGAAAGAAAGAAGAGAGCAACCAAACCAAAAAAGAAATCCACCAATGATAACAAGCTCTAAAAACTAACTGTAGTTAAAGAAAGAACAACAAGAAAAAAAGCAGACAGACAGAACCCTAGGACAAATGGTAAAAGCAAAGCTATACAGACAAAATTACAGAAAGAAGCATACCCATACACACTCACAAAAAGAGAAAAAGGAATAAAATATATATATCATTGCTCCCAAAGTCCACTGCCTCAATTTAAGATGATTATTTGTCTATTCATGTATTCCACAGATGCAGGGTACATCAAGTTGATTGTGGAGATTCAATCCGCGGCTCCTGAGGCTGCTGGGAGGGATTTCCCTTTCTCTTCTTTGTTCGCACAGCTCCTGGGGTTCAGCTTTGGATTTGGCCCCACCTCTGCATGTAGGTCGCCTGAGGGCGTCTGTTCTTTGCTCAGACAGGATGGGGTTAAAGGAGCAGCTGATTCAGGGGCTCTGGCTCACTCAGGCCAGGGGGAGGGAGGGGTACGGATGCAGGGTGAGCCTGCAGCGGCAGAGGCCAGCATGACGTTGCACCAGCCTGAGGCGTGCCGTGTGTTGTCCCCGGGAGGTTGTCCCTGGATCACGGGACCCTGGCAGTGGCGGACTGCACAGGCTTCCGGGAGCGGAGGTGTGGATAGTGACCTGTGCTTGCACACAGGCTTCTTGGTGGCGGCAGCAGAGGCCTTAGCGTCTCATGCCCGTCTCTGGGGTCCGCGCTGATAGCCGCGGCTTGCACCCGTCTCTGGAGCTCATTTAGGCAGTGCTCTGAATCCCCTCTCCTCGCGCACCCCAAAACAATGGTCTCTTGCCTCTTAGGCAGGTCCAGACTTTTTCCCAGACTCCCTCCCGGCTAGCCGTGGCGCACTAACCCCTTCAGGCTGTGTTCACGCCGCCAGTCCTCTCCCTGCACTCCGACCGAAGCCCGAGCCTCAGCTCCCAGCCCCCACCCGCCCCGGCGTGTGAGCAGACACCTCTTGGGCTGCTGAGTGCCGGTCGGCACCTATCCTCTGTGCGGGAATCTCTCCGCTTTGCCCTCCGCACCCTGTGACTGCGCTCTCCTCTGCGGCTCCAAAGCTTCCCCACTGCGCAATCCACAGTCTCGGCCCGCAAAGGGGCTTCTAGTGTGTGGAAACCTTTCCTCCTTCACAGCTCCCTACCTCTGGTGCAGGTTCCGTCCGTATCATTTTGTCTCTGGTTATTCTTTTTTCTTTTGCCCTACCTGTGTACGTGGGGAGTTTCTTACCTTTTGGGAAGTCTGAGGTCTTCTACCAGCATTCAGTAGGTGTTCTGTACGAGCAGTTCCACGTGTAGATGTATTTCTGATGTATTTGTGGGGAGGAAGGCGATCTCCACATCTCACTCCTTCGCCATCTTGAAGGTCTCCCCTAAACAAGATTTTAAAAGCCCACATGTGATGTGTCCACCAAAACACATGCATGAGAATGTTCATAACAGCTTTATATTTAATAGTCTAAAACTAGAAACATCCAAATGTCCATTAACAGGAGAAGAGATAAATAAATTGTGGTATAGTCATACAAGGAAAGTTGCATGGCAATAAAAAGTACACCACTGACACAAACACCAACAGGGAGGGATGGATATCACAGACATTATGCTGAGTGAAAGCAGCAGATACTAAGGCATATATTTATTTCACTTATTTGATGCTTAAGACTACTTGATGGCAATAAAAGAATAGTGACTTGACAGAAAGGGGCAGGAGGAAACTTCTTACGGTAATGAAAACGTTTAGTATCTTGATCTGGGCAGTAGTTACATAAGGGTATGCATATGCAAAAATTCATCAAGCTGTACACTTAAAGTATGTGCACTTTGTATGCTTTATGTATGCTATGCCACAATAAAAAAGAATAAGTTGTGAAAGAATATGTGCTCAGAATGATCCATTTTAATTTTGCTAGAAAGTCATAACTTATGAGCTGATTAAATATGATGTGGAGAAAGATGAACCCGTTCGAGATGGAAATGGATATTGCATCAAAGTTCCCAAAGGTACAGTGGATTTTTGTTCAATTAACCTGTGCCTTTTCTTACCTTAACCAAGTGACTCTTAAGAACTAACATATCACAGCTAAAATGAACACATGGTAAAATTTATCAGAGTGGGGGAAAAAAAGAGGTTTATTTTCGTACTCTTGGAAATAGATAAATTCCAAAAGATAGTAATTTACCACTACACGTAATATAACTATAATTTGAAAGCTAGCTTAATAATTTCTTGATTATGAGGTAAGCATTTTGCAGAAGCGGATATGTAATTATGGTTGCAAAACTACGGTTAGCTTCAGCGGACCTTTCCTTTAAGCTTAAACTACTATGCGTTTGTCTAATTGTGTGTGTAAATCATTATTCAGTGAAAGATTAGTATTAAAAGAATTACAAATGTGTGACCATAGAGAATAATGTACTCTGTGTGTGTGTGCATGGTGTATATATGTGTGTATATGATATACATGGAAATACATGTACACATGCATGTAAAATGACTTCCTGCAGCCAGCTTGTTGCCACTGGGTTGTATGGCATCAGTTTTAAAAGGTTAATACTAAAAGTTGCCTACTGCTGGTACATAAAATAACAATTTACTTTCTTCTGTCTTAGGTGAAGTTGGACTCCTGGTTTGCAGAATCACACAACTCACACCATTTAGTGGCTATGCTGGAGGAAAGTCTCAGACAGAGAAGAAAAAACTGAGAGATGTCTTTAAGAAAGGAGACCTCTATTTCAACAGTGGAGATCTCTTAATGATGGACCACGAAAATTTTATCTACTTCCACGACAGAGTTGGAGATACATTCCGGTTGGTTTCTCTGAATTATTGAGCCAAAAACAAACACATGCAGTTTGGCTTACTCCTAAATTAGAGTCGCATTCCACTTTGGTTATGGTACTCCATTTCCTTCTGTCTCTTTGGCGTGTCAATTCAACCTCCTGTATTCCCAGAAAACAAGGCGCAAAATACACGGGGTATCACTCTGCAATGCATAGTTATCTTGGTTGAGCAACACCAGATGAAACTAGGAGAGAAAACCTGTGTCTGATTTTGGGCACCTAAATAACTTAGTCCATCCAATTCCTCCCATTTATCCTCAATTATTACCAGTCACTCAGGTCAGCCAGGGATTTTCATACTGTTTCCAATCATGAGGCTTTTTCTCAGATAAAATCAAATGCAAATTAATGTGAAGCTGATCTCGTTGAAGAGGAGGTGAGGGTTCTGAGCCCCATCTGCTCCTGTCCCTCCTACTCTCCATTCCCAACCAGATGGTTTCCCACAGAGCCCACAAGTCAGCACAGTGGAGTTTGAAAGTCATCGTAATAGACCATGAAATTAATTCTCAGCAACAGCATGGTCCTCCAGCTTCATGACACTTCTGTTTAACCAGCTTCCTTCCCGTATAAACTCCCTCAGGCCAGACCCTGTGTCTGCTTGTTCGCCCCCCAGCACCTAGTACAGTGATTACTTTTTGCATGAATGAATGAGGAAGAGATGGAAGTTGTCTGTCTGTAGTAGAAAGAGCATGGATATGAATGAGAAGAACTCAGCTCCCAGGCTTCCTCTTTACCCCTGAGCAGCTGTGTTATCAGGCAGGTAATCTTTCTGTACCTCAGTTCCTTCACCCATGAAATGAGGGTCCCAATGATCCTTACGGTTCCTTCCATCTCTAATATCCCATGACTCTGGATCTATATCATTATGTTATGCCACCTTCATGTTACTAAAAAAGATACTTCTGGGAGATCTAAAGAATTTTTAAATATAAGACAAAATTTAACTCTTTATTCAAAGAAAAAGTAGCACCTGATTGGGCACTAACATTATTCTCCCTACAAATAGAGTATAATATTTTCTTTCTTATTAAAAGCTTTTTCATTGCCATAAGACCCTGAAAAACAAGTATGAAATTCTAGTTAATAGACATTTACTAACTGAATTAAATAGCAGCCAAAGTTAGTGAGTGAGGGAAGTGAGAGACCTAAACACAGCAAAAAGTCATTGAGATTTATTTTTGATTTCTAGTGCCTTTCTTAGGCCAAACCCATATTTTAACATTAGAACATCATTCTGTGTATCACATTTCACGTGGCAAGGTTAAAATTCCACATTTTATTCTTTAGGTCTATGCCTTTGTCTTTCATGCCTCAAGCAGGGTGCCTCTCCCATGACTAAGTTGGAGAGTTTGGGGGCCAAGGTGAGGAAGACAAACGCAGCCACCCCACAGAGGTCTGGAGGAAACACCTGTCACAGACAACCTGCACCGCAGACCACCAGTGACCTCTGCTAACCTTGCCTTTTCTTCCAGGTGGAAAGGGGAAAATGTGGCCACCACTGAAGTTGCTGACATAGTAGGACTGGTTGATTTTGTCCAAGAAGTGAATGTTTATGGCGTGTCTGTGCCAGGTATGCACAAGATATTATAAATCAATGCCAAAACTCCTACACTAACAGAATATAATTTTAACCCCCGTGCAAAGTTTGTCATCACTTCCTCCTGCCAGCTGGAGAATCAAACAACTCTTTCCCAGCCTCCTGGGAGTAAGGGGCTTATGTCTGGTTTATGTGCCATTATAAATCAGACAGGTCAGTACATCTGAACCTGGCCTTCCTCTGTGGTTCACTCCCTAGCTGTTCTTGGGCTCTCAAGCAAGCCAAATCTCTCCACGATGCAGGGTCCATGCAGCATTTGGCATGCCTCAAGAAAAGAGGTATCATGCTTGAGAGCTTGGAAGTGGTATCTTGGCCTCTGAACTGGGAGGCACAAGTAAGAGCAAGTGCCGTTGCTAGAGGAAAAAAGCCAGGAAGGAGCTGATTTTTTCCAGACTCTTCTTTTAAACCAAATCCCTGACCCCAGCTTGCTCCACTGAGTTTCAGAATCATCACACAAAGTGCTGTCACCAAGCCTCTGTCTGCAGATCTGCCTCTGCCAGCAGAGTGGGGAGAGTGAGGTCTGATTTTGGGTCCTGGCTCCAACACCTGCTGGCTGTTTGACTTCACACAAATCACTAAATTAGAGATAATACCAATCCTGCAGTTAAGATTGTCGAGAAAACTAATTCATTTTAATTACATAAATACTGAATGTATATTTATCAGACACGTACATGAGGGTTGTCATGAAAAGAAATCATTTTAATTATAGATGTCAGAGAGAATTAAAACTTCCAAATCACTATCCAAATATAAGGTACTAGGGGAATCGGTATTCCCTAGAACTCAGTATTTGGGATTCTCATCTATACTCAAAATGGAAATCCCAAAGTCCCTTTTACCTGAGCTATGATGGTTTCACATGACATTGTGCTGTCCTTTTATTTTTTAAAGAATATTTGAGGCTTTCTCTTGCCTGCTACTCTCCAACCCGGTGACAATGACTTGACAGGAAGTGTAGCCACATCTCAGGTCAGAGTCTGAGGGGTGCAGAGTACTTCTCATGTTGGATTTCAGGCTGAATTAACACAAGGGCCCATATTGTGGCTGTCAGCCATGGCAGCATGCTGGCCTCTCACAGACCCCACCTGGAATATGTTGCATGCCGTTCTAAATGCTGGCGTTTTTAAAGTAACAATACAAAAGAATGAGTATGAGAAGGTAAGAGAATATGGGAAATGGAATGGAAAGGCCTAATCCACTGCTCTTCAAAGTGGTGTCACCTACAAATTGGCACTCGCCATCTGCCTCTACAAGGATCAAATTACGAGCCGCTGCAGCTGCAGACCTTCAACACGCCCTGAAAGGAGTTCAAGGTGGACATCAGGAATGAGGCACTCTGTGCTCTGGGAAAAACTGGCAGAACAGGTCTTCAGATAGATATTTTCAGGAGAAGATTTTATGAGCCCAATTCTTGCATCTTCTCATATCTAGAAAAGCACTAAAATCCTTCATGGTGACATCTGCTCCTCGTGACTAGCAGTGACCTTCGTGAGACTAGCAGATACCTTCTGCAAAAAATATGCGCCTGGTTGCATGTACTCCCCCTTCACTAAAACCCCATGTGTACTGACCTTCTGCCCTACCTCTTTGGAGCAGTTTCTCAGAGCTATCTGAAATGCTGTCTCCCAGGCTATAGTCCTCATTTTGCCCCCAAATAAAATTTAACTCACAACTCTCACGTTGTGCATATTTTTCATTTGACAGTAGGGTCCCTGGGCCAGCAACAGCATCATCGCCCAGGAGCTTGTTAAAAATTTAATATTTCTCATGTTAAAAATGCCCACCCCAGAACTACTGAACCAGAATCTCTGGGGTGGGGCCCAGGGAGCTGTGTTTTAACAAGCCCTCCAGTGATTCTTAAAACAAATGAAGTCTGGTTTTGGAGTGATGAAAATGTTCTAGATACTGGTGATAGTTGCACGACATTGTGAACGTACTAAATGCCACTGAACTGTATACTTTAAAATGGTTAAAATAATGAATTGTATGTTTTACCACAATTTTTAAAAAACACTGAAGTCTGAGAAGCCTGGAGGCCTAGTGGTTCTGAAAATTTAGCCAGTCATCAGAATCATCTGGGAAACTTTTTAAAGCCCAGATCTGGGGTTTGGGACTAAATCTTTGTGTCTTTTTTAAATTCCCAAATGGGTCTGCCACCCAGTAAAGTTTAGGAGCCATTGATATAGAACAAAGAAGAGGAGGCTAATGGGTTTCACATGATTGGGAGACAAGTCAGGTAGAACAAGGAGCAGCTGTGTTTATGTTGCACTGGAGAGCAGAATAAAACGGATGGATTGAAATGACCAGGGAGCAAATTTTAGCCTGAGAACTCTCCTGTAGCCAGAGGGACCAACAACAGAGTGGTCTGTCTCCTGAGGTAGACAATGTCCCACCAACTGGGATAAGTAAAGAGGCTGGCTGTCCACCTGGGATCCTGTGAGAATTCTTACAGCAGTGAAAGATTAGAGATGAACCCTACAGTCTCTCCTATTTTCAGATTCTGTGATTCTCAGTGCCACTCTTGCAGCCTAGAAATGTGGCAGATCTATCTAGAGAAAGACATCAGTCCACCAGGGTGATTCTCACTACCAAAGGGCTGAACAAGGCCTTCACAGAGCTCAGCTTTGGACCAGGAAGAAACTTCTAAGTTTGGGCCTAGACTAGAGATGACACCAGAACTGCCAAACTACTCTCTAGAGCTTTATATTATCAATAGAACTTTCTGCAGTGTTCTGAAAATGTTCTATATCTGCACTGTCCAGCATGGTAGCCAATAGCTACCATATGGTTGTTGAGCACTTGAAATGTGGCTAGTGCAACTGAGGGACTGAATTTTTCATTTTATTTAATTATAATTAATTTTAATAGCTACATGTGACCAGTGGCCACCATATTGGATAGTGCAACTCTAGAGAACCTCTGGCCCGAACTGCTGCAGACAGGAACCTTCCCCCTGGAGCTGAACTAGCCCCAGCCAACCTCTGGGAGTCAGGACAGAGACCTGAGATCCAACAGCCCCATTTGCCTCTCGGTTGGGCATTGCCTCTGTCAGAGCAAGAAGCAAGGAGCCAGTTGACTCTGAAGATTTCTGTTGCATCAGCCTCTGCCTTAATTCTAAAAGGAGCTCATTGGAGACATTCAAGATTCCTGAGACCGGTACCTTTGAGACAGCTACCAGGGACCCCTAGAGAAAGAGGGTATGGTGCCCTGCCTCCCTCCTTCAGATATGAGGCAAAGCAAATGAGGATGCATTTCCTTTCTTATAATTTTTCCTCTTGTTTTCTGACTTCTTTAGAGTCATGGGAAAACACACAACCACCATGGGAGAGATTTTGAAAGCTGGGGCCCAGGTGACGAAGGGCGGCTCCTTCCCCCTCTCTGATTACAGTTAAGTAGTTCAGGGAAGTGGACCTGGACTCCCACTGGGTCTGCCCGATCACATAGAAGAGGTATTAATATGTAATTACCACTGTCCTCACAAGAAAACAATGGTAATTGTTCTAAACACTGGGAAGAAAGAGCTGTTAGGATCTGTTTCCCCTGTGGAGAGCACAACCTCTCTGGACTAGAAGGCATCCAGGTGGGGAGGTGGGGGTGCAGTGGGCACATACCTTGATCTGCCTTCACCCTCCTGTCCTGCAGCCTCTCTGAAATGCAGAGGCAAAGCTATTAGGAACCGTGATTATATGTCTCAGAGGTGAACATTTGTGCCTGGAAGCACAACAGACTTGACCTGCGACCCAAAGAACCACCTGAGCCCAATTATCCTTGACAGGGGAGCAAGGGTTTTTCACCAGAGTCCAAAAAATTTTTTAGCCACTAATTCAACCTTTTTCCCATTCTGGTGTTTACATCTAGGCTGCCAAGAAGGATGATGTCAATAAGCATAGGATCTTTAGCCAGCCTGCCTCAATTCCATTTCTGGCCCTGCCTAGTATTTGCTGCATGAACTTGAACAAGTCTTTTTTTTTTTTTTGAACAAGTCTTTTAATGTCATTAAGCCTCAGTTTCTTCACCTGTAAAATGGAGCTAACCTTTGTACCTCTTCATAAGGTTGTCATGAGGGTTAAATAAGACAGTACATAAAGCACACTTAGTAAAGGACCTGGCATGTAATAAAGAGTCAATCAATGTATAGCTTGTTGTTTTGTTGTTATCTTTAATTCACTTTAGAATTTAACTTCAACATATATTTGAAATAAAAATTCCAGCTATCCAAAAGAAACCCATGCCATAAATCTGTCTCAGTTCTCTGTACTTTGACCTAGCAAAGGTCATTTATTTTATCATAAATAAAATAAATAGCTACAACCCACCTAATTTTTTCTCACTTTAACTCTAGGTCACGAGGGTCGAATTGGCATGGCTTCCATCAAGATGAAGGAAGACCATGAATTTGATGGAAGGAAACTCTTTAAGCATGTGGCCGATTACCTGCCCAATTATGCAAGGCCCCGGTTTCTAAGAATACAGGTGAGACCCCTTGTTATAAAGTTCAGTTATCCTCTCTCTTGGAGACACCTGAGTCTAAGGGAACCATTCCTCTTCTACCATGGGAGCACAACGGCCAAATTTTCACTACCCTTTCAGGAAGCTAAATGAGGAAGCAGAAATACCAGAAAATATAGCTAGCTGAAACCAAATCCTAATCCCTTTTTCCCTAAAACCACAGACAGTTCATTCAGCAACAGTGTTAGCAAATAACTCACAAAGTCTGTTTGATGAGGTATAACAAACACATAAAATAGAAATGCTCCGACCCTCTTACTTATTGTTTCCAGTTTTAAAGAATGGAAAAATCCCCTGAGGTCCTGCACCTTTCTGTGATGTGAACTTTAATTGGGCATCATTAGCCAGTAGGAACTACCAAAGGCTAAACTGTCACGGATAGAGATTTTTTTTTTTCTTTCTCAAACATTAACCCCTTAGTTTAACACTCTCACTTTTGGACCTTGAGCTCTGTGATTCTGTAGCTGAAGATGTGAGAAAAGAAGTGTTAGATTACCAGATATTGCTAAGGTTAAACGGTTATTTCTGTTGATGTTCATAAAACACTGACATGCTTTACAGTGATGGTTGAGAGACATGAAAGTTGAAATATCCTCAGATCATCACCTATTTACTGAAGAAGAAACAAGTCTTCAGTGTCACAAACAGGCTGAAAAAAAAAGTTGTCTGTGTGTACATGATTCCTTTCCCCACCCCACCATTAATCAGAATATTCCAGGAATACTGGAAGCTCACCAAGTGACAGACTCTTCTGCTCCGTATTGCACTGTCTGCAGACTCTCCCCACATGTGATCGTCAAGCTTTAAGGGAAGGAAAAATACCTCCACAGAGGGCCCCCTAGTGGAGGTTCTGAAGACAGGATATCTTGGTATCACACAGAACCTGCTTTCACCTGCTCTCAAATGATTGTTTGATGTTTTTCAGGACACCATTGAGATCACTGGAACTTTTAAACACCGAAAAGTGACCCTCATGGAAGAGGGCTTTAACCCTGCAGTTATCAAAGATGCCTTGTATTTCTTGGATGACAAAGCAGAAATGTATGTGCCGATGACTGAGCACATTTACAACGCCATTAATGATAAAACTCTGAAACTCTGAATATTACCAGGAGGGTAACTCAGCGTATTTCTAGAAAGAAACTGAATGGACCTAGTACAGCCACTTGATATAATCCCACTTTAATTTGATTGAAGATTGTGCAGTGCAATTTTTTTATGCATACCAGTAAGGAGAGACTTTTTAAAATTACACCCGAACCTTTGCAAGTGAAAAGATTTATATGTAATTGTTTTTCAATTTGCACCTACTGTTTGTATTTGCAAACTAAGCTTGTTAGAGGGAGGATGTTATTTTTTAAAATATGTAATAAAATAGATGAACACCAACATATGCAAAGGCACTTCTTCCTGACTTGATTCTAAATGCGAACGCTGAGCCTGACAGTATCATTGGCAATTTTTCACAGGTGTCCCCTTTATAATGCTAATGGCATTCTGAGTAAAAAGTGGTAAGGAGTTGGGAGGTGAGGGGGTAGGTTCCCAGTGAACAACCCAATGGAAATCCAGCTCTAGTGTAAGGCCAACCCTACCCCCAGAAGCATCCTGGCCACTGTCTACAGCATTAGCCAACAAGTGATAAAGCCACCTATAGTCTTTGAAGGAGCTTAAGTCTAGAGCATCAGAGCTCTATACATAAAAGGTATCCAGCAAACTTTTTAGCTATATCAAGGGTTGCAAACTCAAGTGGCTTCAGGATTTGTATTGGTAATGCGGATGAGAAGAGCAGGTCCCAAATGAACGTGGAAAACGTGGGGACAGCCACGACGCAGCTTCAGTCAGCTGATTATTGTCATGGGGCTATAGAGCCCAGGTACTTCCAAGATCTGATTATTCACAAAACAGAAATCCAGATATTTATGTGAATCTCCCAATTTTTAACATGTAAAGTCTCACATTTTTTATAATTTCCACTCACCCCAGAGAAAATGCAACTGTTCACCAGGGAAGTCCCAGAGGTCCAGCTCGCACCCCCAGGCTCACGTGCTCCTCAGTCTAGAGCTGGTTTCACTCCACAGCCAGTCTCCGGCCAGAGAGCCTATTCAAGGACCGAGGGCTTTGGGCGTGGCACAGGAGGATCTGGGAACAGCAAGGAGCTCTCTCAGACAGGCTCTTTGTCCTTACACTCAGCTGCCACCCTTTCTGAGTAGAACCCCATAAGCTCTGCATGTGTCAGTCACAGAGTTCCAGGAGCAGGTCCTTGGTGGCGGCCCTCAAGATGACATATTCCTTACTAGAGCTTGTCCTAGGTCACAGGAGCATCATGCTCACTAAGTTCACATCTAGGAAGTGTGACTCGAGTTCACCCCAGCCTCCCTAAAACAGGTAGAGTTTCCTTCCCTAGAGAACATCTTCAGATGACCAGGCGCTAGAAAGGAGCCCTAATTCTCCTTCAATTTAGTCCCTAAATTGAAAAGCCCCAGGCAAATGTATTCAGGGATTCTCAATGATACATGATGAGGGGTGGCCATCCCCACCCCCAACCCAGTATTAGAAATATGTTTTAAACTCTCTCCACTTTTTTAGAGGGGACTCCTAAGAAGACTCATGACCAGAATCCCGCTCATTATGCCCAACAGTAAACATTCCCTGAGCACTTAATATGCATGAGGGACTTGAGGATGGCCTAAGGAAAACTCTGGATATCACTGCATCTCTGTGAATTTAGGCAACAATTTAGAACAACTGTTGCTTGTGGGTCAGCATTTGGGAACTTTTGCAAAATTCTAGGTATCTCTGCTTTTGCTTTGCAAAATTCTAGGTATCTCTGCTTTTGCTTTATTGATCTCCCTGTGAAAATTTTAACCCAAGTGATGGGAAATAGCCCAGCCTTTGCTTTTGAAAGTATAACATTGTGCAATTGTGTTACCTGGAATCTTGTTAAAGTGAATCAGGTTGTAAGCAGAGATTGTTAAAGCTGTGATGTCATTCTGTGTCACGGGGGACATCTTTTTTGGGTGACAGGTCAGCACTTACACCAATATCCAGAACAGTAGTGTTCTGGAACCAAAGCCTGCTGGGGCCTGACCACCTTTGACCCACATCTTTGACTTCCCAGTTAGAAACTCAGAAACTCTCCCTCCCAGCCGGAGGGCTTCCTCAGTCTCTCGCTTCCCCAAACCTCCGTGACTGAGGCCAGGAACCACAGCTCTATTGGGACAGATAGAGACACCAGCACGATATCCTCAATACCTGGGTTTGCATATGTGTAAACAAAATCAAGCCATCCTGTGACATAATCAACTTTAAAGACAGATTTTTCTCTTTTAAAAGGGTCAAAAATTGTGTCCGTAGAAATGTCTGTACAAGTCATCTTCCTCATTTGAAAGTACGAGTTTTTTTAATATGCTGATACCCATGTAAATCATTCAACAGATCTCTGATTTCAGGTGTATTGTTTGGAGACATATAATGAGTCTCCAAACCAAAACTCATATAATGAGTCTCCAAACCAAAATAATTTGGGGGTAAAACTAGTAAATGTCATCATCTGAAATGGAAGCTAACAAGAATCAGTATAAAAACAGTGACCCTCCCTAAGAGATGATCTGTTACATGTGTTGCTCGTTCCTACATCAGCTCTACGAGCATTTAGTGGGTCCCCGCTAAGGACCAAGAGATGAGCTCAGCGCAGTATGATGGTGTTTTCCAAGCCTCTATCTGGGAAGTCATGTCAGGGTTTCAAAGAAAGCTGACTGGAAAGACCCCTAGAAGGAAGGCCAGAGTCTTTTCCATGTGTTTGAACTTTTCAAAAATAATTATTTTGTCACTGCAGTTGGCGGGACTGCACGAAGACTGTAAAGAGACAGCTAACAGGAAAGGTGTCCCTCAGCATCACTGCGGCACTGTTCCAGGGGAGGCGGGCCGACTGGCCAACCCAGGTCTTCTAGTTGATGTGGGTGCCGTCTCCCCAGAGCGCACAGAGCGCCATGTTGTAATATGGATATATAGCTGATGGTGCATTCCATTATGATTGGCAATTTCCCTCTGCACAGACGTCATTCTTCTATGAAGCTGTAAGCTCCATGAGAGTAGAGAGTCCATCTATTTTCCTCATCATTATATTCCCAGTGCCTGGCACCAGGTAGGCAATAATTATCCATTGCTTTTTCATCAAGCAATCCTGATAAACAACTGGTTCCCTATGCAAGCTTTGCTATATGTGCGTGGGCACTGGAGGAGGCATGTTGGAGGCAGAGAGGATGAGCTAAATAGATGGTGTGAGTCTCCTAGTTCAGGCACAGCAGTGAGTCTCAAACTTGAGCACTGATGAACTGGGAGACTGGGATTGACCTATATACACTAATATGTATAAAATGGATAAGGAATAAGAACATGCTGTATACAATAAATAAAAAACAATTCAAAAAATACCTTAACTCTTAAAGGTATTTTTCAATAGTTGAATTTATAATGAAGAGAGTGACACTTTCATCATAATAGTCATTAATCTAGAGAAAGAATTTTGTAAGAGAGGACTTAGGAGATTGATATAGTCTAAAATAAACTATTTAAAGCTTAAAATAAAAAAGAAAATTGAGCACTGAGAGTCACCTTCACCAAGAAGTTTTATTAAGACAGAATGATGGGCCCATTCCCCAGAGTTGAAATTAGAATTGGAATTTGCAGTTCTAACAAATTCCCAGGTGATGCTGGTGCTGTTGATTAGGGGCTGCATTTTGGTGAACCACTGACAGACAGAAAAACATCCCGAGTTACACATCATGTGTGCTTAGTTAGTACTTCACTTCCTCGGACATGGATTATCTTTTATTAACTGAAGCTCAGATCTTAGATCTGGTGGGACTCAAAGTGCAGGCATCAGGAAAGGCCTAGTAGAAAGCAGCACTTTGTCATCTTCAGCCTGCAATTGTTCTTGAAAACTCACATTAACAGTGTCTATTTACTAGATACACAAATACGTATTATTTGCTACAGCAGAACTAAAAGCAATCCTAGAGAGTGTCTAGTCAAACCTCTTTGTCTGATAAAAGAAAAAAAAAAGCCTGGGGAGGTGACGTACATGCCTAAAGTCACACAGCTCATTGGCATCGCTAAGCTCCCGCCTAGCACTGACAGAAGACCGGAGGGTGGTCCCAGACCAGCAGCATCAGCATCAGCTGGGAGCTTGTCAGACATGCAAATGACCAGACCCCACCCCAGACCTACTGAGTCAGAACCACTGGGGATAGGCCCAGCAAGCTACGTTTTAACAAGCCCTGCTGTTGACTCTGAAGCAGGCTCAATTTGAGAACCACTGGCTTGGAGCAGGGCTTCTCAAGTTTTAAGGTGCATAAGAAGCACCTGGGGATGCCACTGCTTCTACGGCCCACATCCCTCGGAACGGCAAGCAGCTCTAGAACAGTACTTCTCAAACATTGCTGCACATTAGAATCACTTGAGGAGCTGTCAAAAATCCCAAAGCCCAGGCCCATCTCATAACAATTAGATCAAGATTTCTGGGAGTGAGAGCCAGGCATCATCAGTACTTTTTAAAAAGGCTCCCAGGTGATTCCAGTATGCAGCAAAGTTCTGCGACCGCCAATTGAGAGCAAGGGTAATATGAAACTATAAGGTCTTGGCAAAGATTCTCTCCCCGACCAAACTCTACCCAGGCTCCTCTGAGCCCTCCTCCCTACTAGGCCTCAACCTTGGCCTATAAAGACTTGGACAAAACAGTATCATAATTTCTAACAGCTCAAGGCCACACCCCTGGGTTGATCCTACACCCCCTTAAAATGCCTGCCTGAGAAAACACAAGGCTGCCAAAAGATTTACCGTTTATTCCAGCCAACACCTGAAGATAGGGCCCCTGTCCCCCAGCCTCTGTGGGAGGGTAGGAGGCTAACTTCCATAAGCATCAGTTAGCAAACCCAGATGGGCTTCCCATGGACCAACCCCCTCTTCCTGCTTTTTGTAATTTTTCACTTCCCTGACTCTACTAAGTCCCTGCGTGCCTCCTTCCTGTTCCCCCATTCTCCCTCTAAAATGCCCAGTGACCGCTGAACAAATCAAGTTGAGCCCAGTTCACGCCAGACTCTTTTTTCTATTGCAGTAGTTATTACTGATTAAAAATCTGTCCTTACTACTTTAACTAGTGGCCAGCTTTGTTTACCTTTAACACTGTTAATATAACCAATTTCAGAACCACTCCCTGTAAAAGCACCATCTGAAATGGAAAGAAAATAATTTTTTTGGCCCATGAACTCACCATGGGTAAGCTGCTTGTGAGCACAGCTTTTATTTGACTATAGTGTGCAGGAAAAATATATATACAAGTTCCAAACTGAGAGAGGGAACATTTAACAGCAGTGAAGGACTAGAGGGGTCTGCTGAATGGTGAACTTCTGATCAAGGACAACCGTGAACAGTATGGTCTGCTGGGAATAGCATGGGCTTTACTGAGGACAAGGAGACCCGGGTTTGCCCACGTATAAGCTGTGTGACCTGTGGCCTCCGTTTTCTCATTTATAAACTGTAAGCCACAGTGCCTAACTCAAGCTGTCTGCCTTCATACCAAGGGCTCCTCCAAACTCTTTTTCTCACAAAGTCAAATCTTCAGCATACTAAAAAGCAAAATCCCTAAGTACATTCATTTAGGTTCCAGAACATGCCCTGGTTAGCTAATCCTTATTTCAGTGGTCAGCAAAGGAAACCATAAACAAAATAAAAAGGCAACCTATACACTGCAAGAAAATATTTGCAAATGACACTACCAACAAGGGCTTAATTTCCAAAATATAAAAGCAGCTCATACAACTCAGTAACAAACAACCCAATCTAAACAGACATTTCTCCAAAGAAGACATACAGATGGACAAAAGGCACATGAAAAGATGCTCAACATCACTAATCCTTAGAGAAATGCAAATCAAAACTTCATTGAGGTATCACCTCACACCAGTCAAAATGGCCATCATTAAAAAGTCCACAAACAATAAGTGCTAGAAAGGATGTGGAGAAAAAGGAACCCTCCTACACTGTTGATGGGAACGTAAATTGGTGCAGCCACTATGGAAAGCAGTATGAAGATTCCTCAAAACACTAAAAATAGGGTTGCCATATGACCCAGGAATCCCACTCCTGGGCATATATCTGATTAAACTATAATTCAAAAAGATACATACAACTCAATGTTCATAGCAGCACTATTTACAATAGCCAAGACATAGAAACAATCTGAATGTCCATCGACCGATGAATGGATAAAAATGTGGTTCATATATACAATGGAATATTACTCGGCCATAAAAAAGAATGAAATAATGCCATGTGCAGCAACACGGATAGACCTAGAGATTATCATACTAAGTGAAGTAAGTCAGAAAGAGACAAATACCATATGATATCACTTATATGTGGAATCTAAAATATGACACAAATGAACTTATCTATGAAACGGAAACAGATTCACAGACATAGAGAACAGACTTGTGGTTGCCAAGGCATGGTGGGGGGAGGATGGTTTGGGAATCTGGGATTAGAAGATGCAATCTATTATATATAGAATGGATAAACAACAGGTCCTACTGTATAGCACAGGTAACTATATTTTACCCTGTAGTAAACCATAATGGAAAAGAAAAACAAATATTTCAGTGGTCAATTAAGTGACACAGGATATGCTTTTTTCAGGGACAAGCACAATTTATTTCCACATTATATTTCATGAAACTTGAAAGTTTCAGTGTCACAAGCTAAACCACAGAAGCTGCCTGTCAATACACCACCCTAGATCCTTTCTCTCTGACCAGCGTGCTGGAATCTTCTGGATCATGCTGGCTTAAACTCTCTATTTGTATCCTATCATAGGTCATGAACATCTGTGAGAATCTGATAAGAAATCATTGGCTTTCTCCCAAGAAAAATGCACATAAACATAAGCACATAAATTCAGCATACAATTTTGAGGGCTTCAGAGACTCCCTGAAACACATTCATGGACCCTGGCTGAACCCCCTGGTCTAAACTGTTGCCTGCAGAGGGCAGCAGGGCAGCTGGAGCCCACATTGAGAACTGCATTCAGGAAAGTTGGGGACACTGTAGAACTTGATTAGTTTTCTGAAGGCACTTTTCTTTAGCATCATCATCTCTTCTGGAAACCTAGAAAAGATTCTGACCCGGCAGGAGCCGCCATTCTTCACAGAGCCATCTGTGGGCAGTGGCTTCTGATCGCCTACAGGCACGCTGTTGCAACTGAGGGAACGCACTGCCTTCTTATTCTGCACAGACAAATAATTGAACAGGAAGGAGGACAGCTTGTGCTTGGTGAGGTCTGGGGCCTCTTCTGAAAAGCAGTCATCAAGTGGGTCCAGCAGGGTTTCAAGGTGGCGGCTGCCTTCCCCTCTCACGGGACTGGCTCCCACATGTGGAGGCTGCTTGATGACCTTCCTGGCCTGGTCTGGGTCATCTCCTGCCCTGCTGACAGATGGAAAGGACAGCTCCTTGGCCAAGGCTCTGGGGCCCCTGGTTTGGGGGATGAGGTTCCCCCCCTGAGGGCTAGGCTGGGAAGTACAATGCTGACTCAGGATGAGAGTGGCAGCATCATGAATGAGATTCCAGTCTCTCAGGATGTCATCCCTGGTGGTGAACTGGGATGTCACAGTGAAACGGATGATCAACTTGTCCTGGATAGTGGCTGGGATGAGAAAGAGACGGCCAGCTTTAGCTATTTCCTTTAACACACTTTCTGTGAGGCAATTAGGACCCTGTTTGAAGGATAAAGAGAAGTAAAGTCTGTATCACATTCCCTGTAAGCATCTCCAGAAGCCCAGTATTTACATTTCCAAGAGGCTGAAAATTACCAAATAACATCCTTCACATGAGATGGAAGATGGCATTACCTTTAGACGAAAAACCACCAAACCAAGGTGCCTCTTGGCAGGAATTTCAAAGAAAGGTTCGTTTCTGACCAGAGATTCAAAATACTTAGCCATTTCAGTACCCTGGAATTGTGAACATCGAGAGAACTGAGATTAATAACAGGCAAGAGACGACCGTGCGTAAACTTCCACACTATTAAACGGGTTTAAACCAGTCACATCTTTGAACCAAAGAGACCTAAGTGGCTTCTGCCTGATTTTCTTCTCCATTTGATTTTGCTCATATTCCAAACTATAAAACCTCCAATGGCTCCCTATTTCTTGTCACATTAGCTCCACTCTGAGAACTCATGTCTCAGGGGCCTCTTTCAATCCACTCTCAGAACCAGAAGGCTCGTGGGATCCTAGTTCCCCCACCAGGGATTGAACCCGGGCCCTCGGCAGTGAAAGCGTGGAGTCCTAACCACTGGACCACCAGGGAAGTCCCAGAAGACATGTGCTTTGCCATCAAGGATATGCCCTCATATCCCGGCTTCACATATCTTGGCTTACAGACAAGCCAAGAGGGCTAGCAGGGGCCACAACCCAGACCAGGTTCTGCATTCCCAGACAGGTGCCTCTTACGGGCTACAAATGCTCAGAGGAAGAGACTTTTGTTTCTCCTGTACATAAAGGCACCATGTGAGCTGTCAGCAGCCCTGCCCCCATATCCTAAGTTGACATCTTCCCCTTGCCTCTCAGACCTTTTCACCTCAAATGCCCCTCATCCCCTTTTTTCTGACATTCCACAAAGAACATATTTTTACATATCATACCCATGTACACCATGGAGAAGGCTTTAAACCTGTTTAATGGGTACAGAGTTTCTGCTGGGGATGATGGGAAAAGTTCTGGAAATAGACAGCAGTGACAGTTGCACACATTGTGAGTGTACTTAATGTCACTGAATTGTATGCTTAAAAATGGTTCAAGTTGTAAATGTTATGTTATCTATATTTTACCACAATAAAAATGTTTTAAAGCTTTGTACCATATTAATCTTTCACTGAAGTTATAATTTTTTAATTTCCTCTTTTTTTTTACTTAGTATTACTAACTAAACAAGGACAGGACTTGCCCTTTCTTTCATTTTTAAAAATTTCTCCAGGAATCCAGAAGGATCTCAAGAAAATATTTTCTAAGTAATGGCTATCACCTGGTTCTCATACTGGGTACTCTATTTCAAGAGAAGTCAAAGGGTTCAGCTAACAAGTTGCTACAAACCCGATCCAGAACCACTTTCTCTCTCCACTGCATGGTCTGTTTAAAAGGGTCTCCAATCCCTACCCTAAGCATTTTTCATTGTCAAGTCATAAGGCCCTCTCTGGGAAAGCAGCCTGCTAAATGTTTTCTCACTGTTTTATACTTTTGCAGTTTACTTTCTAATTTTGTCATGATTCTCCCGTGTGCCTCCTTCCCTCCAGGCCCATTTCCATCCTGTCCTGCCAATTGTGAGATCTTTCTGTGTAAATGTTTCTCAAGTCTACATGAGTAAGACATCTCAGGTACAGATCCAGAATCAGGCTAGCCAAAGACCATGAAACTGATACTTCTGAGCAAGGAAAGAGAGCCAGAAGTCATCTTTGTTCAACCTCTTCATTTTCTAGAAGGAGACAAAGGAAAGTGGCGTCCCCAAGGTAGCAGCGGCAGAATGCAGGTCTCTGGTCACCAAGCACACCCCCTGCCATGCTCTGTTGTCTCCTGTAACACATGCTCTTGGCAACAAGAGAGAAGAGGGGCCAGAGGAGAGAGAAAAGAGCACAGGCAGCATCCCGCCACCAGAAACCACCTACCTTTATGGGAGATGAAAGCAGGGCTACAACCAGTGCCCTGTACCATCCTAGGGCAGAGGCGGGCAAACTGCGGCCCCCAGGCCAAATAGAGCCCCACCTCCTTCACACCCATTTTTTGTAAATAAAGTCCTTTGGAACACAGCCACGCCTATTTGTTAATGTACTGTGTATGGCGGCTTTTGTGCTACAATGACAGACTTGAATACTCACAACAGAGACCATATGGCCTGCAAGGCCAAAAATATGTACTATCTGTCTTTAAAAAAATAATTTACAAACCCCTTTTATGGTAGGTGATAGGAGATGATGGTGACGACAATGTTGAATTATTATCATTGGAAGAAGGAAAAATTGGAGGAGGAGGAGGAGAAAAGGAGAAGAAGAAGAAGAGGAAAGGGGAAGGGGGAGGAAAAGGAAGTGGGAATAGGAAATATTTGAGTACTTAGTGGAATATTAGGTCTTGCACTAAGTAAGGGCTTTATGTGTATTATTTATCATCACCATAAACCTTTGAGAGAGGTATTATCATTTTCTCATTTTATAAATTAGGAAGGCAAACACGGAAAGTTTAAATAATTTGTCCAAGGTCACCAAACAGTAAAGGGTAGAACTAAAATATCAAACTCATATCCCATTCTCTAAAGCACTAATCTATAACAGGGAGATACACAACTTGGTTTTATATGACTTTCAAGAGCTCACATAATAGAAAATAGCCCAGAACTGTAAAGAAAGGAGGCCCTCCTCTCTTAAGCAGGGCAATTACCATCTCTGAGCCTCACCCATAAAATGGGGTTCATCAGGATGACTGCCCCAAGCATTGTTGTAAGAACCTAATGAAACCCTATAAGTTATTTCTTTAAGACACTGTGCAAGTAAAAATAATTATGATCGCAGTCAAGCTGGAGAGATAAAATTAACTCACATCAAACAACTTCATTTTAGTTCCACCCTTTACTTTTGTGGGACATTGGTAGCTTTTAGAGCTCAGTTTTGTAGGTGTGCTTGAGTAGGTGGTCCTAGGAATGCCGAGCAAGCAGAGATGAGGGCAGATGGAATAGTCAGGGAAGCTCCTGGGAGAAGCGGAACTTAATCCACTAGCAACATTTGGAGAAGAGAGGGCAATGCAAGAGGGCAATGCACAGGTGAAGGTGCAGAGGCACACTGAGGATGGAGCTGGAACGGGTCAGTGAGAAGCCTGAGCTTAGAGGCTGATAACTGGGTCCTCGAAAGCCGGGCCCAGGAGTCTGGGCCTAGTGTAGGCGAAGGGGAGCCGATGGGAATTCAGGGCTTTGAGTTGGGAGAGGCAGCATGAGGGTAATTAGCCAGCACCTGCACGTTGAATACCCAGTCCTGAGTTGGAACCAGATGATAACCTGTAACCTCCAGCACCTCATCCCCCAGCTACCTACTTCCCGTCTTGAGTCTGAGGATAGAGAGAGAGCAAAAATGCCTAATGTCCCTGGGTGACAGCCACTCACTGATAAACATCCAGTTAACCAACACCTTGATGTTGATAACAAATGTAAAGTTACCAACAGTAAGCCAATCATACATACTGATTCAACCACTGCACTTGGCCTTGTGTTTGCTTAATGAGGATGGAATTCCCTAGAGGAAATGTGGCCAGGGAAAGACACGCAGAGGAACAAAGGACAACATCTTTGGAGTAACCCTCTTGTATTTATCAATAACTTTGTCTTTCTCATAGGCACTCATAAAAATGAGAGAAAATTGCTGCTGACCAAAATTCTTAGTTAAGTTCCACCCCTTCCATGAAGCCTATGACAGAGAGACTGTGCCTGTCTCATTCTCCTCTGGGTCTCTTTCCTAGCACAATAATTGTGTGGTTGAATTGAGTTGAAATAAATTGTACCAAATATGCCTTCAGTAAATACCTCTTGACATCATGCAGGGATGTTTGTTCCAGACTTGCAGGTCTACATGTCCAAGCCAGGCGAGCCCTGTTTCTGGCATAACCATAATAGTGACTAAAATTTTCAGACAGCCATGACAATCAGAGTAATTTTTTAAAAGATAGGTTCCTACCCTGGCCACAAGCTGCCCTTTGATTTACTTTCTATTTCCTTCTCTGCAAACTAGGCTCTCGGGCCATCCCTCCCCAGTGCTCGATGATAGCAGAAGGGATGGTGAGACAGTCAGGTGGGGGACAGACACCAGACAGCCCTCAGTGTCATGTTCGGCTCAGTGATCCTCTAGCTAGCAAACAGACGGCCGCCCTGAATCATCAAGTCCCGGGAGCTCACAAACAGGCCCAGGCACCTGAGGCATACATCACACATCCCCCTGGGAAAGGTCTGCAGAGCAGAAACCAGCCTTCCTCCCCACTAGGCCACAAAGCGAGCCTGGGCTCCTCCCAAGGCCTGCCCACTACATACATGTCTGATGTGCGCTTGAAGATTCTTCACCCCGAAGGACCGGATCACAAACCAGAGTTTAATAGAGCGAAACCGCCTGCTCAGGGGGATCTGCCAGTGCTAGAACAAAGGAGCACAGTGCCATGGTTAGAGACAGGGACCCCTGCTCCTCCCACACACACTCCTGAGCTTTATCATCTGTTGTCTGCCCAACCCTCCAGGGATGCACAGTGTCACCATGATGCCCGAGGCTGTTGCTAAGGAGAAGCCAAGGCAAGATACACAAAGGCTACCTCGTCATGTGACCAAACCCTTGTCCAAGAGCAGCACAGGTAGAAACCAAGTCCATGACCCTGGACCAAGGAGAAGACACTTTGCTTTAAATGCTGCTTTAAAAATTTCATCCCATAGAGTGTTCTGCCTATGTTTTCCTCTAAGAGTTTGATAGTGTCTGGCCTTACATTTAGGTCTTTAATCCATTTTGAGTTTATTTTTGTGTACGACATAAATCACAGCAAGATCCTTTTTGACCCACCTCCTAGAGAAATGGAAATAAAAACAAAAATAAACAAATGGGACCTAATGAAACTTCAAAGCTTTTGCACAGCAAAGGAAACCATGAACAAGACGAAAAGACAACCCTCAGAATGGGAGAAAATATTTGCAAATGAAGCAACTGACAAAGGATTAATCTCCAAAATTTACAAGCAGCTCATGCAGCTCAATAACAGAAAAACAAACAACCCAATCCAAAAATGGGCAGAAGACCTAAATAGACATTTCTCCAAAGAAGATATACAGATTGCCAACAAACACATGAAAGAATGCTCAACATCATTAATCATTAGAGAAATGCAAATCAAAACTACAATGAGATATTATCTCACACTGGTCAGAATGGCCATCATCAAAAAATCTAGAAACAATAAATGCTGGAGAGGGTGTGGAGAAAAGGGAACCCTCTTGCACTGTTGGTGGGAATGTAAATTGATACAGCCACTATGGAGAACAGTATGGAGGTTCCTTAAAAAACTAAAAATAGAACTACCATATGACCCAGCAATCCCATTACTGGGCATATACCCTGAGAAAACCATAATTCAAAAAGAGTCATTGCAGCTGTATTTACAATAGCCAGGAGATGGAAGCAACCTAAGTGTCCATCATCAGATGAATGGATAAAGAAGATGTGGCACATATATACAGTGGAATATTACTCAGCCATAAAAAGAAACGAAGCTGAGCTATTTGTAATGAGGTGGATAGACCTAGAGTCTGTCATACAGAGTGAAGTAAGTCAGAAAGAGAAAGACAAATACCGTATGCTAACACATATATATGGAATTTAAGAAAAAAAATGTCATGAAGGACCTAGGGGTAAGACAGGAATAAAGACACAGACCTACTAGAGAATGGACTTGAGGACACGGAGAGTGGGAAGGGTAAGCTGTGACAAAGCGAGAGAGAGACATGGACATATATACACTACCAAACGTAAGGTATATAGCTAGTGGGAACCAGCTGCACAGCACAGGGAGATCAGCTCAGTGCTTTGTGACCGCCTGAAGGGGTGGGATAGGGAGGGTGGGAGGGAGGGAGACGGAAGAGGGAAGAGATATGGGAACATATGTATATGTATAACTGATTCACTTTGTTATAAAGCAGAAACCAACACACCATTGTAAAGCAATTATACTCCAATAAAGATGTAAAAAAAAAAATTTCATTCCAGGCTGAAATTCAAGATAGGGGCAATACGTTTTTTCTCTAAAAGAACCTCATCTACCTTGAATAGCAGAAAATAGAGTTTGATTTCTCTTCCCCACAAAAATGTAAAGTATAGGGTTCAGGAGCTCAGATGCTGGAGCCTCACAGACCTGGGTTTCTCCTCCATCTCTACCTCTTACTTGAGCATTGCCGCCTCACTGGCTCCTCGTGAGACAAAGAATGAACAGCACCTCCAGGGATGTGGTGTGAGGAGAACCAGGGTGAAGAGTTTCACAGGAAGTTGTCAATAAGTCCTGGCTATTTAGATGATAAAAATGTGAGCCACAAATCACAATGGTGTTTCTGCCTAGAACCAAGATGATTATTATTTAATTTCTCTGTCCTGACCTTATTTTTCCTGTGACGTTCTATGCCCTCAGGAGGACACCAGCCCTCAGACTGCAAATAAACATCTATATCTCGGCCTTTGTTAGACTAAAACTGACTCTCTGTTCCTGATGACCAAATTCAACAGAGCTTAAAGTTCAAGGTTTCGGGCACCAAAGGTCTGAAAATTTTCAAACCAATTCCAAATCGATTTCTCTGATCTGTAAACAGAGCAAAGGGTTTAGCACACATTTGCAATTATTCTGATGAGTAGTGTGATTTATAATGACCTCTTCCTCAAATGTCAGAAAGCATCACCACAATTTCTGTTGACAAAAAATAAATATTTTTCCCATCGAATATTTATCTGTTCCTCCACAGGATTGCCTAATCCTCAAAACTGTGCACACCTTCATCCTTTGTCCCAGTTTCCTGACCCAGGCACAGTTTGGACATGACCCCTTGTCCAACATCAACATTGTTGATGGACAATGTTTCTCTATATCAAGCACTAAGCCTTGGATTTCCAAGCAAAAAACTCCAGGGCTGAGGACCAGCATGGGGACTTTCTTTTCCCTGTAACAGGGAGATCGTCAACTCCACCCTTTGTTAGATGGACACTCCAGATGGAGACTAATGAATGGATAATAGTGGCCTCTGAAAACATTGTTTTCCAGATGGTTATGGCCAATTGACTACAATAATTCACAAGCCAATTAAATGAGAGGCAGAGATGATTTTAATTTTGATTTCTTTATAGTCTGACCATATCCCCAGCTGTTCCTCTTGTCAGTATTCCAAAACCAATCCATGCTGACCCAGCAGGGTGGTTCTAGCAGATATTTTTCTGCTGGAACAGGAAATTTGGACATGGCTCTTCATTAACTCAAGCCATTCCCAAGTCTCCTCTACATCCTTTCAAGGTTTTGCCGGTCTCACAGCCAAGAACAAGACAATTCCCCCTCCACTAGTTGGGGGGAGGTGAGGGAGCTTCCTGATGTCAGAAGAATCTAGCCCTGATTTTAGGTGGCTCCAGGGCCCAAGGGATGAAGTCCCTAAGTCTTCTCTCCCAGGATGCTGCTCTATTTCTGGCTCATCTCAAAATGACTGGGCTTTTTTTTTTTTTTTTTTTTTTGTGGTACGCGGGCCTCTCACTGTTGTGGCCTCTCCCGTTGTGGAGCACAGGCTCTGGACGCGCAGGCTCAGCGGCCATGGCTCACGGGCCCAGCCGCTCCGCGGCATGTGGGATCTTCCCGGACTGGGGCATGAACCCGTGTCCCCTGCATCGGCAGGCGGACTCTCAACCACTGCGCCACCAGGGAAGCCCTAGCTGGGCTTTTATTTAAAGCTTCAGCCACCTGGGTGAAAAAGAGCTTGGAGCAAAGGGCAAAGTAGCAGTGAAGACCCCCAGGATCATAACAGACAGCAGCTTCAGTTTTCTAGGAGTTTCTTCAAGACTTAAAAATTAAATCCATAGGATTAGAGGTGAGGGAAGGAAAAGATAAAGTAGCACATTCTGGACCAGTGCTAAGAAAAGTATAATTTAATATTTCTAGAAGTGATCTGGAAGAGAGAGAGCACTGTAAAATCTCCAAACTGATGGGAATGAACCACAAAAAGATCCTGAGATACCGTTGCGGACAAAAAACAAAAACACAAAAAAGTAACAGAAAATCCAAAATGGGCCAAGGGAAGAAAATGCTCTTAAGTTACGATGATCCAAGTTCACTTATAGAAAAATGGGCATTGGGCTCCCCTGGTGGTGCAGTGGTTAAGAATCTACCTGCTAATGCAGGGGACACGGGTTCAAGCCCTGCTCCGGAAAAATCCTACATGCCGCAGAGCAACTAAGCCCATGCACCACAACTACTGAGCCTGTGCTCTAGAGCTGGCGAGCCACAACTACTGACGTCCACGTGCCTAGAGCCCGTGCTCCGTAACAAGAGAAGCCACCGCAACGAGAAGCCCACACACTGCAACAGAGTAGCCCCCGCTCGATGCAACTAGAGAAAGCGCGTGCACAGCAACAAAGACCCAATGCTGCCAAAAATAAATTAATTAATTTAATTAATTTTAAAAAAAGAAAAGAAAAATGGACATTGTTTCACACTCAGGGGAGAAACCTAGAATTACCCCTAAAGATATCTGGCCCTTGGGCTGCTGTGAAAATTTCTTTAATTCAAAAAGTGCTGAAAACCCATCAGACAGGGCAGTGGAGATGAAAGAACCATTATTCTTCTATTTTTATCAACCTTTGGAGGGTCCTCCCCAACCACTACAAGCTTACTGCCTGAAATTCCAATAAAAAAGCTTTAAAAACAAAAATCTAAAGGAAGTGTGAACTGGTCCGAGGGAGAATGACCAATATAATCAAGAGATGATGCAGTGATTATTTTAGGACTAAAAAAGGGCAAGAAACTTTAGCCCAAGGAGAGAAGACAGAACCATCTCTTCACAAAGAATGACTCCCAGATGGCAGACATGGCTCTCTGTGCTTCACTGTATTAATTCATTTATTCCTCACAGCAAGCCTAACTAAGAAGCTAGTACTGTTATTATCACCCTCATTTTAGAGATGAGAAAACCTAAATAGCTTAAGCCAGTTGCCCAAGACCACACAAGTTAATAAATGGAGGAGCCAGAATTCAAACACAGTTCATCTGTGTTTAACCTCTTCGCTGTATAACAAATCTCTGCAGCTTAAAAGTAGAGCTTTTAGAAATATCACACCTACCATTTATTAAGCATGTACCACATTCCCAGTAAGAAGTGATCTACATGTATGTTCCCATTGCAGCCTCACAATACCCCGTGAAATCAGTGCCACCATGCCCATTTTGCAGATGAGAAAGTCAAGGCTGAGAGAGGTCCACTATGACTCCCAAAAGCCCACTGCTGGTATGGAATTCCAAATCAAGCTTGTCTCACTCGGCCTAGCCTTGACCATGTTATATGTAACTTATCAGTTTACATCCCTGTCTCCCCTACAATTAAAGGAAGGGCTCATCTTCAAACTGAGGAGTAAACCTGAAGAAGTTGTTTCCCCAAGAGATAGTACAGATTGAGAATGTGGGCAGGGCCTAGAGGTTGAGGTGCAGCTACTGGGCAAGGCAGGAATGCTTGGAGGCATCTAGAACCTCGGGAAGGATAACTATTGCCCCATCCCCACCGTGGAGCCTCCCACAGTGCCTCGATGGGGACAAAAGGATGAAAACAGTTTAAGGAAGGAGCCTCTTTTCCTATCCATGGAAATTCTCCACCCTGCCCTGCTGTTAGGGAGTGAGCAGAGAAGATTATCCAGGACAGAGGCAGAAGGGAATTGGGAGAATTTTTAAATGCCACAAATACTCAGGAAACTCGCATCCTACCTCAAAGGTTGGTTTCATTCTCTAGGGTTTTTAAAGTTTTTTGGGTTTCATTCTATATGCTTAGGCACAGCTTGAAACCAAAGGTACACAGTGGCAATATTATGGGATGGGCTCATCGGGTGAGGGAAGGAGACCCTCATCAGACTCAGGCCGTTTCCGTCTCAGAGGCTGCCGTGCTGCCCATTCCTGGCCACTCACCATGAAGTCGGTGGCCGCACCCGAGTCGGCGTGCCTGAGGTAGACGGGGTTCACGCTGAAGGTCTGCTGCAGCTTGTACTTGTCCTTGACCCTGTGGGTTGCCAAATGGGCATTAGTAGGTGAGGATGGCTTCCCCACAGGCTGGGAGCTTGGCTGCCACACTCACCAGAACCCAGTACAGTCAAAGTGCACCATCATCCACTTGGAAGGATTAAAGGTGAAGGAATCGGCGTACTCGATGCCCTTCAGAAACCCCCGGAACTCAGGGCACAGGAAGGCAGTGCCTGCGTAGGCAGCATCGATGTGGAGCCACAGCCCCTCGTTGGCACCTGAGGAGGCAAACATCACCTACTGGGGGTGGCACTGGGGGTGGGAGTGGGTTGCCACCAGCCAGCTAAAAGGCATCTCTTCTCTGGCCCATCCAGCTGGGGGGCTGCAAGGGAAGGGCTGGGAAAGGATGCCCATGGCTGAATGAGACACGGAGGCATGTGGACATGGGGGGAGGGTGTCAGTGCAAGGAGTGGGGCTGAGTGAGGCACGGCCACCCCTGCAGGGAGAGCCTACAGAGCCTCACCCTGGCCTTTTCTCTCACCGACCAGAGGGTCGACACCCTCTTGGCCTCCACCCAGAGCTTTCCGGAACAGAAACCAACTTACCACTGGCCCAGAGAGCAATGTTAATGCATCTAGTACAAATGTTAGAGAGGGGGTGTCTCTCTTTCCTAGTGGGTTTCTTGCTTGAGGATTTTGAACAATCACATTTGGGTTTCTTTTCTGCCTTTATCTCCCCCTCACCCCGTGGCTTCCCCTACCCTACCTTTTCATTTTCATTTTCTCAGCCTAGACTAGAAAATATTCCACTATGACTCACTCACCCTGTGTTTCAGATATGTCCTGCTTTAAGCAGATTTCAACATACAAGTGAGAGAGTGAGAGACCTGAGGTCCTCCCACTGTTGCCTCTGAGGACAGGATGCAAGGGGGTCAGCTCTAACCCTTGGTCCCACCACTAGGAAAAGCAGTGACCTGGCTACCTGGAAGAAGATACTCATGACCTCTGGTGGCTCTTCCTACGCTCTGTGCATTGACCACGGAGGGACCAGAGAATTGCACTGAGCTGCTTCCAGGCTCTTGCTCTAGGGAACATTTTAAAACTCATTACTTGTCTTCCTAGCCAGACAGGGCAGACACTTACAGATGGGGCCCAGCTCTGACAGGCGGTCAAATGCACAGACCCCAGTGGTCCCCAGTGTGGCACAGACCTGGAGGAAAACAGAGGAAGTTAACATGGGAAGGTGGGCTCGTGTGACACATTTGGCCTGAAAAAAAAGATTTCTTCACAGATATTATCAACCCCACCCATTCCACTAGAACAGGGTATGATTCACACTGTATTTTACCATGACCCACAGTAAGAAATACATTTTGTATAGCAACCTAGGACATATACACATGTGTATTTGAAATAAAAGTTTTACCAAACAATGCATATTCTCAACACAGGAACGTACTCTCATATTTTCCATCCTATTTCTTTTTTCTTCTTCTTTTAATGTTGGTTCTGACCCACAAAATTTATTTCCTAGCACACTAACTCATAATTTGTAAGACACTGTATTTGAGGACCTTTCTGCTCTTGTTTGCAGCACGTTACTTACCTGAATTCTGACAAAACTCCTTCCTCACCTCCCAGCTCTATCATTCTAAGCTCAGAACATGGTCTGACTTACAAAGACAGGCACCAAGCCCTGCGCTCTGTCTTCCTCGATGGCTTTCTGAAGAACTTCCCCTCGGAGTGAGAAGTTGTCATCCACAGGCAGAAATTTCATCTTGACCAGAGAAATCAAACCAGCCTTTTCCACCGAGGAGTGGGCCTAGAATGACAATGGAAAGCTGTTAGCAGAGTCATCCTGGAATGAGCACTCCCAGAAACTGCTGAAACCAGACGAAGGGAAGCAAACACAGCATTTGACGTTTGTCTTCCTCCAGGGTTCCTTGGACAACCTCTGAGGCCTGGGCTGCCCTGAACCCAGCGGGCTCATGTCTACAGGGAAATCACTCAAGGACTAAGACTCCAGAAGCCAAGCCCTACCTGAAGGTTTGGCTTATGTTGGGCAACTCACCTGGTCGGAGGCATAGGCAACAAGCCGGGCGTTCAGGGAAGACTCATCTGCCCCGGGCTCAGACGCTTTTATTTCTAGGATTTTGTTCTTCCTTGCTGCCAGCAAGGCGATCAAGGTGGACTCACTGACTGTGCTCTGCAATGGAAGAAGGTTCCCAGTGGCAGCCTCTCCATGTAATCTCTTGGCAACTGCCCCAGGTTTTGTAGGGGTGTGTGTGTGTGTGTGTGTGTGTGTTTAATAGCTATTCCTGAGGAAGTACACAGCTCCTGCCTAAGGAGTTGCCCTTCCCCCCAGCTCACATGCCTATTGTACATTCTACATTCACAACTTCCTATGCATTCCTGGGACACCTCCCTCTCCTATAATTTTCAGGGAAGTCATGAAAGCAAATTTTCAACATCTTTATTAGGCCACAAAGACCAAAAAGAGAACGTTCAGAGAATGCTAGATACAAGTCTGCTTGTAGATATGTTCGCTCCCCATGTTAAAAAAAAAAAAAAAAGAACTTTCAATGTATTAGGTGTGGAAATGGAGTTTGTTTCCACAGAGATATCCCAGAGAGAGAGGGTCCTGGCCTACTTGAGAGATAACTTTGGCCTCAGTTTTGCTGCTGATGGCTCTTGTGATCTTGAGCTAATATTGCCCCTCCAGAAGGCTCGTTTCCATTTATAAAATAGAGAGCATCCCTTTAGCTGCCTACCAGAGTGGGAGTATTGATTAACCAAAAAAGGGTTGGGTAGGATTTTGCTCTGGCCATGATTGTGGGAATCCTGGGGGCCACCTCAGCAACTTCACAGAAATCTTGATGGTTTCTCATCATTCATTTGCTCAGTCTTTGGTGTCTTTGCTTCTTGAAATCCTTAGGTGACCTACAGCTGATTGCTCCCTGCTCAAAAGCCTAGAGACCATGTCACAGGAAATGCTATAGACCAGATCCCACAAGATATTCAGTGGCTGAAAATTGCTCCACAATAAGGAAGCCAGCAGAATAGTAATAATAATATAATAAGACCACCTTCCATCTGTACAGCTATTCACAGTTCACAAAACACTTTCTGCTATCGCATTTGCTCCTTATCAAACCTGCGACACTTGTGATTCCTGTCTACCTATGAGAATAGTGATGCTCAGAGAGGTTACAGAACTAAACCAAGTTCATGTGGCTGATGGATACAGGAGAAAGCATGGTTTGGATTTAGACAGGGTCAGGTTTGAATCCTCATTCTTCCACTTACCAGCTGTGTGACCTGGAGCAAGTTTTTAACCTCTCTGAGCTTCAGTGCTCTTATTTCAAAAATTGGGGATGACACTATTTACCTACAGGGTTCTTGAGATAATTAAATGAAAAGCAAGATCATGCCCAGCAGGCATTTAGCATGTTTTTCCAGATATAATATTGGAAGCTATAACTATCTGCTAACAACCCAGAAGGTCCACAACATGCCGTAATTTGTCTTTCTTGTGAGGGTCAGATTTTAATCTTGGTAAAAGACTGGAGTGACAGAGGGAGTCACTTAGCTAGCAAATGGGCCCAGCAAACTTTCCAGTTCTCATCTCAGGGCAGCATGGCTATTTTTATTTAATAGAAGAAATCTTTGAATCCTCACATCCACCTTTTGAAGGAATTATTATTATTTCTCTATCTTATATATCATAAAATCAAGAAAATTACACATTACAGAATAATTCAAGAATCTGGGGGTTCTCAAAGGTCTCAGAACCAAACCCTCATGAATGGCAAGGGTTTATAGATGCAAAAGTACCTAACAGTGTGCACGGTCTACAGGAAGCACCCCTCAAGCTCCACTATGCTGCACTACTCTTGATAACAAAAGAAATATTTGAACAACTGTCATTTGACAGATACTCAAAAGACAGGATTATAAGATACATCAATCTATATTGTTAATTTCTCTCACTGCCAAAAATCTCCTGGACCTAAGAGGGAGGGAAAGAAGTCTCTACTTGCCTTCTCTTTTCCACTTACCATAAGGTGTAAAATGGGACAAGAGAGGGGAGATGTCAGATTATAAACTAAGAAACTTGAATCAAGTAATACTAGAAATGTGATAATGTGTTGACTTTTTAATTTTTTTCAAAGAAAAACTAAAAGAAGAGTGGAGACAGTCATGGCCATGGTATAAAGGCAATGGAAGTCAAGATGGTAGTGGCAACAAAGGTGGGAGTGGGGACTGTGGTGGAGCTGGTGGCGTCAGTGATGGTGGTGTCAGTCATGAGAGTTATGATGGTAATGGTGGTGGTGCTGGCAGGGACAGTGGTGGTGTGAGTGACATGGGGGAAACTCCATGGAAAACATGAGAATCACCCGGGCAAGTTTGGCTTATCTTTCCCTACTTAGTCCCTATGCTAGGAGGAGCTTTGCCAATGGACGTACCTGCAAGACGCCTCCCCCCTGGCTGCCAGGGTGGTGGTGCAGGAAGTGCTCTGGAAGTCCCAGCATTTTTGCCAGCCAGTCCATGACATTCATCTCCAGTTCCGTGCACACAGGGCTGGAAGCCTGAAAGAGGGAAAGCAATGTCATCTGGAGTGCCCCAGGGCACCAAGATGTCCCCACCAGCCCCAGAAACACATCCGTCTCTGCCTTGACCCTCCCCAGGCCTGTCTTGATCCTGAAGAAGGCGTCACTTTTAGATCCTGTGGCGTCTTCATCCTCTGCCAAACCAGAAAGGGGAAAGAATGTGGGGCTTTGGTTCATGCCATCCTCAATGAGGTGGATTCTCCTGCGACTCCAAGGCTCGATGGAAAAACAGTCCTAGAAATGACTGCTTCCATTTGGCCCCCAAAGTCCCTAAAATACCCAGCTGAAAAGCATTCTAAAGGCCAGGGGGAAGTTTTAAGACTAAGAAAGAAAGCACTTCCTCCCGGAAAAGATAGCAAGTCTCCCAGCTTCCAACCCACTCCACCCACACACCCCTACACACACACACACACACACACATACACACACACACATACGCACACACATACACACACACATCCTGTAACAGTTCAGGCTTAAAATAGAGAGCTGTTCTAGGAGGCTTGTGGCACAATTTAAAGCTGATTGGTGCTTAAGGGGTTATTAAGGGAAGCCTTAGGGCATATCCCTCACCCCTCAAAGACAAGAGCAAGGGGAAGGTTGTACCCACAGGCACCAAAGTGTTTAGAGAGTGTAACAAATTGTGGCAATAACCAGATCTTGGTCCAAATCTCATCTCTGTCTCATGAACTATGTGGTCTTGGAGAGATAAATTACTTAAGCCTTCATTTCTTAATTCGCCCCTACAAAATGGGGCCACTACTCATAATTTCACAGGGTTGAAGAATAAGATGAGATCATTTTTATAAAGCTTAAGCTCAAGTAATGTAGCCATTGTTAATATTTAACTTGAAACCCTGTTCAGAGATCCGGACAAAATATGTCTGCCCCAGGATTTCACTTCCTGCCATGTCCCCTTTTCCACTGGTTATAGCTGCAGCCATGGTTACTCACCCAGGTAAATCCCAAGCAGTTGATGGCATCAGCCAGCATGTCTCCCAGCAGTGATGGCCAAGAGGTGAGAGCTGGGTAGTAGGCGTGCATATGGGGGCTTTGCCAGTGTACCACCTGGAAGCAGAGCATGTACACAGGTGGCACCAGGGGCAGCTACCGGAGGCTTTCCTCTTCAAGAGACCCTCCCTGGCAAGGGGCAGCACCCACTCTAGAGACTGGCTGACACTTTTAAGACAACCAACGAGTGGCACAAATCCCTAAAAGTAAGGCATAGTCACAGTGTTCTTGCCACCCACGTTTCTCACATTCTGAACTAGTTCATCAGTGGAGCTTTGCACACACGCAGAGACCAGAAGGGAATATGCAAGATGAAAATTGCTATGGGAATTAGAGTTGTGGATTCTGGGTAGTGTTTGCATTAGTCTCCAAAGCTTACCCGCCGCACTGCTCCTACCCAGTAATAAGAGGAAGGGGAGACTGTGAGCTCTGGAAGAGCAGGTTGCTTGTCTCATCCAGTCTCTTGCAAAAAGTATCCAGAGTTCTTTGGACATGCACTCTTGCAGAGGGACAGTGTGCCTGGGTTCAAAGCTGTCCTTAGCTTCCCAGTGGGGATGGGGAGAGGAGACTAGAAGACAGAAATACCAGCCCAAGGGCATGGGAAACTGCCTCCAGGTTAACCCTTGAGCCCACAGTTAGATTAACCGGATGAAAGGAGGGGCCCGTGGACAGGAAGGGCCTCCTACAACTGCTCTCAGAAACATTTTCGGTGGCTCATTGGCCTCACTGATTATCTAATCTGGCTTCATCTCACTGTTCTACAATCATATCCTGTTCGTATCTGTGTTCATGTCTTTGAGCAAAGCTGTGTCCCCTGACAGGAAGGCACTTCTCATACAGATGGGACCTTCCAAAATCTGCTAACTCTTAGAAAGCCACTAAATATTCATTTCCTCCATTAACCCTTCCCCAGGTCCCCATCTGCCTTTGATCCCTTCCCCCGAGCCCATGGAATGTTCTCATTCGAGATGTTTCACGCTACTGAGAACTCATGAGATAACATTTTAGTGTATTATCGAGTTATTTCGTGTACACAAATCCCTTTAACCCTTTAAGAGCAAGGACGGTGTCCTGGACAGTGTGTATGGTAGAAGGAGCATAAGATTTAAGCCCAAGGACACAGGTTCCAGTCCTACCCCTGCCATAACCAGCTGTGTGACCCCGTAGACTTATTGTGAAGCTAATGAACTTAAGCGTCAAGGTCCCATGTTTGCATCGGTCTCTTTCAAGATCCATTCTTAATTTTTTTTCTTAAGGGGGCGGGTCCCAAATTTTTCATCCAATCCCCACTTCATAAAACCAGGATCCTCCCCTGTACCTCTCTCAACCTCAGTTTCTCATCATAAAATAAATCCTGTCTCCTGGGGTTGTTGTGTGGATCAGCCTGGGAGGAAATTTGTAAAATGTAAAGCACTAATGTTAACGGTAAGCTAATCACATGGTGATGGACATATCACATATCCTGACTTGACTCTTAGATAATCAGACCTCGTCCTCCAACCTTCACCAGGCAGACGGCCTCATAGGTAATGACAATATCGTCCACTTTCTATGCTTTATCTTGTTTAATTTTCACAGCACTCCTATTAGGTAGGTTCTAACGTTATCCCTGTTTTACAGATAACAGTTGGGGCTGGTGGAGAGAGACAGCATCCCCATGATCACATATACCTCATAGGGACAGATGTCAGAAACTCAGGGCTGCCTGACTCTGCAGCCCAGCACCTAAGCAGGGTGGCACCCTGCCTTCTCCCCTTGCTCTACTCTCCCTCCCTCATTAAGAGTAGGTGGGGTTTCTCTAACCAGGGCTGGAATTAAAGCAAAAAGACAGTTTTTCTTCTCCTTGTGTCTAGGAGGTGGCATGGAGGGGAAAATTAATCCAGTTTTAAAGGAGGCGCTGACCCTAATGAGAAAGCAAAGGGCCAACGGCTTTCAGGCCAACTCTCAGAGGCTGTTGCAGCCTGAGAGATGAGATGAAAGATTGGGTCTTCATTACTGATGTGATTAGTGACAGTATTTTGGAAACCCCAGAGAAGGACTTCCACCTCCTGGTCCTATCAAGAGGCAATTGTCTGTTCTAATAAGATACATAAGATAAGATAAGCCAGAGGAATGCTTATCAAAACAGACAGACCTCCTGGTCCAGAAATGAGCCTCTTTAACTGCACCCCCAGCAACTGCTGGAATTTCTTTCAGTCAAATGAATCAGCTCATTTCCATCTCTTCTGACAGCTGCTTTCAGTCTCACTACCAAATTACGGTTGGCCCCTCCACAGATTACATTTTACAGAATGAAATCCATGAGATATTCTTATTGTGGAGCTAGCCTCCCTGGTAGAGTTTTACTGATACCGAAATTTTCAAAATATGCTTACAAAATAGGCTGAATGGTCAGAGAGATGAATATTTGGCTTTGTACAAACTTGCCATCACTTTCTGTCTGTGTTTGAAATAAAACAGAAATATCCCTCCCACCACTGCCTCCAGGTGTATTTCTATCACATCTAAGTCCAAAGCTCTTTGGGGATGATGGGAGCAAATATCAAGTCATCCTGGGGAAGAGCTGCTGGACACACGTGGTTCATGACACCAGTGCCCCAAGCAGGGAGACCTGTGACTCTGGGAAGACAACTAACTTCTCTGAGCCTCAGTTTCTTCATAAAACATGGATCGTAAGGTCATTTGGGGATAAAACAAGCCAGTCCACCATGTGGCTAGTACAGTGCCTGGCACGTGGCGTGGAGCACAATAAAAGGCAGCCCTTCCGTGAGAGGAGGATGGTGCACTTTCAGTAGGAGCGCCTGGCCCAGCTCCTGGTGGTCGGGGACATTGTCACAGCACACGGCAGCTTCAGCACAAGCCCCAGGCTTCAGCCAGCCTCTGTCTGTTCCCTGGCCCCACTAGCACTGTCACCAGGCTATGCCCCTTGTCACTGAGAGTATAGATGATTCAGGGAAAGCTCCTTCCTACTCCTGAAAAGCAGTTCAATCAGGAGACCTCCCTTGGTTAGGAAGGACAGGGTTCCCACTTCATGGAGGAGAAAGGAGGGGGCTGACCAGGACTCGCTCAGCTTCCCGGCCCACCCAACCTGACAACCGGGGTACCCTCGGAGAGGTGTGCTTTGGCTTCCCTCCTTCCCTTTGGCACATCTCAGGATTCTGTAGGAGAGTTCCTTGGCTCTGCCAACGGGGGCTTCAGGAACCATCTCCTACCTCCTCTCTCCATCTTGCTTCCCACATTCGTCCTTCCCCCTCGGGCCCAATCTTCACTACTCACCTCATCCCATCCGACTTCCACCCTTCTGTCAGACAGGCCCTGGGATGCAGTTCTTACTCCGTCTTGCTCCCTACCCAACTCTACAGGTCAGCCCTGGCACCAGAAACCTAACTTCAGTCAAAGTCCTGGCCCTCCATATGCCCAGAAGACAGTCTGGGATGTCGGTGGCCAAGGGGCTGAGGGCTTATCTTAGGGTTACCCAAGGCTTTCCAGGCCCATCGACCCCCCCCCCCCACCTACACCCCGACATCCAGAATCACCCTGTGGTGACTGCGTCTCACCCCGGGCATGATGATTCGCTCAATGTCCCCAAAGATGCTGTCCCAGCTGTCGGGCTCCTCAGGCGCACTCTCGGGCAGCTGGGCCCGCAGGTAGCCAGGCCTCACATCCGGAGTCACCCGCCGCTCCTGCACGCTGCTCAGGTACTGGCAGATGTAATCCACCATCTCCTTTCCTACAAGGGAGGCAGAGAAGCCAGGCTCATGTCCCCTGACTGGGCCTGGCCAATGTGTGCCCGTCGCCCTAGCATCGGGATCAGGAGACTGGGTGAAGAAGGAGAAGGATTCATGGGCTGAATGGTGGAGGGTCTGACCCCCAGCAGACAGCTTGTCTTCAATTAAAAAATTTAAAAGTGTGCAAAGGAGTGAATGAGTGATGGAGGGAGTGTGTGACTCTATATAAATGAATAAGAGGGGAAATCTCCAAGGCATCAAGCTCTAACAACAAAGTAAAGGATTTCTTTTTCCTCCCCTTCCCTTTGCCATATGAATCTTGATCAGCTCTCCCACCTTTCTTTTCTTCTCAAAAAACAGAGGGTCTATGCATTCATCACCTTACAGATTCAGTAGAAGCGCTGCGGCTCTTTCTATCCAGAAATTGCACACACACCCCCTATACTCCTTGTTGGCACAGATGGCAAGCTCCCACACTAGGTTCTGATAAAAGGTAAGAAATGTATTTGTTCACCATTCCCATTGGACCAGTAATTCCCCACATTTTTGGACCCATGAACTTCTTTGAGAATCTGATTAAAACGGTAGACTTGTATACACACAATTTTGTGTGTAATTTCTGAGGTTCATGGACTCCCCAAAGCACAACCACAGGCCCAGACTAAGAACCCTGCACTAGCCTGAAATCTTGGGGAAATGCAGGGCCATGTCTTAACCAATTTATCTCCCTCGCTCTGCCTCCACCAATACCTCAGTACCTAGAACAGTTTTCAGATGCTCAACAAATTTTATCAAATGAATGAATAAAAGAATAAGGAAGAAAGACAGCCAAGTCGAATACTTGAAGCCACTGCAAATTGTCTATTCTTTCTTCCCTTTCATTTCTCCAGGAAAGGGTCTCTGTCTTCAGAGCCTCTGTCTCTTCATCTCTGTCTCTTTTTCTCTCTCTCTCATTGCTTCTCTTCCTCTCTGTGTCTGTGTCTGTGTGTTCATCTCCCCCTCTGTGTCTCTCTCAATATCTATCATTCCTCCCTAGTACTCACTAGCCTCCTTTTCCCCCTGCAAAAGAGCGAGAGAGACAAGGAAAGGGAAGCCGATGTCTTCCCAACTGCATCAGCTCATGCAAAATTCTTATAAGCAGGACCAGTCCCAGACAAAACTGTGAAAACTTCCAGCACCCTTCTCTCTTCTTTGTGCTCTCCTCCAACCCTCCAACGGCCCGATGCCTTTCATAACTGCAGCAGCATCCCTCCAGAGCTCTGAGAGCCCTGGACCTAGCCCTCCACTTACCCAGGGACCACATGGAATGTTTTTGTGTTCCACTCACAGGATAAACATCCACAGCCAATAAAACCAGCTCTCGGCTGAGTGCCTTTGGAAAGCAATGGAATAAGCTAATGTCCACTGAAGTGTAAAGACTGATAGTCGTTCAGCCTGGATGGGAGGGGAGTTTGGGGGAGAATGGATACATGTATATGTATGGCTGAGTCACTTTGCTGTGCACCTGAAACTATCATAACATTGTTAGCCGGCTATACTCCAATATAAAATAAAAAGGTTTTTTTTTTTTTAAAAAAAAGACTGATAGCCACTTAGTGAGTTATGTCTGGGTAGATGAAAGAGAGGAAAAGTTGGATTTTAACATGGGACCATGCCTTACAGCAAAGAAATTTTAGGCAAAATAACCTACTAGAGGGGATGAGGATATAAAACTTTATGGAGAGAGAAATTATAAGCAACTACTTACTTTCCCTCTTAGGACAGCCGTGCCTGAAGACAAGACAACCATTTGGTTTTGCTCATCACACAAGGCTTGAGACAGAGTAGGTGCTCTTTAAATATTTATGGAACGAATGACTAAATGAAAGAACTCTACAGACAGATTCACACATAGAGAAATGAAGAGGAAGGAAGATGAGATTTTGCATGACTGCAGAAGATTTAGGGAAATTCTTTTCTACTTCAGAACATGAATAATCCCCCTGTACCCATTTAGTATTTCAGAAACCCAAATCCCCTATTCCGTGGGAAAGAAGAAAGGAAAAGCCTGGCACAGTAGTGTGGACGCACATGAGAGTTGGTGTATGAGGGGGAGGATGAAAGAGAGGTTGAGAAAAGTTTTAAACTCTGATCCCACATTCCCTTCTCAGGAAAAATTTTGTGGAAGCCAACTCTCAGAAGGCAATTCTAACACTCCAGTCAAAAGGTACCCCAAAGGGCTTCCCTGGTGGCGCAGTGGTTGAGAGTCCGCCTGCCGATGCAGGGGACACAGGTTTGTGCCCCAGTCCGGGAGGATCCCACATGCCACGGAGCGGCTAGGCCCGTGAGCCATGGCCGCTGAGTCTGCGCGTCCAGAGCCTGTGCTCTGCAACGGGAGAGACCACAACAGTGAGAGGCCCGCGTACCGCAAAAAAAAAAAAAGATACCCCAAAATCTAAGCAGCAGTTCCTACAAGAGTGGCAGCAGGGAAGAGGGCCAGGGATGCCCGTGCTCACCTCTCCTTCTGTACTCCTCAGGCTCCAACATCTCCCTGGGGCTTAGCTCCTTCTCACCGACAACACGGAGGAGGTGGAGGGTGTGCTCCTGGGCAGCCCATGTGCGCCCTTTATTTAAAGGGTTCTCCTCTCTTCCACCTTAGCTCCGCCCTTCAGTGGCCCTTCCTCTATGTTTAATTAATTCCACCCCTCCTCCCCCCAGTCCTTGCTGGGAACAGCGACCACAACTTTAGCTGGTCCAGAGATCTAGGATAAAAGGCACCTCTAAATTAAACAGTGCAATTAGCAGGCAGCCTCCAGGTGGATATGGTAAAGAGCCCTCATTTCTTTCTGGTCCCAGATTCATACAAGAGGTCCCGAGCCTCACACAAAGCTCCCAGCTCAGTAGCCCAGAACAAAGGCAAGGGTGTGCAGAATAAGTGGCAAGGATTATTATCATTCCTGCCACTGCGTCCCTGTCCATGGCAGGGAGGGAGAAACAGGCACTTACAGCGATGCTGCTTTTCTGGCCACGCTGTGCTCAGGAACAGACAGACGTTATCATCTAACACGATGGATTTTTGTTGTTGTTGTTACTACATAATACTTATTGCTGTAGAGAGATGAGAAGACGCAGATAAGCAAAAACCAAAAAAACAAAAATTGAAACATCACCCAGATTTAACACGGTTAGGACTTAAAAGGCTGTGTATGCATGTGCTTGTAAAGGGATGTGCAGAAACTACTGTGGGGAGGGGAAACACTACTCTTGGAGCTTTATTTCTGAGTAAAAAGTGAGCGAATGCTTTCAGGTTGCCGAAGAGAACAGACTATTTGGTTTGTTTCCAATCTTCATCTTCCTTGTCCTCGGGGTGGAGTTTGGTGGTTACTCCTTCCAAGACATCGCCCCTCCTTCTCCTACTGCCAGGTCTCTGGCTGTTTGTCTCCTCCATCTGGCCCTTAAATGTGGGCATGCTTCAGGGGATTGCCCTCCTCTCATCTTTCTTCCTCGGTGGCCATACCCATTTCTATGACTTTAAATGCTACCAGGTGATATTCTTATAAGTATAAACCCTGTGTCAAATTTATACCATGAGGCCCTGCCAGCCTTCTGAGCTCCAAAATCTTACATCCAACTGCCTACCTGACAAATAAGCTTGCATGGCTCTTAGGCACCTCAAACTTAACATGTTACAAAACCGAATTTTAGTCTTTCTCCAAAAATCTGCTTCCCGTTCAGTCTTCCCCATCTCAGTTTATTGTATCTCCATCCATCCAACCGTACAACAGAATATTATTCCATAATAAAAGGGAATGAAGTACTGACACAAGGTACAACATGGATAAACCTTGAAAACACTACGCTAAGTGAAAGAAGCCAGTCACAAAGGGCCACATATTATAGGATTCCATTTATATGAAATGCCCAGAATAGACAAATTTGTAGAGACAGAAGGTAGATTACTAGCTACCAGAGTTTGACAGCTAAGGGGAACAGGGTTTGGGTTTTTTTTGTTTTTTGTATGGGAGGAGGGGATGGTAGTGATTAAAACGTTTTAAAATTATTGTGATGGTTACCAACTATGAATATACTAAATGCATTGAATTGGACACTTTAAATGGTGGGATTTACTATGACAAAGGAGACAAGAATATACAAGGGAGAAAAGACAGCCTCTCCAATAACTGATCCTGGGAAAATTGGACAGCTACATGTAAAAGAATGAACTTAGAACATTCTCTTACACCATATATGAAAATAAACTCAGAATGCATTAAAGACCTACAAGACCAGAGACCATAAAACTCACAGAAGAAAACATAGGCAGGACACTCTCTGACATGAATTTTAGTCATATTTTTTTTGATCTGTCTCCTAAAGCAAAGGAAATAAAAGGAAAAATAAACAAATGGAACCTAATTAAACTTAAAAGCTTTTGCACAGTACAGGAAACCATCAACAACGTGAAAATACAACCTGATGAATGGGAGAAAATATTTGCAAATGATTTGACCAGTAATGGGTTAATATCCAAAATATATAAATCAACACCAAAAAAGCCAAAAAATGGGCAGAAGACCTGAATATTTTCAAAATATTCTTCTTTTTCAAAAGAAGATATACAGATGGCCAATAGGCACACGAAAAGATGTTCAACATCGTTAATTATCAGAGAAATGCAAATCAAAACCAAAATGCAATATCACCTCACACCAGTCAGAATGGCCATCATCAAAAAGTCTATAAGTTGGGCTTCCCTGGTGGCGCAGTGGTTAAGAATCTGCCTGTCAATGCAGAGAACATGGGTTCGAGCCCTGGTCCGAGAAGATCCCACGTGCCTCGGAGCAACTAAGCCCATGCCACACCTACTGAGCCTGCACTCTAGAGCCCATGCTCCACAACAAGAGGAGCCACTGCAATGAGAAGCCCACGCACAGCAAGGAAGAGTAGCCCCCGCTCGCCACAACTAGAGAAAGCCTGTGTGTAGAAATGAGGACCCAATGTAGCCAAAAATAAATAAAATTTTTAAAATAAAATAAAAAATAAAAGATTCAGATTTTTCTTAATAAAAAAAAAGTCTACAAATAATAAATGCTGGAGAAGGTGTGGAGAAAGGGAACCCTCCTGCACTATCGGTGGGAATGTAAATTGGTGCAGCCACTATGGAAAATCGTATGGAGGTTCCTTAAAAAACTAAAAGTAGAGCTACTGTATGATCCAGCAATCCCACTGCTGGGCATATATCCAGAAAAAAAGAAAACTCTAATTTAAAAAACTACATGTGCCCCAACGTTCATAGCAGCACTATTTGCAATAGCCAAGACATGGAAACAATCCAAAAGCCCATCAACAGATGACTGGTTTAAGAAAATGTGGTATATAGATACAATGGAATATTACTCAACCATAAAAAGAATGAAATATTGCCATTTGCAGCAACATGGATGGACCTAGAGAATATTATGCCTAGTGAAATAAGTCAGAGAAAGATAAATACTATATGACATCACTTACATGTAGAATCTAAAAAATAAAGCAAACTAGTAAATATAAAAAAAAGAAAAGAAATAAATGGGAGGGTTTAAAGTATGGCAATCTCAATAACGCTATTGACAAAGAAGGAGAAGAAGAAGGGGGGGGAGGAGGGGGGAGGAGGGGGGAGGAGGGGGGAAGAGGGGGAGGAGGGGGAGGAGGAGGGGAGGAGGGGGAGGAGGAGGGGAGGAGGAGGGGGAGGAGGAAGGGAGGAGGGGGAGGGGGAGAAGGGGAGGAGGAGGGGAGAAGGGGGAGGAGGAGGGGAGGGGGAGGAGGGGGAGGGGGAGGGGGGAGGAGGAGGGGGAGAAGGGGGAGGAGGAGGGGGAGGGGGAGGAGGAGGGGGAGAAGGGGGGAGGAGGAGGGGGAAAGGGAGAAGGAGGGGGTAGGGGGAGGAGGGGGTAGGGGGAGGAGGGGGTAGGGGGAGGAGAGGAATGCCCCTGGAACATAAGGTCTTTGGTGAAAAAATGTCCTAGTGGATTTGGACTCCACTGATATTGTCAATAGTATAAATCTTTCCTAGGAGCAAGAGTAGGAAAAATAGTAATATTGACAGTGATAATAGCTAACATTTATTGAGCACATGAAAACCAAGTTAGGAACTTTAGATGAAAAAGTATCAGTTATTTTCTCTTCAAGTGTTGCTTCTGCTCCATTTTCTCCCTTTTATTCTTCTGCAACTCCAATTATGCCTATGTTAAACTTTTTACCTTATCTCATATATATATATTATATTTCTGTATATATATTACATATTATATAATATGTTATATAAATTATATTTTTATATTCTTTTCTTTGATTTCCATCTTCTTTTCCCTCAGAGTTTCAGCTTGGAAATTATTCTCTGATGTATCTTTGATTTCTTTCTTCAGATGTTTCTAATATGATGATAAACCTGTTTATTGATTTCCTAATATCAGTTATATATTTTTCAGTTGTAGAATTTCCATTTGGTCTTTTTTTTTCACAATTCTTATCTTCAACAGAGGATACATCCAGATATATAAAGAACACCCATAAATCAATTTTAAAAGGCAGTATACCCAATAGAAAAATAGATAACAGATTTGAGTAGGTACTTCTTCAAAGAGGATATCTAAACAGTCAATAAATATGCAAAAGATGTTCAATCTCATTAGTCATCATGGATGCTACCACAAAACCCAGAATGGCTAAAATGAGAAAGACAGCAAATATCAAGAGCAATTGGCTCTCATACACTCTGGTGGGAGTATAAATTGAAATAACTATCCTGGAAAATATTATCTCGTATCTTCCAGAGCTGAACGTATTATATGTATATATATATATGCTATAACCCAGCAAGTTTACTTCTAGGTACTTAACCAACAAAAATACTTTTATATGATCAACATAAGACATGTAGAAGTATGCTCACAGAAGCAGTATTCCTAACAGGCAAACACTGGATTCAAATGTTCATCAATGCTACGGGTAAATACATCCAGAAAAAAAAAAAAAAAGTTGCATCCAATCCTCATATGATGTACCCCGATAAATTAAAAAAAATTAGATTTAAATGTAAAAAATAAAAGCATAAAATTACATGAAACCATCACTATAATCATGGTAACAGACAGTTTCACAGGTGTATGCATATGTCCAAAGTCATCAAATATGCACATTTTTTGGTATATCAATTATACCTCAGTAAAGCTGTTTAAAAAATGACAATGAAAATTACATGAAGAAAACTTAGGTGCTTTTCTGGTTAACTTCAGAGTGAAGAATATCTTTCTAACTATGGCCCAAAAGCCAGAAACTATAAATTCAACCATATTTAAAAATAACCCAGGGACTTCCCTGGAGGTCCAGTGGTTAAGACTCCGCACTTCCAATGCAGGTGGCGCAGGTTCAATCCCTGGTCGGGGAACTAAGATCTTACATGCCGAGTGGCACAGCCAAAAATTTTTCAAAAAAAAAACATAAGGAAAGTCAAAAGACAATGACAAACTGAGGAAAAATATTTGCAAGTCACAGCACAAGGGCAAGAAGAAAAAGACCAGTACTCTGACATATAAAATGGGCGAAGACTGGTAAGAGAAATTAGCATAAAGGAAAACACAAAACCCATAACTAAGAAAATCAACTTAAATCTATACTCAACTACATATCAGAATAGCACACCCCCAGTTTGCTAATACAGCCTGTGGGCAAGGCTGTAGGGAAATGGGTGCTCACATGGAAAGAGAGGTGGCAGGGCAATCTGGAAATATCTACCAAAACTGCAAATGTATACTTGCCTTTGACCCAGCTATTCCACTTCAGGATATCCTTGTACATGTGCGAAATGACAAGCGTACGAGGTTATTCTTTGCAGCACAGTTTGTAGTAGCAAAAGATTGAAAACAACACAACTGTCCATGGCTAGGAAACTAATTAAACTAAGGCACATGCACACAGTGCAACTCTACAAAAAAAGGAGTCTGCTCCAAGGGATGAGGAAAACAGCACGGTGCAGAACACAGTGTACCACTTGTGAAAAAAAAGCAGGGGAAAATGAGAATGCAGACTATATTTGCTTTTATGTGTCCCCACACCCCGTGCAAACAAACAAACAAACATTGGAATTATTAGTAAGCAAGTAATAACGGTAGTTACCTTGAACAGGAATTGAGCAGAGGGGCCCAGAGGTGGGAGGAGGACTTTTCACAGATGCCTTTTATAACTTTACTTTTTGCTGTATTTATTTATTTAATTTCTTATTTACTTACTCATTTAATGAGCATTTACTACCTATTAAAATTAAACTAATTTTTTTTAATTTATTTACCTTATTTATTTATTTTTGACTGCATTGGGTCTTCATTGCTGCGTGCAGGCTTTCTCTAGTTGTGGCGAGTGGGGGCTACTCTTCCTTGCAGTGCGTGGGTTTCTCATTGCGGTGGCTTCTCTTGTTGCGGAGCACGGGCTCCAGGCATGCGGGCTTCAGTAGTTGTAGCTCGCGGGCTCTAGAGCACAGGCTCAGTAGTTGTGGTGCACGGGCTTAGTTGCTCCGTGGCATGTGGGATCTTCCCGGACCAGGGCTTGAACCCGTGTCCCCTGCATTGGCAGACAGATTCTTAACCACTGCACCACCAGGGAAGCCCCAAACTAAATAATTTTTAAATAATGTAATTACAATAAAATTTAACCTTCTTAAAATGGCCTTCAAGACCTTGCATGACCTGCCTTTTTCCCCCGAGCTTCTCCCTCGCTCACACCCCCTACTCCCTTTTGCCACAGCCTCAGGATCTCCTTTTAGCTTCTCCAATAGCTCAATTTACTCTCAATTTATTTCCCACCTCATGGGCTGCTTGCCTAAAAGGTGCAACTCAAAATTCAGCTTAACAGCTCTCGTCAGAGGCAATAATGATGAGGCTGGGCACCAGGATCAGCTCTGTGGATCCCCCTGTGGGTTCCTTTTCTCAAAGAAAGAAGAAAACATTCCCAGAAGTTTGTTCAGAGGACACTTGGCAAAATCTGGAGACATTTATCGTTTTTAAAGGGGAGGAGGGAGGTGTTATTGGCATCTACTGCGTAGAGGCCAGGGATGCTGCTAAACACCATACAATGCACAGGACAGCCCACAACAAAGAACTACTCAGCCTAAAATGTCAATAGTGTCAAGGCTGAGAAACCCTTGTCTCTTTGGAAAAAAAAAAGGAAAAGAGCTAGGGTTAATTTCTGACGCTCATTACTTGGGGAAGTTTTTTTTATCTCCCTCATTTCCCTGTCTGTAATATAGGCACAATTAGCATTATTTCATTTTTTTTAAACTTCATCTAGAAAAATTAGGAGCTCTGATACACAAGGAGGAGAATGTAAAACACCCCACCATCCAGAGAACCAGAGCTGATTCTCACCCATTCATTCAACAGGTATTTGTCAGGGACCTTCCTTGTGTCGGGCACTCTTGTGAATGCTGAGGACATCACGGTGAACTCCTCACGGAGCTTACAGTCTGGTGGGACAGAGAGAAAATAAACAAAGGAAACACATAATATATCAGAAGTTATAAGTGCAGGGAGGAAAAAAAATAAAAAAGAAAGCCAGGGAAGGGGTAAAAACGGTGTAAGACAGGATAAGTCAGAAAAGATCTCCCAGAAAAGGAGACATTTGAACAAAAGTCTGAAGGAGGTGAAAGAAGGGAACTTAGGTATATCTGGACAAAAAATGCTCTAGGTAGAGGGAATGGTACATGCAAGGTGGTATGATGAGAGTGAGCATCTTGTGTTTGAGGAACAGCTAGGAGGACACTTAGCTTGGAGTTCAGTGATGGAGCCAGAGACTGGGAGGAAATGGGGTCAGAAAAGTAATGGGAAGAGGTGGGTCAGATCAGGGAGGGCCTCTCTAGTCATTATAAGTACTTTACCGTTTACTTTGAGCAGGATAGGAAACCGTGAAAGTATCTGAGCAGAGGAGTGACATGAGCCAGCTTCATTCTTGAAAGAGTCACTGTGGCTGTTGTGTTGGGAGTTGATTTGGGGGAACAAGGAGTCAGGCAGACCAGATAGGAAGCGATTATAATTATCTAGAGAAGAGATGATGCTGGTACTAATGGACCAGTGTGACGTGATCTGACTCTAGATATATTTTGAAAGTAAGACAAACAAGATTTGCTAATGGTTTCACAGATGTGGGATATGAAAGAAAGAAAAGAGTCAAGGGTGACTTCAGTTTGGATCTGAGAAACAGGAAGGAGTAGAGAGGAGTTCAGTTTTGAGCACGTCAAGTTTGAGATGTGTATTAGAAGTGTCAGTGGGACTATCAAGGGAGTAGTTAGATGAGTCTGGAGTTCATGAAGAAAGCCTGGGCTGCAGATACAAATTTGGCAGTCATCAGCCTACAGATATTTAAAACCTTGAAACTGGATGAGATCATCAAGCAAGTGAATATTCAGATAGAAATACAAGGATGTTGTGTCACGTAGCCTTCCAAATACTTTTGTATTTAGAGTTCTCACACTTTATTCTCCACTCCTGCCCACTCATACTCCCAGTTTTCCTCCCCATCCCATCTCACCTGCCATACTCATACTCACATTGTACGCCTACTTGTAAGTCCCTCCTTGTAACTTGGTGTATAAACTCGTCACGTGCACACACCTCACACTTAGACATGCAACATAAAATTTTTGAAAATTTAATCATACTGCATTCAAGGAAAAGAATTTAACAAGTTAATGGTTGTATAATATTCTATCATGTGCATATACTGCAATCTTCAACCAATCCTGTATTTGGACAATTAAGTTTTGGGGTTTTTGCTTGTTTGTTACTATTAATAAGAATGAGGTAGAACAATTTTGCCCCTTAGATATTTCCTTAAAATAAATTTCTAGAAGTAGAATTGCTGAGTAAAAGAGTTTTGGTCGGTTTTACAAAATGCCCTCCAGAAAGATAGAGTAAGTGTATCAGTGTTTCCCCATCTCTCCACACGTAGGGACAGTGACTTCTGTTCTCTCTTTCTTTTAGATGTGAACAGATTATATAAAACTAAAAGTTGTAGTAACAATTCTTCTTTTATACAATTTGCTGTTTGGAATGTTTTATTAAATTCTGCTTAAGAGAGCTGAGATGTGAAGTCTTCCACATTTGGTCCATCCTTCCTGCTTATAGCTGAATTTAGCGAAAAAAAGACGTTAATGGCGTGTGCCTTGAAGCCAGGCAACAACAGAAATAAAAGCCTGGAACTCCAACTTCACTGAGAAACTCCACAAAGAAGTATTATGCTTGTCTGATTAACGGGGGGAGTGTGAACTTAAATGAAGTGGTGCAACTGTCACTATTACTGGAAACAGAGGGATTACTAGGACTTAAGACAGGGAGCTGTGCTCTCCAAGGAACTGCTTAGAACTGAGGAATTGGTTTCATTTTCAACCATGTATTGAAAGGGGATTTTTGTGCCCATCGTAATGGTATTTTGCCCTCTGAAAAAGCACTGGGTACAGACGTGATACAGATGTAGGCTAGGGTTAGTCTACAAGAGGCTACATGATAGGAAGGAAGAGGAAGTCCAACTTCCTCCAGGGAGCAACCAGCTGTACAAAGAGCAATCAGGCTTAGCTGCTCACTTAGGAAGGTAGCATAAGGATGGAGTTGACAAATACTGCCTTAGGACAGCAGAAAATCACACCTTTTTGTCCAGAGGGAGAGGGTGGGGCTGGGATGATTGACAGTCCTTTATATACCTTCAATAGGTTCTATCTCTTCTACATATTTCTTCAAAATATACTTAGCAAATGTTTACTATGTACTGACCACTGTACCTTGCACTTTTAATACATATGATTAGATTCAATCTTCACAATCTAGTGAAAGCCATCTTCTGTCTCATTCTTGAGAAACTTAGTCTCAAGGAAATTGAAACAATTGGCTAAAATTACACAAAATAATAATTGAAGGGGCCAGGATTTGAACCCAGGATTATCTGATCCAATACCCATGTTCTTTACATCACACCAGGCTGCTTCCCTCAACTTTGGTATCTCCAGACCTCTAGGATAAGGGGCTAGTGGAATTTTATTTTTTGGAGGCTCTGCTAAATGTTTCAGAACACTTTAGTACACATCATGTGCAATAATCCAAACACTCATTGTCCTTTCAAATATAATTTAAAACACACAACTATAAATATCAAAAGAAAAACAGTGTAAAAATGGAAAAAAATTACATTAAGTAGTATATTACATCTTCTAAAAATGGTTTAAGTGTGAAAATTACATCTTTCCCTCACTAATTATCTGGAAAAGCATATATTATAAAAAGGAGACATTATTCAGCTAAAAGAGAAAAAGATTCAAGTTGTAAATTAAAATTCCATTCCACCTTTAATAGGCTCCTTGAGTATTAGACCGATATAACACTTGAAATTCTAACTCAGCCTGGTATTGAGAGTTGCACATAATAGATACTCAGTAAACATGTACTAACTAAGACAATTTAAAAAATTTTTAAGTCAGACAGTGGGAGAAGATATTTACAACTCATGCAACCAGCAAAAGATTAGTTTCCAGAAAAATATTAAACTTCAACAAATCAATAAGAAAAACTACCCAATAAAAAACAGGTCATGAACTAGCAATTCACAGAAGAATAAATGCTAACGGACCAGAAACAACAGGGAAAAAATGTTCAGCCTCACTAATAACAGGGAATTGCAAATAATGAGAACAATTTCATATCAATGGAGGCTGGCAAAAACAGTGTGACAATATCATATGTTGGTGAGATGTGGGGAAATGAGAATTCTCATCACTATTCAGAGCCACTCTGGAAAGCAATTTGACAATGTCTATCTAGTAAAATTACCTAGCCTCAATCTAACAATTCCATTTTCTGGGGAAACCTAGCACATCCCTGCACATAAGAAGATAAACATACGAGGATGTTCATTACATCACTATTTATAATAGTCAAAAATAGGAAGTGACACATCTATACACAGAACAAAGGATAAATACATATGGTATATTTATTTAATTTTATAAGTCAAAATGAATGATTAGATACTCAGATATGAATGTCTAAAATATTGATGAACTAAAAAACTCAATATGCAGAATGACATATGTATAAAATGATAACTTTAACAAAGTTTAAGAACCACAGAAACCTTACCCTATATTTATGAAATTTGGTATGCAGAAAAAGCATGAAAATGTAGACAGAACAATACATTTCAACCTCAGGATAGTGGCTGTCTTTAGGAGAGAGGAATGAGATGAGAAAGGAGAAAAAAGGGACTTCAACTACATCTGTAACATTCAATTTCTTAACAGAAAAGATTTGAGGCAAAGAAGGTAATTTTAAGATTTATTAAATTTGTAGAACACGCCCTAACACCATACACAAAAATAAACTCAAAATGGATAAAAGACCTAAATGTATGGCCAGACACTATAAAACTCTTAGAGAAAACATAGGCAGAATACTCTATGACATCAATCACAGCAAGATTCTTTTTGACCCACCTCCTAGAGAAATGGAAATAAAAATGAAAATAAACAAATGGGACCTAATGAAACTTAAAAGCTTTTGCAAAGCAAAGGAAAACATAAACAAGATGAAAAGACAACCCTCAGAATGGGAGAAAATATTTGCAAATGAAGCAACTGACAAAGGATTAATCTCCAAAATTTACAAGCAGCTCATGCAGCTCAATATCAAAAAAACAAACAACCCAATCCAAAAATGGGCAGAAGACCTAAACAGACATTTCTCCAAAGAAGATAAACAGACTGCCAACAAACACATGAAAGGATGCTCAACATCACTAATCATTAGAGAAATGCAAATCAAAACTACAATAAAGGATCCTCACTCCAGTCAGAATGGCCATCATCAAAAAATCTACAAACAATAAATGCTGGAGAGGGTGTGGAGAAAAGGGAACACTCTTGCACTGTTGGTGGGAATGTAAATTGATACTAAAAAACTACAAATAGAACTACCATACGACCCAGCAATCCCACTACTGGGCATATACCCTGAGAAAACCATAATTCAAAAAGAGTCATGTACCACAATGTTCACTGCAGCTCTATCTACAACAGCCAGGACATGGAAACAACCTAAGTGTCCATCGACAGATGAATGGATAAAGAAGATGTGGCACATATATACAATGGAATATTACTCAGCCATAAAAAGAAATGAAATTGAGTTATTTGTAGTGAGGTGGGTGGACCTAGGGTCTGTCATACAGAGTGAAGTATGTCAGAAAGAGAAAAACAAATACCGTATGCTAACACATATATATGGAATCTAAAAAAAAAAAAAAAAAGGTCATGAAGAACCTAGGGGCAAGACGGGAATAAAGACACAGACTTACTAGAGAATGGACTTGAGGACACGAGGAGGGGGAAAGGTAAGCTGGGACAAAGTGACTAGAGAATGGACTTGAGGACACGAGGAGGGGGAAGGGTAAGCTGGGACAAAGTGACAAATGTAAAACAGATAGCTAGTGGGAAGCAGCCGCATAGCGCAGGGAGATCAGCTCGGTGCTTTGTGACCACCTAGAGGGGTGGGATACGGAGGGTGGGAGGGAGACACAAGAGGGAGGGGTTACGGGGATATGTGTATATGTATAGCTTCACTTTGTTATAAAGCAGAAACTAACACACCATTGTACAGCAATTATACTCCAATAAAGATGTTAAAAAATTTATTAAATTTGGGTGGTAGGTACATGGATGTTTGTTAAATTATTCTCTATGCCCTTCTATATGTTTTGAAGTTTTGATTAAAACAACTGAGTATTAAATCGTTTCTAACAAAAGTAGTAAACATTCTTAATTTGCTTCAGTGTTTGATGCTGAGAGTCTATTACTCTTCGCAGAAATGTTTGGAAGTAGAGTCAGTTCTCTGGCAGACCGATAGTTTTTTATAAAAAGAGACTACAGATTCATTTAAGTGTAAGCTTTCTTAATGTATGTTATTTTTGTATAGCAAAACATGCAAATGCAATTTAAACTTTAAATAATTCTTGAGAGTTATAAGGATGGCAGGCAAAGGATAATTATGAAAAATAGTAACAAAAAATGAATGCTTTACTGACTTTTATCTGGCATGCAAGAAAAATATTTTCGGGCTTCTCTCGTGGCACAGTGGTTGAGAATCTGCCTGTTAATGCAGGGGACACGGGTTCGAGCCCTGGTCTGGGAAGATCCCACATGCCGCGGATCAACTAGGCCCGCTGAGCCACAACTACTGAGCCTGCCCGTCTGGAGCCTGTGCTCCACAACAAGAGAGGCCGCGATAATGAGAGGCCCGCGCACCGCGATGAAGAGTGGTCCCTGCTTGCCACAACTAGAGAAAGCCCTCGCACAGAAATGAAGACCCAACACAGCCATAAATAAATAAATAAATAAATAAGCCAAGCATTTGAAGCCCTTTAAAAAAAAATATTTTCTTACAGAAAAACCAAGGAGACATTAAAATAATTCATAAAATTCAAAATTATAATCCATGTAATTAATCAGTAGTAACACTGTAATTGCATATATTTATATATGTAGAAAACATTACGTATCAGCCATGCACATGAGATCTAAACTGTTCAAATGAAAATTTGAGTAAGCAATTAATAAAGTACAGTGGATAGAATCACAGAGATCAGGTCAAAATTTTTCCAGGAAGAAAACAGTAGTTTTGGGGGGAATTACAATACTTATCTAAAAATGAAGAGCCCCAAGAACTATATCTAAATTATATTCACTACTTGATTATCATTAATGTGAAATATTTTTAAAGGATCTCAGGGTATCAAAATGATGTAAAAAACTATAAGACTATCTATATATTTGGAAAATACTTTTAATAAGTCACAAAAATAATGATATCAAAATTTTGACTTGGAACCAGAAGCGTATTTTCCATCACAAATTACACAAAGTAATCTGAGAATGAATTCAAAGAGCTTACGTCAAACTGAGTCCATGTGCATTGAGATGTTCTCACCTAACACAGAGAAAGCAAATAGCAAACATCATTCAAAACTACAAGAGACTAGTTATCTATAATGAAATCCAAGTACAGTAAATATGACTTAATAAAATAACAAATATATTAGTTAGTTCATTCCTAAGTTGATCTGACATGATGGAAGGAGATATTTACTCAATAGAAGCTAGGTGAATAGAATTTTTTTTTTTTCTATTTGCTATATAAGCCTGAGTCCTAATGCCTTGGGAACCCATCCATATGGATATAAAGGTTCCTACAATTGTTTTGTGATTTTATCTGAAAAGGGTCTTCTTCTTGATACATTTTGTCAGTTCTCAAGATCTTCCAGGTATTAAGACACAAAGAAACTTTATAGATTTCATCTGGAAGAAACTTTGTACAGAGTAAGACAAAAAATTAGTCATATCAGCATAAAGTATCCATGAATATCTATCAACTCATCAGTTCCTGTTATGGGCAAGGGTTTCTTCTGATTTTCAATAAATAGTATCATAAATGACCATGCTGAAGAAACATACTGGCATAGATTTTCATTAGCAATATGGTTTGGATAAACATTTTGTACACAGACCTTTTTGTTAAACACAAGTATAGTCCAAATTATATATTCACATTTATTTCCTTCTCTCCTTAGCTGTTATTTTGAACGTCACAGAAGAAAGCTCTCGAACTCCCAACCCTCCACCATCATAAACAAATAAAGCAATCCAGTGGTAGAGTGAAAGAAAAACTACCTGCTGTTGATATCAGGAAAGATTGACATAAAAAAGTAACTTCTAGGGCTTCCCTGGTGGCGCAGCGGTTGGGAGTCCGCCTGCCGATGCAGGGGACACGGGTTCGTGCCCCAGTCCGGGAGGATCCCACGTGCCGCGGAGTGGCTGGGCCCGTGAGCCATGGCCGCTGAGCCTGCGCGTCCGGAGCCTGTGCTCCGCAACGGGAGAGGCCACAGCAGTGAGAGGCCCGCGTACCGCCAAAAAAACAAAAACAAAACAAAACAAAAAAAATAAAAAATATAACTTCTAAAAGCCAGTAAAAATAAATGACAACACAAGCCCTTTGGGGAAGTAACTGAGACATAAATAAAGTAACAATAAATGAAAATTAGTTGAGAAGCACAGTCTCTGCAGATACCAGTTGTCAGATGAGGCTTTCTGAAATCATCACAGACCCAACCTAGAATTTGTAACCCCAGAGTTCTAGCGACTGTACACAGGGAAGTTTTAAAATCGTAAACGAGTAATTAGGCAATCAAGACATCTAGTGAACTCAGTGTCTAGAAAGTACATGACCAGTACTATTCCAGATGCACGGAACAGAAACTAATTCATTACAAGGAATTAATTCATTAGGCCCTAACATTTAGGGCATCAGAGCTTGATTCTCTCGCAGAACCCTGGTTGAGAAGGGCTGCTCAAGAAGGTGTTTGTTCATTTAAAATCAATATCTCATTCCCTTCATGAATATACAAAGAGAAACATCCTCAACCCATACGAAAATATCCCCATGCATTTTTGTTTACCACACAAATATTGAAAGAAAGGAAACTGTGGACTGTTTTCTAAAAAAAATAAAATAAAGAAGGTGTTTGTTCAGACATAAGTGGAAATAATTAGCCATCAATGTGGCAACCTGATGACCTTTAACTATGAATCCATCATTAGGTACTGGAAACACATTAAGTGTGGATTTTTGAAAACTTTATTATTTTATTCTGTCAGTTCTCTTAATCTTCTGCTCATAACACCATTGAGAATAAGTAGAATGCAAAGCTTTCCCAGTCCACCTCAAAACGGGCTAAAAAGAAAAAGCAAATGCTTTTTTTAGTTATAAGTTCTTGTTTAAGTTCTGATTTCATAGTACAGTGAATCAGGTGTAGATGATTAAGTAATTACACAAGTCCAACATACAGACTCTGAAAAACATGGACTTCCCCCCAAGACATTTCAATGTCTACCTGATACTATCATACACTTATTCCTCTTAAGTATCAATTATTTTCTCCCATTTATGGCAAATGTTATTATAGATCAAAATTCTTTCGTGCACCAGGTAAAGTTTCTAGCAGAACAAAAGACTAGAAATCAAAGAAGGCATTAAATTCACTTTCAGAAGCTAGTTTCCAACACTTTCTCAAGGATCTTCAGGGCCAATCTGGTCTTGGAAGCAAAACTATACAGTGAGGTGAACACGCTGCCCCTGCTCTACTCTGACACTGCACACGTTAGGGTACCCTTCCTAACATAACAAATCCATAAATGCACTAACGTACTAAAAAACAGACACAGAAAAGCAGCTTCACGCAACTGAAAATATGACTTGGCATTTGTAAAACCCAGTTTTAGATACTTTTAAGACACAGTGTGAAGAATTTATAATATTTTCATACATGGAATATGGCCGTAATACACAGAACAAACTTTTTAATGTGTGAATAAAATGTGGTCAAAATATAAGTCTACACTGAACATATGTGGAAAAGATATTTAATTGTAAAATAGAAAAGTAGGGCAGAGTACAGTTTTAAGGGTAATTGCTTCTTTATACAGTATAGGTAATCTAGAAGGGTCTTAGGGTTAAACATTTTTATAAAGCAATAAAACATTTAAAAATGAAACAGGAAAAAGAACTTGAAGTTATGTTTACAAAAAAGAAAGAACACTATGTCAGAGTTTAATGTCCATACATTGTGGAATTGAACAATATTGTGATGAGAGCCAGTCACAGCACAGACATACAGCTTTCACAGGGAAAGTAAAAGTTATGTCAGACATATCTATAGCATCACCGTAGTACAAAAAGTTCCTGTTCTACCATACAAAAGCAATTTTTTTCATAAGAATAATTTCCTGGGGAGGAAATGAGTCCACGAAATATTTCAGAAAGCCATATGCTTTGAGTTTTCTGAAAACATTATATTAAAATCCAGTGCCTTAAAGTGCTTTCATGTGGAAATCATGATGGAAGGCACAGAATTGTTTCACATCCCCACTATGAAATTTTCAAAAAAGCATAGATGTTGCAGTTTGCAAATTCAAGGTATCTTGTAAGCTGCTCCTTCCAAGAACATTGTCATTCCAATAAAACCAGCTGCTAGCTTACTTAGTTTCAATGACCTATAGAATAAAAGGGTTTCTTTCTTTCCTAGTAACTTTCATCATCTTTGTGGGAAAAATACCTATGCAAGTGATGCATTTTGAAATTATAAAACATGCAGAATATGTACAAACAGAAAGTTTTAAAAATATCTGCTTCATATACATGTAAATCTACGTGGGTATAGCTGAAATTGAACAAATATAAAAATTTGCTTTCTAAAAAATGTTTTCAGAGAATCTGAGACAACTTAAAGCTGTACAAGATTTCCTGGGAGAAATCTTCTCTTCATATAGAAGTTTATACCTACAGGAGTAATTCCAGCATCAGTCCACCACATAATTATTACACAACATTTGGTCTAATCAACAACGATCACCCTTAAAACTGTTCTGTTTCTGAGAAATTAAGGTTTGTACTAAAATCAAAAAGAATTCACAAAAAACAGTGGCTTATTGTGTTTTGGGATCTCTTCAACAATCTTTATCAACACATTTGGAACTGTAAAAAAAAAAAAAACTATTTACAGAATTCAGTTTTAAATACATTTCACAACTTCTAAAGTAAAGTTTTATGTTACAAGAATCCAGAGCTCATGGCTTAAGTCCAATTATCAAGCTGCAGTCTCTTTTATTATCCTGTCTTCCCATGACTGCACCTTACTGTGTACAGTTCAAGACTGTATTCTTTCTTGACCAAAAGTAAACTCAAACTATATGTTCATTTCAATTAAACAGCTTCTTTATTTGTCTGAAGACGAGTCATAGCTTCTAATTTCTGTCTGTAGGCCTCTGCTTCCTGTTCTTTCTTTAGAAGTTGCTGTCGATATTTTTGTGCTTCTCGATTAGCTTCATCCAGCTGTTTCTGAAGAGCTTCTCTCTCCTAATTTAAAAAAAAAGTTTTTTTTCAATTGTTGCACAAATACAATAACACATACAAGCATGCATCTTTCAAATAAAAAAATGTGGAGTTGCTAGAAGTAGCCATGTATTGGTATTTCTGAGACATCTTGCCTTTTTCACCAATTCCCTTATAATTAAAGCCCTAGTTTCGAGCTCCACACTACGAGATACAGATTAGTCTCTGACCTCAAGGAAATTATTTTCTAATTAGAAATAAGACTAACATAATGAACCCAAATTGGGTACCTGTATTTTTATACATACTACAAAAACTAGTGAACAACTTTAACAGGGAAATATACCACCATACCTCTTCACATCTTTATCTGTGATGTTAAAAAGCTACTAATTATAAAAAACTTAATATTTATTGAGCACCCATTATATATATAAACAAGGTAATTTCCAATAACAAGTCTCTAAGACAGACATTATGCCCATTTTACAGATGAGGAAAATGATGCTCAGAGACAATGTAGCTTTCTCATGGTAACACAATAAGGAGTCAGGGTTATGAGGTTCTAATATTACTGCTTTTAAAACTACCTTTCCCGGGACTTCCGTGGTGGCACAGTGGTTAAGAATCCGCCTGCCAATGCAGAGGACACGGGTTCGAGCCCTGGTCCAGGAAGATCCCACATGCCGCGGAGCAACAAAGCCCGTGCACCACAACTACCGAGACTGCGCTCTAGAGCCCACGACCCACAACTACTGAGCCCTTGTGCCACAACTACTGAAGCCCGCGTGCCTAGAGCCTGTGCTCCACAACAAGAGAAGCCACCGCAATGGGACGCCCGCGCACCGCACCGAGTAGCCCCCACTCGCCGCAACTAGAGAAAGCAGCCAACGCAGCCATAAATAAATAAATAAATTTTTATGAAAAAGTAAATAAATAAAACTATCTTTCCCTATGACAGCAAGCAAGATTCCTCATCTTTAAAATGAACAGTGCTGGTCTAGATTAGTGTTTCCTAAATTATACCATTTTACAAACCAATAAAATACTAATTTCTCTACTGTGATTCATTATATTATATGCTGTAAAATATATGTATCAAATTTCTGAACAAATTGAGAGGAAGAACACAAATCTGGTCCAATGTAAGTGGTATTCTTTCTCCTCTCCTCACTCTGTCCCTATACAGTTGCCTAAGGGAAAACACTTCAAAGATTCCTTTCCCATACCTCTAGTAAGCACATGGACAAAAACTCAACTTGCCCAGGTCCAAGCTCAACCTCATTACAGAAGCCCAGGCCTTCTGCTTGGGGTGGGGGCTGAGGGTAGGACTACTAATGGCAAAGAGAGGCCAGGTTCACACTGGACAAGACACTTAAAAGAGAGAACTGAAGGTAAAGGCGAGGGGTAAGAAGCTTGCTGGGAAAGAGGGCACTGTGGTCTCTTCCACTGCCTCCTAGACCCTTGTCCATTGTGAACACCGAAAGATTCCCTACCCTCCACTATTCACATGGTCCACAAGGAGGAACATGTAAAATACTCCTGCCTTCCTGTGATCCCACTGCCTTCTCCACACTGAGAATGAAGCTAGATCTAACATTTATTTTTCCCATGAGTCCACCAAATGTAAGAGTGATTGATTATATAAGTAGTCTCCAAATCTTCCAACTACACAAAATGTACAAGTAGAAGAAATGCCTACGCCCTACCCTGCTATCCTTTTCTCCTTACTTCAGGCAAGATGCCAGCCTCACGTAAGCAAATGACACCAGTCCCTGGCAGTGAACTATGCAGGAATTTGGGCACCAGTGGAAGGGTGGGAGCTAGACCCCTACCTCTGGCAGGAGTACAGCCTGTGAGTACAGCCATGCATAAGTGTTTTATACTTTTACATGTACTAAGAAATAAGATCCTTTGGCAGCCAAAGTTTTGAATATGGATAAAAACTTGCCCTGATTTGGTTGGAAATATTAGAAAAGATTAACTCTAAGGCATCTTCTAGTATTACCTATTTATTCACACTTAGAAACAGCAAGAGATTCACAATTATTTCAGGAGATGAAAGCAGTAAGGAAGATACCTTACACTTCAACTCCAAGCCCAAGCAATATATTATGATTACATTAGGCAACAGAATAATAGAACAAAGAAAGACTTCGAGTTTGCTTTTTAAATTCCAAACAAGATTCTTGAATTCTGCTTCAGCTATTAACAATTATCTTTTAATAGTTTATATGTAATTTTCTAATATTCAAATTTATTTTACTTTAGCTATTATAAAGCAAAAAAAAAATCATTAAAGTGATTTATCTTCTACCATACCACAATATAAATTTTAGAAGATAATAATAATACAACTAACAGTTACTGAGCATTTACTATATGCTCACCACTGTACTAGTCCTTCACATGCATTCTCATTTAAACCTTACAACACTCTGATAATGTAGGTGCTATTATTTTCCCCTTTTTACTGATGGGGAAGCCAAGCCTTGAAAGGCTAAATAACTTGACCAATCACACTCAGAAAATTATCATTCAAACCTAAATCTGCTTCCAGACTCATATTCTTAACCATTAAATGTTTTTTTTAAAAAAGAGAGAAACTAGGCAGGGTGTATGAGCTCTCTCCTTGTCCATTGAGCTGGCCATTTTCTAACTGCCATGGGTCAAATATGATCCTGTTTTTATAAAGTTTTACTGAAATACAGCCATACCCACTCATTTCCAAATTGCCCGTGGCTGCTTTCCTACCACAACTGCAGAACTGAGCAGCAAAACACACATTGTAGGATGTGTATAGTGTTTAGCAGCATCCCCAGCCTCTATCCACTAAATGTCAGTGGCATGTCCCTCATTGTGAAAACCCGAAATGTATCCAGACATTGCCAAATGTCCCCTGGGGTCAAAATTGCTCCAGGTGAGAAGCACTGCTTTAGAGAAACTTTTTGGGTTAATGGCTAAGCAATCACTTAGAAAGGAATATAAAAGTATACCCCCAAGATAACTCTATTGGTCACCTCAGAAAATAAAATCAAAAGAACTCTTATGTACTATAAGGAAATGATTACCTGGTTTTAGAAAACATTGGAGGTCTCTCTTCATTCTGTATCCCCTGCCCACCTCTACCATCTCTTCTCACTGCATGCTTCAAAGTCTCTCTGTAATAGCTCTAACATCCTGAAACTTTGGCTTGAACATTTCCAGTGATGGAGAATAAGACTTCCATTACCAGAAAGCTCTAATTACTAAAATTAAGCTAAAACTAACTCGTGAAGTTCTTTATATCAAGCTAAAATTCCATCTCCCTGAAGTGCTAATCTCCTTGGTTCTAGTTAATTTATATACCTCAATTCACACTTTCTTATTATTTGCGATTATTCTCCTTGGTCTCTGAAAGACTGTAAGAGTGGAATTAGGTTGATCTTTGATGAAAACAGAAATTCTCACTGGTTGTTAGGTAAATAAAAGTACAGCCTGCACATTCATTATTTTGAAAATGTTGAATTGACATAAATCTACTATACTTCAATTAAAAGAAATGTTGAATTGAGTCAGTTTATGTTCAATAAAAATTCAAGTAATTTAAAAATGTTTTATTAAATAGTTAAAGCAAAGTACATCACAAAATCTTTCTCACCTTATATGCCAGAAAACAAGATCAACTGATTTATCAGTAAAAGACATTAAAGATTTTAAAATAATAAGTATACTGATACCATTCAATGAAATAAATGGTTAGTTTATAAAAACTTCAGTGTACTGAATATCACTTTAAATTTTGAAGAAATGAAACAACTCACCCTCAATAATTAAAGTCACAAGTTTATCAAACATTCTGGTTAAACCATGAATCAAATTCTTCGTAACTCAATAATATGTCCTTTGAGATTGTGGCCAAAGATGTACCAGTCTTACATGTAAACGAATTTGGGCAAGGATATTTTCTAATTGTCCTCAGTCAGAATTATGTTGCCTTTAGATGGCATTTTTTTAAATCCTCTCTTTTCTATGATAACAAAGAATTCCTAAATAGTCACCAACATTTATTATTCACACATATTAGATATTATGAATGTGTATATAATGAGTATGCTGACTTTTTCAACTCTCATAGAAACCCCAAAATACAGATATTGTTATCTTAAATTCCAATTTGGGAGAAAATAAACAGGAACTCAGAAAGGTAAGATAACTTGCCTCAAAGCTAATAGGGAGGGGCAAGAGGTGGGATTCAAATCCAGCTCATGTAATTTCAAGTCCAATATTCTTTTCTTTACACTGCAGTTGCTCTTTCAAAGTTATTCAAGAATGATCTTATTTTCATTTGATATAAGTTAATATCAACTTTGGAAAACATAACTTTATTTACAGTCATGTGAGAAAAAAATCTGTGAGGTAATAACTATGGTTTGGTTACACTTACAAACTAGTTTACAATTACAAACTAGTTTGGCAGAGGGAAAAGAAGGTGAATTCTATCAACAGTCTAAATTTAATTTCCTTAAGGGACTTAATCGTGAAATAAACAGTTACCTATGGCTTTTTACAAAATAACTCAGCTGACAAACTTCAACATTCTTTAAGAGCATATTCCAGCCCAAATAGGCATTCGCCTTTCACTTTTGAAAGAAAAAAATCTTTTTAGTCAATATATAGTGACATTCCCTTTAGTGACTTGGGAGAATGATGTATGTAAATTTAATAGAAAATAAAGGATGCAGTACAAGAACAAAAGACATTCCAATGTTACCATGATGACAGACTTTGTTACAAACAAATTCTTTACTCATTCATTCATTCATTCAATATTTATTTATTGAAGGCTTGCTATATGGATAAGGCCAAAAAATTAGACAAAAAAGTACTCATGCTATATCAAAACAATACTGTCAGTAATAAATATAAAAGACAAAAAAAAAAAAAGAAAGAAAGAAAAGCAAATGGAATTTATTTTGGATGACTGCAGCAAAACACACCGGGTAAAAGACTCCTTACTTCTATTTCTGCAGACTCCACCCGGTTTTCAATTATTTCAATACATTGTCTCTTGGCTGGTGGTTCTTCACTTATAACAGTTTCTTCAGCAATGTCTGTTGCTGGTACTGTTAATACTAAAATGAAAAAATGTACACATTACTTCATTTACAGATAGGTTTAGAAGAATTAAAACTAGTCTTGAGATTGTTGATGCAACTCATCTAAAATAAATGTATTCCAAAAACAATAATTTCAAAACACTAATTTGCTGTTTATGAGAAATGTCCATATTTGTCTTCAACTTCTTGTCTATTTACTGAAAACTACTTACTGTTTAAGGTACCTACTTACGTTTTTTAATTTTATAGATAATATATTCATTGGCTCAAAATCAAAATAATACTTAACAAGCATATTTTGAGAGGTCTGACTTCACCCTTGCTAAAACAGATACTTTTACTGGTTGCTTATACATTGTTCTTGTGTTCATTTATGTAAAACCAAACATGAATATACATTCTCCTTTTTCTCTCTCTTACACGAAAGGTAGCATACATACAAAACATACATTCAAACATACATAAGATAGATATATCGTTCTGTGTCTGCTTTTTTCACTCCATATATCTAGGCTATCTTTCGCCAAGACACAGAGAGCTTTCTTTCATTTAGCTGCATTATATTCCACTGTGAGGATACACCATTATGAACAATGTCTGTTTATAAACTTTGCTTGTCTTTCCACTGGGTTGTTAGACTGTCCCAATTTTTAGTATCTCTTTACATAAATGTACATAAATATCTTTACATAAATATACAGAGAGCAAGAGGCTGTCCTTGCTTTGCATAACCAGTGTGGGAACATAAACATGACTGTGCAAGCTAAAACTATGCAAAACAATCTTAATCATCAATGGGAAAAATTACAACTGTCCTACAGCCTTTAAGGTTGTCAAAACATTAAAAACTCTCCTACTGTCATTTATAAATGTAAATAAATGAAAAAATAGTAAAACTATTATTTATTTAGTACAATGTAATTAAAACATTAGAAATATTGAGAATTAAAGTATTTCTTTTAACTCATACCATATTACATTACACTTATAAATTCACTCAAGAAGAACTGAGAATTATATCTGTTTCACTGGACTACCTACATAGTCTATATATTCATTTTCCAGTTATAATTTTTAAATTATGAAAGCTTTAAAAGTTTATTTTAATATTCAGTAGGCTCCTCTCATTGCTCTTCTTTTCTAGTTATCCTTATTCTTCTTCCCTCCTCCTCTATCAAAATAAACTTCAGAATCTGTTTGGCTAATTCCAGAAAAAGACCTATTGGTCTTTGTTATGGCTTGAATTGTGTCCCCCTCAAAATTCAAATGTTTTAAGTCCTAACCCCCAGTACCTCAAAATGTATTTGGAGATAGGGCCTTTAAAAAGGTTAAAAAGGTAAAATGAGATTTTGGTTTTATTTTTGGCTGCATTGGGTCTTCGTTGCTGTGCACAGACTTTCTCTAGCTGTGGCGAGCGGGGGCAACTGTTTGTTGCAGTGCACAGGCTTCTCATTGTGGTGGCTTCTCCTGCTGCAGAGCATGGGCTCTAGGCACGCAGGCTTTGGTAGTTGTGGCTCGCGGGCTCTAGAGCACGGGCTCGGTAGCTTTGGTGCACTGGCTTAGTTGCTCCGTGGCATGTGGGATCTTCCCCGACCAGGGCTCGAACCCACGTCCCCTGCATTGGCAAGCAGATTCTTAACCACTGCGCCACCAGAGAAGTCCAAAATGAAGTCATTTAAGTGGGTCCTAATCCAATATGACTGGTCTCCTTATAAGAGGTTAGGTCGCAGACAACACACACAGACTGAGGGCTGACTATATCAGGACACAGCAAGAAGGCAGCCATTTGCAAGCCAAGGAGAAAGGCCTCAGAAGAAACCAAACCTGCCAACACCTTGATCTTAGACTTCCACCTTCCAGCACTGTGAGAAGATAAACTTCTGTTAAGTCACCCAGTCTGTGGTAGTTTGTTATGGCAGCCCTAGCAAACTAATACAGTCTTTTTTTTCCTATCACATTACATTTATCAATTAACTCAGGAAGAATTGAGAGCTTTATAATAGTGAGTCATCCTATCCAAAAACATGAGTTTCTTTCCATTTGTTCATCAATGAGATTAGACTGTGTGTATAATGTCAGGTTTTGGAAACAATGTTATATCTGCTTAAAACAAATACTTTGAAAGTTTCTTCTTTTCTATATAATTAGAATTAGTTCTTTAAAGCTTTGTGAAAGTACCTGGGCTTGATCCAAATCTTGGACCACCAGCAGGAGATTTCTGCATAGCGGTGAGAAAAGCCTCCCAGGCTCCACAGGTCAAGGGTTTCCTCCTCCACTGCTATGGCAACAAAATCATTCCTTGAGACCTGGCCTCTCTGCAGGGCCATACCTCCACTATCACTCTAAACCAAACCTGGTTTAGGAGAACTTCTACCTCCAGCCCTTCCGTTCCCTAATTCCTTCACAGGCCATGAAGAGGCTTGGTCTCTGCAATCCTAGTCGTTTTCTAAAAGGTTATGTGTGCACATACTTTTTTTGGTGGGGGGTGGGGGAGTACAGAGTACTGGGTACTGGGATGCTTGTTCAGATAGGAACTTTCTGCACCTTCTCTTTCTGCTTCCTCCAGCTTTCATGCTCTAGTCTATCTTAATCCTACTTGCAGCACTTCCTACTCAGATTGGGCCCTGTCTTACTGGAAGTGTATATTTATTGCTGATTTCTGAGCTCAACCCCTTTTCTTGATGCACGACTGGGGGTTTCCCTGATACTGCCCTGGCTTAGATCTTAAGATGTTTTTGGCAAGCACTTAAAATATGGAATTTTGTGGTTTTCTCAGTCTTTTAGGTTCACTAAACATGAAACTGGGGCTTATGTTTCATCTATCTTATTACTACTCTCTTATTACTCAAAAGGAAAAAATTGGGACAATTATCAACAAAGCTGCTAAAAGTTGTCACTATGTTCCTACCATAACTCCTAAGTCCAACTTCTTTTTAAGTAGCTTTTTTTCACATGGTGTTTTTAAAAGCCCGTATGATATCTGAATTGCATTAAATGGCCTAGGAAAGTATTGTCCAATACTGATTTTGAATTATTTATTTAAGCTCATTTTCCAACCAGAATACTTTGGGGCCAATTCCTCTTTGTACCTAGTATACAACCAGAGAAAGCAAGCTAATTTTAACAGTAGCCTAAGCAAATAAAACTAGGCAATTAAGTCTGCTGCAAAAGGTTACAAAAACAAAATTTAAGGCAAAAATAAATGCTTTGAAAAACATGTCACAATTTCCTGAGGATTAAGAATAAATGCAAACTTTATGTAAATGCCTTCTACCAACCTTGTTGTCCATCTGGCATGGTCACAATGATGGGCTGACCTATTCCACTGGTTGGAATGGAGTGCAAATTTCCAAGCTGAATTCCATCTGTAACTATTGTGATGACTTGCTGACCCCCTGAACTAACTACTTGCTGAATTGCACCATCCACAGATTCTGCAGTAACTACTTCCTCCGTAGCCACTACTGGAAAAAAAAATATATATGTAAAGATCAGTGAACATATATAAAAGTATGAACAGAAGTTTATTTTTGCTCTGCTACCTTTGCTGTCCGTCCTTCTTTCTTACACAGAAAAGCTTTTACATGATTTTTAAATTCAGTCTCCATTGGTGTTGTAGATACCTATGTAAACAGTTGACTACAAGTCCCACAATTTACAATAAGTGAGTTCCAACTATCTATGCATGCACATGTTTAAATAAACTATCTTCATTTAGTTCTATGAGGTACGAAATTTAGAAGCTCTCCTAAGGTCACAGATATGACAAAGGTTATGCCAGCTTAATAAGATTCCACAATCCAAAAAATAAGATATTGTATGTGGTTATACTCCATTCAAATTTACATATATGAGTTGATATATATTTCCTATCCAACAAAACATGGAAATTTGTATTCTTCAAGCAGAGAGAATAAACAGTATTCCCTTTTTGGATTGTGTGAGCAAGGGTTGCCTTCATAATAAGTGGCAAATAGATCTGGTACTGTAGGCTATGAAAAAATATATTAACATTTACATAAATAAAATTCAAAACTATGTTCTCAATGTTTTATGAAAGGTTCAGAGAGGATTCTGGCAGCTGAACACAGCACTCCAGGTCTTGCCTAGGTAAAGAAATTGCCAAAATCCCTTCCCACAAGCTACGCCCAACTACTGATCCCAAAAGACTACACATAGCAGCTTTACTCATAATAGTCAAAAACTTGAAACAAATCAAATATCTGTCAAAAGTAGAATGAATAAACTGGTAGATTCATGCACTGGAATACTACACAGCAATTAAAGTGACTCCTGATGTGATGCAACAGGAGATTACAAAATATCCCTGTGTTCTTATTGGAAATGTTTGACCTGAATCTAATTATTAAGAAACAAATGAATCTAGAATGTGAGTGATCCTGCAGACAACTGGCTTAAACTCTACAAAGATTTCAGTGTCATAAAGAACAAGTGAGGCAGTAAGACTGTCCTAGATTGGGGGAGACTAAAGAGACATAATAATCGAATATAGTGTGTGAACTTTGATTGGATCCTGGGTGAAAACAAATAGTTATAAAGGACATTTTGGGGATAATTGAGGAAACTTGAATATGGACCATATGCCAGATAATATTACTAAATTAATATTGTTTTTAAGAAACATAATAGAACTGTGAATACATAGGAAGCTGTCCTTGTTCTTGGTAGATACATGCTGAAGAATTTAAGGATGAAGTGTCATGATGTCTTTAGCCTACTTTCAGATAATATGGCAAAATAAAAGCATGTGTCTGTGTTTGTGTGTGAACATGCAGGTGTGGCAAGATGTTAACAGGTGGTGAATACAGTTGCAAGGTATAAAGTTCATTCTCCAATTTTTCTATGGGTTTTAATAACTATCAACATTAAAAAACATTTTAATATAACTAATTCTGAAAAAAGAAATGACCAAAAAAACTATTTCTAAATGATATGGTTTTTTGAAATGTGTTATTTGAGGCAACACTTTACCAAAAGTGTAATGAAATAAAATCATTCTCTCCTGAAGTCACACTACCCTTCAGATACACAGTTACTCTGAAACACGCCAAGTTGCTACCAAATTCCAGCAGAATGTCATGGATATTAATGACCAAGGGATTTACTAAATACAGAGATGCTCTAATTAAACAAACTCCTTTTTTAATAAAAGGCAAGATAAGTACTAGGACCCTAGTTTTCAAGGATGAACTCATGGTAACAGGCCTGGCTGCAACCCTGTTACTGTGTTATTTGGGTAATCAAGGGTCACAATGCAAACCACAGATGATATTCAAAATGCAAAAACCTTTATGTTTTGAGTTCTCTCATTTTTGTTTGTCTTAAACCATAATTAGGCTTTATCACCAAGCACTTAAGAAAATTTCAGGAAGATAATTATTAAAATGAAATGTAGGGCATAAAACAGTAATGTATTCAATAGAACAACTACTGAGGTTTTCAAAGACATTAACTATTGCTTTGATCTTGTAAAAAATATCCATATGAAAAACAAATGTTCACTATGGTTGAATGTTAACTATAAGTAGCAAGTATTTTTAAAAACATAATCATATGTAAGAAATTTCTGAGACCACATATGATCAAGGCACAACTCAAGAACTTTCATCTTTGCACTATTTGGAATGACTGTCATTAAGATAAGAGAGTTCTTGCCTTTCATCTAAAAAGCTTTCTTTTTAAGTTGTGCTATGGTAAGGAATTTAAGAAAAAATTATAAGGAAACCAATTATGTAAGAAAACAAAGAACCCCCTCAGTAATCCTAAAAACAACCCAGCAGTGAAATGTTGAAACATGTAAGAATAAAACAGAAAGCCTAAAAACTTTAAAAAGAATGTTATTTAAAAAAATATACATAGACAGATATATCCAAATATAAAACCCCCGGATAAAAAAATAACTAATAAATATTCATTGGTCTAATTTAAAAGTCAAGTTATAATATACAAAGAGAGCCTAGATAATCTACAGCATCTCTGAAAATGTTTGAGACCTCTTGTTCAACATGACTTTTGAATTTTAATGCCATAAAAGTCAACTAAGACAAGGAAAAAACTGTCTTTCAGATGTTACTAGAAGATTGAAAATTCTATATGCATATAAATATTTCAATAAAATAGAAACTAGGCTTACTGAAGAAAAAAATAACATTTCAAAAGTAGGATTGCCTGCAATAGAACCTGACATTTTTTTTAAAAAGGCAAAAACAAGACAATCTTATGAAGCCCAGTAACATATACCTGAAAGCCAATTCACTTTTATTGATCTACTTTAGGAACAGACAAAAAAAAAACAACAACATGCAAAGGGGACCTGACTCAAATTTCACTATTAGGAGAAAGGAGGGAAACAGCCACCAGATGCATTATACCTTTGGAAAAAACCACCTTATTAACAATTAGCTTAAGTTGCTCTAAAGACAAAAAGAAGGGTAGTCACAGATGTCCATTTAATGGGATTATATAGCTGGGCCGCAAGAAAGAATAAGGCTAAGCAATGCAAAATCAATGTAAAACTGTAGGTTAGAGCCATAAAATATTGTTTTATAAGAGTTTCATAAGGACTAAACTACACTGCAGATGTAAGGCCTACATCCAACCAATTTTAACTTCTGATTCTACAACTAAATAACTCTCAAATCTATTCACTTCTTATTATCCCTTTGCCAAATCCTAATCCACGCTACCATTATTTCTTCCCCAGGTGACTGCATTAGACTCCTAACTAAACTCCCTTCCAGAGCCCACCAAAGAAATCATTTTAAAAGTCCTATATAATCTTACCTTCAATTACCATGACTTACTCTCCCACTTGCTGAGCTCAGCCACGCTGGTCTCTGAGTCCTCTGAAAGGACAAGCTTTCCTGCCTCAAAAGCTTCACATGTGTCCTCCTTCCTAAAATGTTCTTCCCCCAAGTTTTGCTCCACTAATTCCTATGTATATTTTTTAATATACATAGGAATTAGTTTAAATGTAGTATAGTAAATATATATAGGAATTAGTTTAAATTTAGTTTAAATGTCTCTTCCTCTAGAAAGACTCACCAACTTGGTCAAAATCCTGTATTCTTTATATATACCACGAATCACAAGTATTTATCTGAGTGAATAACTTTAATATCTCATTCTACTGAAAGACTACGTGTTCCACAAAGGTTGGGACTGTATATGATTGTTTACCAGAACATAAGAGATATTCAACAACAATCTGTTCAATGAATGAATAAATATTTTTCTAATTGTAAATGAACAGCTATTTGTAAACCAATATATGGAAAACTTAGCTCAAGAACAGTTTTGAGTTATTCCTTTAACATAAGCATGATATATCCCTCCATGAATTTTTATTATTTGTACATTTTAATTTTGTCCTAAAGCAAGAAGTGAGAGTAAGGGTGAGAGCTTCCTGGAATTTTGATTTTCCAAATAGGAAACACCTGTAACAGACTGGTGTGTAAGCTTTGGTAGAAAAATAGGACAACATGATTGCCTCTGTTTAATAGTGTACCACCAGGGGCGGTTTTCTTATGAGGAAAAAGGCAGCTGCAATCCCCAAAAGAAAATATTTACTTTTTTGTATCTTCATTTTGGAATACATTCCAAAATGGAATAACTTGAAATGAGTTCTTACCTATCTAAATCCTTAAATCCCATTCATTCTTTAGGGTACAACTCAACCTCACCCCACTCCCCTAGCCCCATGCCCCAACTCCAGCTAAAAGTAATCTCTGTCCTCTGAAGAACTATAGTGCCGACCGGCACTCACCAGCCCGAGAGGCTTGTTTGCTCACACGCCGGGGCGGGCGGGACTGGGAGTTGAGCCTCGGGCTTCGGTCGGAGCGCAGGGAGAGGACCGGGGTTGGCGGCATGAACACAGCCTGCAGGGGTTTAGTGCGCCACGTATAGCCAGGAGGGAGTCCGGGGAAAAGTCTGGACCTGCCGAAGAGGCAAGAGACATTTTCTTCCCTCTTTGTTTCCTGGTGCGCCAGGAGAGGGGATTAAGAGCGCTGCTTAAAGGCCCTCCAGAGACGGGCGGGAGCCGCCGCTAAAAGCGCGGACCCCAGAGACGGGCATGAGACGCTAAGGCTGCTGCTGCTGCCGCCACCAAGAAGCCTGTGTGCGAGCACAGGTCACTATCCACAACCCCCTTCCGGGGAGCCTGTGCAGCCCGCCACTGCCGGGGTCCCGGGAACCAGGGACAACTCCCCCGGGAGAACGCACGGCGCGCCTCAGGCTGGTGCAACTTCATGCTGGCCACTGCCGCTGCACGCTCGCCCCGCACTCCGTGCCCCTCCCTCCCCCTGGCCTGAGTGAGCCAGAGCCCCTGAATCAGCGGCTTCTTTATCCCTGTCCTGGCTGAGAGAAGAACAGACGCCCTCCAGCGACCTACACGCAGAGGTGGGGCCAAATCCAAAGCTGAGCCCCTGGGAGCTGTGAGAACAAAGAAGAGAAAGGGAAATCTCTCCCAGCAGCCTCAGAAGCAGTGGATTAAAGCTCCCCAATCAACTTGATGTACCCTGCATCTGTGGAATACATGAATAGATAACGAATCATCCCAAATTGAGGAGGTGGACTTTGAGAGCAAGATTTATGATTTGTTCCCCTTTTCCTCTTTTTGTGAAAAGTGTCTATGTGTATGCTTCTGTGTGAGATTTTGTCTGTATAGCTTTGCTTCCACCATTTGTCCTAGGGTTCTATAAGTCCGTTTTTTTTTTTTTCTTTTTCTCTTAACAATTATTTTTTATTTTAATAACTTTATATTTTACCTTACTTTATTTTATTGTACTTTATCTTCTTTCTTTTTTTCCTTCCTTCCCTCCTTCCTCCCTCCCTCCTTCGCTCCCTCCTTCTACTAATTCTTTCTTTCTACTTTTTCTCCCTTTTATTCTGAGCCGTGTGGTTGAAAGGCTCTTGCTGCTGCAGCCAGGAGTCAGTGCTGTGCCTCTGAGGTGGGAGAGCCAACTTCAGGACACTGGTCCACAAGAGACCTCCCAGCTCCACATAATATCAAACGGCGAAAATCTCCCAGAGATCTCCATCTCAAAACCAGCACCCAGCTTCACTCAACGACCAGCAAGCTACAGTGCTGGATATCCTATGCCAAACAACTAGCAAGACAGGAACAAAACTCCACCCATTAGCAGAGAGGCTGCCTAAAATCATAATAAGTCCACAGACACCCACAAAACACACCACCAGACGTGGACCTGCCCACCAGAAAGACAAGATCCAGCCTCATCCACCAGAACACAGGCACTGGTCCCCTCCACCAGGAAGCCTACAAAACCCACTGAACCAACCTTAGTCACTGGGGACAGACACCAAAAACAACGGGAACTACGAAACTGCAGCCTGCAAAAAGGAGACCCCAAACACAGTAAGATAAGCAAAATGAGAAGACAGAAAAACACACCGCAGATGAAGGAGCAAGATAAAAACCCACCAGACCTAACAAATGAAGAGGAAATAGGCAGTCTACCTGAAAAAGCATTCAGAAAAATGATAGTAAAGATGATCCAAAATCTTGGAAATAGAATAGACAAAATGCAAGAAACATTTAACAAGGACCTAGAAGAACTAAAGATGAAACAAACAGCAATGAACAACACAATAAATGAAATGAAAAATACTCTAGATGGGATCAATAGCAGAAGAACGGATAAGTGACCTGGAAGATAAAATAGTGGAAATAACTACTGCAGAGCAGAATAAAGAAAATGAATGAAAAGAACTGAGGACAGTCTCAGAGACCTCTGGGACAACATTAAACGCACCAAGATTCGAATTATAGGGGTTCCAGAAGAAGAAGAGAAAAAGAAAGGGACTGAGAAAATATTTGAAGAGATTATAGTTGAAAACTTCCGAAACATGGGAAAGGAAATAGTTAATCAAGTCCAGGAAGCACAGAGAGTCCCATACAGGATAAATCCAAGGAGAAATACGCCAAGACACATATTAATCAAACTGTCAAAAATTAAATACAAAGAAGCATATTAAAAGCAGCAAGGGAAAAACAACAAATAACACACAAGGGAATCCCCATAAGGTTAACAGCTGATCTTTCAGCAGAAACCCTGCAAGCAAGAAGCCAGTGGCAAGACATATTTAAAGTGATGAAGGAGAAAAACCTGCAACCAAGATTACTCTACCCAGCAAGGATCTCATTCAGATTTGATGGAGAAATTAAAACCTTTACAGACAAGCAAAAGCTGAGAGAGTTCAGCACCACCAAACCAGCTTTACAACAAATGCTAAAGGAACTTCTCTAGGCAAGAAACACAAGAGAAGGAAAAGACCTACAATAATGAACCCAAAACAATTAAGAAAATGGGAATAGGAACATACATATCGATAATTACCTTAAATGTAAATGGACTAAATGCTCCCACCAAAAGACACAGATTGGCTGAATGGATACAAATACAAGACCCATATATATGCTGTCTACAAAGAGACCCACTTCAGACCTAGAGAAACATACAGACTGAAAGTAAGGGGATGGAAAAAGATATTGCATGCAAATGGAAACCAAAAGAAAGCTGGAGTAGCAATTCTCATATCAGACAAAATAGACTTTAAAATAAAGACTATTAGAAGAGACAAAGAAGGACACTACATAATGATCAAGGGATCGATCCAAGAAGAAGATATAGCAATTGTAAATATTTATGCACCCAACATAGGAGCACCTCAATACATAAGGCAAATACTAACAGCCATAAAAGGGGAAATCGACAGTAACACATTCATACTAGGGGACTTTAACACCCCACTTTCATCAATGGACAGATCATCCAAAATAAAAATAAATAAGGAAACACAAGCTTTAAATGATACATTAAAAAAGATGGGCTTAATTGATATTTATATGGCATTCCATCCAAAAACAACAGAATACACTTTCTTCTCAAGTGCTCATGGAACATTCTCCAGGATAGATCATATCTTGGGTCATAAAACAAGCCTTGGTAATTTTAAGAAAATTGTATCAAGTATCTTTTCCGACCACAATGCTATGAGACTAGATATCAATTACAGGAAAAGATCTGTAAAAAATACAAACACATGGAGGCTAAACAATATACTACTTAATAACGAAGTGATCACTGAAGAAATCAAAGAGGAAAGTAAAAAATACCTAGAAACAAATGACAATGGAGATACGACAACTCAAAGTCTATGGGACACAGCAAAAGCAGTTCTAAGAGGGAAGTTTATAGCAATACAAGCCCACCTTAAGAAACAGGAAACATCTCGAATAAACAACCTAACCTTGCACCTAAAGCAATCAGAGAAGGAAGAAGAAAAAAACCCAAAGTTAGCAGAAGCAAAGAAATCATAAAGATCAGATCAGATATAAATGAAAAAGAAAGGAAGGAAATGATAGCAAAGATCAATAAAACTAGAACCTGGTTCTTTGAGAAGATAAACAAAATTGATAAAGCATTAGCCAGACTCATCAAGAAAAAAAGGGAGAAGACTCAAATCAATAGAATTAGAAATGAAAAAAGGAGAAGTAACAACTGACACTGCAGAAATACAAAAGATCATGAGAGAATATTACAAACAACTCTATGCCAATAAAATGGACAGTTTGGAAGAAATGGACAAATTCGTAGAAATGCACCACCTGCCAAGACTGAATCAGGAAGAAATAGAAAATATGAGCAGACCAATCACAAGCACTGAAATTGAAACTGTGATTAAAAATCTTCCAACAAAGAAAAGCCCAGGACCAGATGGCCTCACAGGCAAATTCTATCAAACATTTAGAGAAGAGCTAACACCTATCCTTCTCAAACTCTTCCAAAACACAGCAGAGGGAGGAACACTTCCAAACTCATTCAACGAGGCCACCATCACCCTGAAACCAAAACCAAACAAGGATGTCACAAAGAAAGAAAACTACAGGCCAATATCACTGATGAACATAGATGCAAAAATCCTCAACAAAATACTAGCAAACAGAATCCAACAGCACATTAAAAGGATCATACGGGACTTCCCTGGTGGTGCAGTGGTTAAGAGTCCGCCTGCCGATGCAGGGGATACGGGTTCGAGCCCTGGTCCGAGAGGATCCCCCATGCCGCGGAGCAGCTGGGCCCGTGCGCCACAGCTACTGAGCCTGCGCTCTATAGCCAGTGCTCTACAGCAAGAGAAACCACTGCAATGAGGGGCCCGCACACCGCAAAAAAGAGTAGCCCCCACTCTGGCAACTAGAGAAAGCCCGCGTGCAGCAACGAAGACCCAACGCAGCCAAAAATAAAATAAATAAATTTAAAAAAAAAAAAAAAAAAAGGATCATACACCATGATCAAGTTGGGTTTATTCCAGGAATGCAAGGATTCTTCAATATATGCAAATCAATGAACGTGACACAGCATATTAACAAATTGAAGGAGAAAAACCGTATGGTCATCTCAATAGATGCAGAGAAAGCTTTTGACAAAATTCAACACCCATTTATAATGAAAACCCTGCAGAAAGTAGGCATAGAGGGAACTTTCCTCAACATAATAAAGGCCATATGACAAACACACAGCCAATGGTGAAAAACTGAAAGCATTTCCACTAAGATCAGGAACAAGACAAGGTTGCCCACTCTCACCACTCTTACTCAACATAGTTTTGGAAGTTTTAGCCACAGCAATCAGAGAAGAAAAGGAAATAAAAGGAATCCAAATCGGAAAGGAAGAAGTAAAGCTGTCACTGTTTGCAGATGACATGATACTATACATAGAGAATCCTAAAGATGCCACTAGAAAACTACTAGAGCTAATCAATGAATTTGGTAAAGTAGCAGGATACAAAATTAATGCACAGAAATCTCTGACATGCCTATACACTACTGATGAAAAATCTGAAAGTGAAATCAAGAAAACACTACCATTTACCACTGCAACAAAAAGAATAAAATATCTAGGAATAAACCTACCTAAGGAGACAAAAGACCTGTATGCAGAAAATTATAAGACACTGATGAAAGAAACTAAAGATGATACATATAGATGGAGAGATATACCATGTTCTTGGATTGAAATAATCAACATTGTGAAAATGACTCTACTACCCAAAGCAATCTACAGATTCAATGCAATCCCTATCAAACTACCACTGGCATTTTTCACAGAACTGGAACAAAAAATTTCACAATTCGTATGGAAACACAAAAGACCCCGAATAGCCAAAGCAATCTTGAGAACGATAAACGGAGCTGGAGGAATCAGGCTCCCTGACTTCAGACTATACTACAAAGCTACAGTAATCAAGACACTATGGTACTGGCACAAAAACAGAAAGACAGATCAATGGAACAGGATAGAAAGCGCAGAGATAAACGCACGCACATATGGTCACCTTATCTTTCATAAAGGAGGCAGGAATGTACAGTGGAGAAAGGACAGCCTCTGCAATAAGTGGTGCTGGGAAAACTGGACAGGTACATGTAAAAGTATGAGATTAGAGCACTCCCTAACACCATACACAAAAATAAGCTCAAAATGGATTAAAGACCTAAATGTAAGGCCAGAAACTATCAAACTCTTAGAGGAAAACATAGGCAGAACACTCTTTGACATAAATCACAGCAAGATCCTTTTTGACCCACCTCCTAGAGAAATGGAAATAAAAACAAAAATAAACAAATGGGACCTAATAAAACTTCAAAGCTTTTGAACAGCAAAGGAAACCATAAACAAGACCAAAAGACAACCCTCAGAATGGGAGAAAACATGTGCAAATGAAGCAACTGACAAAGGATTAATCTCCAAAATTTATAAGCAGCTCATGCAGCTCAATAACAAAAAAACAAACAACCTAATCCAAAAATGGGCAGAAGACCTAAATAGACATTTCTCCAAAGAAGATATACAGATGGCCAACAAACACATGAAAGAATGCTCAACATCCCTAATCATTAGAGAAATGCAAATCAAAACTACAATGAGATATCATCTCACAGCAGTCAGAATGGCCATCATCAAAAAATCTAGAAACAATAAATGCTGGAGAAGGTGTGGATAAAAGGGAAGACTCTTGCACTGTTGGTGGGAATGTAAATTGATACAACCACTGTGAAGAACAGTATGGAGGTTCCTTATAAAACTACAAATAGAACTACCATATGACCCAGCAATCCCACTACTGGGCATATACCCTGAGAAAACCATAATTCAAAAAGAGTCATGTACCAAAATGTTCATTGCAGCTCTATTTACAATAGCCTGGAGATGGAAACAACCTAAGTGTCCATCATCAGATGAATGGATAAAGAAGATGTGGCACATATATTACAATGGACTATTACTCAGCCATAATAAGAAACAAAATTGAGCTATTTGTAATGAGGTGGATAGACCTAGAGTCTGTCATACAGAGTGAAGTAAGTCAGAAAGAGAAAGACAAATACCGTATGCTAACACATATATATGGAATTTAAGAAAAAAAAATGTCATGAAGAACCTAGGGGTAAGACAAGAATAAAGACACAGACCTACTGGAGAACGGACTTGAGGATATGGGGAGGGGGAAGGGTGAGCTGTGACAAAGCGAGAGAGAGGCATGGACATATATACACTACCAAACGTAAGGTAGATAGCTAGTGGGAAGCAGCCGCACAGCACAGGGAGATCAGCTCGGTGCTTTGTGACTGCCTGGAGGGGTGGGATAGGGAGGGTGGGAGGGAGGGAGACGGAAGAGGGAAGAGATATGGGAACATATGTATATGTATAACTGATTCACTTTGTTATAAAGCAGAAACTAACACACCATTGTAAAGCAATTATACTCCAATAAAGATGTAAAAATAAATTAATTAATTAAATAAAATAAAAAAAGAAAGCCATTCCTCTCTCCCACATCTTTTCCTTAGTAGAGATTCACCTATGCACCCCATAAACAGTTGAATAAATATTAAATTACACATAAAGATGAAATAAATAAGAAATATATGTTATTCAAGCAAATCTTTGCTGTAGTACACTCACAATCTTTAGATATTTACTATACAGTCTATTAGTAGTAAGAAATAGAACTTTTAAAATTTGGGTCAAATTCTTAAATTTTGGTGTGCCATAGGATCACTTTTGAGAGCATGTTAAAAACATGGATGTCACGGTCCCACCCTAAAGTTACTGAATCAGAATCCACTGGGGTAGAATTGGGGCAAATGATTGTTGAGAAGGTGATTCTGATTCACACAAAATTTAAGAATGCTGCTCTTGTTGATATTACCATATTAATTCAAACTAACTGAGAGCAGTTCAAATTAGTAGAAAACTTGAATCACAGAATATTTAAAGTAACACAGCCTTCTAATCATTGGGTACATAAATTAACAAGATAATTTCCAACTATTTCCAAGCAAAAATTCTACTAGTTTGTTTGAAGAACGTAGGGGCAGGACAGGAATAAAGATGCAGACATAGAGAATGGACTTGAGGACATGGGGAGGGGGAAGGGTAAACTGGGACGAAGTGAGAGAGTGGCATGGACTTATATACACTACCAAATGTGAAATAGATAGCTAGTGGGAAGCAGTTGCATAGCACAGGGAGATCAGCTCCGTGCTTTGTGACCACCTACAGGGGTGGGATAGGGAGGGTAGGATAGGGAGGGTGGGAGGGAGGGAGACGCAAGAGGGAAGAGATATGGGAACATATGTATATGTATAATTGATTCACTTTGTTATAAAGCAGAAACTAACACACCACTGTAAAGCAATTATATTCCAATAAAGATGTTAAAAAATAATAATAATGTAAAAGAGGACAATTATTATATTAATGTTAGAGATGCCTGATACTTCTGAATTATTCCACTCCAAAATTATGAAGGATGTTTTAAACAAGTATCTTGAAAACTGTGTCTGCATACTTTTAAAGGCTGTAAATATTTTCACTGATTTGTTTCAAAATGAGTAAGGTAATTTCATGTATCAAAAGACAGTTGTATCCTCCCTTTAAAAGAAATTAAAAATAAATAACTTAGTATTTTGATTTATGTATCACTTTGTTATGAGTTTGCTGAGTGTGAGTAGTCCTTTATATTAACCCAGGATATATTAATAAAATATTTCTGAAACCTCAGAGCTGAAAACTAAACCTCAGTCAATGATCAATGATAATATCTTAATTCAGATGACTATTGCGAGATGAGATAGTACACGTAAAGCACTTAGCATAATAACAACCTTATAGCAAGAACCCTATACATATTAATCATTATTTTTCTATATTTCATCATGCCAAGTTAAATTTATGACTTACATCAAGTGTTTCATCATGTTTTTCTGGCCTGGCCTGGACCTAGATAGACCTAATGATTATTTAATATAATTATGCACATTAGCATAGGCCTGTGGGCTCAGGAACTGAAATAAAAACTCCCAAAAAACCAATTTAATAAAAATGAACATTAGCAACAAACTCTTCAGGGTATACTGAGATTTATCAAATTTTTTTTTTGTACTTCTATCAAACAAAGAATCATGAAAATTATGCATGAAGATTAAAAATTTAACAAGTTAAATGCTCGGAAAAATAAAGGTTTATGAGAAAAGAATAAAACTGGAAATATTTACATAAAAAATGCCAGTAAGGAAGCAATTCAATCATCAAACAGTGACAATCTGAAGTTATATTTGCTTGTAACATCAAGAAGACATTTCGTTTCACAATGAAAGCATTATACTAGACTGATTTCCTTTATGATGTTCCCATTGGACTAACATTAAGATTTGTTTTATATGTCAAAGATAGTCCTAATGTAAACATGAAAGAACTATTTAAAGCCATAGTTCAAATGAAACAGCATGGTATTCTAGACTATCATGAGTACCTCCCCTCTGTATATAGGACCATGTCAGCCAGCTAGCTTCCATTTCAAATGCAGTCCATTTGCTGCTACACTGGCTATTTATTATCAGAAGATGTATTTACTGTACTACTTAGCCTGTAAAAGAAAAGAATAAGAGCAGTACCAGTTAGTGTACTGATGGTTCTTATATTTTCTTTTCAATCATTTAAAAAGGGCAAACAGGAGAACATTTATTTCAAAAGACTGCTCCAAAAGATACACCTCAGAAGTAAAACTAGGAATAGCGATGCTTTTGTTTCATACAAGACAAAGTGATGATTACACAAATATTTATTCCTATCACAAACCAAATTATAAACATTCTAGAAGAGACTCGGCCACTGATCACCTGAAGAAACTGCGTAGAGGAAACAGTATATTTAGTGGTCACAGACACACAACTTGGGAATCAGTCAGACCTTGAGCACAAACTTCCTTTCACCACTTAATAGCCATGCTACATTAGACAAAACTATTTAACCTCCGCAAACCTCAATTTCATCATATATAAAATGGGAGTACTACTTCATTTCCCAGATCCTGAGATGTCCTTGAAAAAACATATAAACATTTCTAAATCAGGATGAGTCTGACAAATAATGTTAAAAGAAACTGGACGGCCAAGAGGCAGAGAAATAACTTGACTGAGCATGTGCAAACTGACCTGCGAGAAGATATTTCTTTATGTGATTACACAACTCAGCTGAGTTGTTTATACTGGCGGCAATGTACTCACCTGAATTTTAACTTAATTTAAGCTCTTAAAATACCTTCAGAAAGATTTCACTATGATGTAGTATTGAAATAAAAAAATTGTTGTGCTCACAGAAGACTGTAAGTCACATGCAATAAAAATCAACTAAAATTGTCAATTCTCTCACACTAGACCACACATAACATTTTCAAAGGTAGAAGTTAGAGAAGTTGGTATGACCAATTTGTGGAGTCAAACATCTAAATGTAAAAACTTCGAGCTGACTTTGAAGAAAAGATTAATTTTCAGAGATATGTACTTTAATAAAGGCAAAAATTTTACAAGTTTAATCAAATAGAAATCCACCAATGAAATTAATTTTCTTTGATATACTTATGCAATTACAAAGGTGCTGAAGAGATCCAGGCATAGGTCATAAAAGCAGCATGTCAATAGGATGATACACGTAGCTGTTAATGGCCAAAAGTGATTCAGAAAAATCTTAAGACTCCCAAATATAAAGGTTTAGATTCAAACATTGATTACAATGCTAAAGAAGCTGGAGAATGAATAAATGTTTACTATTACTAGTTGAGGGGCATAGGGGGAGAGAGGGGGGAGGGAGGGGGGAGGGGGGAGACGGAGGGAGAGAGGGAGAGAGAGAGGGGGAGAAAGGCGAGAGATAAGTAACCACCCCCCCACCACCAAAAAATACATCATCCAATCATCACCTTGAAGAGTCAAATCCAGTAATATCTACCTTCGATCTTTTTGGTGAGGATTAAATGAGACGTGTAAAACATCAGCCATAGTGCATAGCACACACAGTAAACATGCAGCGAACTGTTGCTGTTATTATTATTATTAGTCACATTTTGAAAAAAAATTAAATAATGACAACAAATTATTCTTTACTTTCTTAAGCATTGGTCCAAATAAAATGGCTTAAACTACAGTAAGAAAAATAATTTTGTGGAGTCTTTTAAATTCCCTAATTAAAAAAATATTTTACTTACATAATTATAGCAAGAATTATTTTGGTTAAGTATAAAGGTAAACCTTATCAAACCAGCTATTAATACTGTTTGTAATCATTTAACCCCAAGTTATACTTTAATGGTGGTTGTTGGTGTGCTATTTCCTAGTTTTGTCAGTCACTAAGATTTTATGTCATTCTAATAGAGCTGCCAAAAATTAAAAGTTATGAAAAAGACAGCAGGTTCATATATACTTAGCTAATTTATTTATACAAAAAGTCAGAGTAGTAAAACAAAGCCAAATGGGGTACACAGACATGTTTTCTGTGAACCACACAAGTTTGTTTTTAATTTTAATTAATTTTAATCTTAATTTAATTTTAAATAATTGCCAAGATTTAATGTTCTTTTAAAATCCAGATTTTCAGCTTCCCTTGAAAAAAACAGAGTCTGGCAATACTAACTGAGCATTTTACTATAATCAGTTAGAGCTGAGTAGGAGATGCACCCTTGCCCCGCCCCACTCTCCTCAGATGGCCATAACCTCAACCCTGCCCCCTTTAGTCTTTTAAATTTCCTTCCTGGCCTGTGCAAATATTTGAATCTCCAACTTTCGATGTACACATTTGACTCGTTTTTCTAACCTGGAGTTTCTGAAGAATTGGACAATGGAGCAGATGCTTCAGCTAAGGCAGCTAATGTAGCTAATACTGATGTAGAGGAGTTTCCAAATTGAACAGCAGATACACCCGTTTCATCTACGATAAAGGAGAAAACATGTTTGAATTTTTAAGGAATTTAATCTAGTGAATTTTTCTGATCATTTGTTTTACTTTATTCAACTCTTAAATGAAGCTTAGATAATATTAGTTTTGTGAAAAACGAGCTTGGATAGCATTAACTTTTGAAAGGTAATACTGCAGTACATTTTGCAATATCACCTTTCTTTAGATTATTTTGCCTCATAAAAATTTTTTTGCCAATTATAACAAAGAAAACCAAGGTGGCTGATATAATCTTACCCTCATTCTCCAACAGTCCTTTCTTAAAAGGATGAATACCTACTAAAGCATAAAATCCCAACAGCTATCCTATATGCATCTCAATACCTGTTGCCTTGGATGAATTTTCTGAAGATACCAGACCTGTTAGGTTCACCACCCCTCCAGGTCCAATGATAAACTGTGGTGTTGCAGCGTGTATCGTCACAGTGTCGGGACTCTCTGGGTTTGTGTTGATTTGGTTCTGCATAGCAATCTAGAGGACAAATTACCACAGTGTTTTCAGAATTATAACCAGAACATATAGGACAGACTTTTAATGTAACATCCTGTAATCTAAGAATCATATAATACAAATGGAAATCTTTGTTTCTGGTCTACTGAAAGTATAGTGGTAAATCATAGATATGTATTTATATCCTGAGTTCCCCTATTAGGTAAAGCAGCAAAATCCCATGTGAGGCGAAGTAGGTATCTGAAAGGATTGTATAGAACTCAGTTGAGTGAATTCCCTGGTGGTGCAGCAGTTAGGACTCTGCACTTTCACTGCCAAGGGCATAGGTTCAATCCCTGGTCAGGCAACTAAGATCCCGCGAGCCACGCGGTGGGGCCAAAAAAAAAATCTGTGTTCTATATATAAATAGAACACAGTTGAAAGATATTCTGCTGCCCTGCAGCTACAGAAATTAAATTACTTAAATCAAATTATGTTCTCTACTATATTCAGCAATATATAACACTACCTATATAAAGCACATCCTTCTCAGTTAATTGTCCTCCATCCTCAACCCTAGGCTCCAAACTGCACCCTTGGGAGTAAAAGAATTGGAAGAAGCACAGCAAAATTTATTTTCCTGAACACATAACATCTTTTAAGTAACTAGATGAAGTTCAACAGACTCAGATAGTCTTAGAGAAGAGTTCTACTGGGAAGGAGAACAAGAAGATAGGCAAGAAGATGCAGTAAGTAAAGAAGAAAATTTACATCAATGTTGTCTAGCTAAAGAAAAGAGAAGTAATGTTGGTTAGTAGGAAAACTTGTCCAAAAACCATAAATAACTATGTTCACAAACAGATTTTTTTGAGGATGGTGAAAAAATAAAAGAAACCAATCAGAATGATGAAGACTGCATCACTCACTGAGGGGACATGATTATGATTCCTAAAAAAAAATGTTAGTGGAAGTATAACAGACTTGAAAAACCATAAGGTATCCAAACATGCATCAAAATAATTAATAGACTAAAATATATAGAAGGGAATTCAGAACCTTACAAACACTGAAAGTAATCACTTTATCTAATCTTCTAATGTTACATGCAAAGACTGTGGTCTTACAATTAGGAAAATGAACAGCAATGAACAAAGAGGAAGTGAAAAAGGAATAGGACTGTCCAAAATAAGTCCAAAATGAAAAACTACAAGCTAAATAGTTCAAATCATCCATATGACAGAGATCCTTTTATTTTCTTAAATTAAAAGCCAAAAGTTACCTGTAGTATCTCTGCTAAATCTTCATTCCCATTGTCTATTGAAATATCAAACGCAGTTTTACAAAATTTACTTTGCGTGTGTACATCAGCACCATATTTGATTAAGAGTTCCACCACCTCTTGATGATTGTGTTCTGTGGCCCAGTGTAGAGCTGTCATCTTCAACATGTCCTTTGCATTGACATCAGCGCCATGCTATACAAATATTTCAAAATAAGAAATTTCTAAAATACGAAATATAAAGAAGTCCTGATATGAAAATACTAGCCACTGTGCTTTAAACCAAGACTTTGCTACTAATATGACCAACTCTTTATTTTTGTGTGTTGAATGATCTACATATTCCAGGAATCACCACACATCTGTCACGTAATCAGTTTCCTATCATGTTGGCTTTCCTAATTGCATTCCTTCTAATTTCTTAGGCGTACAGCAATTATTTTTTCAGTCATCCAGCCATGAGTATGAAGGGCTAGAATGGCATAAGGTGCGAAGGAAAACTATGAACATTCCTCCAAAACCCTCCAGCTCCTTATTTACACAAAAATATCCCTTGCTTTCAAAACCAGTGCAATATAATGAATTAATAGGGAGCTATCAAGAGATACACTATCCATTACGGTTGTCACTAGACACGTGTAGCCGAATACAGTTATGCTGTGCATGTAAATACACACTGGAATTCAAAGACCTCACACCAAAAAAAGGATGTAAAACATCTCAATAATTTTTAAATTGATTTCATGTTGAAATTATAATATTTTATATATACCGAGTTAAATAAAATATAATATTAAAATTATTTTGTTTTTACTTTTTTAATGTAGCTATACAAAATCTAGAATTACACATGACTTGTACTCGTGGCTTATATTGTATGTTTTTTGGATAAGTTGATCTAGAGGCCAGAATAGAAAGAATTAAGAATATCTAAATCTATCACTCTCTGTTTCAGAATTTTCTCTTTGGCATTTAGATGATTAAAGAAAAAGCCCTGCCTGTATTATTTGTTTGTTAATTATTCAAGCCTAACATTCCCTTCCATGTGCGTTTTAAATATGTTGAGTAAGACAAAGCTGTAGTCCCTCACCACAGCAAAGACCAAGATCTAAGAAGTCAATTGTCTGACTTAACTAAAAACATACAATGAGGAAGTTTTTCCCCCCACAAAATAACACTTTAAAATAATTTTCACTCGAATGCTTACCCACAAAAAATGAGATAACATGGGGGAAAAAAGTAGACATTCAATAAAACAGAGACAGGCTCAGACCTGGGACCCTTTGCTGCAGTGCTTGCACCTGGACAAACATCTCCTCCAGCGACAGAATACAAAGAAACTAATATAAGGGACTAAAAATAACTGCGTGCATGTGCAGTTGGGGCAAATTATGAACAATTAAGATACAAAAGACCAAAAACCCAACTGCCACTTCTGCCAACTTCCAAACCCACTTGGGAGCAAAAGCAGGGTACTGCATACAGCACCACTAAGGGGGTGGGCAGACCACCCAAGCCACCCCTCCCATGTGACCCCTGGACTGGCCCCTACCCTCACTGCATTTAAGGGACCAGCTCCTCCCCTGTCAGGGAGCGAGCAAGGGAACCTGATACTTGTTTTCGCTCCCTAGTGCTACAGCACAAGTCCTAATAAAGCCTTGCCTGAATTACTTGTCTGGCCTTAAGGAGTCCAAGAACCCTGTCAGTAACAAAACTAGTTCCCTTCTCCCTCTTATAAAACCACTATGGTTTTATAGCCTTTGGGGTCTTACTTTCAAAAGCAAAGTGCAAAAAGAGAACACATACCTTAAGCAAAACCTCCACTATGCTGGCATGGCCCTCAGAAGCTGCCATATGCAGTGGCGTTCGGTCCACTTTGGTTCTGGCATCCCTACTTACACCGGCTCGGAGTAGTACTTCTGTGGTGGAATAATGTCCGTACTGTGCTGCCAGATGAAGTGGAGAAGTTCCAAGCTATACCACAAGAAAAAAAATCCACATCTATAGTCATTTTAAAATATACTTCTATCTTCTACTTTATATATTCTGTTTACAGAGCAAACAGATTCTCTTTATATCAAATGTTTACACAGTAACTCAAAACTGAAAAGGAATAATTTTTGCTGGTCACAGTCTCTTCATAGGGGCCTTCAAGAATTCCCATTCATTTCTCAGTGAGGAAGAAATGACAATATTTCATTTAATTCAAACTTGCTTTATTTTGTTATCAGATAGTCTAAACAAAATTAATTTCATCAGGAATTAGATATAATTAGGGTCAGAAATTTTTGAGCATTAGAAAGTTTTCCTCACACCATTCACACAAAACTTTTCATCTATGAAATTCACATCAAATAATTGTAACAGTGTACATTTTTACATTAAACTGTTTCTAGGACTTAAAAATAAATTAATTAAAGCACCTCAGTGATCTTTTTAGAGGAGTTCACATAGTCATTTTTCAAGGAAAAAATCTGATGTGAGGTGCACTTGCCAAAGGTGAGTTAAGACGGAACCAAAACATGCAGCAGAAACTAACACAACATTGTAAATCAACTATTCTCCAATAAAAATTTTAAAAAAAGAATCAAAAGAGAGCCCAGTTCTCCTGAAATTGGTTCCACGTGGCCTAGTCATGCTACATTCAAAATATACAGAAGTACATACTAAAATGTGAAGAAGAGCCTTATCAGGGGTATAATTTTTTTGTGTGTGTGTGGTACGCGGGCCTCTCACTATTGTGGCCTCTCCTGTTGCGGAGCACAGGCTCCGGACACTCAGGCCCAGCGGCCATGGCTCACGGGCCCAGCCGCTCCGAGGCATGTGGGATCCTCCCGGACCGGGGCATGAACCCGTGTCCCCTGCATCGGCAGGCGGACTCCCAACCACTGCACCACCAGGGAAGCCCAGAAGTATAATTTTTAATAGGTGAAAACTAGAATTACATTATATCACATGCACTTAGAAGCACAAAAAGTCCCTACAACTCTCGGATTACCAAGGCACTCATGTTCTAAAGAACCAAGATAGTTCACTAGAACATGCAATTTGCTAAGACCACTGCTGTAATAATAGCAACTAAGGTTTTTATTTAAGCACTTTCCATAGCAAGCACTATTCTAAGACCTTTACACCTATTGTATCATTTAATCTCCTCAAAACACAGGTACTATTACTATCCTCATTTGGCACTAAAAGAAACTAAGGCATGACCAGGGGATAAGCGGGGGATAAACTGGGAGATTGGGATTGACATATACACACTACCATATATAAGACAGATAACTAATAAGAACCTGCTTTATAGCATAGGGAACTCTATTCAATAATCTGTAATGGCCTATATGGGAAGAGAATCTTAAAAAAAAAAAAAAGAGTGGATATATGTATAACTGATTAACTTTGCTGTTCACCTGAAACTAATACAGCAATGTAAATCAACTATAATAAAAAGTTTTAAAAATTTTAAGAAAATAAGTAAGGCACAAAGAGGTTACTAATTTGCCTGAAGTCACACAAGTAAGAGTCATAATACAAAGCTAGGTATGTGCTCTCAATATATGGTAAAAATGGAAATCATTTACCCTGGGAATAATTATTTTATTACTATTAAAAGCCTTGTATTTTTAAGGGAAGGTCATTCCTGCAGATTAAAGAAGATTTTTAAACAATCCTTTCTTCCTCCATGCTCTATCATACTTTTCTAAAACTGGCCCTTTCTATACTCTTAAATTCTAATATTTAATGAAATATCTCCATAGCCTATTTAGCAACCATGAGTTCTGCTCAGTGTGATAAAATGGTTTCTTTTGTAATTTTTTCTTCTCGAGACCTTACCTTTTTGGTTGATGATACAAAATATATATATACGTACATATATGTAGTTTGAAGGAGGAAAATAAGGTAAATACCATCACAGTCTATAAATAAAACATTAGCAGCAATTTAGAATCTTCCCATGTGCCACTCCCTAATAAGCCCCTCCCCCAACCCCTGAGGTAATTACTAGTCTGAATTTTGTAATAAAGATTGCTTTACTTTGCTTTTTTAAAAATTACTATGTATCCCTAAATAATATACTTTGGTTTTGCCTGCTCTGAACTTTATTTAAATAGAATCACATTGCATGTATTTCTCTGAGACTTGCTTTCTTTGGCTTAATATCATAAGATTCACCCACGTTGATGAATATAAGTATAGTTCACTAATTTTCTCTGCTCTATGATTTTCTACCAAATGAATAAGCCATAATCAATTTAACCAATCCACTGTTGAGCATTAAGGTTTCCAGTTTTTTATTATGAATAATGCTGCTACTAAAAACAGTCTTATACATGAATAAGAACTTCCCTTGGAAATATTCTTAGAAGTTCAATAGTTATGCCAGAGGGTATGTACACATTTAAATCTACTAGGTACTGCCAAACTGTTCTCCAAAATGTTTCTATCAATTTATGGATCTCCTCACCAACGGTTGGTGCTGAAAGACTTTTTTGTTTAGTTTTTGCTTATCTGATGGATAAGCAATAGTGTTTCATGATTTTACTTTGCATTTGCCCAATCATTAATGTAGCTGAGCATCTTTTCACGTTTATTGGTTATTCAAACATTCTCTTTAGTCAAGTACCATATCAAGTCATTTGCCCTATCTTCTTTGTCTTGTTTTTCATCACTGTCATGGGAATCCCTATGTATTATGGACACCAATCCTTCTTAAGATTTTTGTCTTTTTTTTTCAGGGTTTATAGATATTTTTTTAATTGAAGTATAACTGATTTACAATATTATATTAGTTTCAGGTGTACAGCATAGTGATTCAGTATTTTTATAGATTATACTCCATTAAAAGTCATTACAGGGGCTTCCCTGGTGGCGCAGTGGTTGAGAGTCAGCCTGCTGATGCAGGGGACACGGCTTCGTGCCCCGGTCCGGGAAGATCCCACATGCCGCGGAGCGGCTGGGCCCGTGAGCCATGGCCGCTGAGCCTGCGCGTCCGGAGCCTGTGCTCCACAACGGGAAAGGCTACAACATTGAGAGGCCCGCGTACCGCAAAAAAAAAAAAAAAACAAAAAAACAGTCATTACAAGATAATGGCTACAATTCCCTGTGCTATACAATATATCCTTATTGCATATATATTTTATACATAGCAGTTTATATCTCTTAATCCTATACCCTATTTCGTCCTTCCCCACTTTACTCTCCCCACCAGTAACCACTAGTTTGTTTTCTGTATCTGTGAGTCCAGTTTCTGTTTTGCTATACACATTTGTTAATTTTTTAGATTCCACAAATAAATGGTATCATACAGTATTTGTCTTTCTCTGACTTATTTCATTAGGCATAATACTCTCCAGATCCATCCACATTGCTGCAAATGGCAGAATTTCTTTCTTTTTTATGGTTGAGTAATAGTCCACTGTATATGTACATACCACATCATCTTTATCCATTTGCCTGTTGATGGACACTTGGGTTGCTTTCATATCTTGACTATTGTAAACAGTACTTCTATGAACATTGGGGTGCACGTATCTCTTCGAATTAGAGTTTTCATTTTTTCCAGATATATACCCTGGAGTGGAATTGCTAGATCATATGGTAGTTCTATTTTTAGCTCTTTGTGGAACCTCCACACTGTTTTCCATAGGGGCTGCACCAATTTACATTCCTACCAACAGTGCACGAGGATTCCCTTTTCTCCATATCCTTGCCAACATTTATTTGTAGACCTTTTGATGATAGCCATTCTGACAGGTGTGACGTGATATCTCATTGGTATCTTGAAGGCTCTTTTTGTCTTGATGTACTACGGGATCACTATGATGTGTCTAGATATAGATTATTTTTATTGATTCTGCTGGAGATTTTCTGGGCTACTTGAATCTGTGAGCTGCCATCTTTCATCAGTCTTGGAAAAGCTAAACCATTATCTTTTAAAATTATTTCATCCCTATTTTCACTCTCCTTGTGGATTTATGATTAGATTTATGTTAGACTTTCTCATACACTAGCCTTCATGACTCCTGACATCTTTTATATTTTTTTGTTTTTCTCTGCACCGCATTCTGAATGATTTTTTTTTGTTTTTCAGTTTACTAATTTTCTCTTCAGCTATTCCTAATCTGCTATTAAAATCTTATCTAAAGTCCTTATAGGTCTGCTTATGTTGTCAGTTGTTCCAGTGGGTTATTGTCCAAGCTGCCTTGTGTCCTTGTGTGTTCAGTTTTTGTTGGGTTTTTTTTTTCGTTTGGCCACACGACGTGGCATGCGAGATCTTAATTACCCGACCACAGATCAAACCTGCACCCCCTGCAGTGGAAGCACGGAGTCTTAACCACTGGACTGCCAGGGAAGTCCCAGTGTTCAGTTATTTCTGACTGTTCATTTTCCTTGGAATTTCATTTGTAGATATGAAGCCTGGGAGGAAGGCAGCTTCCTCCAAAAAGGATATTCATTTGCTTGTGTCAAGAACCAAGGGTAACCTCTAGTCCAAAGATAATTTTAAATTCATTCTTCAGTTCAGAGTTTTGCAGAATACATAAGTATTTATGAGTTAAGGCCACAAATGTGTGCAAAGGATGGCTTTTGACTCCAAATTCTCATCAACAACATTTTTCCTCTCTCCATTTGGTACCTTAGTTCAAGCCAGTTCATTTGCAGGGGCAGGGGCAGGGGCAGGATCAAGTAGGAGGATGGAGGGGGTATTTCTGGTTTACCCTTACAACGAAGGTACATCTCTTTAGGATTCCAGTATTATGGGGAAAGGATCTCTAGGAGACTTCCCTCTATGAGCAGTCTCAGGTCTTTATCTTAAGTAACCTATGCCGGGGAGGTAGAACACCAACTGGCAAATTTACTGAGTTAGCAAATGTTCTAAGGGTGAAATTTCTCTGGGTTATGGTCTTTGCTTAGTTTTTCAGCTTGATAATCCCTTACTTTCTTTCTAACTCATCAGTGCCCTTAAGATTTTTTTTTAATATACTCAGTCAAAAAATCTTTATCTTTTAAAGACAGATGCTGAAAGCTATGGATGAAACAAAATGGTTCCCGAAATTTACTTTAAAATAATACTAAACAAAGAAAGTAAATGGGGTTATAGAGGAAATAAGATTCATTTGATTTGATAATTTTTGAAGGGTATACAGGGGTTGATTTATGTTTGAAATTTTCCATAATAAAAAAAATTGTTTTGAATGAAAAGTTAAAAAGAACATGGAACAAGTAAGCTAAAAACAACAAAATCAAAACTCTGGAGTTTTTAGTTGTTACCAGTGGGAGAGTTAATCCATATTCCTAACCCTCCACATTCCCAAGAATATCCCTTTTGATTTACCTGCAGAATTAAACAGAGTTATGGTTTCTGTCTTCTTCACAATTGCCTTCTGTAATTACTAAGAACTCCTTCTCATTCCTTTCTTCCTTCTGAGTGATGTTTGCAATAGTTTTACAAGTATCAATTGAAATGCACACATTTTTCCTTTTTTAGAATCAATTATAACATTAACACCAAATTTGCTTTTTCTGAATTGTAAATTCTACCTGTGCTATTTATAAGGCCTTTAAATTAAATCGCCAGCAGCTACATTTTACATTCATCCTACATTACTGAACTCCGTAATTTAAAGAAAAACCCATGTGTGGACAGAATATTTGGATAAGGTGGTCTATTATAAAAAAAAGTATATGAACCATTCTCTTTAAAAGCAAGCTATAATTCTAAAATTGCAAACAAATTTGCAAAAAAATTAAATTTTCACCACTTATAAACACAATACTGACTAAACTTTTAACTGGAAAAACTCAAAAATGAGAGGAAGAAGAAGAAGGAGAAGAAGGAGGAGGAGGAAGAGGAGGAGGAGGAGGAGGAGGAGAAAACAAAAAACAAAAAAAACCCACAACATTAAAACCATTCTTTACCCAGTCTGTAGTAAAAGGAGCTCCATTAGCCATCAAAATACGAACTTCATCATCTTGACCTGCTCGAGCCGCTTCTAAAAGCTTCTTTCCCAAATCTACCAGGGACATCTAAACAAAACATAGATGAATTTAACATCTCCATTTATACATTATGACATAATTTTTTTCCCTTCTATCTTCACTAATAAGTCAGTTCTCAATTAGACCTTCAAAAGGTTGTGATATAGTTCCTCTGAAACTACAGATCATATAAAAGCAATTTTTATTTGAATTTTGGGAACAGATTTTTCTTTCTTATCAAATTTTTAACTAGGATAATAAAATTAATTTGAATTCTCTGAACACAGCTGGTAAAAAATAGAAGAGGTAAGTGGCAAAGAAAGCTTGTCTAAAATTTAAAACTAGCAACAAACTGTTTTCACTGCAGGAGTTGCAGCAATAAAGTTTTCTCACAAATGTAAATAGAAATAAGGTAAATATATTATCCTCTTTAAGTGGTACAAAATTTAAAATAAATCTACCATAACTTTTTTTAGCAACAGTGAATGTGCTCAGAATTTGAAAATAAGTATTTTCAACCCTCATACAGGCAATGTGCATGTAAGTTCTTTCAGAAAAAGGCACAATTCAGGGCTTCCCTGGTGGTGCAGTGGTTAAGAATCCACCTGCCAATGCAGGGGACATGGGTTCGAGCCCTGGTCCAGGAAGACCCCACGTGCTACAGAGCAACTAAGCCCATGCACCACAAGTACTGAGCCTGCGCTCTAGAACCCGCAAGCCACAACTACTGAGCCTGCGTGCTACAACTACTGAAGCCTCCGCAACAAGAGAAGCCACTGCAATGAGAACCCCATGCACCGCAATGAAGACCCAATGCATGGGACTTCCCTGGCGGTGCAGTGGTTAAGAATCCGTTGCCAATGCAGGGAACACAGGTTCAAGCCCTGGCCCAGGAAGATCCCACATGCCGCGGAGCAACTAAGCCCGTGTGCCACAACTACTGAGCCTGCGCTCTGGAGCCTGTGAGCCACAACTACTGAAGCCCACGCACCGCAACAAAGAGTAGCCCCTGCTCACCGCAACTAGAGAAAGCTTGCACGCAGCAATGAAGACCCAATGCAGCCAAAAATAAGTAATAAATAAAATAAATAAATATAAAGAAAAAAAGACCCAATGCAGCCAAATAAATAAATAAAATTAATTTATTTTAAAAAAGGCACAATTCACATTCAATGAAAATAATGAAAAGAGAGTCTAACAGTATTATCAATAGAGTATGTGTCTCATTAAGAACCTATAAAGTAAGTATGCCCCACATCCTGAATACAAGATATCTGAAAATGTCACAGCCTAGGATGGGTGTGTGTGTGTGTGCATGTGTGTGTGTGTGTTTGTGTCATCTTGAATAAGAAATATTGAAATATGTGTTAAGGAAAGATCATGTCAGGAGTACATAGGAGAAGAAAGATTTGAAAGTATCAGAAATGCTCAAATTCAAAAGATGACACTTCTAGAAGAAGAAAGTTCCCAAATCCAGAAAGACTATTCAATGATGTTATATGTATCTGGAAGAAAGGCAAACAAGTAGAATTTGAAGGTTGTGGGGATGGGAAGATATGGAACCCCTGAAATTTACACAAGAAAAAATGTGCCTCAGGTATGAATTTGTCTCAAAAAGTGAATACTCTTTGAGTTGAGGGGAAATAAATTATCAGAGAGGAATGTAAGGTTGATTAGTATATCCCAATCTGGTATGAACAGGAATTACTCAAGAAAAGAGGGGAAAGGAGTATGTGTGTGAGAAGAATGTTGACAGAGCTTGGAGAGGTTATTTATACCAGAAAGGAACAAAATGCATCACATAATTAGAGGTGTTAGGAAATCTAAAAGGGTTGATTAAAGGTTGATTAAAAAATGTCCCCAAAAGAACACAAGTTTGTGCTTAAATTATTGTATTTTTTATTAGATTTCATAACATAGAAATAACCAAACACAAAAAGAGTGACCAGGAGCAGATGTTAATACTGGGAGGCTCACACAATGATTAGGTGAGATGTACACATCCAAAACAGGCATTTGTCACCAAACAGGAAAGAATTTTTTATAGTTGTTCTCTTTGTAAGAATAGAAATAATTCATAATATATCCTATGGTGAAGAATAAGAAAAATAACCACATGCACTTGTGGGTTTTATGTGGGGGGTCTTTTATGCCTTTTTGTGACATTCACAACGTTTTCACCCTTGAATGTCTGATTTCCTTTCCTTTTTCCTCCCATTCTCTCATTCATACATTGGTGGAGTCACTGGAACCCAAAATATTCCTTAATCCCACTAAAAGCACTAAAATCAAGAGATTACTGTTCTTTAACGAAGGATTTTCCCTAGGGAATATGTACCAGCTGGATATAAATTAATAGCATGTTCAATAGGCAAAGAATCAGAAATAATAATGTCCTACTAAAGGCAGAATAAGGTAAAAAAAAACTGATCTCTCTTCTACAGAAATACAGTAAAATCTAAACTGGCCATACTAACAAAGACAGTGTTCTATAGTCTGGATGACCAAAATTTAATATTAACCTGGTTTTACAATGAAGTAAGTATTTCCCCCAAATACACATTTTTAAATATGTCTTACACAGTAATATAAAATCAATCTGCATTCATTCAGCATACATACTGCCAGATGGTTTAAATATCTGGATATCTTTTATGAAGTGGTGGTTTAGGGCTTTTCCTCATTCTTTAGAAATTGGATTGTCTGCCTTTTTCTTAATGATTTGTAAGCATTCTTATATACATTCTGGATATGAGTGCTTTGTCAGATATAATATGTATTATAAATATCTCCTTCCAGAACCCTGATTTCTTGACTCCACATCCCATGTTCTTTCCTTGATATCACATACTATCTTGTACAAGTAGATAACTGTCGTCTCATAAAAATACAAATAAAATAATCAAACTAAAATCAAAGATAGCATAAAAATGAATGTAAGAAACATTGAAATATTATTTAAAAGGTCTGATTCGAAAAGAGAAAACAAAAAAGCAAAAAAAACCACCAAGCACCCAACAGATCAATAGTCAAAGGGCAGACCACACACTTTCTAAAAGAGAAAATAGAAATAATTCACTAAACATGTTCAGTATCACTGATGCTCAAAAAATGTGAAGTAAATAACTTTTAAAGTCAATTTGCAATTTTAAGAGAAGTTATAAAAAAATGTAACTTTTGTTAAATATTAGCCTAATCCTAATGACCTAATAAATGACCCCAGTTCTGAAGACCTATCCTAAAGGAAAAATGAAAATATACTGAAACAGATAAAAAATATATATGTTTTTATAATGTGAACAAACTAAAGGTAGGAAAATAGTTAAATTGTGGAACCTAACAGAATAGGATGCAGTAATTTAAAATAATATTTTTGAAGTTATATAATAATATTAAAAAGTTATGCCATGTTGAGTGAAAAGACACAAAACTAATTTTTGAATGTCAAAATATGCATATACAGAAAAAAATACTGAAAATATTAACAGTTGTTAGGGTGGTATGATTATGGGAAAATTTGCCTCCATTTCACAAAGTTTCTGTAATATCTTCCAAATTTAAACAATGGGGTTTTTTTAAGGGACAAATTGTGTGACTGTTAAATAAGTAAACAGTGACATTAAAGAAAGTTATATACTACTGACTTACTAAACAGAAAGAGTGGAAAAAATAAAGACTATGGAGGCTACTAGGGACCTAAAATAGCAAACATATTGATCTGCTTATAAGAACTGCAACAAAACAATGATGCATTTGAACAAATCAACTTCTTACATAATTCTGCAATTTTCTTAACTATTTAAAACATCATATTTAAGGACCTAGGATGCTTAAGTTACTTTGGTTTTGAAATTCCATGAGAAATACAGGTGTGTAGATTAATGTAGCTAGATACTTTTAAATTGGTGGTTCTCAATGTTAGCAGCACTGCCCCCTAGAGGATCCTCTGGATTTATATAGAGGCATTTTAGGGATTACTGGGAAGAGGGATGGGATGAATACTTTACCAGCAATTAAAAGGCAAGTGCCAGAGATACTAGAGGTCCAACAATGCAGGAAACAATCCGGTATGGCAAAGAATTGTCATATGTCTTGTTGACTTTCAAAGGTCCCACTGAATATATCTAAGACTAGAACTTAACTAATATGTAAACAAAATGAATTTCCCCACATATTAATGCACCCCAAATTTTCTAGACTGCAACAATGCATCTCTTTGTTTTATTCAGAACTTTACTAAGAGTTTTTCACCATTTTGGAAAATCATGTCACCAATGCCAATGCCACTTGAGTATCTGAATCACCAATAGGTATTATAATCAGCTTTCACAGCTATCCCATTCACAGAGATTCATAGTCATTCTATGTACAGGCGCAAGCATTTGACTACCTCTTGTTTCATCTAGTGTAGTCTGCTCCAGTACTTACATATTGAAATACACATTTTATTATAAATTGCTTTCCTTCTACTTCTCCTTTACATTAAAATTAGGGCATCATAATGATTTGTTGAAATTGTGCAGATAGATAATATTAACTATGATTTTCATTTCAAGTTAGTAAAATGGGCAATACAAAATATTTATTATAAAAGAGCAATAGAGGTAATAATATTGAAAATCAATGGAAGAAAATACATGTGAGATCAAGTAAGACCAAAATCAAAGATGTTCTAATTTTCTTGCCAAGAAATTTAGTGAAAGTTAAGATGACAAAAATACCAAACTGTAGCAATTTCACTCCTGATTCTCACTGGACAGGAACATGCACATCATAGTAGAATAATTCGGACCCTTAGAGGAATTCAATTGAGTTAGGACAACAAAATTGACCAAGGGGACCATAGTTCCATGTCGAGCCCTCAGTTTACTTAGTTTGTTACCTCTATATTAAATCCTCAGAGATAAAGTGTTGGATTTACATAAGATCAGTTAAAGGCTTAGCAGAAAAGGTTGCTTTTTTGGTGTGGCAAATAACTTTTCCACAAGCATATGGAGAAGTCTAATTAAATTCAATAAATTTTAATTAATGTTTAAAATACTTACTGAAAATATATTATGTGTATGGTACTGAATGTCATTTAGTTTAACACTCCGTTCTTCTTGAGAAGAAAACCAAAAAACTCCCACTAATAAATTCCACCTTGAATTTCTTTACTACTTCTAAAAAAGCTTATCATATAACCTGATATAAACCATTTTTAACTCCAATTAAAATGTCTTTTAATAAGATCTATAGAGGAAATTCAAACTGTCTATAAACTTGCTACTTTTGCTCAAAAGTACATGCTGAGAGGGCCATCTAGTGGTAACAGGAATTATTACCAATAATTACATTTGCAAAGTTTAAAGTCTATTTTCTTGTGATTTTCTATAATTCATAGTTCGAAGAGCTATTGTGAGAATTATACCATCTATTGGACATGAAAAATCTCTCTAAGACTACAAAGTACTAGTTCTATGCGAATTGTTATTAGCACTCAAAAAAATAATATGAATAAAAACACTTAGAAAATTTAAGCCTACTATAACATTCTTAATGACAAACTTTGTCTCACTAAAAATTTTAGAATAGGACTTCCCTGGTGGCGCAGTGGTTAAGAATCGGCCTGCCGCAAAACCATAGAGGCGGACGAGGGGAAGATGGCGGAAGAGTAAGACGCAGAGATCACCATCCTCCCCACAGATACACCAGAAGTACATCTACACGTGGAACAGCTCCTACAGAACACCTACTGAACGCTAGCAGAAGACCTCAGACCTCCCAAAAGGCAAGAAACTCCCCACGTACCTGGGTAGGGCAAAAGAAAAAACAGAGAAAAAAGAATAGGGACCTGCACCAGTGGGAGGGAGCTGTGAAGGAGGCAAGGTTTCCACACACCAGGAAGCCCCTTCGCGGGCGGAGACTGCGAGTGGCGGAGGGGGGAGCTTCGGAGCCGCGGAAGAGAGCACAGCAACAGGGGTGCGGGGGGCAAAGCGGGGAGATTCCCGTACAGAGGATCGGTGCCGACCAGCACTCACCAGCCCGAGAGGCTTGTCTGCTCACCCGCCGGGGCGGGCGGGGCTGCGAGCTGAGGCTCGGGCTTCAGTCAGAGCGCAGGGAGAGGACTGGGGTTGGCGGCATGAACACAGCCTGCAGGGGGTCAGTGCACCACAGCTAGCCGGGACGGAGTCCGGGGAAAAGTCTGGACCTGCCGAAGAGGCAAGAGACTTTTTCTTCCCTCTGTTTCCTGGTGCGTGAGGAGCGGGGATTAAGAGCGCTGCTTAAAGGAGCTCCAGAGACAGGCGCGAGCCGCGGCTAAAAGCGCGGACCCCAGAGACGGGCATGAGACGCTAAGGCTGCTGCTGCTGCCGCCACCAAGAAGCCTGTGTGCGAGCACAGGTCACTATCCACACCTACCTTCCGGGGAGCCTGTGCAGCCCGCCGCTGCCAGGGTCCTGGGATCCAGGGACAACTTCCCCGGGAGAACGCACGGCGCGCCTCAGGCTGGTGCAAAGTCACGCCGGCCTCTGCCACCGCAGGCCCGCCCCGCACGCAGTGTCCCTCCCTCCCCCCCGCCTGAGTGAGCCAGAGCCCCCAAATCAGCGGCTCCTTTAACCCCGTCCTGTCTGAGCGAGAAACAGACGCCCTCCGGCGACCTACACGCAGAGGCGGGGCCAAATCCAAAGCTGAACCCCCGGGAGCTGTGAGAACAAAGAAGAAAAACGGAAATCTCTCCCAGCAGCCTCAGAAGCAGTGGATTAAAGCTCCACAATCAACTTGATGTACCCTGCATCTGTGGAATACATGAACAGACAACGAATCATCCCAAATTGAGGAGGTGGACTTTGAGAGCAAGATTTATGATTTTTTCCCCTTTTCCTCTTTTTGTGAGAATGTGTATGCTTCTGTGTGAGATTTTGTCTGTATAGCTTTGCTTCCACCATTTGTCCAAGGGTTCTATCTGTCCGTTTTTTTTAAAAATTTTTTTCTTACTGATTAATTTTAATAACTTTATTTTATTTTACTATTCCTTCCTTCCTTCCTTCCTCCCTTCCTCCCTCCCTCCCTCCCTCCCTTCCCTCCTTTAGACAATGAATCATCCCAAACTGAGGAGGTGGACTTTGAGAGCAAGATTTATGATTTGTTCCCCTTTTCCCCTTTTTGTGAGTGTGTATGTGTATGCTTCTGTATGAGATTTTGTCTGTATAGCTTTGCTTCCAGCATTTGTCCTAAGGTTCTATCAATCCATTTTTTGTTTTTTTAAATTTTTTTCTTAATAATTATTTTTTAATTTAATAACTTTATTTTATTTTATCTTCCTTCTTTCTTTTATTCCTTACTTCCCTCCTTCCTTCTTTCCTTCCTCCCACCCTTCTTTCCTTCTTTCCTTCTTCCTTCCTTCCTTTTCTTTCTCTTTCTTTCTTTCTTTCTTTCTTTCTTCCTACTTCTACTAATTCTTTATCTCTACTTTTTCTCCCTTTTATTCTGAGCCGTGTGGATGAAAGGCTCTTGCTGCTGCAGCCAGGAGTCAGTGCTGTGCCTCTGAGGTGGGAGAGCCAACTTCAGGACACTGGTCCACAAGAGACCTCCCAGCTCCACATAATATCAAACGGCAAAAATCTCCTAGAGATCTCCATCTCAAAACCAGCACCCAGCTTCACTCAACGACCAGCAAGCTACAGTGCTGGACATCCTATGCCAAACAACTAGCAAGACAGGAACACAACCCCACCCATTAGCAGACAGGTTGCCTAAAATCATAATAAGTCCACAGACACCCCAAAACACACCACCAGACGTGGACCTGCCCATCAGAGAGACAAGATCCAGCCTCATCCACCAGAACACAGGCACTAGTCCCCTCCACCAGGAAGCCTACAAAACCCACTGAACCAACTTTAGCCACTGGGGACAGACACCAAAAACAACGGGAACTACGAACCTGCAGCCTGCAAAAAGGAGACCCCAAACACATTAAGATAAGCAAAATGAGAAGACAGAAAAACACACCGCAGATGAAGGAGCAAGATAAAAATGCACCAGACCAAACAAATGAAGAGGAAATAGGCAGTCTACCTGCAAAAGAATTCAGAATAACGATAATAAAGATGATCCAAAATCTTGGAAATAGAATAGACAAAATGCAAGAAACATTTAACAAGGACCTAGAAGAACTAAAGATAAAAGAAGCAGCGATGAACAACACAATAAATGAAATGAAAAATACTCTAGATGGGATCAATAGCAGAATAACTGAGGCAGAAGAACGGATAAGTGACCTGGAAGATAAAATAGTGGACATAACTACTGCAGAGCAGAATAAAGAAAAAAAGAATGAAAAGAACGGAGGACAGTCTCAGAGACCTCTGAGACAACATTAAACGCACCAAGATTCGAATTATAGGGGTTCCAGAAGAAGAAGAGAAAAAGAAAGGGACTGAGAAAATATTTGAAGAGATTATAGTTGAAAACTTCCCTAATATGGGAAAGGAAATAGTTAATCAAGTCCAAGAAGCACAGAGAGTCCCATACAGGATAAATCCAAGGAGAAATACACCAAGACACATATTAATCAAACTGTCAAAAATTAGGGCTTCCCTGGTGGCGCAGTGGTTGGGAGTCCACCTGCCAATGCAGGGGACGCGGGATCGTGCCCCAGGCTGGGATAATCCCACGTGCCGCGGAGCGGCTGGGCCCCTGGGCCACGGCCACTGAGCTTGCACGTCCGGAGCCTGTGCTCCACAACGAGAGAGGCCACAACAGTGGGAGGCCCACGTACCACAAAAAAAAAAAAAAAAACCTGTCAAAAATTAAATACAAAGAAAGCATATTAAAAGCAGCAAGGGAAAAACAACAAATAACACACAAGGGAATCCCCATAAGGTTAACAGCTGATCTTTCAGCAGAAACCCTGCAAGCAAGAAGGCAGTGGCAGGACATATTTAAAGTGATGAAGGAGAAAAGCCCGCAACCAGGATTAATCTACCCAGCAAGGATCTCATTCAGATTTGATGGAGAAATTAAAACCTTTACAGACAAGCAAAAGCTGAGAGAGTTCAGCACCACCAAACCAGCTTTACAACAAACGCTAAAGGAACTTCTCTAGGCAAGAAACACAAGAGAAGGAAAAGACCTACAATAACGAACCCAAAACAATTAAGAAAATGGGAATAGGAACATACATATTGATAATTACCTTAAATGTAAATGGACTAAATGCTCCCACCAAAAGACACAGATTGGCTGAATGGATACAAATACAAGACCCATATATATGCTGTCTACAAGAGACCCACTTCAGACCTAGAGAAACATACAGACTGAAAGTAAGGGGATGGAAAAAGATATTGCATGCAAATGGAAACCAAAAGAAAGCTGGAGTAGCAATTCTCATATCAGACAAAATAGAATTTAAAATAAAGACTATTAGAAGAGACAAAGAAGGACACTACATAATGATCAAGGGATCGATCCAAGAAGAAGATATAACAATTGTAAATATTCATGCACCCAACATAGGAGCACCTCAATACATAAGGCAAACACTAACAGCCATAAAAGAGGAAATCGACAGTAACTCATTCATAGTAGGGGACTTTAACACCCCACTTTCACCAATGGACAGATCATCCAAAATGAAAATAAATAAGGAAACACAAGCTTTAAATGATACATTAAACAAGATGGACTTACTTGATATTTATAGGACCCATCCAAAAACAACAGAATACACATGTTTCTCAAGTGCTCATGGAACATTCTCCAGGATAGATCATATCTTGGGTCACAAATCAAGCCTTAGTAAATTTAAGAAAATTGAAATTGTATCAAGTATCTTTTCTGACCGCAACAACATGAGACTAGATATCAATTACAGGAAAAGATCTGTAAAAAAATACAAACACATGGAGGCTAAACAATACACTACTTAATAACGAAGTGATCACTGAAGAAATCAAAGAGGAAATAAAAAAATACCTAGAAACAAGTGACAATGGAGACACGACGACCCAAAACATATGGGACGCAGCAAAAGCAGTTCTAAGAGGGAAGTTTATAGAAATACAAGCCCACCTTAAGAAACAGGAAACATCTCGAATAAACAACCTAACCTTGCACCTAAAGCAATTAGAGAAAGAAGAACGAAAAAAAACCCTAAATTAGCAGAAGGAAAGAAATCATAAAAATCAGATCAGAAATAAATGAAAATGAAATGAAGGAAACTATACCAAAGATCAATAAAACTAAAAGCTGGTTCTTTGAGAAGATAAACAAAATTGATAAACCATTAGCCAGACTCATCAAGAAAAAAAGGGAGAAGACTCAAATCAATAGAATTAGAAATGAAAAAGGAGGAGTAACAACTGACACTGCAGAAATACAAAAGATCATGAGAGATTACTACAAGCAACTCTATGCCAATAAAATGGACAACCTGGAAGAAATGGACAAATTCTTAGAAATGCACAACATGCCAAGACTGAATCAGGAAGAAATAGAAAATATGAACAGACCAATCACAAGCACTGAAATTGAAACTGTGATTAAAAATCTTCCAACAAACAAAAGCCCAGGACCAGATGGCTTCACAGGCGAATTCTATCAAACTTTTAGAGAAGAGCTAACACCTATCCTTCTCAAACTCTTCCAAAATTTAGCAGAGGGAGGAACACTCCCAAATTCATTCTACGAGGCCACCATCACCTTGATACCAAAACCAGACAAGGATGTCACAAAGAAAGAAAACTACAGGCCAATATCAGTGATGAACACAGATGCAAAAATCCTCAAGAAAATACTAGCAAACAGAATCCAACAGCACATTAAAAGGATCATACACCATGATCAAGTGGGGTTTATTCCAGGAATGCAAAGATTCTTCAATATACGCAAATCAATCAATGTGATAAACCATATTAAAAAACTGAAGGAGAAAAACCGTATGATCATCTCAATAGATGCAGAGAAAGCTTTTGACAAAATTCAACACCCATTTATGATAAAAACCCTGCAGAAAGTAGGCAGAGAGGGAACTTTCCTCAACATAATAAAGGCCATATGACAAACACACAGCCAACATCATCCTCAATGGTGAAAAACTGAAAGCATTTCCACTAAGATCAGGAACAAGACAAGGTTGCCCACTCTCACCATCTTATTCAACATAGTTTTGGAAGTTTTAGCCACAGCAGTCAGAGAAGAAAAGGAAATAAAAGGAATCCAAATCGGAAAGGAAGAAGTAAAGCTGTCACTGTTTGCAGATGACATGATACTATACATAGAGAATCCTAAAGATGCTACCAGAAAACTACTGGAGCTAATCAATGAATCTGGTAAAGTTGCAGGATACAAAATTAATGCACAGAAATCTCTGGCGTGCCTATACACTAATGATGAAAAATCTGAAAGTGAAATCAAGAAAACACTCCCATTTACCACTGCAACAAAAAGAATACAATATCTAGGAATGAACCTACCTAATGAGACAAAAGACCTGTATGCATAAAATTATAAGACACTGATAAAAGAAATTAAAGATGATACATATAGATGGAGATATATACCATGCTCTTGGATTGGAAGAATCAACATTGTGAAAATGACTCTACTACCCAAAGCAATCTACAGATTCAATGCAATCCCTATCAAACTACCACTGGCATTTTTCACAGAACTAGAACAAAAAATTTCACAATTCGTATGGAAACACAAAAGACCCCGAATAGCCAAAGCAATCTTGAGAATGAAAAACGGAACTGGATGCATCAGGCTCCCTGACTTCAGACTAAACTACAAAGCTACAGTAATCAAGACAGTATGGTACTGGCACAAAAACAGAAAGATAGATCAATGGAACAGTATAGAAAGCCCAGAGATAAACCCACACACATATGGTCACCTTATCTTTGATAAAGGAGGCAGGAATGTACAATGGAGAAAGGAGAGCCTCTTCAATAAGTGGTGCTGGGAAAACTGGACAGGTACATGTAAAAGTATGAGATTAGATAACTCCCTAACACCATACACAAAAATAAGCTCAAAATGGATTAAAGACCTAAATGTAAGGCCAGAAACTATCAAACTCTTAGAGGAAAACACAGGCAGAACACTTTATGACATAAATCACAGCAAGATCCTTTTTGACCCACCTCCTAGAGAAATGGAAATAAAAACAAAAATAAACAAATGGGGCCTAATGAAACTTCAAAGCTTTTGCATAGCAAAGGAAACCATAAACAAGACCAAAAGACAACCCTCAGAATGGGAGAAAATATTTGGAAATGAAGCAACTGACAAAGGATTAATTTCCAAAATTTACAAGCAGCTCATGCAGCTCAATAACAAAAAAACAAACAACCCAATCCAAAAACGGGCAGAAGACCTACATAGACATTTCTCCAAAGAAGATATACAGACTGCCAACAAACACATGAAAGAATGCTCAACATCACTAATCATTAGAGAAATGCAAATCAAAACTACAATGAAATATCATCTCACACCAGTCAGAATGGCCATCATCAAAAAATCTAAAAACAATAAATGCTGGAGAGGGTGTGGAGAAAAGGGAACACTCTTGCACTGCTGGTGGGAATGTGAATTGGTACAGCCACTATGGAGAACAGCATGGAGGTTCCTTAAAAAACTAAAATTAGAACTACCATATGACCCAGCAATCCCACTACTGGGCATATACCCTGAGAAAACCATAATTCAAAAAGAGTCATGTACCAAAATGTTCATTGCAGCTCTATTTACGATAGCCCGGAGATGGAAACAACCTAAGTGCGCATCATTGGATGATTGGAAAGAGAAGATGTGGCACATATATACAATGGAATATTACTCATAAATAGAATAAAAAGAAACGAAATTGAGCTATTTGTAATGAGGTGGATAGACCTAGAGACTGTCATACAGAGTGAAGTAAGTCAGAAAGAGAAAGACAAATACCGTATGCTAACACATATATATGGAATTTAAGAAAAAAAAATGTCATGAAGAACCTAGGGGTAAGACAGGAATAAAGACACAGACCTACGAGAGAACGGACTTGAGGATATGGAGAGGGGGAAGGGTGAGCTGTGACAAAGCGAGAGAGAGGCATGGACATATATACACTACCAAACGTAAGGTAGATAGCTAGTGGGAAGCAGCCGCGTAGCACAGGGAGATCAGCTCGGTGCTTTGTGACCGCCTGGAAGGGTGGGATAGGGAGGGTGGCAGGGAGAGAGACGCAAAAGGGAAGAGATATGGGAACATATGTATATGTATAACTGATTCACTTTGTTTTAAAGCAGAAACTGACACACCACTGTAAAGCAATTATACTCCAATGAAGATGTTAAAAAAAAAAAAAAAAACCCATAGAGGCAAAATGTAGAATGGTGGCAGAGTGACAAAAAAAAAAAAAAAGAATCTGCCTGCCAACGCAGGAGACAGGGGTTCAGTCCCTGGTCCGGGAAGATCCGACATGCCGCAGAGCAACTAAGCACATGTGCCACGACTACTGAGCCTGCGCTCTAGACCCCAAGAGCCACTACTACCATGCCTGCGTGCCACAACTACTGAGCCCATGCACCGCAGCTACTGAAGCTCGCATGCTCTAGGGCCCCGCGTGCCACAACTACTGAGCCCACGTGCTGCAACAACTGAAGCCCTCACACCCTAGAGCTCACACACCGCAACAAGAGAAGCCACTGCAATGAGAAGCCCACATACCACAACAAAGAGTAGACCCCGCTCGCTGCAACTAGAGAAAGCCCATGCGTAGCAACAAAGACCCAACGCAGCCCAAAAAAAGGAAAAGTTAGAATAAAATTTGCAATATCACCCCTATGGTCAATGAGTACAATTATAAATCCAATAAAATTCTTCTAAAGTTTTGCATCAAGAAATTTAGCACTGTGTATGCATCTAAAGTTTTTATTTATTTTTTGTATAATTTTTTAAAATTTATTTATTTTATTTATTTATGTTTGAATGCATTGGGTCTTTGTTGCTGCACGCGGGCTTTCTCTAGCTGCAGCAAGTGGGGGGCTAGTCTTCGTTGTGGTGCGCCGGCTTCTCATTGTGGTGGCTTCTCTTGTTGCGGAGTACGGGCTCTAGGCACACGGGCTTCAGTAATTGTGGCACGTGGGCTCAGTAGTTGTGGCTTGTGGGCTCTAGAGTGCAGGCTCAGTAGTTGTAGCACACAGGCTTAGTTGCTCCGCAGCACTAAGCACTATGGGATCTTCCCGGACCAGGGCTCGAACCCGTGTCCCCTGCATTGGCCGGCGGGTTCTTAACCACCTAGCCACCAGGGAAGCCCTGCATCTAAAGTTTTTTTAAATGTTCATACTCTTTCACCTAGTAATTCCACTCATATAAATCATAAGAAAACTATTTAAAATATAAATATATTAACAGCAATGTTATTTAAAATAGGGAAAAAACTGAAATGCCCTACTACAAACAATAGTTAAATTAAGATAGATCATAATGGAATGTTGTAGTCTTTTATTTATATTTTTTACTTTTTATTATGGACAATTTTGAGCATATATAAAAATAGACACAGCAGTATAATGAAACTCCACATCGCCACCACCTAGCTCAAATATAGATTATGCCCAGCCCATTTCCCATCCACACTCACAACCTTGTAATAGAGGAGAACAAATCTGACTCCATATTGGATCTGTTTCTTTTACTTTAACCTTTGTATTCTGTTGCTTTTGCTACAAGTTAAGAATGTTGTCTATAGACTGAAATGTACAGGATAGCCCATTCTCAAGGCTCTGACCTTTAAAGGTATAACACTTTTCCATTCACACAGAGATATAAAATTGCAGAACAGATAATAGCATTTGTCTTATTGGAGGTTTACAGGAGCATCAATGACCTGACCTACGTGGACAGATGCAAGAACAAAGGATTCCGACACAAAGAAGTTTGCAACAACCAACCACGCCCCCTCCCCTTTTAGTATAAAAGAAGCCTGAATTCTAACTAGGGTAAGATGGTTCTTTGGGTCACTAGTCCACCACCTTCTCAGTCTTCTGGCTTTCTGAATAAAGTCACTGTTCCTTGCCCCAACAACTAGTCTCTCAATTTACTGCCCTGTTGTGCAGTGAGCAGTACAAGCTTGGACTCAGTAACAACATCGTATCTTTTTTTTTTTTTTAATTTTTGGCTCTGTTGGGTCTTTGTTCCTGCGTGGGCTTTGTCCAGTTGCAGTGAGCGGGGGCTACTCTTCATTGTGGTGCACAGGCTTCTCATTGTGGTGGCTTCTCTTGTTGCGGAGCACGGGCTCTAGGCATGCGGGTTTCAGTAGTTGTGGCTCGCGGGCTCTAGAGCGCAAGTTTAGTAGTTGTGGCGCATGGGCTCAGTTGCTCCGCAGCAAGTGGGATCTTCCCGGACCAGGGCTTGAACCCATATCCCTGCACTGGCAGGTGGATTCTTAACCACTGCGCCACCAGGGAAGTCCCCATACCGTTTTATCTGTAAATATTTCAGTATGTCTGTCCAAATGATAAAGGTATCTTTTAAACAAAATAATGTAGTTATCTACAAAGTTATTTACAAAGAATATGTAACAGTATAAGAATCAGGACTCTAATTTGAATACATCATGATCTTAACTACGTAAAAAATCCATAGAAAAATACCTAGAAACAATATACCATGATAATGAAAATTATGGATTTTTTCTCCTTCTTTCTAGTCTTCCCTATTTCTTAAGTTTTCCATAACGTGCAGATATTGCTCATGTAATTAAAAATAAACTTTTAGGCCCTTCTCACCTTCTGAGATGGCCCACACCCTGTCTGTGGAGCGTGTTTCTCCCAAAGCTGCTCTCGCTTTCTGAGATGGCCCACACTCTGTCTGTAGAGCGTGTTTCTCTCTAAATAAATCCCCTTCAGGACTTCCTGAAGAGTAGCCCCTGCTTGCCACAACTAGAGAAAGCCTGCGCACAGCAATGAAGACCCAATGCAGCCCCAAAATTAATTAATTAATTTTCTAAATAAATAAATAAATCCACTTTTACCTATCAAATAAACTTTTATTAAAAAGTTTTTCATCAAAATTAGATTACATATAAGCCTTTAATGTAGAAAATTAGATGTTGAAAGAACATTAATGGTAAAAAGATATAAAATGGGACTCCAAGTAAAATTAAGCATATTATTAACCATGTGTATAACTATATGTATGAAGATATTCTTGGGCATCAGATTTTACATTCTCATAAGCAAACAACTTCAGTAATAATAAAAGTAGTGCCTGGCATCTTGTTAAGTCTTAATCTGCATCTAACCTAGACAGTTATCGACTCCATTTTGCAAAAGAGGCAAGCGAAAAGTAAAAATTACCAAAGAGCACTGGTTTTGATCAAAAGAGAAGATGCATATTATGACCTCCTTTCAATGTAGAAAACATTGGGAATCTGCTGGGATGTAAAATAGCATGTCCTCCACGGACTTAAGCTTAGTCTCTCCCTGTGTAATTCCTTTGAAGGGAAAAATCATCATAGGAACTCCAATATATTTGGATTTTTCTCCCATTCTCATTTTGTCTAGTGGAATTTTTCCCGCTTTTTAACCTTAAAAATAAAACGACGTTTTCAAATATACCTTAAAAAAATAATCTCCCATTTACTTTTTTTTCAGAAAACCACTAGAAGATATGCTCCACCAAAGCCAGGAGTAAACAAGAAAGAAGAATTAAGGGCTTCAGGAAACAAGGGATCCAATATAAACAGAGTGGAGGAAGACCCCACAGATGATGGTAAAGGGAGACCCCAACATCCTGCAGACTTGGAAAGCAAATCCAGGCTGGAGCCAGAGGACAGAGTTTCCAAGGAAGGAGGTTCCCAAGGAAAAGACATGCTGGTAAATCTCCTAAGAGTGAAGCTTTTCTCTTTTTTGAGGTGGGTTAATCATGGGTCTAAGAAATCTCAGCAAAAGAAAAAGACTAGACAATTTCTTTTTCAGAGGGAAAAATAACTATACAAGAAAGGAATTGTAATCCCAATATATACATATATGACAGGGGTTAGCAAAGAATAATAGTTCTAGGGCTGTAGTAAACAGTGAAAACTAATCCAAGCAAAATTTTTGGTGTAATTCTATTGAGAGGATAAAGGGCAAGGAAAATATGCATAGAGATTGTTTGGTTTAAAAGAACTAAAACTTCATCTTCATAAGTAGGAAGTCAAAGATATCTAAAATAGAAAACTCAAGAAATAGCATACCCTTGTGATTTAGAAATATGAAGGGAAGGAAAAAAAAAAACTAAAACATAAGATAGATGCCTCTGGGAAAGAGCATTCTGGAATGGAAAGGGATGACACAAGGGACTGCAGGTTTTTTACCATAAGCCTTGTATTTTTTACTTTTTCAACTATGGACATGTACACTTTCATAAAAATAAAATTACAATAATATGTGTTCACTGTATACAAGAAATGTATAGTTCAAAATCAAAGTCATCCCCACACCTCCTTGTGTTTTTACTCCTGAGAAGTAACCACTATTTAAATGTTTAGCGTGTATCCTTCCTGATCTCTTCTACGCATGTTGAAACACACATACACACAATGCCTAGTTCTTTTTAAATAAACAAACCAAAAAAACACACACAAAAAGGGAACATATTACATTGTTTCGCAGCTTGCTTTTTTTCACTTACCAGGGATTCCCTTTTTTATCAGTGACATCTTTCTCTGTCAGTATACACAGACCTAAACATCCTTTTTACTGGCTGCACAATATTACGGAGTGTGGTAGGTAGGCTGAATAATGCCTCCCCACCCCCAGACATCTAGATCCTAATTCCCAGAATCTGTGAATATGTTAGTTTACTCGGCAAAAGGGACTCTGCAGATGTGATTAACTTAAGGATCTTGAGATAGGAAGAGAATCCTGGATTGTCCAGGTGATCCTAATGTAATCACAAAGGTCTTCGTAAGAGGGAAGCAGGAAAGTCAGAGCCTGAGAGAAGGAAGCACAGATGAAAGAAAGGGAGATCTGAAGATGCTACAGATGCTAACCTTGAAGACAGAAAGAGGGGTCACCAGCCAAGAAATGTAGGCAGTTTACAAACTAGAAAAGGAAAGAAAATGGATACTCCCCTAGAGCCCCCAGAAGGAACACAGCACTGCTGAAATCTTAATTTTAGGTCTCCTGACCTCCAGAACTGTAAAGTAATACATTTGCATTGTTTTAAGGCACTAAGTCTGTGGTGATTTGTTACAGCAAATAGGAAACTATTACACTATAGACAGAGGAGACAAATACACAGAGTATGAGTCCATTAATTATTCTATCCTATTTTAAATTTTCATTTTTACAAATAGTGCTGCAACACTACATACATAAAACATTCACTTGTGTTTGCATTTTTATAGAAATTATTATGAAAAGTTTAGTTGCTAGATTTTTTTAAATCACATTTTAATTGTAACAGACACTGTCAAATTATCTACCAGAAGATTATACCAATTTACACTCCCACTATCAGTGTACAAGAGTGACTGTTTCTCCATAAGGTTCCTCACTCCCCTAAGAACTTGATCATGGGTCAAGATCTCCTCAAGTTAAGGCCAAGGATCCAGTGAAATCATATTGACAAAGCTGATGAAAAAACTTCCTTCCATAATAACTTTCTTCAGGAATCATGACCTGAAGAAATCTCACTACTACACCAGGAGAGCAAGACTTAAGTACAAGACACAACTCTTTACCATCTTTAAAGCCTCTATTAAAAGGACATTCTTTGCCCCCAGCTGGGAGTCAAGGAGAAAATACCCTTCTTGGATTCTCCCATGACATTTTTCACCCACTTTACCAGTGAAAGCCTGCTCAAAACCCTGTGTGTTCTCATTTGACCCACCAACTCACCAATTATTAAATGACAATAATTCCTGACATTTTACACATATTAACTCATTCAATCTCACATAATATAATAGTAGGAATTATTATCATCATGATTTTACAGATGAGGAAAGCAAGGCACAGTAGATTACACTGCCCAAGCTCAGTCTGCTAGTGGGGATCTGAACCAAGGCAATCTGGCTCCAGAGTGCAGACTCATAGTCACTATCCTCTACCCCTGGTCTGAGCCTCCTAGTAACCATAGGCCAGACGTCCCCACTGAATGCAGGCACTACCAGTGCTACTCCCTGGCCTAAACACTAACCACTATCTCTATCCACCTAATTTTATTTCACATTGAACATAGAGGTAAAACAATAAAACTCGCCACCAAATTATACTCTGATTTGCATTGGTCACCAAATAGTTCATGTTTATGTGTCTTATCTAAATTACAAAATGCCTGGAGGCTAGGATGGTAGCTAATGTGTCTTTCCACAGGATTCCTTTTCTTTTCCCCTTAAATATTGGCAGTTCCTCAGTGTTTCATTTTTTAGCCCTTTTTTCCTTTCTCTACATTCTCTCCTCTAGCAGATTTTATCTTTCTTAGCCACGGTTACCTGATGACTTCCAACTCTATCTTCAGTCCAAGCCTCTCTCCAGAGCACTAGACCCAAGTATTCACCTGCATAGACACCTCCACCTGTACATCCCAAGGCACTTCAAAATTCAAATTGTCCAAGTACTGGCTTGTTCCCTAGGGTCAGAAACTTTGGAGTTGTTTTTGACTTCCGACTCCTCCCCCTCAATTCCAAACAATCATCAAGACCTGCCACTTTTACTCCTTAAATCTCAAATACTCTACCTCTGTCCACTGATACATAGTGGGCCTTCAATAAATATTTGTTGACTGGATTTTCTCCTCTGCCACAATCCTTGCCCATGCTTCCAACCTTCCTCTCTTAGAGCACATCTAAACTAGTGTCTATGCCTCAGTCTTGCCTTCCTCTAATTTATTCTCCACTCTGTTACCAAACTTCTTAATCATTCTTAAAGAGAAATCATGTCCCTCCTCAGTTAACTCAGATAAAGTCAAACTCTTTGCCATGAGATTCAAGGCCTTTCACATTTGGCATCTGCTGCTGTTGCCCCCCACTCACACTGAATTCTATACTCCAGACAATATGTTGCACTAGGCTCTTTTTCTCATCTTTGGGCATCTATACACAACATTCCCTCTGCCAAAAACAGTGTTCTTCTCTCCATACCCACTTTGCCATATTTATTCCTACTTTTTTTTCAGAGTTCAGTTTATCTCCTTGGAGAAGTCTTTCCTGATGGCCCCCAAATTAACTCAGTTATCTTTCCTGTGTGTTCTTCTAGCATCCTAAATTTATCTCTATCATGGCATTTATCAAACCACATTAAATGTGCCCATTTACTTGGCTACAACTTGTCACTGAGCCTGGGCTATGGTGCCTGGTAAATGCTCAATAAGTATTCTTTCACTGAATAAACAAACAATGTTTGGGCACTGTAGAAACTGCAGAAATACTTGGGATAACCAATAAAGTCACAACATTTGACTTTTTAAGTGTAAATTAGGCTGACAGCTTCACAAATTCTAGAAAATAGCAGAATCAGTAGAATGCTCAATGAATTCCTATCAACCTTGTAACTAAGTTCCTCATAACTGAATGAGGCTGGGACTTGCCTGGATATTCTCCTTTTACTGGCAGCAACTCAAATTGACAGATTTGATCCAAAATAATCTGAGGTCAATTCTATATTTGCTGAGTCAAAGGAGAAAATTGTGAACATAATCAGTAAGTATGGATAATGGCTTCGTCTGGGACCCTCAGAATCACTCTTGGACCTGCCAAGTTAGTAATCTGGACAGCAAGCCAGAACTTATCTAATAACCAGCAACAGGAGAGTGAAGCAAGATCAGCTCAGGGCCACTCTCAATGACAGTGGATCAAATCCGTACCAGACTGAGTTCAAAGGTTTCAACTCAGTATGTCCTAGAACTGAACCGTCCAATACAGCAGCCACTAGCCATATGAGGCTACTGAGCACTGAAATGTGGTTAGTCCAAACGTAAAATATCTCAATAATTTTTATACTGATTACATGTTGAAATATTTTGGATATATAGGGTTAAATAAAATATTTTAAAATTAATTTCACCTGTTTTTATTTTTAAATAAATTTTACTTTATTAAAATTTATTTTAAATAAATTTTTGTGGCCATAAAAAGTTTTAAATTAAACATGTGGCTCACATTATATTTCTATTGGACAGAGCTGTTCTAGAACCACTAGTCAAAAATTCTTACAGGCACCTACCTTAGAATTTGCAAAAAGTTGCAACATTTTAAAGTAAGATATGGGGCAGGGGTATGCTGTGGGGAATGAGAGAAATAAGTAAGGGACATTAAGATGCACAAACTTCTAGCTACAAAATAAGTGAGTTATGGGTATGAAATAGACAGTGGGGAATATAGTCAATAATAACATAATATCTTTGTATGGTGGTAGATGATAACTTGACTTATTGTAGTGATAATTTTTAATGTATAGAAATATCAAATCATGATGTTGTACACCAAGAAACTACCACAGTGTTGTAGGTCAATTATACTTCAAAAACAAAACTCATAGAAAAAGAGATCAGATCTGTGGTTACCAGAGGCAGGGGGTGGGGGGAGGGGGAATTGGATGAAGGCAGTCAGAAGGTACACACTTCCAGTTAAAAGGTAAATAATTACTAGGGATGTAATGTACAACATGACATTAATGTTGTACAATATTAATGTAATGTACAACACTATATTAACATGGGTTAATATAATTAACACTGCTATATATCAATATAAAAGGTTTTTTTGAATTTTTTAATCTTATTTTATTTTTTCATACAGCAGGTTCTTATTAGTTATCCATTTTATACAGATCAGTGTATACATGTCAATCCCAATCTCCCAATTCATTACACCACCACCACCCACCCCCCTACTTTCCCCCCTTGGTGTCCATATGTTTGTTCTCTACAACTGTGTCTCTATTTTTGCCCTGCAAACTGGTTCATCTGTACCATTTTTCTAGGTTCCACATATATGCGTTAATATACGATATTTGTTTTTCTCTTTCTGACTTACTTCACTCTGTATGACTGACTCTAGGTCCATCCAGGTCTCTACAAATGACCCAATTTCATTCCTTTTTATGGCTGAGTAATATTCCACTGTATATATGTACCACTTCTTCTTTATCCATTCGTCTACCGATGGGCATTTAGGCTGCTTCCATGACCTGGCTATTGTAAATAGTGCTGCAATGAACATTGGGGTGCATGTGTCTTTTTGAATTACAGTTTTCTCTGGGTATATGCCCACTAGTGGGATTGCTGGGTCATATGGTAATTCTATTTTTAGTTTTTTAAGGAACCTCCATACTGTTCTCCATAGTGGCTATACCAATTTACATTGCCACCAACAGTGCAAGAAGGTTCCCTTTTCTCCACACCCTCTCCAGCATTTGTTGTTTGCAGATTTTCTGATGATGGCCATTCTAACTGGTGTGAGGTGATACCTCACTATAGTTTTTTTTGTTTGTTTGTTTGTGGTATGCGGGCCTCTCACTGTTGTGGCCTCTCCCGTTGCAGGGCACAGGCTCCGGACGCGCAGGCCCAGTGGCCATGGCTCACGGACATAGCTGCTCCGCGGCATGTGGGATCTTCCTGGACTGGGGCACGAACCCGTGTGCCCTGCATCGGCAGGCAGACTCTCAACCACTGTGCCACCAGGGAAGCCTCTCACTATAGTTTTGATTTGCATTTCTCTAATAGTTAGTGATGTTGAGGAGCTTTTCATGTGCTTCTTGGCCATCTGTATGTCTTCTTTGGAGAAATGTCTACTTAGGCCTTCTGCCCATTTTTGGATTGGGTTGTTTGTTTTTTTAATATTGAGATGCATGAGCTGCTTGTAAATTTTGGAAATTAATCCTTTGTCTGTTGCTTCATTTGCAAATATTTTCTCCCATTCTGAGTGTTGTCTTTTCGTCTTGTTTGTAGTTTCCTTTGCTTTGCAAAAGCTTTCAAGTTTCATTAGGTCCCATTTATTTTTGTTTTTATTTCCATTACTCTAGGCGGTGGATCAAAAAAGATCTTGCTGTGATTTATGTCAAAGAGTGTTCTTCCTATGTTTTCCTCTAAGAATTTTATAGTGTCCAGTCTTACATTTAGGCCTCTAATACATTTTGAGTTTATTTTTGTGTATGGTGTTAGGGAGTGTTCTAATTTCATTCTTTTACGTGTAGCTGTCCAGTTTTCCCAGCATCGCTTATTGAAGAAACTGTCTTTTCTCCATTGTATATCCTTGCCTCCTTTGTCATAGACTAGTTGACCATAGATGCATGGGTTTATCTCTGGGCTTTCTATCATGTTCCATTGATCTATATTTCTGTTTTTGTGCCAGTACCATATTGTCTTGATTACTGTTGCTTTGTAGTATTGTCTGAAGTTGGGGAGCCTGATTCCTCCAGCTCCGTTTTTTTCCTTCAAGACTGCTTTGGCTATTCGGGGTCTTTTGTGTCTCCATATAAAATTTAAGACTTTTTGTTGTAGTTCTGTAAAAAGTGCCATTGGTAATTTGATAGGGACTGCATTGAATCTGTTTTTAAGTTTTTAAAGGAATAAATCCTAAAAGTTCTCATCACAAGATTTTATAACTATATAAGATGATGGATGTTCACTAAATTTACTGTGGTGATCATTTCATGATGTATATAAGTCAAATCATTATGCTGTATACCTTAAATTTCTACAATGCTGTATGCAATTATATCTCAGTAAAACCAGAAGAAATATATATATGGCATTCTTTTAGAAAAACTGCATCTGATAAATTTTCCCTGTTATGTTCCTGGATAGACTTTCCCTCTAAAAACTATAGGAGGATATAGCCTTTGCCCTTGTAAGACTTCACAAACTGATTTGGGGATGAAGCCATCCATAGATTCTACTAAATTCTCTTCATCTTTGCAACCCACTGTCCCTTTACCCCATTCAACTACTAGTCTCTTTTAAATCACATGTATTCACCCAAGGAAGAGACTGAGGCTTGAAAGGATTATGAGCAGAGAATGAAGATAAGGCTAGAATCCTATTAGACCTGGACCATTAGATGGTTTTGAATTAATCAGGAAAGCATACCTTACCTGTTTACTATAAAGTGAAACCAACAAACTGATAGATGTTGTAAGTCACAAGAGTGAACCATCAATATCCTGCCCAACAATAAGAATGCATACACTTTGATCTTTTCTCTCCAAGATTTCTCTCATAGTCATCCCTTCCTCTCCACTACCTCTAGTCTTACACACTCACTGCCTCATACTTTAAACAACACAGTAGCCTCTTAGCTGACCTAACTCTAGTTTCTCCATCCTGCTGCCAGGCAATCCCCCTAAAATACAATTTCATTCAATTTAAACATTTCTATATGGGTCTCTACACAGTACCTACCCTCAAAGAATTCACCATCTAGTAGAGAAGACATACGTTTCATGATCCCTTTGTCTAAAATTCTTAACAGTATAATCATTTTGAAGAACAATTCATTGATATCTAGTAAAGTTGAAGAAGCATCTACCCTTTGATCCAGGGATTCCACTGCTAGGAAGCTAGCCTATTTCCTTGTGTACTCTACAATACGCATACAAGGAGAGGAACATGTGTAAGAACGTCTATAGAAACATTATTTGTAATAGAAAAAAAGAAACTACAAGCAACTTAAGTGTCCATCAACAGAAAAACATTTTTAAAGTTTTTATTCTAAAAATTTTCAAATATAGAAAAGTATATGTATATGCATATATGTGTATATATGTGTGTATGTACACAAACACACATACCCATATGCCTATCACCCACATTCTAAATTAAAAGTTGGCCATCTTGCTTCATCCTACTCCTTTCTAAAAAAAGTACTTTACAGCTGACACACACTGCAGTTGGTTGTTACATCTCTAAATTAGTTTTATTCTAGGTAAATTTCCCTTTCCCCCATCTACCCCAATGTTTTTCTCCCCCGTGACATTAAATGACTAGTTCATCTGTATCTCACATTCTGGATTTTTCTAACTGCTTCCTCAAGGTAGTACTTAATTTCTTTCATCTTCCATATTTCTTTATAAACTGAAAGTCTTAAAAGTTTGACTAAACTCAGATTTTAAATTTTAGACAAAAATATTTCAGATGATGCTATATACTTGATATTGAATCACATCAGGAAGCATACATTTTTTGGTTCATTTTTAGTGATGCTACAATTAATAATTAGCCTGATCTTTCCACTGATCCAAAGTTTTATCGTCTTACTTTGAGACCAACCAGTACTCTGTGGAGTTGCTTTGGTTCCACGTGAATATCCAATTCCCAATGAACCTTTTGCCTAATGGTTTTAGCATCCATTAATGATCCTGGTCCAAGTCAATTATTTCATAACAGCTTGTAATAAATTGTGATTTCTAAATCTATAATTCCTTCTATATTTATTACCTGGCATTCCTCATTATTTGTAATATAGTTTCTACTAAAAGGGCAGTTCGAATGTTTAATTACCAATTTTCAGAGTAAAGAACAGGTATAAAGGCCATTTCCATTTGTTTTGTTTTGGTTTTTGTTTCAATAAATACTCTCCTTATTCTTTTTTGTTTTTTTGTTTTTTTGTTTGTTTTGCAGGCCTCTCACTGTTGTGGCCTCTCCCGTTGCGGAGCACAGGCTCCGGACGCGCAGGCTCAGTGGCCATGGCTCACGGGCCTAGCCGCTCCGCGGCATGTGGGATCTTCCCGGACCGGGGCACGAACCCGTGTCCCCTGCATCGGCAGGCAGATTCTCAACCACTGTGCCACCAGGGAAGCCCTGCTTATTCTTTTTGATATTCAACCTGTCCCAATTTTGGCCAACAAGAGGTTCTCTGGGTTGGCTTTTTGTTATCTTTGAAAGCTTTCTTGCTTCTGGCAAAACATGTTCCAGTTTCACTATGTATGCTCCCTGCCCCAGTCCTGGAATCAGTCATTTCTTTGAGGAGTGCTGGATTCTAAGTAGAAGTATTTAAAGACCAAAATTAGAGTGAGAGCAGTACGCATATCTACGAAAGGGACACACTGTTTCTAGGTCCTTTCAATGGACAGAGATAAGAAAGAAATATGTATTTGGATAGAATTAAGAAATAAATATTTTAAATCATGAATTCATATTGATATTTATAATTCAAGTTCAACATTGTCAGGTTTTTTGCTTAACTTCTTTGATTGTACACAAGTATCTCTACTGCCTCCCAATATATAAACATAAAAACTTATGGGCTTTATCCTAACAATACATAAAAAATGCTGTCAAAATAAAAATACCAATAATTCCTGAGCATATATCCAGAGAAAACCATAATTTGAAATGATACATACACCCCACTGTTCACTGCAGCACTATTTATAAGCCAGGACATGGAAGCAACCTAAATGTCCATCAACGGAGTAATGGATAAAGAAGATGTGGTACATATACACAGTGGAATATTACTCAGCCATTAAAAAAGAATGAAATAATGCCATTTGCAGCAACATGGATAGACCTAGAGATTGTCATACTAAGTGAAATAAGTCAGACAGGGAAAGACAAATATCATATGATATCGCTTATATGTGGAGTCTAAAAAAAGGGTACAAATGAACTTATTTACAAAACAAAAATAGAGTCACAGATGTAGAAAACAAACTTATAGTTACCGAGGGGAAGCAGGGGGCAGGGGAGGGATAAACTGGAAGACGGGGACTGACATACAAACTATTATATATAAAATAGACAACTAATAAGGACCTACTGTATAGCACAGGGAACTCTTCTCAAGACTCTGTAATGACCTATATGGGAAAAGAATCTAAAAAAGAGTGGATATATGTATACATATATTGATTCACTTTGCTGTATAGCAGAAACTAACACAACACTGTAAATCAACTATACTCCAATAAAAAAAATTTTTTTAGGGCTTCCCTAGTGGCGCAGTTGTTGAGAGTCTGCCTGCCGATGCAGGGGACACGGGTTCGTGTCCCGGTCCGGGAAGAGCCATGGCCGCTGAGCCTGCGCGTCCGGAGCCTGTGCTCCGCAGTGGGAGAGGCCACAACAGTGAGAGGCCCGCGTACCGCAAAAAAAAAAAAAAAAAAAAAAAAAAAAAAATTTTAAATACCAATATTACAACTAGCAATAAAATGAATGAATAAGATTTCTTTGCAGTTCTTTTTGTCTTTAGCATATATGCCATTTAGTGTTGAGCTCAAAAGTCACTTGAGATACTGTTTTTCTTCATGTATTTAAATAACTATTTTGATATATACATTGGTTCATTTGTTCAAGTTCTCAATTTTAGGAATTGTTTTTCATCTACTTTGACTTAGTGTAATTTTTGAATATGTAAAATATTTCCACATTTCAAAAGTCAAAACTAAATAAAAAGGTAAACCCAGAAATCTCACTTCCATCTCTGTTTCCTTCATGTCATTCCCACCCACCCCACCACAGGGCAACAATTCTATTCTAGTTTGTCTTTTCGGTTTTTCTTTTTGCGACATAAGGAAATTAGTATATATATTCTTATTCCTCCCCCACACACACCTCTTAACACCAAAAGAGCATGGTACATACATTGTTCTGCACTTTGCCTTTTTCTACTTAATATATAACCTTGAAAATCTCCTTAGAGATTTTCGTCATTCTGTTTTACAGTAGCATAGTACTCAGCTATGTGAAAATACCAGTTTATTTTTAATTAAAAAAAAAAACCCTAGCAATCGTTTACTCTCCAGCAATCAAGTCAAGACTTCAACTTACAATTCAAGGTCCTGTATCAACTGCTTCAACCTCACACATTCACCTCATCCAGTTTTCTCACCTCCCACTTAATAACCCCCAACAGTCATCAGAATCTAAACAGTTTTTCCTCATCCCATACATGCCCACCTTATTCCAGACCCAGTGCCTCCCCTCATGCTATTTTCCCAGTTGGGAATGGCTTCATCCCTTTTCTCCAAATCCTAGACTCCAACCAAAACCCATTTCAAAAATTCCTCTTCCCCAATAAGCTTTCCTTAAATGAGCTAATCCTTCCTTTCCATTTTTTCTGAGCAATTTATGCCATAGTTCATGTATTTCCCTTTCATTCATTACACAAATGTTTACTAAGCATACACTATCTGCCAACAGAAAGGTGAACAATGACAGACAAATCCCTACCCTCATGGAGCTTGTGGTCTGCAAGGAGAGCCTGGAAATCAACCAATCAATCAGTAAAAGTAGTAGTAGTAGTAGTGATAAATGCTGTGAATAAAATCTAAGAGAGGGTAAGAAAATATAAGGCAGGGCAAGAAAATGGAGAGTACTGGATTAGGGACAGAGAACTGCCATTTTAGACAAAGTCTAAGGACAGGCCTCTTTGAGGAGGTGACATTTGAGTAGAAACACAAATGAAGGGAAGAAGCAAAGCAAGGAAGGATTCCAGAGAAAAGCATGATGGATATGTCACTCTTTTAGCTGCTCAACATCAGAACACCTTCATATATCTAGGGAATTCTCCTCTTGAGTCTTGAAAGGCAGAAATGGCCACCTATTGCTAAAGCTAGATATATACTTTCCCAGCTTTCCATGCAGCTAGGGCACAGTCATATGATCCCCTCTCAAACAGAGAAGTAACTATACTGGAATTTAACTTAGATGATAATGCATAAAAAAAGCAGGAAGTACACAGAATCCATTATGGCAAGAGTGGCAGCAGATTCCAACCACAGTAGTGGTAGCAGTTTCTTCCTCTGATAAATTCCTTTTCTGCGAAATTAACCAGAGGCAGTTTCTGGTGCTTAGAACTAAGAGTTCTGACTGTTCCTGGTGAACCAGGGAGATGCAACAGCAAGTATAAGGGCCCTGAGCTAGAGTGAAGAAGAAGAGCAGGATATGCAATCACAGAGATATGAATGGGCCACTTCACGTAGGGCCTTATAGGCACCACTAAAGCGTCTGGATTTTATTGAGTTTACTAGGAAGCTGTTGGAATATTTTAAACGTGTTGTGATGTAGTTGATCTAGTTTTTAAAAACTACTCTTGTTATTATGTGGGTAATACATAGAAGGTGGCAAGAATTGAGGCAGTAATACTAGTTAGGAAAATATTTTGGGCTGATGGTGCCTTGTGCTAGGATGATACCTGTGTGATCATTTTGACATTTTACCTTTAAGTACTATCTATCTAGGTTTAAATCTAGCATCTTATATGGGCTTTCCATTGTTCCCTGTTGGGTTTCTTTTCTCTCTTTCTTGCCTTCTTTTGGATTGATTCATTTTTTTTTTTAACATTCTATCTATTTCCTCTAGTGATTTGGAAGTTATACCCTCTCTTCTTTCAGTGGTTCCCTAGATATTATACCATGCATTAAAGTCTAAAGTTAATCAAAATCTTTAGTTCCCGCTTCCCCAAAGAGCCTATAGAGTTTAGAAAACCCAAGCAACACATCAACCAAATGCCATGTGTGGACTCTGGATTCAATTTGAAGAAACTAAGTGTACATTTTTAAAAGTCATTTTTTTAGGGCAGTGAAAAAATACTTGTATGAGACCATAATGATGGATACTTCTCATTATACATTTGTTCCAACCCATAGAATGTACAACACCAAGAATGAATCATAATGTAAACTATGGACTTTGGGTGATCATGATGTGTCAATGTAGGTTCACCAATTGTAACAAATGTACCACTCTGGTAGGGGATACTGACAATGGGGGAGGTTATGCATATATGGGGAAAGATGGTATATGGGAAATCTCTGTACTTTCCCCTCAATTTTGCTGTGAACCTAAAACCGCCCTAAAAAAATAAGTTAAAGAAATCATTTTGGAGATTACTGGGGAAATGTGATCACTGCTTAAATATGTACTGATATTAAGACATTATGTTGACTGTTTTTCTGGATCTGATAATGATACTGCAGTTTAAGTTTATATCTTTTTAGAGATTAAAAACAATATATTTACAGATTAAATGATATGATACTTGGAATTTGTTTTAGAATAATTGGGGGATATATCAATATATGAAACCAGATTAGTCATGAGCTGATCACTGTTGAAGCTAGGTAATGAATGTGGGGTTCATTATACTCTTTCCTTTCCTTTTATATATTTAAAGTTTTCCACACAGTTTTTTTTGTTTGTTTTTGTTTTTGTTTTTTTCCGCACAGTTTTTTTTTTTAAATTTACCCTCCTACTAGATAAGGACCCTAAAACCCCACTTATCCCCCTTCTCCTATTGCCTTGTTTTTTAATCCATTAGATATTTTTTACTGTTTTATGCAGTCCATATTCATTTTCATTTTCTAAATATACATCACTTTCTTTACTTTTCAGCCCTTCATACATTTTATTCCTCCCATATGAGATTCATTCTGCCTGATGTATATCCTTTAGAACTGCACTAATATGGTGCACGTGACCATTTAAATTTAAATTAATAAAACATTCAGTTCCGGGCTTCCCTGGTGACGCAGTGGTTGAGAGTCCACCTGCCAATGCAGGGGACACGGGTTCGCGCCCCAGTCTGGGAAGATCCCACATGCCGCGGAGCAGCTGGGCCCGTGGGCCATGGCCACTGAGCCTGCGCGTCCGGAGCCTGTGCTCCGCAACAGGAGAGGCCACAACAGTGAGAGGCCCGTGTACCGCAAAAAACAAAACAAAACAAAACAAAAAATTCAGTTCCTCAATCACAATAACCACATTTCAAGTGCTCAATAGTCCTATGTAACTTATAACTACAATATTGAACAGCACAAAGAATATTCCTATCATCACAGAAACTTCTATTGAATGGTGCTGGTTTAAATTATTTATTTATTTATTTTGCAGTAGGCAGGCCTCTCACTGTTGTGGCCTCTCCCTCCCGTTGCGGAGCACAGGCTCCGGATGCACAGCCCCAGTGGCCATGGCTCACGGGCCCAGCCGCTCCGTGGCATGTGGGATCCTCCTGGACCAGGGCACGAACCCGTGTCCCCTGCATCGGCAGGCGGACTCTCAACCACTGCACCACCAGGGAAGCCCTTAAATTATCTTTAATAAATGTTGGTAACAATCTGTTTTAGTTTAAAATATCTTTATTTCACTGTCATTCTTCAATGTTATTTTCACTGGGTATAAAATTCCAGGTTGGCAGAGTTTTTTTTCATTTCATATTGCAGACATCATTTCACTCTCTTTTGATTTCTTTGTTGTTGAGGAGTCATCTGTTAGCCTAATTCTTGCTACTTTGATGGTTATCTTCTTTTCCTCCAGCTACTTTTAGATTTTTATGGGACTGGTTTTCTGCAATTTCATTATGCTGTGTCTAGGTGTGGAATTATTTCCATCCTAATTAGGATTCATTGGGATTCTTGAACCCTGGTTTGGAATCTTTCATTGTTTCTGGAAAACATCAGCAATCACCTCTTTAAATGTCCTATTTTCTCTCTCCTCTTCTTCTGGAATTCCAATTAAGGCTTTCTTACTCTATCCTCCATATCTCTTACCCTGTCATCTATATTTTCCATCTTTTTGTCTTTAACCTACATCCTGGATAATACTGTCTGATCTATATTCCAGTTCAGTAATTTTCCTGATGTGTGTAATCTGCTGCAAATTATATCATTAAGTTTTAATTCAGTTACTCTATTTTTTATTTCCAGCAGTTGTATTTGGTGGTTTTTTTCAAATCCACAACACAACCTTTTTTTCCTGTTTCCTGTCTTCAAGTTTGTTATTTATTTCTATAAACACAGTAATCATGGTTGCTTTACCATGTATCTTCTAATTCTAATACTAATATATGATGCCTATGACAATCTTTTTCTGCTATTGCTTCCACTGGTTCTTGCCCATGTTTCCTTGTCTCCTTGTATGCTTGGTTATCTTTGACTATGTGCTGGTCATTGTCCTTCAAAAATTAATTGTGGGGAGGCATAAGATGAAGGAGCATTCCTTAAAGGAACATTTGCATTTGCTTCTGCCAAACACCTGAGGGATAATACCAGTCAGGGACCAATCTAAATTAAGTCGTGACTTAAGTTTCCCTTACATAGCTAGGCTGTGATCACAGTTTTGTAGAGAGTTTTGTTTCCTTTTTTTTCTCCTGTTCTGCTCAGTACCAAGACAACCTGCCCTGAAGTCCCTTCATATTTGACTGGGAGGTAGGCAATGAAAGGGGATCAGGAGTTAGTTCTGGTTCATCCTTCCCTCTCAGGTGTAGACATATGGAATTCAAGCCTAACAAGGAAGGATCTCTTAAAAGACTTTACCTGTCCACATGTGGGTAGGCTCTGAGTCTTGATTTCTGTCCATCTCATCCCACAAGGCTGATAAAGAGAAACCTAAATTTCCTGGTATCAGCAAACATACTCAAGGCAAAAGTGGCTTTAGTTCTCTAGGTATTCTGCTAACCTCTCTTGGTTTAGGCTTTCTTCCAGAATTTGACTTACCAGATTCCACTATCTCCCCAGTTCTTCAAAGCTCTTAAGGTAGTGCTTTATATATCTTATCCAGCCTTTTCAGTTGTTTCCAAAAAGAGAACTGGTTTAAGTAATCTATCCCACCATTACCCAGATTCAAGGTATATTTCAAAGTAGAGTTAACAGGTCTTCCTGATGTATCAGATGTCAATGCACACAAAAAAAAGAGGAGTCAAAGATAATAACTAAGTTTTTAGTCTGAACAACTTGATGAAAAGTGGGATTATTTACTGAAATAAAGATGGCAAAGTGGGATAGGGTGGGTCATGTGTTAAAGAGTTTGGCCACAGACTTGTTAAGTTTGAGATGCTTTAGCTAGGTTTAAGTTCTTATGGGGAGAGACAAAACTTTCTTTTAGTGTCATTTGCACCCATAACTACTTTAGAGCAGTGCTACATACATAGTGGGTATTCAACTAGCAAGGCATTCTCCACATTTAGCAGCATCTCTGGTCTCTACCCTTAGATACCAGTAGCAACCCCCTCCCCATTTTATGACATCAAAAAAATGTTTCTTGATATTGCAAAATCACTCCAACTGAGAACCACTAACTAAATCCTTCTTGAATTAAAGTTAATTTCTATATACTGTGCTATCACCATCCTTTCCATCACCGTCCACTCAACTGGACATATCAAAGATATATAAGATATATATGAGTTGATCCAAGCCAAAACTGTAGCCAAGCCCAATTCAGCGTTTCCCAAAAGCTCCAGAGGACTGCAGTACTGAGAAAAACATAGGGTGAAGGAGTAAGTACAGGTTGGAGGCTACAAAACAGTTTCACCCTCACTCAAATAAGAACATCTCCAGGGACTTTCCTGGCTGTCCAGTGGTTAAGACTCCACGCTTCCACTACAGGGGGCATGGGTTCGATCCCTGGTCGGGGAACTAAGATCCCACATGCCACGCAGCGCAGACAAAAAAAAAATTTTTTTTTAAACAAAAACAAAAGAACAAGGCCATCTCCAATTGTTACATGATCCTATGTAACATTATTTGTAAATTTTAAAGCATTTTTAAAAGAAAACTATTGCCAGTTCAACATCTTTTCATCAGATATAAAATGGTTAAAATTTTAAATCTCAAGCAGGAATTACTTAACAGCTCTTTTTTGTTGCTACTCCACACCCAAATCCCTGTTAACATAAACCCAGAAAAGAACTACTAATTCATTTGCAAGTCCTGGCATGTATGTACTTTATCTGTGCTCCCCTTTTATTTTTTTCACTCTAGCCAAATAGAAATCAAAACTCATATGGATAAATTAGGGCCTCTAAAATCAGATTCTGAACTATAACTCATTCAAATAAAGTTTAAACCCAAAATTATACAGCAAGAGCTTGTTTTAGCAACATCCATGCATTTCATGATTCCTTTCCTTCATTAGGTTAAAACCTCTTTGTCTTACACAGTTACTCCCCAATGTACCATATAAAAAAAAAATACTTTTATGATCTCCTATAAAGTTCCTTAACTCAGCTTTAATATTGTTTTAAATATTATAATATAATCTCAAATACCTTAAAGATCACTTTGTTATTCAAAAGCCATTTTTATTTCTTTGAATTTCAGGCATCAAAAGATGTAATTAATTTGGACCCATGCTAATAAATTCCTACTTCCCATATAAGCTATGTATTTGTCAGACATACATCCTTCTATCTACATTCTATCAGTATCTGTGCACACCAATGTCCCTATTTGACTGTAAAATTATGACATCATTACAAAGCTGTTCTCAAAAAAAAAAGAATATGTCTGTAATCTAAGCATAAAAAATGTTTATTTATGACTGTTTACTATTCATGTTTAACCTCTAGTACCATATCTAAAGCACATAAATTATACACACACACATACACACAACAGAAAAGGAGTAAGCATTCGTCAATTGGCACGACCAGAACTTCTCATGCACATGTCAAAACCTAGTCTTCCTCTTGTATACCTGATGACACTACCACCACGTTTACCTCCCAAATTAGAAATCCAGGAGCTATCCTCAACTCCTTCCTCTCTCTCATGTCTCTGCATACAGTTGATCAAGTTCTACACAGGCTACTTCACTTCTCCTTTTCTGTTTTTTCAACAGTTCAAAAATCCAAAACACAGAAATGTATACATTGAAAAGTCTCAATGAAAGTATTTATGCTATTCCCATCTTCCTCCCAGCCACAATTATTCACCTTTACTAGTTTCTTGGGTATCCTTCCAGTATTTCTATAGTTACCAAAAGATTGCATTACTATATACACTGTTCTGCACTTGCTTTTCTTACTTAACACATCCTGAAGATCTTTTCCTATTAGTTCATAGAGAGCTTCCTCATTTTCTGTATAGCTGCTTAGTATGCTATTGTGTGGATATGCCTGTTTATTACAGGTGGACATTATTGCTATTATAAACAACACTGCAATTAATAAGTTTGTAGATGCATCATTTCACTTCATATAACTGTAGGATAAATTCCCTTAAGTAGGGTTGCTGAGACAAAGGTAAATACAACTGTAATTCTGATAGATACCAAACTGCCCTTATGTAATTTTTTTTTTTTTTTTTTTTTTTTTTTTTTTTGCGGTACGCGGGCCTCTCACTGTTGTGGCCTCTCCCGTTGCGGAGCACAGGCTCTAGACATGCAGGCTCAGCGGCCATGGCTCACGGGCCCAGCTGCTCCGCGGCATGTGGGATCTTCCCAGACCGGGGCACGAACCCGTGTTCCCTGCATTGGCAGGCGGACTCTCAACCACTGCGCCACCAGGGAAGCCCTGGTTTGTTTTTTTAAGTGGGTATGTACCACACATCAGTGTTTTTCAAACTGTGGTCATAACCCATTAGCAGACTATGAAATAATTTTAATGGGTTAAAACCAACACTTTAAAAAATATCAGCATATATCAAATATAGTAAAGTCATGTTTCATGAATTTCTTCCAGCCATACGCATGTGCACACATACACACAATACACAAACAACAATACATTTGTATGCTAACAATGTTAAATACACTTCTTACCATGGGTCACAATAAAAAATAATTTGGAAGCTACTTCCATAGTTGCTAAATGGGTTTGGAGAAGCTTTAAATTAACAAACAAAAGTATATAGTCAGGAAGGCTTCTTCAGTGAAAGACTTAACCATCTGAAGCATCATCTGGCTCCCTACTACCTCTCTAATCTCATCTATCACTTCCCCTTATTTATTCTGCTCTAGCCACACAGGTCTTAGTAACTATTCAAACAAGCCAAACATGTTCCCAGCTTAGGATCTTGGAGACGTTGTTTCCTCTGACTAGAAAGCACTTTACTTGGATAACTGCATGATTTACTCCCTCATTTCAGGACACCCAAAGAGAGAAGCTTTCTCTGACCATCTAAAATAGGAGTCACTTCCCACCATTCTATCCCCTTATCCAGTTTTACTCTTCATTGCACTCATTACCACCTGACATTTGTTTACTGTGCCCTCTCTCCCCCCACCCTGAATGACAGCTTCAAGAAAACAGACTTTGTCTTCTGTGTTGTTCATTACTGTAACACTAGAGATTAGAACAGTGCCTGGCACAGAGCACTGTTAAGCTGAATAGGTTTTGACAAGCAAGGAAAAGGAAAAGGAAGAGCACATAGAGTTATGCCTAAGCATGGTGTAGTACAGAGAGGAAATACTACCTTGGTAATGTTAAGGAGTAAAGAATAAGGCTGAAGAAGCAGACTGTAATATGAAAAGATCTGAAAGCCAGAAAGTAGAGTTTGGACTTTATCCTGCAGACAATTGGGAGTCGTTCTATGTTTTGAGCAAACGGTGATCCATTCAAACATTTATTCAGCACAAGTTCAATTCACTTTGCTTGGCACAATGCAGAGTGCAAAGGTCAACAGTACATGCTCTCTCTTCAGACTGCTTAGGTTTAGCAGCAATGGGTTCAAAAAAATTTTTAGGAAAATTATTCTGGCAGCCATATGAAGGATGGATTGGAGGAAGGTAACTCTAAAGTTAGAAAGGGCAAATAACAGGCAATGCAGAATCCCAAAAACAGAGATCCAGGAGAGAAATCTAAAGAATCATGCTGACTGATGGATATACAAAATAAAGGAGAAACATGTATCACAGACAACTTTAAGATTTAAGCATGGGGACTTCCCTGGTGGCACAGTGGTTAAGAATCCGTCTGCCAACGCAGGGGACACAGGTTCGATCCCTGGTCCGGAAAGATCCCACATGTCGCAGAGCAACTAAGGCTGCGCATCACAACTACTGAGCCTGCGCTCAGGAGCCCATGCTCTGCAACAAGAGAAGCCACTGCAATGAGAAGCCCGTGCACCGCAACAAAGAGTAGCCCCTGCTTGCTGCAACTAGAGAAAGCCCATGCGCAGCAACGAAGACCCAATGCCGCCAAAAATAAATAAAATAAATTAATTAAGCAAAAAAAAGATTTAAGTATGATGATAAAACAAAGAAAAACAGAGTAGGTGGCAAGTGGGTAATAATAAATCAAAAAGTGAAGGAAATTCCTTGAGCCTCTCAATGGAAGTATTCAGTAAACCACTGGAGATACAAACCTGGAGAGTACACACTGATGAACATATAAACATATAAAACATCCATGGAGAAGAGACAAAGAGAGGTGAGCAGAGGGCTAAGTACTGAGAAGAATAACGACCGTTGTTAAGAGGATCATGAAACAACAACCAAAAGAAAAAAAATAAACGTAGTAGCCAGAAAATCAGGATGCACACTAACATGAAAAGCAAGGAAAGAAAGTTAAGAAGCCTAGGTGGAAGTCAACAGTAACACATATACACTAACTGAATAAAATCAGGATGAAGCCAATACCATTGGAAAAAAGGATGTCCTTTGAAGCAGCAGTCTGAATACGTCACATTCACATGTAATGTCATTACAAAACTGCAGTAAGTTAGGGAAGAAGTAGTAAAAGGGCTGAGGGCAGCAAGAGCTGAGGGCAGAAATTTTAACTAAGATCTTAAAATTTTTGAAATAAAAAAGAGAAATGAGGAAGATAGCTAGAAAGAACAGTAGCAATAGTTAATCAAAGTTTATTTTTTTCTCCCAAAATACGGAAGTCTGTATATACTTGAAGGTAAGGAGGAAAAACCCCTGGAGATAACCATCGAAGTGATCAGAGGAAAAGTTAAGTATAGCAGCAAGATTCCTCTTCCATTCAGTTTACAAAATAAGGTGAAAGAATAGAGATTTGTCATGGTGAAAACAAAACAAAAAAAATGCAAGCTTGTATTCTATTTTCTTTTTCAATTAAGTAGACGTCAATGGCACCTTCTGAAAGAGAGGAAGATATATGAGACAAAAGCAAAATATTAGACTAATAAAATGATTGCCAAGTAGCAAGCGTCCATTGGATCTGTCCAGCATAAATTTATAGTGGCCAAAAATTTTCATAATTACCCACCTTCCTCCACAAATACACTGTGACCTATGAGGAAGAACAGAGGAAATAGATGGGTAGGAAAATTTGACAACAGGAGCCCAGTAAAATATGAAAAAGTGACTGATGCAAGTTCAGGCTATATATAATGCACACAGGAATAAGCTAAGGGAGAGAAATTGAGGGTCCCTATGGAAAAAAATAGATAAAGGAACATAGGTGGAGTAATCGCAAAGATCAGAGTTCACACGAGCCAGTTAGGATGTAAGAAATTTTTTAGATCATTCACTTACACACCATACTGTATGCTATGGTCTGAATATTTGTGTCTCCCCACCCCTCAATTTTATGTTGAACTCCTAATGCCCAAAGTGATGGTATTGGAAGTGAGGCCTTTGGAAGGTGATTAAGTCTTGAGGGCAGATCACAAATGAGATTAATGTTCTTATAAAAAGACCTGAGAGAAGTCCCTTTGCCCCTTCTACCATGTGAGGATACAAGAGAAAAGTCTGCAACCCGGAAGAGGGTCCTCACCAGAGCCCAATGATGCCAGCACCTTGATCTTAGACCTCCTAGACATGCTTTAATATTAAAAATGTTTTAATATTAAAATAAAATAGGACTCAAAATTGAGTAAATTCCACAGGTTCCTTAACTGCAATTCCAAAACCAAAAAACAGCTCTGAAACCCAAAATAATGCATTTGGCAGTGAAACCTTACCGAAACTGACATGAAGCTATTTATAGTCTTTATTTACCCCATTTAGTGTAAACATTCATACATTTTGCTGCAGAAATAGTAACTTGTTTGAAGAAGGCTACTGCACTGGACTGTTGAAAGGTTACATAACACTACCTTAGCTATATCCAAAAAATTCTTAATTCCAAAACCTATTAGACCACAGAGTTTTAGTTGACTATGATCCTACAATAATTGCTAACATTTACTGAGCTATTAACCATGTGTCAGACACTGTTCTGATCACTTTATATGCAGTAACTCATTTAATCCTTCCAAGCACCATGAGGTAGTTATTATAATTATTCAAATTTTACAAAGGAGGAAAGTGCGGCACAGAGAGATTAAGCAAGTCACAGAGCCAGAGAGTGACTAAGCTGGGATGAATACAACATTTAAAATATTACACTTAAGGTGAAGAAAACATTTACAAAATATAGAACTGATTATAGTAGGGTGGTAGGAGTCAGTGATATTTTTCTCTATTCAATTAATGTATTACTTTTAGAATGGTAAAGATTCAAACACTTCATGTGTTCATTAAATACAGAACACTTCATGCACTTACAAATTCTCATTTATGTGCAATTCCTTAGTCAACTTGCATAAACTGCACAGTATAAAATCCAAACTCCTCAGCTTATGCTAATATTTTTAATTTTTTATTGAAATATAACACCTTAATATCTTTTTAATCACAAGCAATACACAATAATACATATTCATTGTAGAAGTAAGAAAATTTGTATAAGTAAAAAGAAAATAATCACCTATAAATTTACACTCAAAAATAACCACTTAACAGTTTGGCACATTTCCTTCCAGATGTCAATGTATGTTATTTAATCAAAATAAAATCATGTTTTTAAATTTACTTTTTTCACTTAACATACACCAAGACATAATTTCAAGTTTTTATTCTTCTAACCATCATTTTAATGGCTAGGCAGTACCCCACTTTAGGGATGTACCCTAACAATCACTGTGAAATATTTAAGTTGTTTATAATTCCACAGCATTGAGTCACCGGCTCTGGGAGTCAAACTGTTTGGAATCAAGTCCATGCTCTACATTACTAACTCTGCTACCTTGGGCAAGCTACCTAATTTCTCTATGCCTCAGTTTTCTCTTCTGAAAAATGGGGGATAATATAACCTACTACATTATTAATGTGGGGAGGAGGGTCAAATGTGTCAATATACAGCTTTTATTATCAACAATGCTGCAATTGGTATGTAAACAGCTACCAATTTATTGGCATATCTTTACTACCCCAAAATAAATTCATTTAAATAGGAATTTCCACATCAGAAGGTATGCCTATTTTTCAGGCTTTGAATCTGCCAAATCACAGCTGGGTTTAAAACCTTCATCAAATAGCTCTCTCACTTAATACTCATTTCTCTTTATCCAAGAAAATGAAAACTATGATCCAGTTAAGCTAACCAGCTTGTTTCAATTAGCTTTTGCTCTTCCACTTTTGTACATGCAAACCTAGACGGATTTCATAAAATCTGTTTGTAGGGAACTTAACAAAACCTGGCCCAAATCCTCATTCAGCACATCATTTCCTCTACCCTTGAATCCCTAACTTTAACACTGTCAGTGGGAGGGGACAGCCTGCCACCCAAAACAACACATTATATTTTTACTGTTTTGAGGAAATTTTTCTTGGAAGAATGCTGAAATCTGCCTCCTTCTAACTTCTACCCCTTGATCCTACTTCTTTCTAGTCAAATCAAACCTGATTTTTCTGTGTGACAGACCTCCAAATATTTAAATACTACTATCATTTCTTAGATGAGCTCCTTTTTTGGGGGCCAAACATCACAGTTTTTCAACTTTTCCTCCTTTCCATTTCCCCCATGATCAGAATTCTCTGGCTATGCTCTATAGTTCAGTGGTTTTTAAACCTGATTGTCTGTCACCTAAGGAATGTGAGAAAAACAGAGTGGCCCTGTTCCTATCTTACTTAAGCTTGGGCCTCATGGTTTTTTTTAATTAGCTCTCCAGGTGATTCTGATACAAAGTTTGAGAACTGATTGATGCAAGGTCCCACTTACAATATGATATATCATATGCTACCTGAAAATCTGACATAATACCCCAGGTATAACACAACTAGTAAAAAGTAAAGTGGGGCTAACACCCTGCTCTTTCTATATGCTGTTCTACCAACTTCAAAATGACATTTACTTTTAAAAAAATTATAAGTGTTGATTCTTATTAAATGTACAGTTAAAATGATCAAGTCTTTTCCACACTATTTGTGCATTAGCATCTTGGGCCCTAACTGCCAACCTTTATAATCATTCCCATTAAAAGGTGAGGGAACTCGGGCTAAGAGTTTAGATTTCTATTTCTAGAAATCTAGATCAATGGCCCTGCATGTGGATTTACCTTCAGTGGAGAAATCACTTCATGCTTAAGCCTCTACACTTACATTATGGACATACTCAGCCCAAATAAAAGTGCACTAGCCCACCAACGACTGAAATGACAGTTGACTGCACCAAAGCATCTCCTCTGTGCAGAGCACTGTTGTCAACATTATGAGGTAACACATAGGCACTAATACTAATAAATTGACCTTCTAGAGAGCATGATGGAACAAACATCTTCAGAAAAAGTTAAGTATAATACTAATTATCGTTGTCCCAAGGTAGACACGTTAGTGCTGTAGAAACATATGATTACTAGTTGGAAAGCTCTGGAACCAAAGAAATGATTCATTAGAAAACTAAGTTGCCCTGAACGCTAAGGTTTTGTTTCAGTTTGTTTTTTAGCAATTGCAGAGAAGAGATGGAGCCCATCCACACTCAAGCTACTTGCAAAAGGGCACTGCACCCTCAAAATTAATTCATGAGTCAAAATTTCTTGCAATGACTTCTGAATCCCTAACGATTTGTTTGCTTTACTTGTTACTATTTCTAACTTGAGGTACTCAAGGGCCAAAAAAAAGTCCATTCTATGGACAATGAGGCCCATTATAAATATATCTTAGAGTTGAGGGTAGGGGGGACAAACCAAGATCCAATCTATTTATTTTCATTTGAATAGCAAACATCAAAAATATACCTGGCATTTTCTAACAATTACATGAAGAATGACCAGATGCTTCCTGTTGATGGAACAGAACTACAGACTGACAGAATCAGACTAAAGTTCACAAAACAACTAGAAGTGAATTTAGCTTCATTTCAAAACCATTAAACCAAAGTAAGTATGGCCTTAAATTTTCACACATCTACAATTTAATTGCCCCCCAACCTAGAAAACCCAGATTGATTCAAAGAGATAGACAATTCGAACTCTAAGTTACAGACAGTTAACTCTAAGTTTGTATACACACTACAATACAAAAGCACTGTTTCACCAAAGGTTTCACTGCAGGATTCCTTTTAAATCTGGCACTCCTATATTGCTTTGAAAGTGTCCTATCTTCAAAAATTACATTTACATACAAGTTTTCACAAGCAAATCTAACACGGAATTCATGGTTTACTTGTGTACATCATTAAAAATAAGTTGTGGAATTAAAAATTAATTTTAATCACTTAAAATTTTTTCAAATGTTCTAAATCCCAAACTGAAAAAAAGTTGGAGTCCAAGAAAAAAGCACAGGAATCAACCTTCTTATCCATATTTTTAAAGTGTGTCTTGTATAATAACATCCTGATTTGACTTGTGAGACGATAGAAACGACACATTTTTTAGTTTTTTAAAAAAGGCATGAGCATACAGTGTTTTCCAGTGGTTACATGGTGTGACACCACATCACACTGAATGCAGAAGTAGGTTTAAGAATCTAGCTATCTTCTGTTAAACCTGACATTAAAGACTTGCAGAAATGCAAAACAATGTCACTCTTGCCTAAAAGGTCACTGATGTGAACATGCAATGGATTTTTCTTTTGTTATTTTTGGAAAAATAAATACTTCAAAAGAGAGAAAAGAAAAAACATAAAGCCGTCTTTAGTTTCCTTAAATTCAAAATCTGAGCCTGAAAGTGGAAGTGTCAAGGTCGATGGTTACAAGTCAATGAGAAGAAATTTAAAGTAAGCTGGCTGGGTCTATGTGTGAGATAAATATCTGCAAAAAGAACTTTTGACCACGAACTTCTGCATAATAAACTATGGTGCTTCTTTAATTCTGGGATGGCAAACTACTGTACAAGGATCATTTACTCACTACATCAAACCATTTTCCAAATAAAAACTACTTCAGAAAGTAACTTGCCTGAATCGAGACAGCAAATCAGTGTCCAGAGACAGCACTTAAAATATTTCCATATTACCAAGCCCCCTTCAGAAGTACTGTGGTCTCTGCCCCTCCTTTGAACAGATGTCTGTTCGCCAGAGTCCAATCAGCTTTAAAGCAACAGTCTGTGTACTGAAAACAGGCTTCAAGTGGGAAAACACACACAAAGCAGGCCTATATCGTTCCTTTGGTTTCAGTTTTCACGATGCACTCTTGAGGCTAGGCACGCTGGTTCAACACGGTAGGAGAGTTTCAACGAAACACACTAAATACACACTGATTAACTGTGCCCAGGCAGAAATGACCTGGCAAAATTCCCAACTTCTTCCCCGAGGCCCTGCACCCGCAGATCCCGGCGGCTAAGTCCCAAGAACAGAAGTGCCCCAGCATCCTGAGCGGCTGGCTTCGTCCCCTCAGAGACTCGAGTCCCCAAGGCTGAGGCAGTCGACGGCGCGGCCCAGCGCAGGACCGGCCGGGCGCTCCCGTTAACCCTGTCCGGGCCGGCCGCTCCCGCCGCGGCCCGTGCGCCACCCGGCCCCGCGGGCCCAGCAGCACAGCTCACCCGAAGCCGGCCGCCCCCGCCGTCCCTTCCCCGCTCCGGCGAGCCAGGCGGTGCGATCAGGCCGCCCAGACAAAGAGAGCGGCGGCTCCCGGGGCGGCGGGCGCCAAGGCCGTGCCGCGCCTGCCTGCCTGTCTCCCTCCCTCCCTCGCCCGCCTCCCGCAGAGCCCCCAAAGCCCCGGCCCGACCCCATTCCGCCCCGGGGCGGCCGCTCGGGACCGGCCGGGCTATGAGCCGCGGGGAGGCCGCAGCTCGCCAGGGCCGAGGAGGGGGCGGCGGCCGCCACCATGTCTGCCCGCCCCTCCCAGAAGCGGGGTGCGAGCGGACAAAGCGCGCCGGCGGCGCGGGCGGAGCGGGGGCCCAGGCCGACCCCGCCGACCCCCGCGGAATAAGCGGGGCCAAGAGCCCCGGAAACCCGGCGCCTTAATGCAATAAACAGGAAATCGCGGGGATGATCTGGGTTCCGGGGGAAGTGGAATTATTTTTTACCAGCGAAGAGATCAACTTCCACATCCGGTGGTAACAGGGCCCTACACAGACCCGCACTGACCTGGAAAAGCTTCGGGAGCGGCGGCCGGGGAGCAGCAGGAGGTGGTTCGGGGACCCGAGGCGCCTCGTACCCGGCCGGGCTGACGCGGCCCAGCTAAACACAAAGCGCTTCAGCTGCACAAGGCGCTATTTTCCGAAAATGCCGCGTCTGGTCGGCGCCCAAAATCCCCACCGAAAAGTCCCCCGTGCTGCGCGCGGAGGGACACATGGTGTGCGAGTGAGTCAAAGCTCCCAGCATCCCTCCCGTACCCGGCCCTCGTCAGCCCCTCTTCTGAGCCTTTCCGCCCCTGCCCTGGTCAGCAGATCCCTCTCCCACCCACTCCCCGATCCCATTCCGGCGGGAGGAAGGGGGCGAGACGGCCTGGTTTTTCTTTTTAACAAAGGGGAGGAAAATATGCCATCTCTAGAACTTGAGCCACACAAAGAAAGCGGCGGAATGATCCGTTGTCGGCGACCGCAAGTCCCGGCTCGCCCGGCGCCTGCGCGGCACGGGGGTAGGAGCTGCGGCCGGCCATGTGCGCGGCGGGGCTGCAGGCCGGCCACCTAGCCTTCCCGCCACTTTCTGCGGGGCTAGTAGTGGGAGGCTGAAGTGCGTGTGCTAACGTTATGTCTTCGGCATGAAAGCTGAGAGATGGGGAATCCTGACTCCTTTCAGGTTAAGCTGAGACATCTAGCAGAGTCCTGGGAGACGGAAGGGCAGTGAAAAAGCTAGGATTTAACTTGAAGCCGCCCTAGATTCCACTAGGCTGACTGGGACAGGAGTCGCTGTTGAGGTACAAGGGGAGGAACTACGGATGTTATTTCTCCACTTCACCTAAACTGAGCAAGTCAAGTTCGTGACGAAAACGTACATATTCCTGTAGCCACCCCCGCCTTTTTTTTTTTTTTTCTTAAACATTCTTTTGATGCCTTATACTTCGTAGACCTTTCGTAACTGCTCGCCGAATTCCCTCGGATTACTGTCACCTCAGAGGTAGAAGTCTTGTTTTTCCGTGGCTGGAATGTCAAGATTTTTGTTGTGTTGTATTTTATTAAGAAAGCAGCAAAAGTTTATTTGTGGATGGTGATTTACAAAGTAAGAGTCTTAGGAGTTTAAATTACTTGTGATGATTTTGCTAAAATACCCACCACACTGGTAATGTTTTTAACAGATGAGCCTGGGAATGACTTTTCCAACCTTCTAACCGTACAATTTTTGGCTTCCTATATTTAGGAATTGGGAATATGTGAGAGAGCGCCAAGATTTTAATCTAGAAGAGTTTACAAACAAATGAAATAACATGTTGTCTACAGATTTTGGGTGGCCTCAGATAAACAGTCTTTCTCCACTTACCCTTTTGTGTTATTGATGTAGAGATTTGTAAAGTCTTTGTGTAACTTATGAAAGCGTTGTGCCTAAAATAGAAACAAAGTGAATGGCATAGGAACCTGTATTCTATTTTTCTTTCAATTTAATATTTTCAGTGCTTCTTTCGATAGTCACATGCTTCTCTTTAACATTGAGTTTATCTGAGTAAGCATTCAGCTAATGGTTGTTGTAGAATCCTTGCCCTCATTAATCTTATGCTGTAGAATGCAGACAAGTAGGCATCATCAGTAGTATAATGACGGTAAACTGCTGAATGCTGTGAAGTTTTATATAGGAGGAATCCCTTACTTGTCAGGGAGGCATGGAATGGGACTGGAGAAGCAATCAGCTTTAATAAGGGAGTCGGGGAAGAACCTTCCAGACAGGTGAAGCAACAAATGCAAAGGTTAAAAGGAAAACTCTGGAGAAATTGTTGGACAAAGAAGATAATGCTTTTTCAGGAATGCCTAAAGATGTGTCTGAAGAGGTCTAGTCATAAAGGCCTTGAATGCCATTTGCAGAAATTAGCTTTTGAGAGCTAAGAGGATGGCATTGAAAGATTTTAAGTAGAAGCATAATCAGATTGGATTTGTATTTTAGACAGATCACTGTCATGCAAAAGTCAGAGGCAAAGAAAACAGTTTGGAGAAAACAGCAATCTATGAGAGAGTAATGACTTGGACTGAGATAGTGGCAAACAGGAGTGAAGAATATGACCGAAGATGTTGAGAGCTTGGTGATTTGGTTGACTGGATACGGAATGACTGAAAAGATGTCAAAGATGACTCCCAAGTGTGTTGAGGGAGCATTTAGGAGGATGTCTTCACTGAGATTGTATGTCTAGTAGGCACTTAGGTATTCTTTCATGTGAGTTGTCTCGAGAGCAACTGTCACTGGCACTGTTCTACACATTAGAACAGATTAAGCAGGAACAAGACCAACAAGGTTCCTGCTCCTGTTTCCGTGGAGGGAACAGACTATAAACAAGTTTTATAAAAGAAGAGGAAAGGTAATACCACATAATATCCTTTATGAAGAGAATAAAAGGGTATTTGGATGAAGCATTTCTCTGGGAAGAGAGAGCAGGCATAATTTTGAAGATTGTTCAGAAATGGCCTCTCTGGGAGTTTCCTGGTTGCCTAATGGTTAGGATTCTGGGCTTTCACTGCTGTGACCCAGGTTCAGTCCCTGGTTGGGGAACTGAGATCTGGCAAGCCGTGTGGCACAGCCAGAAAAAAAAGTGGCCTCTCTGAGAAGGTATTCTTTGAGCTAAGACCTGAATGGGAATAAGTTGAGGGCAGTGTTCAAGACCAAAGGGAATAGTAAGGCAAAATCTTTGGTGAGAAAGCAAGAAAGGCAATGTGGCTAAAGTCTAGAGAGCAAAGAAAGGAAAGGTAGAAGATGAAGTCTGCAGCCTTGGTAAGTTTCAGAGCTCTAGAAGCCACTGAAGGGTTTTAAGGTATGGAGTAACATGGATAGTAACAGTAGAGATAAAGTGGATGCATTGAAGATATATTTTGTGATTAGACCCGACCTATATTGCTAATGAATCAAACAGGGAAAGGGAAAAATCAAGAGTGATTCCTAGGTTTGGGGCATGATTGTCTAGGCCAACACTGTCCAATATAAATATAACACAAGCCACATATGTAATTTTACAGTAGCCACATTAAAAAAGTGAAAGAAAACAAAAAGAAATTTAAAAAATCTTATTTGACCCGATATATCCAAAATAGTATCATTTCATATGTGATCAGTATTTAAAAGTATTAAATATTTTGCATTCTTTTTCTCATTACCAAGTAAGTGTTCAAAATCTGGTGGTTTTTTACATTTATAGCATATCACAATAATTGATTTCATAAAATTTACAGCTGAAAAAGTAGATTCACATACTCGAATCATTCCAAACATATTTCAAAAGTTTTGCAGTAATTGAATTATGTATAAGATTTTTTATTTTAAATTAAAGTTAAGATTAAAATTTTACTTACTAAATTAGCCACATTTCAACTGCTCCATGGCCACTTGTGGCTAGTTGCTACTATATTGGACAGTGCAGGTCTACTAGAATAAAGAATAGTGGAAAATCAGACCAAAAAAGTTGTGTGGAACCAGCCTGGAAGGCCTTTGATGCCATGTTAAAGGATTGGGATCTTACCCTTTAAGACAGAGGGAACAGTGGGTCGTTTTTAAGCTAAGGAGTGACACAGCGTTGTGCTTAAGGCTAGAAAAAGTCCAGTAGGTGACCAACTGATGACTCAGGTCCAAGACTAACCCTTCAGTAGAGTCTCCACATTCTAGGACCTACCTCAGCCCTTCAAATTCAGAAGTCTGATTTTTGTCAGTGCGCTAGAGCAGTGCTACCGAAAGTATGGGCCACGGGCCACCGCCGATCTGTAAACCCTTTGTTATTGGTCCAAGGCATTTACAGAAATCGAGAGTAAGAATTTAGAAACTTTTATAGCAATTAGTGTTACACTAATTTTATGTTTATGGTTCTAATAAAAATTGGGGGCTTGTATTGTTGTATCTTGTATATGCCTTTGTTTTATTTCCCTTCTCTAGTTAATTTATTTTTATATTTTATAGAAGTGTCTATGATCTTTCACCACATATTATTTTTGCTTTTGTTTTTGTTTTTGCGGTACACGGGCCTCCCACTGTTATGGCCTCTCCCGTTGCGGAGCGCAGGCTCAGCGGCCATGGCTCACGGGCCCAGCCGCTCCGCGGCATGTGGGATCTTCCCAGACCGGGGCACGAACCCATGTCCCCTGCATCGGCAGGCGGACTCTCAACCACTGCACCACCAGGGAAGCCCACCACAGATTATTTTTGAAGCACTGCTCTAGAGACACTCTGATGAAGGGAGTCAGAAGGACCAAGTTCCCAGAAGACTAATCTAAACCCAGTGCCTTTTTTTTTTTTTAACTTTATAGTGAGAACTATAATGGCTAAGAGGGGAATGGACATCTACTCAGTTTCTCCCACTATACCGAAATGGCAGGCTACATGGAAATAACCAAATTTATAATGGTTACCACTTATTAAATGTTCCTATTTGCCAGCCACTATGCAAAACCTGTTACATATTATTGTCTCATTTAACCCTCATAACAACTCTTAAAATAGGTATTATTAGCCCCATTTTTCCAAAGAGGATACTGAGGCTAAAACAGTTTAAATAACTTGCGTAAAGTCATCAAGCTGGTAAATGTTAGAGACAGGATTCCAATACAGGTCTCTTTTCAAAGCTGTTGTCCCTAATCACTTTTTTTGACATTATATTCCAAGTATCTAGCAGATTCCATGGCACAATAACTCTACATTGGTTTAGAGAGAATGCGCAAAGTTGACTGCATTACCTCCCAGAGGGTCATTAGTGAATTTGGGGTTCTGCAGAGTAAGAGGAGTTAGTGGTATTCTAATAGCATCCAACAAATGCATTCATTTCTACAATAGAAATATGTCTGTTTTGCTGCCATTCAGAATTTATAGACTCCCACAAATCAGTAAAAAATAGAGACAACCCAACAGAAAAATTGGTAAGATTTAAAGTCACTTCACAAAAGAGGATATCTAAATGGCCAATAAACACGTAAAGGTGCTCGACTTCTGTAATCATTAGGGAAATGCAAATTGACATCACAATGAGATACTGTGGCACACCCACAATAATGGCTAAAATGGAAAACAAAATGTCAAGTATTGGAACAAATGAAACTGTACACTGTTGGTGGGAATGTATATTGGTATAGCCATTTTGGAAAATTCACAGTTCAAGAAAACACATGAAACCAAACTAGATTTAGGGATACAGGTTTAGGTAGTAAAATCTATGAAGAAAAGAAAGGAAATGATTAGCTTTGGGTGGGGGAGTAATGCTTGGGAGGGTATGTAGGGGTGCTTCTGCAGTGCTAGCAGCGTTCTGTTTCTTGACGTGAGTGGGGGTTGCATAGATGTTCACTTTGTGATTCATTGAGCTGTCAGTTTTGAGGTGGATGACTTTTCAGTATATGTATTATATATTTCATGGTTTTAAAATTTTTGCTGAAGTTAACAAGTTAGAAAAAATATCCCATGCTGGATACAGACTACCAACTATTACCTTACTGAGCCAAGCGTTACGGATGTGAAAGATAAGGCAGGCTTGAATTCTGAGGTTGGCAGTGGTGAAGGAGAGGAGAGACAGATGCAAAAAAATGCTGCAAAACTTGAGGCAGTATGAGATGGTGAAAGAGCACAGCAATTGGAGTGAGGAGTCCCAAGTTCAGGACTTAACTGGTTTTTCATCTAGACTAACCACTCTCTAGCTAATGACCTGGGCGTATCTCCTAACTTGCCTTAATATCATTTTTCCCACCTGGGGCTCAGGGGAGTTTGATAAGACGTACATTTTTGTTTTGTTTATAACACTTCGTAAGCTATTAAAATGTCATATAAAATTTTTACTGATGTTCAATTGGATGTGATGGGAAAGGGGGAAGGAGTTAGGATGATTGATATTTTGAGTCTGAGTGATGGAGGTTACGGTGATAGCGTGAACTAAATGATTTGGAGAAAGATTTTATTTAAACTCTATTTTATACATGTTGAGTTTAAGATCATGCCAGAACATCAAGGTGGAATTTTCAAACAGATTTAGAACCTAAGTTTTGGTACTCTGAAAAAAGTGTCAGAATTGGTGATAGAAATTAGAAATTACCCACATAAGGGTAATAATTAAAGCCATGGGCGTGAATACGATCATTGGAAGAGAATATAGAAAAACAGTACTGAGGACAAAGAAGGAGAGAGGTAAAGGAAAAAGAGGAAATCCGCACTTACTGAGCACCTGTTGAACTGTGTGCCAGCTGTTCTCTATTTGTTATCTCGTTTATTCCCCTCAAATTCCAGGGTAGCCAGTTGAGCTTCATTTGGTAGACTGACTTTGTAGACTCACAGTAAGGTAAAGAACCAGCATTTAAAACCAGCTTGACTCCAGCTTGTATGGTGCAATACACCATGCCTGTAGAGCCAAGTATCTAAGTCCATGGGGAGAATTTGAGTCAAGGAAAGATATGCCCTGAGAAAAGACCATTGGATTTTTGTGATTTGCGACCAAGGGTTTCTGGAGCATAAAGCAGTGCCTGTACTGTCATATTTGTTGTGCTTCTGTGAGCATGGTTAATCCAGACAAACATTCGTGTTCTAGACCTCTGGCAATGAGAAAAAAGTCAAGGTGGTAACTGTGAAAACCAGTATAATGAAAACAAAGTCAGTTATTAAAGCCTAGCTAGATACTTTTTTGCCAAGTGCATTAAATCATGCCAAAGCATGAAAGAAACGGGAATAACTCATACGTGATTCATTGTTGTTTGCTGCTTTGTTCGCATACTGCCAAGAACCATCTCGCATATCATCAATGGTATGGGTCCTTCACATTGGAAAACGCTGAAATGTTATATAATAGTGTTCACTGTTCACAGGGCATTTTCAGTCACCTGAAATTTTAAGGGAAAAGATCAAGATGGCTTTGCCAGCCAAGGACATTATAACTTAGAATGAAAGATAATTTTGCTGGTGATAAACACTTGCCTTTTGGAAAGCAGCAATATCTCCTCAAAATTTAGAGTAATCCACTGTACCTACGAGGACGACTTTTCCCTACTAGGTTTACTAAAACTATTTACTCTTAGAATAGCATCTTAACATTAAAAAAAAGTAAAAGAAGAATGTTCCGCCACAATACAATTACCGGTTTCTTACTGTGTGTTTTTAGATTTACAGATGAATAATGTGTGCGTTTTTGGAAAACAGACTGTTGAGGAATTTTAACTTGATTGCAGGAGCATGATGTCTTCTGTCTTTATCTACTCCCTCTTTCCAAGTTCTAGAGAAGACCTCCAGTAAGCAAGTGAAACTCTTTGGCATAGTCACTGATCTCAGAATCGCTTAGGAGCACCGAGAACTTTGATTTCCAGGAATTGGTTAGGCACAGCCACTTCACTCAACCTTATATTTTACACCCCAGAGTAAAGGTTGCATTTGGGCAACCTGATTTTCTTTCTTTCTGTTTTAAGGCGGTGGGCAGTTAATAATTGTTGGTTGGTTACAGCCTCCAGCCAGATTTGTTAAAATAGATAATCCACCCACAGGTGCAAAAAACTTTTTAAACATCATCACTGTCTTCCATCTATACGTTTCCCACCCCCAAGGTAACCTCTACTCTTACTTTCTTGTGTATTTTTCAAGAGTTTTTCTTCATGCTTATACGTGTAATTATTTTCATGCCTTTACATGTTATTTTTCCCCATTTTTATATAAAAGGGAGGATACCGTATACAATATTCTGCACTTTGCACTTAAGACATCTTGGGCTTTTCCGTATAAATGCACCCTTTTTTCTTACCCCTGCAGATTATTTAACCAGTCATTGTCCAATTGAAGAACATGAGTTTCTTTTTTCTTTTTTCTTTTTTTTTTTTGGCTGTGTTAGGTCTTCATTGCTGCATACAGGCTTTCTCTAGTTGCATTACGTGGGCTTCTCATTGCCGTGACTTCTCTTACTGTGGAGCACGGGCTCTAGGAGCACAGGCTTCAGTAATTGTGGCCCGCAGGCTCAGTAGTTGTGGCACATGGGCTTAGTTGCTCCATGGCATGTGGCATCTTCCCGGACCAGGGATCAAAGCCATGTCCCTGCATTGGCAGGTGGATTCTTAACCACTGCGCAACCAGGGAAGTCTAGAACGTGAGTTTCTAATCTTTTATATTCTAATTAGTGCTTGGATGGGTATCGTTGTACACAAATCTTTTCTTGTATATTTAAGCATGTCTCATCTCAGTTCCCAGACTGGAATTACTCTGCAAAAGGGCGTATGTGTATTTTTAATTTTAATAGGTACTGCCATATTGCCCTCCATGTACCAAATGTTTCTCCACAGCACTGCTGATAGACTAGAGTATTACCAAATTTTTGGATATTTCCCTGTGAACTTTTGAAGGGTAGATTATTTCAAGTCCTACCTAATATTTTCAGGACCAGTAACAGAATCATTTGGTTAAACTGGGGGAAATGAGATTTGGTTTACACAGTTTGTTCAGGACACAAATTATTTGCTGCAGATCCTGCAGCTACACACCCACGACTAGTAAAAACATGGCTGCTTATGCAGTGGAAGCAGCCAGCAAAAACCTGGAAAAGTGCCAAGAATGACTACAAACAGCTCCACCTACTCTTTTTGTGTGTGTGTGGCAAATTTGCAAGCTTAGCAGTATCTAAAAAGATCCTTCAGCCTTTGTTTGAATTACAGAGAATCAACCTGGTAAGAGGGAGGGAGTTACTCATTTCATGGAAAATTCCCCTGATATTATAGGAGCTGAAAATGATTTTTATTTAATTTTGCTTCAGTGCTGAAGTGACACAGGGAGGGAGAAAATAGAGCTGTTAGGCTGTGGGGTCCACCTGCACTGGGGTTTATGTTAGAGTGTGAAGAAAGATTTCCAGGAATGATAATCTCAGTTACTTGGAGCCAAGGTAATTTACAGAGGAAAAAACAGAGTTCAATGTGGTATGCTAGCTTACTGGCTTTTCAGACTTTTTTTGTTTTTGTAACATTTTTCTAAATTGAAGTATAGTTGATTTACAATGTGTCAGGTATACAGCAAAGTGATTCAGTTATATATATATATATATATATATATATATATATATATATATATATATATTCTTTTTCAGATTCTTTTCCATTATAGGTTATTATAAGATATTGAATATAGTTCCCTGTTCTATACATTAGGTCCTTGTTGGCACTTCTAAATCATTTTACAAATTTGTAGGCTTGTTATGGACTGAATGTTTGTGTCTCCCCCTCTCCCCCCAAAATATTCATAACTCCTAACCCTTAATGTGATAGTATTTGGAGATGGTGCCTTTGTAAGGTAATTGAGGTTAAATTAGATCATGATAGTGGGGCCCTTATAATGGGATTGTGGCCTTATAAGAAGAGGATGAGAGAGATCTTTTCCAGCTGGAGCTCAGAAGCACAGAGGAAAGGCCATGTGAGGACCCAGTGAGGAGGCCATCTGCAAGCCTGGAATAGAGCTTCCTACCAGGAACTGAAATGGCCAGCACCTTAGTTTTGGACTTCCCAGCCTCTAGAACTGTGAGGAATAAATTTCTGTTGTTTAAACCACCTACTCTATGGTAGTTTGTTATGGCAGCTGAAGTTGACTAAGTGTATTTTTAGTTTTCCACAGATTCATAAAGATCCATCCAAAAAAAATTGTGATGATTATTAATAGTGTCACGTCTTTCGTCAAATTAACTACAACCAACATATTGTCTGTGTAGTTCCTGCAAAATTTGGAAACTGTTACCTCTTTAGGCATGGCACGTGACTATTGGGGAATCCTTCCATTTATTTAATATACCCAAATGTTAACTTGCATCTCAGGAGTGGCTTAGAATTTGGAATCCTTCTGTCTCTTGAGTTTGAATAAGAGGCATATAAATGCAGGCCTAAACTCATTCACTTGATGGGCTGTAAGTAGTGGTACACACTGGTGATTGATTGGATATTCGATGATACCAAGAAAACATATTACTTTTATTGAACTTTGGTGTTTTGTTATGATAATAGTATTATGATTAAGTTTTTTAATCCAGAGTCTTTTAGACATGATATCTGGGGTTTGTTTCAAAAGAATGTGGTGTTGCAACAGGGTGTAAACTGTTGGCAGTATCAAGGAAGTAATAGTGGTCTAGGGTATGATCATTGGAGAAGCTAAATGATGGATACTTGGGGGTTCTTTGTGTTGTTCTGTACTTCTGTATATGTTGACATTTTCTGTACTAAAAAATTGTTAAAGTAATTTATCATTGTGTATAACTAGTGACTCATAATTTTACCTGCTGAAATTAACATATAAAGAATCTTCAACTTAAATGTCTTCTTAAGCATGGAAATTTAAATGCTGGCCATGAACATGAATTGGACTTCACTTACCATGCATTTATTTAGCAGCTACTAAATGCTTTCCTGTAGATTTTTCTCATTTAATCTCTGCAAAGGTAGGTGTCATCCCCATTTTACAAATGAGGGAAATGTAAACTCTAGATAACTAGTACACAGGTAGAAAATAGCATAATTGGAATCTTCCCCCCATTTGGTCTGTCTCCCAAAATTCATGTTTTATTTCTACCATACCATGCTGCTTCTCAGACCTACCTGACCACCTTTTCCTCCATGCTGTTTTCCTTTTAGTAGTGAAAGCTTGGCACAGCAGATGGACAAACATATATGAAAATGTGGAAGATTTCTGGGGTCTTTGTCCTCTCCTTTCCTCTTAGGGGGTCTTTGTCCTCTGGGGTCTTTGTCCTCTCCTTTCTGCTGGAGTCCTCTGGGGTCTTTGTCCTCTCCTTTCCGCTAGGGTCCCAAAGCAGGAGTTAAAGGTGTGTTGCACCTAAAGGAAACCATGAAGCAATGAATTGATAAAATTCTAGACCTAACTCACCAACCTTTGGTTCTGCAAGAATTCATTTGACCATTATTACATATATTTGTGTCAGTTACTGTTCAAGATACTGAACTGATACTCTCATCTCACTTTCAGAACATAAATTAAGAGGTCAACCTTGAGGACTTTATGCTAACCTTGAGGGCATTATGCTAAGTGAAGTAAGTCAGAGAAAGACAAATTCTGTATGATCTCACTTATATTTGAAATCTAAAAAAACCAAACTCTTAGAAACACTAGATTTGTGGTTGCCAGGCATAGAGTAAGGGGAGGGGATGTGATGAAAGAAGGAGGAATGGGTGAAGGTGGTCTAAGGGTACAGCCTTCAGTTATAAGCTAGATAAGTTCTGGCGATCTAATGTACAGAATAGTGACTATAGTTAATACTGTATTGCATAGTTGAAACTTACTAAGAGAATAGATCTTAAAAGTTCTCACCACAAAAAAAAAAATACAAGAAAAAATGGTGAGTGTGAGGTGATAGGTGTGTTAACTAAACTTATTGCAGTAGACATTTTGCAATATAAACCTATATCAAATCATCATGTTATGAGTCTTAAACTTAATGTTATGCATCAATTATATCTCAGTAAAGCTGGTGGGGGATGGTGGTGCTCAGTCCTAACACACTTACCTCTCTCCTCCTCCCGCCTATATCCCTACTCCACCCTCAGAAGCAACGGCAACACAGCTCAGGAAATGGACTAAGTGCAAGGTAGAAACGCTGAGCAGCCTGTCCAGTCACTCACTGCTTTCTCCTTTCTCTTCCCAAGAACATGCCAAGTTTGCAATATAAGGGAACTTGGGACAACCCACTACTTCCATGCCAGTTGTAACAATGGAGCTTTAAGAATACTTAATATATAGTGTGGCACAGCTTAACAAAAGTCCCATCCTGAAGTGTGTGGAGAGAAAATACCAGATTTTATAAGCACTTGTGGTTAAAGCAAGACTTGAATCCAAGAAAGGCTTTATGTGCAATCTAGATATTTACACTCCCTTTATTCTCCATCACCCACCCATCCCCAAATAAAAATCACCATACTTAGGCAAATCTAGACTTACCTGTGCTTAAAATAACCCCATGCTGATTAGCCTACAGAGTGGGTCATGTGGGATAGACTTTCAGCTCCATGGTGTACTTTCCCTGCCCCTGAATTTCCACATCTCTAGGCCAGAGAAACCTAACATGACGGAGTTAATAAGAGCACAAACTCCAGTTTTATCCACAGAGCTGTCCTTTGACCAAGCAAGAATGCTGAATTACTGGAGAAGCTATAGCATGTTTGATTCTTTAAAAAAAAAAAAAAAGATTTGATGCTTGAGCCCAAAGAGTTGGAAAACTAAGAAATGAGCGATTGAGAGTTTCAAGTTAGAGTAAGAGAATACCTACAGGTTATTTAAGGGCATAAATTCAAAACTGCCCCTGCCCAGCCTCCTGAGAAGGCTTTCAGTAGGATGGAAAGCTGACAGCCGCCTTTCCCCCTGGCTAACCCACCTTTCGCTGGCCGCAGGCAATCAATAGGTGGAGTAATGTATTATTTAGTAAAGCACTGAAACCCATAGCTTGATTTAAATTTAGATGTTTAGTTTTTCACATGTACTAAAAACTGATTTGTCTGCCTTTCTGCCATCTGCACACATGTGTACAGGATCTAGAAGAAGGTACTTAGGTTTCGCTCTTCCCCTTAAACTCTTCAAATGAAACTTGTTTTGCTTTTCGCCTTCCCATCTTTTTTATCTTTACCAAGGTGCCACCTTTCTAAATAGGCCAGACTCAAAACTTTATCTTCATTTTTCTCATTTAGTTTTTATTTCATAATCATAAACTTAACTATGCAATCCAACTAGACTTGGAGGGGAATAAGGAAAATATAGAACCCAAAGAGCTGCAGCACATGAATAGATGTTGAGTATTTTCAGACAGCACAAAGATTATAGGATAGAGTGAGCAGATGAAGGTGGTGGGGTACACTCCTGAGCTATAGAAGGAATGGTATGGAAGTTAAAACACAAGTCAAATTTATTGGAGTTGTCTGTAGTCAGCCTTAAAGAGCTACTTGGTGGTTCTGCCATTCCTGGACTGAAGCACTCCATAGCTTCCACAATATTCATGCCCTCTTCTACCTTGCCAAAGACCACAGGTCTGCCATCCGACCATTCCGTCTTGGCAGTGCAGGTGAAAAACTGGGAACAGTTTGTGTCGGCCCCAGCATTTCCCATGGACAAGATACTAGGACCCATATGCTTCAGGATGAAACTCTCATCATCAGATTTCACCCCGCACATGGACTTGCCACTAGTGCCATTATAGCCTGTGAAGTCACCACCCTGGCACATAAAACCCACAGTAATTCTGTGAAAGTAGGAACCTTTACAACGAAGTCCATTATCCCCAGTGTTCAGGGCATGAAAGTTTTCTGCTGTCTTTGCAACTTTGTCAGCAAACAGCTTGAAAGAGACGTGGTCCAAGGGCTCACCGTGGACAGTGATGTTGAAGAACACAGCAGGGTTGACTGTGGCTGGGTGATGGTGATGTCTGCAAAGCCAAACTTTCTTCATTCTTTAGTCCAAATTGCTTGTCCTCCTGGGAAGAAATCTCTTGTGTTTTTACCTGTATCTCCACAAGTAAGGACTTCACCCTAAATGAGTCTTTATCACTTTTCCTTAAGGTGACTGAGTCTTGTTGCCCTCTTTGAATTTAACCTTTCCTTCCTGCCCCCAGACTACCCTGCCTGACTACCATTGTGATTTTCTTCACATATTGCTTTCATCTTGAGACTCCTCTGAGCATTAGCCTACAGAGTATCTAGGCCCTATCCAGCCCTGGGTATGAGCAAACCTGCAGTCAAAGATGATAGGATGTGAAAACACCTAGCATCATTCCTGGCACATGGCAGGCACTGTTGACTTCTTTTTTCTCTTCTTATCAAGTTAGTTTCTTTACTGTCCCAAAGACTACCAATGGTTGTACCAGCCTCATAGATTACAGGCATACCTTGGAGATATTGCAGATTTGGTTCCAGACCACCACCATAAAGCGAATATCACAATAAAGTGAGTCACATGAATTTTTTGGTTTCTCAGTGCCTTTGAGTTATGTTTACACTGTTCTGTAGTCTGTTAAGTGTGCAAAGCATTATGTCTAAAAAAAGATCTTAATTAAAAAACACTGTATTAAAAAAATACTTTATTGCTAAAAAAAATGCTAACCATCATGTTTCTACAGTGAGTTGTAGTAACATCACAGATCACCATAACAAATACAATAAAAGTTTGAAATATTACCAGGATTACCAGAATGTGACACAGAAACATGAAATGAGCAAATGCTCTTGCAGAAGTAGCGCCAGTGCACTCGTTTGATGCCACAAACCTTCAATTTGTAAAAAAACACAGTATTTGTGAAGTGCAATGAAGTGAAGCTCAAGCTTTTTGATAAAATGAAATATGCCTGTATTCTCCCTCCAAGAAATATATTCACTCCAATCTTTTGCCTCTCCAAATCTATCAAGCATGAACAAATACAAATTCTATGTTAAAACTTTAAAACAAGCTTGAAGGTCACAGAAGTAGAAACAAATGGAAAACCATACTACCTTGTTCTTGGCTAAGAAATTTAACATCATAAAAACAATGTTATTTAACATGTCAAAAATACTAATAAGGTTCTGGGGGGAACAGAGGAAATGGGAGGAGGGGAGCTAGCCAAGCTGATTCTAAAGCTCATATGGGAAAAATAAAGCAAAAATGGGCAGAAAATTTTGGCAAAGAAGAGCGATAAAGGGAGATGAGCATCTGTTAGATATTAGTCAGATTATAAAGCCTAAGTAAGGGCACTAATCTACCCTTATGACCTAAACACCTCCCAAACATGCCACCTCCAAATACCAATACATTGGGGATTAGGTTTCAACAGAATTTTGGGAGGACACATTCAGTCTGTAGCATCAAATGTCCATCGATAGGGAGCTAGAGGGAAAAAAAAAAGCACAAAGTATAATATAAACAATATACCATTAAGGGCTTCCCTGGTGGTGCAGTGGTTAAGAATCCACCTGCCAATACAGGGGACATGGATTCGAGCCCTGGGCTGAGAAGATCCCACATGCCACGGAGCAACTAAGCCCTTGCGCCACAATTACTGAGCCTGTGCTCTAGAGCCCGCAAGCCACAACTACTGAAACCCATGCACCGAGAGCCCGTGCTCCACAACAAGAGAAGCCACTGCAATTAGAAGCCTGCACACTGCAATAAAGAGTAGCCCCCACTCGCTGCAACTAGAGAAAGCCCGCGGGCAGCAATGAAGACCCAATGCAGCCAAAATAAATACGTTATTAAAAAAAAAGTACACGCACATTTTCTAAAAATATATATATCACTAAGTTAAAAAGTAAGGTGCATAAAGTATATATAGTGTGCTACCTTTTAATAAAAAGAGAAGATATAGATATATGCCCATGGGGACAGTAGTGGGAGCAGGACCTTTTAGTGTACCCCTTTTGATACTGTTTTGTTTTTGAACCATGTGAGTTAAATGTATTACCTTTAAAAGAGAAAAAAAAAAGATGCTTTCCCAACTATAAATAGAAATTTAAAAATTAAGAGTTGGGAAGGCCTTCAGAGATCACCTACAAGTTTCTTCATCTTAAAAGTGAGGAAAGAAAGAATATAAGAGGGAAATGTTCATGAGATAGCATAGCTAATTTGTTACAGAACTAGAATACAGGTCTCTTGAGTGCTTTTCTCTTAGGTTTCTTCATAAGTGCTATCTACTCTAGCCCGTGCTGATCTCCCTTTTTACTGACTCACTGATACCTTATTTGCTGATTTCATGGGTCTTAATTTTTTCTCATAAATGTTTACATCTTTGAAGGTATTCCCCTGTAGTTTCTATAGCACTGCACATGGTGTTTGGCCCATAACTACTTTGTTCATTTATTCAATATTTTATTGAGTGTTCACTGAAAATGCCAGACACACTGCTTGGTTTTATGGATAGCTGTCAATTGGGATACTGGAAGTAGAGGTAGAAGTTTTCATCCTTGTTCTAAGCATTGAACATAAAGTCAATAAAGCCTGTAATTCATTCACCTATTTATGTGAAGCCATATTTATGTTTACTTTCTTAATAATTCTTTTGGGTAGGGCCTAAGCAGCGAGTGATATACATCCTGCTGCTCATATGTAGGTGTTAGATGAATAAGATTACTGCTCATCAAGCCCAGAGTTAAGTAAACAGAGAAAACCTTTAGCCTGCTTGTGTTAGTCAGATTCCCCTTCCATCCTACTTCTGGGGACTGGATCACTCTGGGTTTTCAGAATCGTTTTAGAAAAGACTCTCTCCCCTGGTACCCAGTTTCCTATTTCTGTCAACAGACTGCCTATGCCAGACTTTCAGTGTCTTGAAAGCAGGAACTCTTTCTTTGTATTCCTAGTGCCCGTTAAAGTGCCCAGCACAATCATTGTTAGTTGAACTGAACCAAACCTCTAGGGCCATACACACCTATACTTAAAATATAAATGTGTCTCCTCCAATGTGTTTCCACAAGACTGAATTTCGTTTCATTTCCAATCTATTTTAATGTTTCAGATTCCCAGCTATAAAACCTGTAGCCTCCATTCCCTTTTCCCATAACCATAACTGCCATCTTTCCTCTGTCCCTTCTGGAAAGTGCTCTAACCGTAAGTGCCCTAGGACTACTGGGAAGCAGGTGTTTCCCTGGTGCTCAAGATAAAACTTGGCAAATAGCCAAAGTAATCTCGAGAAAGAAGAATGAAACTGGAGGTTTCACACTCTGTGATTTCAAACTATACTACAAAGCTACAGTAATCAAAACAGTATGGTACTGGCACAAAAACAAGACACATAGATTAATGGGACAGAATAGAAAGCCCCAAATGAATCCACACTTATTGACATATTTTGTTAGTTAATATATGTCAAAGGAAGCAAGAATATACAATGGGGAAAAGATTCCTCTTCAATAAATGGACTTGGGAAAACTGGACCACTTTCCCACACCATATACAAAAATAAACTCAAAATAGGTTAAAGACTTAAATGTAAGACCTGAAACCATAAAACTCCTAGAAGAAAACACAGGCAGTACACTCTTTGACAACATTCTCAGTAATATTTTTTTGGATATGTCTCCTCAGACGAGGGAAACAAAAGCAAAAATAAGCAAATGGGACTACACCAAACTGAAAAGCTTTTGTACAGCAAAGGAAACTCAACAAAAGGAAAAGGCAGCCTACTGAATGGGAGAAAATATTTGAAAATCATCTGATAAAGGGTTAATATCTAAAATGTACAAAGAACTTACACAATAGCAAAAAAAAATTTTTTTTAATGGGCAGAGAATCTGAATAGACATCCTTCTAAAGAAGACATACAGATGGCCAGCAGGCACATGAAAAAATGCTCAACATCATTCATCATCAGGGAAATGCAAATCAAAACCACGAGATATCACCTCACACCTGTTAAAATGGCTACTATCAAAAGACAACAAATAACAAGTGTTCACAAGGATGTAGAGAAAAGTAACTATTGTGCGCTATTAGTGGGAATGTAAATTGGTGCAGCCACTACCGAAAACAGTATGGAAGATCCTCAAAAAATTAAAAATAGAATTACCATATGATCCAGCAATTCCACTTCTGGGCATTTATCCAAAGAAAGTGAAAACACCTACTCGAAAAGATATATGTAACCTCATGTTCATTGTGGCATTATTTACAATAGCCAAGACATGGAAACATCTAGGTGTCCCTCAACAGATGAATGGATAAAGAAAAAGTGGTGTATATATATACAATGGAGCATTACTCAGCCATAAAATAAGAATGAAATTCTGACATTTGCAGCAATGTGGATGGACCTAGAGAGTATTACACTTAGTGAAATGTCAGACAGATAAAGACAAATAATGTATTACGCCACTTATATTTGGAAAAAATAATACAAGTGAATGTATATGCAAAACAGAAACAGACTCACAAATATAGAAAACCAACCAATGGTTGCCAAAGGGGAAAGGGGAGGAGAAAGGGGGAAATTAGGGTATGGAATAAAGAGATATAAACTACTATGTATAAATTAGATAGGCAACAAGGATATATTGTATAGCACAGGGAATCATATTCAATATCTTGTAATAATTTTAAATGGAATATAATCTGTAAAGATATTGAATCACTATGCTGATAGATCTGTAACTAATACTATAAATCAACTACACTTCAACAAAAACAAAACTTTTTAGAGAAAGACAAATATCATGTGATCTCTCCTATATGTGGAGTCTTAAAAAGAAAACTCAGATACAGAGAACAGATTGGTGGTTGTCAGAGGCAAGGAGTAAAGGGTGAGCAAAATGGATGAGGGGAGTCAAACAACTTGCAGTTATAAATAGGTAATGGGGATGTAATGCACAGGGTGGCAACTATAGTTAATACTGTATTGCATTTTGAAAGTTGCCAAGAGAGTAAATCTTAAAAGTTCTTACCACAAGAAAAAAATAGTCTTTAACTATGTATGGTGATGGATGTTAACTAGATTTATTTTAGTGATCATTTTGCAGTACATACAAATACCAAATCATGTTGCACACCTGAAGCTAATATAATATTGTATGTCAATTATACCACAATTTAAAAAAAGATAAAACTTGGCAAGTTTATTTTTTGTTCCTCAAGGATTTCCTCAATAAAAATTTCATAAAAGCCTGATCCTTGGTCCTGGCAGGTTATGCTACCCTAGATTCAAGTGTTTCTCTAGTGGTTTCTCCAAAAACCTTCTGAGTATATTACATGATAAAGTGAGAAAGAGCTTGTGCTTGACAGTCCCATATACTACCAGCCTTCAAATCTCCTTATTTGTAAATTTAGAAATAATAATGCTCATCTCATAATGTTATGGTGATGTAGAGATAAGGCATGTGAAAATCCCTGGCATATAGCAACTGCTCTAAACACATCCCACTTCTTATCCACAAAGTAGTTTACAAATTAATGAAGAAACAAATGAGCAGCTTTCCCAAGCAGTAATATTTACCTTATTTATAGAAACCTGTGCTACCAGTTCCTGAAGAAACCAGGTCTTCAGAAACCAGGTCTCTTAGTAGCTTGCCTTGGCCTGTCTCTAGCAGTTTAGTTTTGGAACATTGTGCTCTTGAGGTGTGTCATAGTATGTCCTGATCAAAGGACAAGCCTAGTTTTGTCAATGATATTGGTATGTAAGGATCCCTTTTACTAGGTTCCATGAGGTCCTCAGATATGACAAGGCAGAGTCTCTGCCCCTTAGGTGATAACCATCTATTAGAGAATATAAGGTATTTACATAAATAACAGTTACAAAGTAATGTATGTTTTAAGTATATAAGAGATATACAGATAAAAATGCTATCGCGATTTAATAAGGAAAAATTACTTACAGCTGGAGAAGATCAAAAATGGGTTCACTCTGGGACTTCCATGGTGGCGCAGTGGTTAAGAATCCGCCTGCCAATGCAGGGTACACGGGTTCAATCCCTGGTCCAGGAAGATGCCACATGCCGCAGAGCAACTAAGCCAGTGCGCCACAACTACTGAGGCTTCGCTCTAGAGCCCACGAGCCACAACTACTGAAGCCTGAGCGCCTAGAGCCTGTGCTCCACAACAAGAGAAGCCACCACAGTGAGAAACCCCTGCACTGCAATGAAGAGTAGCTCCCGCTCTCCACAACTAGAGAAGAAAGCCCACGCAACAATGAAGACCCAACACAGCCAAAAAAATTAATTAATTTTTAAAAATGGGTTCACTCGGGCTTCCCTGGTGGCGCAGTGGTTGAGAGTCCGCCTGCCGATGCAGGGGACACGGGTTCGTGCCCCGGTCCAGGAAGATCCCACATGCCGCGGAGCAGCTAGGCCCGTAGCCATGGCCGCTGAGCCTGCGCGTCCGGAGCCTGTGCTCCGCAACGGGAGAGGCCACAACAGTGAGAGGCCCGCGTACCACAAAAAAAAAAAAAAAAAAAAAAAAAAAGGATTCACTCAGTCATTCAATAGACATTTATCATAGATGTGTCTCTGCAAGGTATTAGACTAGACACTAGGGATGCGAGATTTAAATTATATCACACTTGTTCTGGGAGAGCTAAGAGCTTAGTAAGGGAGAAAGTCACAGAAAGAATAATTGCGGTACTATGTGGTAGGGACTGCTTTATAAGTGGGATGTTCAATGTGCTTTGGAAGTAGAGATCAAGAGTGATTAACTCAGTGTACAGAGACTGGGGAAGAAATGATGTTTGAGCTGGGTCTTGAAAGATAAAGAGGAGTTTCCCAGATAGAGAAGATTGGAAAGGGTATTTATTAAGAAGTTGCCTTTTTATCTTGAAAAATGGGAAGAATTTAGACATTCAGAAGTGGGGAGAATCCAGAATTGCATCAACAAAGATTGGAAAATCAGAAGAAAGCATGAAGTGAAATAGTTCTCATGGGTGAGTAGAAATGCATGAATTTGATCCAGTTTGTGGTGGGATTAAAGACAATGGAGAAAACTATTAAAGATCTTCAAACTGGGACAGGATAAGGTTAGAACTTTGGATTAAGAAGATTGAGCTTATAGTTTTGTACAGGAAAGTTTGGATAAGGCCACACTAGGAGCAAGGAGGGCAAGTAAGAGACTATTAAAATAACTAGGTAAGAGGTAACAAAATCATGTAGAAAGTGGCAGGAGGAATGGAAAGGAGAGACCAAATGGCAGAAGTGTTGCAGACATGGGGTATGGTTATTGGCAACCTGAGTGCTTGAGAGGATGCTGTACCATTAACAGTAAGAAACATAAGAGTTAAGGCTCGGGAGAAGTGAAAAGTAGATGCACTAATTTTGAGAATCTGCAATAGACTGGTAGAAACAATAGACAAGATGGGACAAGTGGTTAAGGAGAAATGGGAAGTGAGAGACAACAAATGTGACAACTTTTTGTGAACTTTGGCAGTGAAGGAAAAGAGTTTATGAGGCAAATCTTGAGGGTTTTCACTGTATGATGAACTGGAGAGATTGAGCTAATTTGTAGGTGGAAAGGGAAAATGAAGAGCAGACCAAAAATTGAAAATGAAAGAGAAGGGGGTAAATGATGGAGCAAGGTCATAGTTTCAGAGGTATTAGTGGAGGAAAGGATGTGAACTGTTGCTGTGACAATTAATTTGTAGGCATAGAGGTGAAGAATTTCAGTTTCTACTTAAGATGATGTCAGATGATTTGCAGATAATTTTTTTCCAGTATGGAAAATCTCACCCTGTTTTATTTTTCCAGTCCCTTGTCAATTAAACCAATTTCTGACTGGACATGGCCTACTTAGTAAGAGACACTTCGCTGTAGTAGAGTGGGAGTTGTGTAATTGTTTTCCCTAGTATTCCTGCTGCAGAGAGCTGCTTGTTCAATCACTTCAGATTTGATATCATAATACTCTGTGACTGGCTCCTCAAAAAAAGCTCTTCAATTTGGATAGATGTTGATTTTCACAACTTTCCCAACTCAGACATTTTAAAAGTCAGGAGTAAAAGAATAAAGCTTCTAGAAGAAAACATAATAGAATAGCTCATGACCTTAGAATAGGCAAAGATTTCTTAAATAGGACAAAAACTCGCTAATTATAAAGGGGGAAAAACGTGATAAATTGGGACTATTAAACAACTGTAAAGTCTTGTTCATCAAAAGACATCAATAAGACAATAGAAAAGACCAAGACACAGTGAAAGATGTTCTCAATATGTAAATAAAATAGACACACACTCAGAATACATAAAGAATGTCTATAAATCAGTAAGAAAAAGTTCAATCGCAAAATAGGCAAATAATTGAACAGGCATCTCATAAAAGAGATTATTTGAAAGACCAATAAACATTTTACAAGGTACTCAACTTCTTTAGTCATCAAAGAAATATACGTTAAAACCACAATAAAATATTTTAGCCATCAGAACTACTAAAATGAAAACACAAAATATCAAGTGTTGGATAAGGATTTGGAGCAACTAGAACACTGATACACAGCTGGTGAGAGTGTAAATTGGTACAACCACCTTGGAAAATAGTTTGCTCTTATCTCATAAAGCTGAACAAATGCATACGCTGTGACCTAGCAATTCCAATCCTAGGTGTCTACTCAGCAGAAACAACTGGATTCTATGCAAATGTCCTAGTAGAATGAATGAATAAATATGGTGTATTCATGCAGTGTAATACTACTCTACAATGAGAATGAATGAACCACAACTACACACAACAACATGGATGAATTATACTACATCATGATGAGCAAAAGAAACCAGAGGCAAAAGAGTTCGTGCTGTATGATTCCATTTGTATAGAGTGCAAAAACAAGCAAAGATAATCTATTCAGTTAGAAAAGAGGATAGTGGTTGCCCGTGGTGTTTGTGTATGATGTGGCGGGGGGGCAATGGAGCAACTGAAAGGGGGAACAAGAGAAATTAATGGGGATGGGTAACGTTATCTTTCTTGATCTGACAATAGGTACACAGGTGCATTCAATTTGTGAAATTCATTGAGATGTACATTCATAATTTGTGCACTTTTCTGTGTGCTTGCTATACTTCAGGATTTTTTTTTTTAGTCGGAGTTCTCAAGTCTGTCAACCTTGTTCTCATAATAGACTTAAATCAAGACAAGATCAAAATTGTAATTTATCATTTTCCTTCTGATTTAATCTATGAATATTTATTAAAATTATTCATGTTTCTCAGTTTCTACCTTCCAAATCTTTAACTGCCCAGTTCTCCACATCTTGAAACCCTTTAACGGTTTCCACACAAGAGAATATTACCCCAAGTTCTGTGCTTTGTGGTCTGTGCTTTTGTGTTATAGAGCACAGAGTATCTCCCTTAAAATACACAACTCTAATGAAATTGATCAAATAACCAAATGGATAATAACATCCATTTAGTTTGGAGTTCACAACCATAAAGTCCTCTCAGCACTACTACAACTATGGACATCCTCAGTTTGCTCAGTGCTTTTGATGTTTCTTGTTGCCACATGCTAGTCTTCTGGTCTCCTGGAGAACATTTTGGATGTTAACACCAAGTTCAAGGGAAAATAATGATAATGGAGGGATATTAAGGTCAGGAGTTCCTTGTTTGGGGCAGCTTCCTAGTTTATTAGTTATTCACCATTCCGGAGAGACAACTAACTATGCAAAAATACCTTCAATATGAACATCTGGGTACTAGAGGAAAAAAAATGAAACATGAACTAAGTTTTAAAGAATAAAAATAAGCTTAATATCATGGATTCCTGGGATTTTTTAAATAATGCATTACTGGTTCAGAGGGCATGGACATTTTGATTGGTATTGCATTTCACTGAAAATGTGATTTGCAAGAAGTGACATTTTTAATAATGTTCCATTTTCTAATCCAGGAACATGATGTGTCTTTCCATTTATTTTCTTGTTCTAATATGTAAAGTTTTAAAGATTTCTCATTTAGGCCCTGCCCATTTCTTATTGTGTTAATTAATTTCTAAGTAAACACGAGTGATGACTTTGAAATTCCTGAGGACTCAGGGCTCCCAAGGGAGCCCAAATGAGCACAAAGTGAATCCTTTTAACTCTTTAAATTGTTTCTCTCCTAGTATAATTCAGGAAAGAAAGATTTCCTACTCATGTAGCCTCAGATAAATCTGTCTTTTTATTTTGGCTGGGACAAAGGAAAGAAGAGAAACACATGGTCGTGTTTTACCATTCTGTTGTTGGGGTGGAAATATTAATGTTATCGCTCTTTTTTTTTAATTTATAAATTATTGGTTCACAGCTTTCATCCTCACGACACTGTGAAGAAAGGCTAATCATTCTTTATTATTATTATTATTTATTTATTCATTTATTTATTTATTTATTTTTGGCTGCGTTGGGTCTTCGTTGCTCCATGCGGACTTTCTCTAGTCGTGGTGAGCGGGGGCTACTCTTCGCTGCAGTGCACGGGGCTTCTCATTGCTGTGGCTTCTCTTGTTGCAGAGCACGGGCTCTAGAGCGCAGGCTTCAGTAGTTGTGGTGCATGGGCTTAGTCGCTCCGCGGCATGTGGGATCTTCCCAGATCAGGGCTTGAACCAGTGTCCCCTGCATTGGCAGGCAGATTCTTAACAACCGTGCCACCAGGGAAGTCCCCATATGTTACCTCTAATCAGCTAATTTTCTCATTATTATTGCCCTTCTACAGTACTGCCATTAGGCCCAGGAAAAAATAAATTATTAAAGAACACAGAAGTGTCTCTGACACTCAGGATGGGATGAAACCCTTAACAATCACTCCCATGATTATTTTCATTTACTTGTCAAGGAAGCACTTCACATCTCTTTCTCTGTCTTTGAAATAAAAGGCAACTATGTTCAAATGCCACAGAGCAGGGTTCTCAAGCATTTTAACTCAAGACCCCTTTACATTCTTAAAAACTGACGGCCCTAAAGAGCTTCTGTTTATGTATGTCTATTGACATTCACTATAATCTAAATTAAAACTGAAAAAAATTATTAAATCACTTAGAAATAATAATAAACCCATTATGTTAACATAAATAATATATTTTATGAAAAATAACTGTATTTTCTCCAACCAAAAAAATTTAGTGAGAAGAGTGACATTGTTTTACATTTTTGCAGATCTCTTCAATGTCTGGCTTAATAGAAGACAGAGGGATTCTCATCTGCTTCCACACTCAATTTGTTAGAATATTACACATCATACAGCCTTTAGAAAATTCCATTGTACATTTGTAAGAGAATGAAAGTGAAAGTGCAAATGATGTCATAGTGTTCTTAGGAAAATAGTTTTGACCTTGTGGACCCCCCAAATGGAATTGGTAACTTCCTGGGATCCCCAGACCACAGTTTGAGAGCCACTACCACATAGGGTTGGCAATTTCACATGGTTCAACCTCATATACATCTTTCTTCAAAATATTCAGTGCCAATAAGTCAAATAAATACTTACATCTTTTTAAACATGGTATTCACTGCTTCTTAATACTTGCCTTTTATAGTAATGTGTGGGTAGTGTGACACATGTATCCAACTTTTACCCACATAGATTTATGAAATCAGAAAATATACCAGTAGAAAAGTGCTAAAGGATAAATGATACATGTGGGAAGTTCAGGAAAAAGAAAGACTAATATACATATAAAAACATTTTTTCACTACCGCTAGTCAAAGAAACCCAAATAAAGCAACACTAGGTACTATCCTTCAATAGTCAAACTGACAAACTCTTGGGGGTTTTATTGTAAAAATATGAATCCATATCTATCATCATCACATTTAATGTTATCAATGTAAATCAATAACATTTAATGTTATAAAGCTTTTTATAATATTGTTAAACAGGAATAATCTAAGTGCCCAATGGTAGAGTTAAATAATTAAGAGATTATTGAATAATACTGTGCAGTTATTAAAAATGATATTAGAATAATTCAATAATGACAAGGAAAAGTGTTCATGAAATACTAAGTGAAAAGGAGTATGACAAATCAGTATGTATAGCACAACACAATTGTGTAAATGTATGTGTGCCTTTGCAGAGAAAGGAGGTTAGAAGGCAGGTGTGCCATGTCCATGTTGCATGTTGAGCTCTCCAGAGGGAGCTTAACAGGAGAGTTAGAGCAGAGGTCAGGTTCTACTCCATTCGCCTAGCCCTGCACCTTGTGCACAGGGGCTATCTACAGCCAAGGGAAGGGGATATCTTTTTCTGAATTGTTCAGAAGCATCAACTGGACTATTGATAGCCCTGGGATTGTGACCAGTATATATTTTCTTCTCCTGGGTAATCTGTATTTTCTATATTTTCATCAATGAATAAGTATTACTTCTGTGAAAGAAAAAATACAATTATTTTTAAAATTTATTTAATTTTTATTTTTTTATTTTTGGCTGCTTTGGTTCTCTGTTGCTGCACACGGGCTTTCTCTAGTTGCAGCAAGCCGGGGCTACTCTTTTTTGTGGTGCGGTGGCTGCTCTTGTTGCGGAGCATGGGCTCTAGGTGCACGGACTTCAGTAGTTGTGGCATGTGGGCTCAATAGTTGTGTCTCACAGGCCCTAGAGCGCAGGCTCAGTAGTTGTGGCACACGGGCTCAGTTGCTTTGTGGCATGTGGGATTCTCCCGGGCCAGGGATCAAACCCACATCCCCTGCATTAGCAGGCGGATTCTCAACGACTGCGCCACCAGGGAAGTCCCCAATTATTTATCTTTTTACAAACAGACAAGTGATAGTAGTTGAAGCTGGGGGATGGGCACCTGGGTATTCATTATACTGTTCTTTTTTTTCATGTGATATTTCCTATAGTAAAAATATCTTTTTTGACATGCTTATGGACATAATACTTTATATAACCTGCTCTTTGTTAAAATATGAACCCGTATCTTGTCATAACTGGAGCTTTGGTCTCAAAATCTCTGAAAGACTTAATCTAACACCTGAAGAGTCTCTAAAAGATTAACTTTAAAGCTATGCAGCAAATACAAGTCTCTGCTAATTTAACCTGGAATGTTTCAGCAAGATTAATAGTGAGCTTTTAGACTCCAGAAAGCACTATACTTACCTCACATATCCACTTAAAATCTAAGCCTGTGGGAGTTTTCAATTTGAAAAAGGTTCATAGGTCTTGGTTGATAGTTCTGACCTGTAGCAGAAAAGTATTCAAAACTAGACACAGAAACTCTCTGTCCTTTTTTCCCCTTTCTTTGAGTAATAAAATAATTCTTAACTTGATGAGCTGTTTACTTGACAATTATCAAAAGCTAAATTGTCACTTTCTGAAATGCTTGCTTGAAATTTGGTCTTTTAAGCTGTCTAGTTGTCCCTTGTGCTTCAATCAAAAGTCATAGGAAAGTTTTTTCTCTCTTACCAAATGTACTTATTTGCTGATCACTATTCCATCCTTAACTGAAGTTGTCTACTTTAACTTGAATGAGAATTTCCTTTTTCACCTTGACTCTGTGAATTCAAGAGTGATCAAGTCAAATTTTATCTCTAAGCTCTGGACCCATGTATCCAATTTCTCTAAATATCTAACTCCATTTGGAGGTCTCCTAGCCACTTCAAATCCACATGTTCATGGCCGGGGGGAGATGGGGGACCGTGGCTGACTAAATTAAAATTTTTTATTTTTATTTTTTTAAGTATAGTTGTTTTATAATATTATATTAGTTTCAGGTGTACAGTACAGTGATTCAGTATTTTTACAGATTATACTCTGTTAAGTGTTATTACAAGCTAACACCTGTTCAACAGTGAGTCCTTCCCTTTTCTCCCTAAACCTGATCCTCTTCTAGTGTTCCCCATCTTAATGAATGGCTCTATCATCCACCCAGTGGCTCAAGTTAGAGTCCTCGGCATCATCATGTTTTTCCCCTCCCCCGATCTCCCCACATTTCCTCTCACCTACTTCAAACTATTCTCTCCCACAATAGCAGGAGTTATCTGTAAAAAAGCAGATCGGATCATGCCATCCCTTTGTTTAAAAACCCTTGAGAGGTTTTTCATGGCTTTTAGGATAAAAACAAAATCCTAAATCCTATGTATGGTCTACAAGGCCCCAGATGATCTGGTCCCTGCCCACTCTAGCCACTCTCAGTTCCTATCAGTTCTCCCAAACACCCTGCATCTCCTTCCTGCCTCGGGACTTTAAATATAATGTTTCCTCTATCTAGAAAGCTCTTTTTCCCCACTCCCAGCTGCACTTCTAATTAATTCCCATTAGCCATCTAGAATTAGCAACAGTTAATAGTTGGCTAATATTTAGAGGGAGCACTTCTTAGGTACTAAATAATTTAATCCCCAGAGCCACCCTGTGAGGTGTGTTATCATCTCCATTTTACAAATGACATAACTGAGGTTGCAGAGCAGTGAAATAACTTGGCCAAGGTCACATAATTATTAACTGGCAGAGCCCGGATTCAAAAACAGCCATCTGGTTCCAGAGCCTATCCTCTCTTAAATATTACCTTATGCTGCTCTGCCATTTCATCCAGGAAATCTTTGCTCTAGACCTCGAATTATACTTGCTGAGTAAATGGGAGGAAGAAAGAAGGGAGGAAAGAGGAAAAAAAGAAGGAAAGAAAAGTGAAAAAGGTTTCTCAGTTTATGCATGTCAAGTTGCACACTCCAGTTGATTTCAATCTTCTTTGGTTGGAGGTTTTCTGTTACAATTGGCCGAAGATTTAGTTTCTTCAGTTTGATACCATTTGTGTAGGAAAAATATTTCCTGGAAAGCCTAAGAAAAAGGCATAAGAAGAAACATTGAGTGTACAATATACTATTATGTAACAAGAAAGAATTGGCAGAGACACATGAAATTTAAAGACATTTTTAGTAAATGTTATGAAACTTCTGTAGACAATCTAGAGCACTTCTGTGTCCCAATAAGGGGAATGTGCACCTTGGGGTAAGACATAGACATTATTAACAGAACGGTCTGGGTTCAAAGGCAATGTTTTTGAAGATTTTCAGAAGATCATCCATTATATTTTGCAAAGACCATCAGATCATCTGGCTGATAGACTGAGATAGCAAGATTCATTTTGATGGGAAGTATGGATTCCAAAAGGTCCATGAAGAGGAATGGCCTTGGGGGTGGAGAGTAGGAAGGTAGGCTGGGTCAGCTGGGAATGACAGGGTGGCAGCATGAAAGCAGAAAGTGCCTGGTGAGAGGAAGGAGCTGCAGAATAGGAGGAGGAGTAGACTGTGATTTATAGGCTGCAGTTGGTAGACTAAGAAGCAGACAGTCACACTAAGTAGGATAAGTATGCGATGCTAAGGGAACTCAGAGGCAAAAGCAAGGAGGGGGTGAGAGTAGTGTCCAGAGGAGAGAGAAAACTTGATATGAAGATTAAAAGGACAGTGGGAATTGCCAGATGGTTTCAGGGGAGGGAGAATATTCCAGGTGAACAAAGGGTACAGAAGTACATGCAAGAAAGCTAAGCTTATTGAGAGAACTGCAGCTAGTACAGCATGACTAGAAATTCAAGTGCTGTGGAGACCTGATGGGGAATAAGATTGGAGAGGGAGGAGTTCCCTGGTGGCCCAGTGGTTAGGATGCCACAGGTGTGGCCAAAACAAACAAACAAAGCCTCTTTGCTGCTGCACTGAGGGGGCTTTATCTTGAAAGTGATGGGCAGCCATTTAATATCTTAAGTAGAGAAGTTTTACTTATCAATTAATCAAATATTTTTTGATCACCAGTTGCCTACCATGTTCCAGACCCTACACTAGATGCTAGAAATTCAAACAAGATTTTTAAAAGAAGGGAAAAAAAGATTTATAAGGAATTATTCCATACATAATGTGACCAGTGCTTAAAGGAACTATTATGTACAAGGTGCAATAGGAACATAGTTGCTTGTTCTGCCTGCCTCCTTCACAGCCTAGGTGAAGATTGAGCTGTGTTCTGAAGGGTGAAAAGTTTTCTAGATGAACAGAATGCAAAGGTACAGAGGTATAGAAGTGTGGCAAGCTCTGGGAATGACCAAAGAGTCAGTATGAAAGGAGGAGAAGATGGATGTATAAAAATGGCAGGTGAGGCTGAATAAGTTGAAGACAGTCAGATCATGAAGATTCAAGTGGGTGTGCTAAGGGATTCAGACATGATGTATAGATGATGGGTGTATTAGTCACTGTTCTCCAGAGAAATAGAACCAATAGGAGATAGAGAAAGAGAGAGAGAGAGAGAGGGAGGGAGGGGGGAAGGAAGAAAGAAAGAAAGGTGGGAGGGAGGGGGAAGGAAGAAAGGATTTTAAGGAATTGGATCATGTATTTGTGGAGGCTAGCAAGTCCAAAATTCATAGGACAAGCTGGCAGGCTAGAGATTCAGGTGAGTTGGTGTTGCAGTTTTGAGTTTGAAGGCTGGAAACTCAGGCAGAATTTCTATGTTGCAATCTAGAGGCAGAATTCCTTTTAGTTTCTTTGGGAAACCTCAGTCTTTTGCATCTAAGGCCTTCAGCTGATTGGATGAGGATGAGGCCCACCCATATTATGGATTGTAATCTGCTTTACTTTAAGTCAACTGATTGTGTAAATGTTAGTCACATCTGGACAAACCATGACACCACTTATATGAAGAATCTAAAATAGTCAAACTCATGGTGATTGCCAGGGGCTGGTTAGGGGAGGAAGCAAGAAGGCACAAGGGTACCATGTACTCCTTTGATCAAAGGATATAAGGTTTCAGTTACATAAGATGAATAAGTCCTAGAGATCTATTATACAGCATAGAGCCTGTAGTTAACAATATTGTGTTGTATACCTAAAATTTGACTCAGAGGGTAGATCTTATAATTGTCCGTATCATACACTAGCAAAAAGTTAATAATCATAAAGAAGGCAAGGAGAACATCTTAGAGGTAAGGTATGTTTATAGCATAGATTGTGGTGCTAGTTTCACAGGCATATACTTATCTCCAAATTCATCAAGTTGTATACATTAAATACGTGCTGTTTTGTATGCCATTCATACCTCAATAAAGTGGTTTAAAAAATGTTAATCACATCTACAAAAACACCTGTAATCTAGCCAAGTTAACAAATAAAATTAAATGTCACAATGGGGAAACATACAGTCATAGGTGACTAGTGAGCTGTTTATATATTTATTTATGTATCTGGAGATCTGGAAGGAGTATTGGGCTGAATAACTTAGAGCCAAGGAGTAGTTGAAATTATGAATGAATGAAATTTCCTGCAGAGAGTAACAGTGTGAGATGGGGAGAGCACTGAGGGTGGACCATGGGAGACATCAACATCTTAGGGAGGGGGTGGATGAAGAAAGTGATATCTTTGAAGGTGACTGAGAAGGAGCTATCCACGAAGTTGGAGAGGTACCAAGAGAGCATAAAGTCACAGAAATCAAGGGAGGAGAGAGTTAGAATGGATGCTAGAGAAAGGCCAAGGGAGATAAGGACTGAAATGTCTTCACTGGATCTTGCATTTAGGAAATCCCTGGTGACCTCAGCAAGAAGAGTTACTCCTGAGAGAGAGGTGAGGAAAGAGAGACCCTGAATTTAAGCATTCTATTAAGAACGTGAAGGAATCTTGCATGTGAAAGGAAAAAGGGTAAGAGAGTGATGGTAAAGGAGGATATGAGATGGAAAAAGTTGGGGGGAGGTATGTGTTTAAGATAGAAGAACATGTTCATGTTCAGAGAGGAAAGGGCAATAAGAGAGAGACAGAGATAGAAGTTATAAGAAAAAAAGGGTAATTGACAAAGCAGAGTTCCTGAGGAGGCATGAGGGGATGGGATATAGAACACTAGTAGCCTAGGACTAAAAGAGAGATGGGTGGTGATAGATAACAACTCTCAGAGGAAGACATGGCTCTATGAGTGTTGGAGAATAATAAAACCTAGAGTTGGAATGGACTTCAAAATATTTTTAGCTTCAGTCAGGTAGTGCATTAATGTCTCCACTTTATAAATAAGAGGGCTGTGGCCTGGAGAAGTTCATAGTTTACCTATTCATATGACATTATCTTCAGAACCACTTTTTAAACCTTTGGGTAATAAGACTGCCAATTTGTGGGGCTTCCCTGAGTGGCACAGTGGTTAAGAATCCGCCTGCCAATGCAGGGGACGCAGGTTTGAGCCCTGGTCTGGGAAATTCCCACATGCCGCGGAGCAACTAAGCCCGTGTGCCGCAACTACTGAGCCTGCGCTCTAGAGCCTGCAAGCCACAACCACTGAGCCCACGTGCCACAACTAGTGAAGCTTCCGTGCCTAGAGCCCATGCTCCGCAACAAGAGAAGCCACTGCAATGAGAAGCCCGTGCACCGCAATGAAGAGTAACCCCCCTCTCACTGCAACTAGAGAAAGCCTGCACGCAGCAAGAAAGACCCAACAGCCAAAAATAAATAAATAAATTTATTTATTTTTTAAAAAAGGAAAAAAAAAGATTGCCCACTTGTGCCTTCCAGAAAGAACATTACTGCCTAACAGATCTGTGACAAAAACAGGCTCTGCCTTATTTCACTATTTTTCAGATTCCCTGTAAGAGAACCCACTTCTGTTCATAAGCTCTACTGACTCTTTTGCTGTATTTAAAATAAGATGCTAGTAAAGAGGTTCTGGGAATTCCGTGGCGGTCCAGTGGTTAGGACTCCGCGCTTTAACAGCTGAAGGCGTGGGTTCAATGACCAGGAACAAAGATCCTGCAAGCCATGTGGCTTGACTACAAGAAAAGAAGAGAGATTCTACTCTTATGTTAGTTATGAAGATGTTTACTTTCTTGTTATTGTTATGTATCACTTGTGAAAAATATTATTTTAATTAGAAATAACTCCTTTTAAACATTTTTATAGAAACATGGCTATAAACAAAGTTTCTATTTTGCCAAAAAGTTAAATCCCAGTAAAATGTCCTTAAGTCGGTTCCTGACACATAAACTTAGAAAAGTGATAAATAGAACTCAAGATGCCCTTTAAAATTAAAAGTGTAATATTGTGTGTGCACCTTTTATATCCTAACAGGTCTTTCTTGCCTTTGAAATGCTGTAGGTGGTGTGACTTCCCTTCCAACTCAGCATTTTTCATGGGGGTTAGAGAAGGTTTGAGCTAGACTCCAACCATCTCATCCTATAGACAAAGATTTTTAACCTACAGTTTGCATGTTATCAGCTGTGGAGTCTAATGTTTCTAATAATTGTGTAAGCAACAATTTTGTAGTGTTCAAGTGAGACCATTCGTGAATTCATTGTTATCTGGCCCTCATAGACATAGCTTTTTGGAGTTTGTTTCCTATTTTTAACCATATTCCACTTCCTAAATCTGCCTTCTAAATTATACGTTCAATTAGACATTAGCCAGCGGTGGATGACTCTTTTCCCAGAGGATAGCTAACTAGAGACACTTTCTTTTTTTTTTTAATTAATTTATTTATTTTTGGCTGAATTGGGTCTTCGTTGCTGCGCGCGGGCTTCTGTCTAGTTGCATCGAGCAGGGGCTACTCTTCGTTGCGGTGCGGGGTCTTCTCATTGCAGTGGCTTCTCTTGTTACGGAGCACAGGCTCTAGGCGCACGGGCTTCAGTAGTTGTGGCACACAGGCTCAGTAGTTGTGGCTCGCTGGCTCTAGAGAGCAGGCTCAGTAGTGGTGGCGCACAGTCTTAGTTGCTCCGCAGCATGTGGAATCTTCCCAGACCAGGGCTCGAACCCGTGTCCCCCGCATTGGCTGGCGGATTCTTAACCACTGTGCCACCAGGGAAGTCCCAGAGACACTTTATTGATGTCATAAACTTTTCTGCACAAGATGCTGCTTTGGAAATAGCTGTTGTCACCTGAGAAAACTCTGTTATATATGTGAGATATTGAATATCAAGGCAGATGGCTTGAGGGTGGGAATTCAGGTAGGAATAAAAACTGGCAAGGAAGCACTGAGGGAGAAACATACAGGTTTTATCACTCTGTGGCCCACTGTTACTGGAATATTATAAAATTGTTGCTCACATGCTAGTATGTGACTTACAAAGCAACAACAGCTGAGATGCACGAGGACATGCATTCCATTTCTTTAATATCTGTTCCCCTGAAATCAATGAAATGATGTAGTGTTGAAGACATGCCTTGCAGTATGCCCAGATGTTAGAAGAAAGCAACTGTCCGTAGCGGGACATTCGCCCACCCTTGGCTCAGGGTCTCTGGCCTGGCCTGACTCTGAAACCTTAGTGCTCTCTCCTTGGACTTGACCCTCAGTGCCGTGTAACCCCACTGGATCCTGTATTAACCCAGGAATACCTTGCTTGTTTCTGTGCATTTAGCTGTGAACTTAAGTACAATAAACTGAATACATTGTTTATAAACAAAAAAAGCGGGGAGCTTTAGCCCATGTAACTTCCGTTGTGCACCCATGTGTTCTCCTTTGGTAGGGAGGAGTTCATATGTTCAAATCTCTTTGTGCTGCCTCTCAGCTGCCCAAAGCCTTCTATGAAACCTTGGTTCTCACAATACTTCCATCTTCTTATCTTCACTTTCCAAATCCTATCAAAATTTACCTGTCCTCTGTTTAATTCTCTCTTTAATAGAAGGCTGCCTGATATGGGAAACTAGTTTAACACTAGGAAGGAAGGTTTTTTCAGAGATGCTCCATTTTCATATGAAGAAATGAATCTTTAATGGTAGCATTTCAAATACCATGATAAATCAGAGGAGGGATTAAAAATGACCTTGTCTGTCTGTCTTGCTACTACTAGATAGAAGAACTAAATTAATTGTGGAAAACAAATTGCAGAAAGAAAGCAAGATTATTTCAAAGGCAACACATGTCAGTGAGTCAGAGAGCCATTGGTGTTTCCACAGTTTGTGTACAGGAGGGAGCACTGGAACTGTTGGAAGGACAGGCTTACAGTTGCTTTTACATGTCACTTTACCAAAATACTGATAAAAATGTTAACTGATCCCATTAAAGAACAAAGGGGGGTGGTTGCTGATGGAGTCTATTAAAGGGTATTGAACCATTCCTCAATTTTTCCTCTTAGGTGCCAGCCACCTTTACAGTCAGGTAGCATATTCATTGAGGGCCAATTATGTACCAGGCATTAGTTATAATCCTTTAATTATACTTTTAAATCCATAAAAGTATAAATCATTTGATCTTTTCCATACAGTCCAATCATGAAGCAGTGGGGAAAAAAATCTACTTATGCATTTTTCCCTTATCCCAAATCATCACACTCCTAGACACAGACTGGTAAATAGGCTCATCCAGTCATCCCATTTTTACCTGTGAATATATTATACAAAGACAGGCAGAGACACTCTATTACATTCTGAAATATGCTCACCTCTCTATAGAGGTACTGCATAATCACTGAGATATTTACCCAGTTCACAGACTAATATGACCCACTGAGAGGATGCATGTTCTTACTCTTTCTACATATCTATATATGCAATATACTCACACCTTTGTAATAAAACTCTAGCAGAATAACTGACATGGAGGAAACATCAACCAGAATGGCACCCTATTTTTACACATCTCAGCCACAAAAAGGACCATTAAAAATGGCTTGGGCAGGGCTTCCCTGGTGGCGCAGTGGTTGAGAGTCCGCCTGCCGATGCAGGGGACATGGGTTTGTGCCCCGGTCTGGGAGGATCCCGCATACCGCGGAGCGGCTGGGTCCGTGAGCCATGGCCGCTGGGCCTGCGCGTCCGTCCGGAGCCTGTGCTCCGCAGCAGGAGAGGCCACAGCAGTGGGAGGCCTGCATACCGCAAAAAAAAAAAAAAAAAAAAAAAAAAAAAGGCTTGTGCATTGTACCTCTGCACTTAGCAGATTATAGAATGACATACTGATGGATTTAGAATTTTAAAATATTGCAGAGACAAGATTATTTATATACTCCCCAGTAATGTATAAAGAATCTCATCCTCTAGTTAAAATCTCAAAAATCTTCCATACGATTTCTCACAGACAGCTATTACAAAAGTAAATTCAGATTAAAGAGAATGTTTTGTCATTTCTTCAGGGGGAATTCATGACCGCCAGCATCAGTATCACCACAGATATTTTTAAACGCAAATTTGTTGTTCCTTTTCCTTTTCTACTAAATGTAAACCAGAGGTTGGTTCTTATGCACACTTGAGTAAAGATACACTAGTCTGTCTGCTGGATAACCTGGGTGCTCTCATTCTCTTTCTGCAGCCTAGCAACAAGCTAGCTCAGCAGGGTGGCTCTAAAGGCTCAGGCAGAAACTAGAATTGATAAGGAAAACTTCACAGGCGATTGGTCTCAAAAACCTTGTTTTTTAAACCGATAAAATTGTAACCTCAATAGAAAAGCTTAGTTTTCCAAATTGGCTGGGTGATCCCTGCTCCCTCTCCACTCCTCTAGAAGTATGTGATGAGGCAGGGGGTTGGGATCCCTCATCCAGAACATTTCCCAAAGTGCATTCCAGTTGTGCCACGCCCAGGCACAACTCTCCATGTGTTGGCTAGCAGCTGGGGCATCCCAAGCATTGGGCTAGCCCAGAGTCTGTAAATTTTTGTTTTGGGTCTGCATTGTTGTTGTGTTTATTCAAGCCACATATTGCTTGATAATACTGAAGTTTGAACCACTGGGCATGTATTATTTAATATATTTACCTATAATTTGGAAGACATAAATACCACATCAAAAATCGTACTCCTGTTCCCATAGACACTACATCACTTTAGATAGTTAAGAGTTGTATAAATGGGAATAAATTACAGAAGGACTTTTTTGGAATTTTGACTTAAAAAGTATCTTCTTTAAATTAGGTGCTTCATTAAAATGTCGTTATATCGAAAGCTTAATAAGTTTTTTTTTGTAAATATGTAGAAAAGGCTTAAGCATGTGTGTTGATTCTATGATCTCAATTCAATACACTGATAGCTCAACAGTTCCTATGGTTATTGAATGGGATTCTCTTTCTGCCAGTTAGAGTTAGCATGACAAAACTGCAGACAATTCTTAAGAAGTTTAAGTAACTCTTTGATGACCTCAGTCAAGTAGGTGAAAATTCTGTGATAGGATCAACAAACTGAAAACTTTATCTTTTTGGGATAAAACCATGTGCATCACCATTTGTAATATTGTATTCTGAGTATTACAAGGAAATATCTTTCTGCAAGGAAAATCTAATGGAAGCAGGAAGATCCAGAAGACAACATTACAATGGGGAACCACTGAAGAACATAATAACCAGATTAAAACTTTTCAGTTTAGATAGAAAATCAAAGGGAGAAAGGAAAGAAGACCTAAATCTGTAAAATCATTAAGGGTTGAAAAAAGTAAGTATAGTTGTTCATTAAACCCTGAAATCATAGAATGAGGATATATCTCTAAAACTTTATTAAGTTTAGGCCAATTAGATAGAAGTATAGGGACTTCCCTGGTGGTCCAGTGCTTAAGAATCTGCCTTCCAATGCAAGGGACGCAGGTTCAATCCCTGGTCAGGGGACTAACATCCCACATGCTGCAGGGCAACTAAGCCCACGCACTGCAACTACTGAGCCCGCACTCTTGAGAGCTTGAGTGCCATAACTAAGGGCCCACGCGCTGCAACGGAAGATCCCACATGCCACAACTAAGACCCGATGCAGCCAAATAAATTTTTTTAAAAAAAGATAGAAGTATAACTTCACATTAAAAAAAAAAGAACTCAAATCACCTTAAGTGGTGATATAGCAAATTTTTTACAACTTAAGATAAACCAATCTGGTAGAGTCTTAGTGAAGTGCAAAGAGTGGTGACTGCCTAAACTCTGAAGTTGATATCCAGGAGAATAGCCAAGACTTACCACCCCTTTTCTGGTGATGCATTCCCTAGAGATAAAATGTTTGATGGGCCATGCAACTGGCCCAATGCGATGATCATTATGATTTTAGGAAATAAAACCCAGATGAATAGAAAAGAATAAGTGATTAATAAAAAAAACCCACAAGACACTTGTGCTTTGGCTAAAAGATAATTGGGATGAACATTTGTACATAATGTTGTAAATTTTATTATATATATGAAAGCTAAATTTTCTCATAAAATATTAACTTGTGATTCACTTCTTGTGTTATTTTGGGATAAACATTGTTTTATTGGCTTACAAGGCCTATATAATCTGTGCTCTATTCTCTCCCCACCCCTTTGAGATCATCTTCTATCACAATGCCACTTATTCACCTTATGCTAGCTATACTGTCCTCCTTGCTGTCCCTCCAGCACACTCTCCTTTTCCTCCCTCACTGCCTTCACCTGTGCTGCTCCCATTGCCTGGATGCTTTTCCCCCACAGGTATCCATGGCTCTCTCCCTCTTTTCACTAAATGCTCTATGGAAATGTCACTTCGTCAGAGAGCTCTTCCCTATTTCACCAAAAATACCACTGTCTTTGCTGGCCGTTTACCCTGTTTTATTTTTCTTTTTAGCACTTAACAACACCTAACATAGTATACAGTTGATCTTTGAACAACACAGGGACCAGGGGCACCAAGCCTCTGCAGAGTTGAAGATTCCAGTATAAATTAGAGTCGGCCATCCATATCCCAGGTTCCTCCGGATCCGCCAGTTCAGTTCCGCAACCACAGATTCAATCAATGTCAGATTGTGTAGTACTGTAGTATTTACTATCGAAAAAAATTCACATTTAAGTGGACCTGGGCAGTTCAAACTCATGTTGTTCAAACTCATGTGTGTATGTATTTGCTTATCATATTTCTCGCTCATCTGAATGTAAGTCAGCTCTCTGTTGAGGAGGGACTTTATAACCCAAGTCCAAAATAATCCCTGGCATAGTATACATATTCATCATATACTTGTTGAATGGAAGGAGGATGAATCAGGTTCAATACATTTTGGACTACTGCTTATGCTGGATGGCCTGGGTACCATAGATACTGCCACCTGGTTTGTTACAGTACAAATTTGAACAAGTGTTAGGGTTTATAATTCCATTCAATAAGCATAGTTTCATCTAGGTAACCCTGCTCCTTAAGAGCTCTCATTCCACTAATTTTGAAAAGTCCAGAGCCTGTCCCCAGATTTCTGTGAATTTCCCAGGAATGTTTTGTTTTTTCCTGCTTTCACTAACTCAGTTCAGTTTTGGAATCATCTTGTCATCTTGTGCCTGGTTTCTCTCCCACACCTGTCGACCCACATGTGGGAACTTCTTAGTTTTCAAAAAATGCACGCAAATGACTTATGTTTTAGCAAACTTGACTGATGCTTTAGGGAAGTTGGGGAATTCCACTTACTGGGAGGATGGGATTGGGATTGGGGCAATTACATCAGAGCAACAAAAATAACTTTAGGTGAATGTTAAAGAGTCCTATTTATTAAAACCTTTCTGCCATCCCACCATAGGAGACTTTTCACTGGTTGATTCATTCTTATGGGCTTCGATCTTTCTTTATCACCTCACATTCCTAGGATCCTCCCTCTCCAAGATTGTCTTCAGAGAACTTTTCTTCCTCTGTCTTTGTTTGGTTCCTACTCCCAAACTAAACTCTGGATTTTTCTCAAATTCATCAAGATGCTCAGCAGACCAAAAACAAACAAAAAAAAGCAAACAACCAATAACCAATTTACTTTCTTAAGATCCACCCTCGAAAGATGGATGCAATTTTTCCCCTTAGTTATGAAAAATTTGCTAAGGCTTCCTAGTTAGTAGTCTCAGGTAGTATAGTATATTTCATATTATATGTCTTAAATCCTTTGGGAAAATAGTGTATAGCATAGGTATAAAGAGCTACCGTATTTTTTTGGTATTTCATTGTGATGGAAAGGAAATTACCATTAATGGAAAGACCACTGTATGTGAAACACTATTGGGTTAGGTCCTTTCATTTATTCATTACACGTTTACTGAACACCTATGTGACACACACTTTCACTTAACGCATTTGCTAGACCTCGCCTTCCAGCTTTTCCATCCCTGAGACACTTGGACTGTCCCTGGGGACTTAGTGACCATGGCCCACAACTCCATCCAAGCAACTTTATGTTTACAGATAATCGGAGCATTCAATCACCTACAAAGAATCACCTCGCGAGAAAGTTCAGACCTCTCGTTTTGTTTCTGTAAGATTGGGCTTTTAACTGTGTATGTGTATATATAATGTGCTTTAGAACTGTGTCTATTCTTCTCTTACCAGAGGCGTGGCTTCGGAGAACGTTAAACTTTTAATCAGAATTTGAGATTCAAATCCGTTTTCTAGTCTGCCTTTAAATCTCCAACCTGAAGAGGAAGAGGCTTAGCTAAGGCGTTAAGAGCAGCCCTGCTTCCTTCACAGCAAGACCCAGGATGCGAGTAACACCAGGGTGACAGAACTAAGCCCGAGAAATGCAGGGTGCAGGGGACAGGCGGACAAGCTCGCCCCAGCTCAGTGTAGCCTGGACACTACCCAGACCGTCCATCCAAAACGTCCTCCTCGGCCCTCCTTCGCCCTCCCGCGCAGCCCTCACAGGCTAGGATGAGGCTGGGAAATAGCAAATAGTCAAGGGCACGCGCGCGCGCGCCGCGCAGCCCCGCCCCTGCGTGACGTCAGAGACGCGACGCGTCGCAACGCAGTGCAAATTGGGAAAGAGGGATGAGCTGAGCTGACTTCCGTCGGGATAGAGATTTTTCTTCGGGTTGGTGGGAGATGGGCCTTTGGCGAGGAGGCCGGCATTAGCGCGCCCGGCGCCAAGGTGAGTGCGGGACTGGGTCCTGGCCTTTGTTCGTCGGGAATCCGTCCTCAGTGAACCCCTTTCCTTCCACCAGCTGCTGGTCACCCGGGAGACAAGCCGTGTCCTCGGAGGGGGTGGGACCACCCCGAACATAGAATCGGCTTTTGGAGGAAGGGACCTACCGCGAGTCTTTCCCGCTACCCACCTAGGGTTGCCCAGCGAATTCCGTGTGGGCTCCGGTTTTTCCGGTCTTAGAAGGTGGCCTTGACCATTCTTCCACCTTCTTGGACACTCAGACCGACTTTGACCTCTTTCCTCTTGCCTCCGTTTTCAGATTTTCTGCCCGTCGACCTACATTCCCAGACCTTAATACAACCTCTCAGAGTGTTTTCCAATCCCTCCTCTGATCCAGTCAAACTTGCTTGTAGTGAAGTCCAGGTATGAGTTTAAAGACCCTGCGAGCGCATCAGAGTTAAAACTGTGACTTCCCCAAATAAAAGCTTGTCTTTCCTAAAACGTGGCCTTTCTCCTAGAGTTGTGGGACAAGTTAATTTCACCTCGGAAATTATCAGAACCCTGAATTTGTACTTAAAGCTGCAGACCACACTTCTCGGTTTATTTCTTGCCTCCAGTTCATTTTGTGACCTTGGAGCAAGTCCCTAATCACTAACAAAATATTTACCTGAAGACAGAGGTGTTGCAGAGTCTAAGGAATTTAATATTTGTTAACAGCCCTGAGGGTTTCAGCTGTAGGGGATGCCGAACTAAGGATTTTACTCTCTCTACGTCAGCAAGCATCCTATGTACTTTCTACTGCAGCCATGAAAAATGTCAGGTGATTTTTGTTGGGGAAGTGTTCCTCTTCTAGGCTTGCTCTGCGGCTTTGCTATGTAAGCAGATTTTGCATTTCAGCAGATTCTGTTTAAGATTCATTGTTGAATGTCTTTCATGATGGATTTAGATAGTTTCTCGTGATTCCAGAGTACTGGACCAGTCTGTCAGAAAGGTTCCATAGGTTGTGCTATGTCTTTAACATGTTGAAATGTGTATTCCTTTTCTTGTGACACATTAGGTGCATCTTTTAAATTAGATGGTAAGGACTCTATAATAACAACAACTTGTCATTAATGATATAAATTTATATTAGTTGCACATAGGTATGCATTGTTTTTGAGAAAACAATGCGTGAGAAAAACAAAAATATTTTAAAGATGTCTTTCTAGAATTTAATTTTTAATATATTTACTTGAACTTTGTCAGTCATTATGGTCATTTGTTTATTAGCATGAACATAATGGGAAAGAACCAAAATGGCTTTTGTAAAGTAAGAGAGTCAGTACATCAGATTTTTTTCCCATAAAATGTCTAGCATTATATTTTATTATGAACATTTTCTACATAAAAATGTACTTATTTTGTAGAGATGAAAGGGGAAAAAGTGTCTATTAAATATGAAGTGTTTATAAAATTAGATATTATTGAGTCTTTTTTGTTTTAATCTTGGTCATTGTCCCAGTTGCCTATTGCTATATAACAGATCACTCTAAAACAAAGTGGCTTAAAACTACAATTCATTATCTCATGTTTCTGTGGGCTGACTGGACTCAGCTCGTTGGTTCTCGGTGAGGGTTTCATGTATTTGTAGTCAGATATCCAGCTAGGGTTGGAGTCATCTGAAAGCTCAGCTGGGCAGGACACCCGAGACGGCTCATTCCCATGGATGGCAATTGATGTTGGCTGGGAGTTCAACTGGAGTGCCTACAACATAGCCTCTTCATGTGTCTTGGACAGATCGTAACATGGAGGCTGAGTTCCAAGACAAGTGTTTGAAGGGTCAGGAAGTGGAAGCTTTCTCTTAAAGTCTTTTAAAAGCCTGGACCCAGAAGTTGGCACAGCGTTACTTCCAACATTCTGTATTGGTTAGGGCAGTCAGAGCCCTCCCCCAACCAAATGATAGACTTTTTGAAGAGGAGAATGCCAAAGAACTTGTGGCCATCTTTAGCCTACCATAATTTTGTTGACTGATGTTTGGATATAATAGTAAATGCAGAATAAGTTACGCTTCTGATTTCTTTAGCCATTTCATGGCATGTTATAATTTTCGGAGCACTTTTTGTATATATTTTTTCATTGACACCTTTGAAAACTCTGTAGAAGCAGATGAATTATTCCCATTTTGCAGATGATAATAAACTGAGCAGTGGCAGTGGTTGTGGTGGAGGATTTAAGGAATTTGCCCAGAGTTGTATGATAATAAGTGGAAAATGAGACTAAGACTTTTATAATACTTTTATAATATAAAATTTATTAGTAAATGATGAACTGTTATGTTAAACTTATTTGTAATAACATTTATAACCATACTAATTCAAGTAACACAGTACTCATGTACAGTGAATAAAGTTAGTGTTGAGATAGCTAAACGTTGCCTCTTCTAACACATTACAGTTTAGTCTTTCATAATACTAAATTCTCTGAAATGTACCAACAGTGATGTGAACCTGCATGTCTTTCTTGTTTTTTAAATTGAAGTATAGTTGATTTACAATGTTTCAGGAGTACAGTAAAGTGATTCAGTCATATATATATATATATATATATATACTTTTTCAGATTCTTTGGCATTATAGGATATTACAAGATGTAGAATATAGTTCCCTGTGCTATACCATAGGTCCTTGTTGTCCTCATTGTTTATCCATTTTATATGTAGTAGGGTGTATCTGTTAACCCCAGATTCCAAATTTATCCCTCCGTACCCCCTTTCCTTTTGGTAACCATAAATTTGTTTTCTGTGTCTGTGAGTCTATTTCTGTTTTGTAAATAAGTTCATTTGTATCATTTTAGATTCTACGTGTAATATCATATAACATTTGACCTGATGTCTTTGTAATGTAGTAAAATGAAATTATTATGCATTATAATACCAATTTCAAAACAAATTGAAAAGCTGTGGGTGTAGGAATCCTGGGGTTTTTAATTTCTTAATTACAAAATATTAAAAATTTAAATGATTTCTCATAATTTTGGTAGGTTGGGCGTTATATAACTTAAGATGTTGATTTCATGTAAAATAGATAACTAGTGGGAAGCAGCTGCATAGCACTGGGAGATCAGCTCAGTGCTTTGTGACCACCTAGAGGAGTGGGATAGGGAGGGTGAGAGGGAGGGGCAGGAGGGAGGGGATATGGGGATATATGTATACATATAACTGATTCACTTTGTTATACAGCAGAAACTAGCACTAGCTAGCATTGCAAGGCAATTATAATCCAGTAAAGATGTTAAAAATAAATAAATAAATTTAAAAAAATAAAATTCTACCTTAAAAAAATGTTGATTTCAGCTGAAAATTAACTGTCATCTTCATAGTGTTTTATTGCTTCTAGTAACATGCTTATATCCATTCTTTATGCCTATGGTTCCCTGTCTTGATTGCACGCTAGAATTCACCTGAGGAGCTTTATAGAAATACCTATGTGCAAGTCTCACACTCAGAGATTCTGATTGAACCATTTAGGAATGGGTCCTGGGCATCAATATTTTTTTAAAGTTCTGTAGGTGATTTTAATATACAGCTAGGGTTGAGAACCATAGCTTTTTTTTGGGTACTTACTAAGTACAGTTGGGTTCCCAGCTCATCAATTTTGCATCTGCTAAAAAAAAAAATTAAAGAGATAAAGAGGAAGAGGAGATAAGAAATGGATCAAGGTTATATAGGTAGGTAGACACCTATTGTGTAAAACAGTTATCCTCGTGTTTTTTCTGGGAATGGTCCTTAATAAAACCAAAATATTTGGGCATGGTACGTTAGTGCCTGTAATATGGTACTTTGCTTTGTATTACCACTGTGTACTCATCTTTCATCCTAAGAGGTAGAAACTCCGTTAGGAGGTATATTCTTTGTATCCCCTACAGCCCCCAGTGCTACACTTTGAAAAGATGTAGGTATTCTAAATGTTTACCACATTGAAGCTGGTTTTTAATCACTCTTCAGAACTAGGGCTAGTTATTTTACTCTGTTTTTCTTTTTAGCATTGTAAGAACTTTGTAACTTTGGACTTCTCTTTTTCTTTGGTTTCCATGATATTGCACTTTCCTGGTTTTCCTTCATTCTTTGTTTCTTTCCTCCTTTAGGAACCACCCCCACCCCCCAAGTTCTGAGCCCTTCAGGTATCTTGTCAGCTGTAGAGAAACAAGATCTCATTTCCTTAGTGATTCATTCTCCTGATTTTAGTTACTAGTGTAAATGATGTTTATGTTTTTAAAACTATTACAAAAGTTTAAAAATATACATAAAAGTGAAGAGAATAGAATTATTTAAACTATATCCTAAAAAAAAAAAAAAAACTATATCCTAGATAGCATATTATTTCAATGTCAATACTTTGTTGTCTCCCAAAACACTGAGGATTATCGAAGTAACATTAACGCCTTAATAGTTGATTTAATATCTGGTCTTTCTGTAAACCTGATGTCTGATTACGTATTTACATCTCTATCAAGGCATCCTTCTTTAGATGTTATTCCTTTTGCATACACTCAACATGTTCAAATTTTTTTGTAAATCAGTGGTTCTTATTTGGGGGTAATTTTGACCCCCCCGCCCAGGGGACATTTGGCAATGTCTGGAAACAGTTTTGGTTGTCACAACTGGAGAAGGGTGGATACTACTGGCATCTAGTGGGTAGAGGCCAGGGATGCTGCTACACATCCTACAATGTGTAGGGCAACCCCACAACAAAGAATTATTCAGTCCAGCATGTGAGTAGTGCCCAATTTGAGAAATGCTGCTGTAAACTGATCAGTTTTTTAAACTTTTTATTTTTGTTAACAGCACTGCCATTCTTCACATTTCTCAGGGTTGAAAGTGTGTGTGTGTATGTGTGTGTGTGTATACTCAAGAGAGAAAATACTGTTTCAGTCAAAGCACATTTCTACCTTTCTGTGTTCTTTTTTGCCATGGCCTGCTAGTTATTCTTTTCTAAAGTATCATTCCCTTGTTCCTGTTTCCTTCAAATCTGTCTTGCATATCCCCACTTTGACCTGCCCAGAGATACCATTTTCCCTTCAAGATCTGGCTTCTTATTGCCTGCTGAATTAAATATAAACATTTTTGGGTGGCTTCAAAAGTCCTCCATCATGTAATTCCATTTCCTTACCTAATAGAATTTATTATTGTTAGGCAACAGTTATTAAGGGTTGACTATAAGGACTACTAAGGTAGATGTTAGAGATCTAGCATGTTAGAGTTATGACTTATAAAGACATGTTAGTATAATCCCTTGATCTTATTTGATTATTTCCTAATAATCCCTATAGCATTCTTTATTTTTCTTATTACCTTCCCATACTGATTTCTCATTTTGTGTCTTTGTTCGTGTTGATTTCCTCTTCTGGCATGCCCTCCTTTCTCACTCTATTCATAGCTAACTCCTGTCCTTAGGGCCGGTTTCTGTCTCTATCACAGCATCATGAAACTGCATGCTTATGAGGTATGAGTATCTTAAAGCCTAGTCATAATTGTCATTTGATCCAAATTCTGTACTAAAGGAATGCTATAGATAACAAATATTGATAGTATAGGATTTAGATCAAGAAATAAACTCCACGGCTTCCCTGGTGGCTCAGTGGTTAAGAACCTGCCTGCCAAAGCAGGGGACACGGGTTTGAGCCCTGGTCCGGGAAGATCCCACATGCTGTGGAGCAACTAAGCCTGTGCGCCAGAACTACTGAGCCTGCGTTCTAGAGCCCACGAGCCACAACTACTGAAGCCTGCACGCCTAGAGCCCGTGCTCCGCAACAAGAGTAGCCACCGCAATAAGAAGCCCTTGCACCGCAACCAAGAGTAGCCCCCGCTTGCCGCAACTAGAGAAAGCCCGCGCGCAGCAACGAAGACCCAATGCAGCCAAAAATAAAATAAATAAATTTATATATTTTAAAAAAAGAAAGAAACTCCAAGAACTGGGACCATCAAGGATGGAAGAGGTGGAACTTAAGTTGGTTTTTGCAGGACGAGGGATCAGTACAAAAGAGTACACTCTGGGCTGGAAGAAGCTCTCCCCTCGCCCCAAGTTACCGTGAATTTTTCCCTCCTTTTGACTTCCCAGTGACTGGAGTCACGTATTAATGTACAGTGTAGGAATTAATTGTTGGCTTATTATTTAATGAGTATTAATTTGGTCTTGATAAACTAAGGTATTTGTGATCAGAAGCCCTGTGATACTCTATCTCCCTAGAGCAGTGTTACTCAAAGTAGCCAGTCTCTTATAGTCTTGCAGCTTGTGCTAGAATATAAATCAGTGCATTGCTTTCTTTGTAAAGAAAGTCTTGCTGCTATGAAAAATTTAGTGTGCTTAATAGGTTTACATTCTGTTATAAGCTTATTTTATCACAGGCTGGTAACCAACAGTTCCTCAACCAGCACTGGTCTGTGGACCACACTTGAGTAGCGTTGCTCTGCAGGAGTTTTACACTTTGAATTGTAACCTATAGACATTTCACATTTATACCCAGTGTTCTATATGTGCATACACAGGTACACAGCCAAAACTAAAGTTTCATGAAACAGTTTTAACCTTACTATGTGTGACATGCTCTGATATTTTCTCTTCAGGTTTTTTTTGTTTTTGTTTTTTTAATGGTGATTGTGACCTTCTAAAGGGATTTTAAAAAAACACTGCTATTGTCACTAGACTCATAGTAGATACTCAGAAAATACTAGAGGTTTTTTTTAGCAGTGATGAATTCTTAAAAGGGTTGAGCCTTAACTTTAGGATTGCTTTAAAGCAGATTATTTCATCAGTACTTACTTGTCTGTGGCATTTTAACTAGAATGAGTATAGAATGGATTATATGAAATTTAAGATAGTCAGATGATGTAGTGAATACTGTTGCTATCTGAAGGCCAGAGATGGGGTGAGATGAGATGATGGATGGCCAACAAGGACAAACTGCTTTCCTTTCAGTGTTGCCAGCAACCTTGGCAGTGGTTGGTGTGAGGCCCTAGTTAAGATATCAGGACCAGTTTGAATGACAACAAACTTCAATCTTTACTTTTTTGCTTTTTAGTCATCACTCTGTGGTTCAGGTCATCCAATCTCTACTCCTTTCTTTGGAAGGATCAGAAAAATGTCAGAGAGAGAGAGAGGGGTATATATGCCTTCCATTTTCTCCCTATTGTCAGCTCGTTTTCAGCACTGCCTGTATTTCATTTTTGGAGCATTGCTGTTTGATTAAGGTGTTGTTCTTAAATCTTTATCAGGTTTACACATCTTAAATTTTTTTTTTAGGAGAACTTTTTCTTACATTACTTAGTTATTTTATTTTTTGTACTTACAATCCTTTTTGAAGTATAACATAGTTTTAGTGGGTTATATGTTGTATTTAGTTCTAGAGCTAAACAAATAGATTTTAAAATTATTTGAGTTCTGTAGTTATTGAACATTCCTGTATAAGTATCAGTGGGTTTGTTTTTACTGTTGCAGCCAAAATAAGGAAATTGTAAATCCATTCAGTCATTCTGGCCTTAAGTTATTTTATGCCAGTCTCTTTTGAAATTTCTTTAATGGCAAAATGCAGCAGAATGACTTATCAAAAATTTAATACATTAAAGTTTACATACATTTAAGTTGGATATGTATTCTTTGCTTTCTCATATGATTAGGGAAAAATACCCTTTACCTTGTGCTTTGATTTCTGCAGAAGTATATGTGATTGTAGAGGCTAAAATAGCAATTAAGGCAATGCTGGAAGTATTTTTAACACCAGGCATCTTATTTGACAGCATAACGTATAATTTAATGAAGGAAAATGGAAACAACTGTGGTCCTTTCATGACATTATCAGAGCAAGTTCTTTATTTCAGCTGTTCTCAAAAATCAAATAAGGACAGAAAAAGTAACTTTAAAAAAGCACAATCTTTTTCCTGGAAACCCTCATTAAAACTTTGTTGTATCATAATCTTATCCCTGTAGTTTCCATTGGTGTGTCTGATCGGTTGTCACTCAATCGGAGTCCTGTCATTCTACCTTTGCAGTGTCTCTAGTATCTGTCTGCCTCCTCCATTCCATCTCTACTGCCCTAGTTCTGACCTTCATCATCTTTCCTTAGGATCATTATTATGGGTAACTAATGTCTTCCTTATCTCCAGTCTTTTAAAGCCTAACCTTGTACTGTTAGTTTAGATCATATAACTCTGTTCTTAGAATCCTGCTCTGGTTCTCTGTTACCTTTAGAAAACAAAGTAAATGCTTTAATGTGACATTCACAGCCTTCCATTTATCTGTTCCTAGACTATTTTTCAGGCCTTACTGCCTAGCAAATCCTTGTTGATTCTGTATACTAGCTAGTTCCTAAAGATGTTCTTTACTTTTTTGACATTTTCCTCAAACTCTTTCTCATCTCTATCAAAAGCCTTCTCTCACCAAGACTCACAGAAATGCTATCTCTTCCATGATGCCTCACAAGATCCCTCTAGTCATACTTGATCTTGTTAATTTTTCTTATTGTGCATTATTTGTAACTCTTCATAGTTTGATATAATACATGTTGTATTAACACTGCTTACAACTTTCTCTTTCACATTAGCTTTTTAAACTTTGTGAGGAAATGGATCACATCTAATTTTTGAGTTCCTGGGAGCACAATGTCTTCTGTACAGTAGGATGCCTGTGAATGTTTGAATGGAATTTAACTTTGAAATAGCTAATGATTTATTATTTTAAGTTGCCTAGGTAGCATATATAGTTTTTATATTCTTTTGTCTTGTAAAGATCCAAGCTTTAAAGGTAATGATGAGAAAAAGATTTGACTGAGACATATTCTAGACCTTCATTTTAGAGGGTTCAAATAAATAGCTTTCTTTTCCCAACCAAGAAACCTAATTGTCATGAATCAACAAAATAGACTCTACCTGACTTTTTGAATATGTGTCCTGTGGTTAGACCACTAATACTTAAGATGCAGGTAAAGGATAGAGTAGGAAAAACAGATACTGTCAGACTGGTACAAGGTCACTCTGCCTAACTCTGGCATTAATCCTTATCTTAGTACATTTAGTGTTGCCAGTAAAAAATCATTGGGCTTTTTGGAAATTACATTTCAGGAGCTAGCCTATATCAGGGGAGCATATGTTGGCTTATTGTGGTTGAGTAAGCTTAAGATCCTAGCTGAGCTAGGTGGGGGCAGAAAAGTCAGGAATAACTCTTGTTACTATTATCTTACTGTCCTTTAGCCCTCCTTAATAGTCCAAGCTCCAACATCCCCTGCCCTCTGCCACCATGGTGTCTGTTGTGGCATCAATAAGGACTCAAGTTTCCTTAAGCACCTTCCTGAAAAGTTAGTTTCTTGGCCTTACTGTGCTTTCCCTTAGTCAAAAGTATTATTTCTCAACTGTTGCTTATGTTTCAGTAGAAATCATGTTCCTGAAGCACCACTCTATCCCATCATTTTCTTTTTCATTGCCAATTTTTTTTTTAAGTTATCTATAGTCTGCTTCCATTTCTTTATTCCTTAATGCTTGTACTCTTGCTTCCACTCACACCACTGTATGGAAGATGTGCTCAATGAGGTTATATATACTAGGCTCTTAAAATATTCCAGATCTGTTTTTTTCTGAATGAGTATTTAAAAACATATATATTTTATGTTTGCTTGTTTCAACCATAACTTCCTAACTTTTACATCTCTCTGGGTATTCTTTTCATATTTGTAGACAATTTATTCATATTTGCATTGTTATATAATTGCTTTCTTTAAAACTTTTTGATGAAATACATTAAGTATATTACATATTATTTTATGTTATAAAAGCCTGATAATAAAATGATCATCTGTACAAACTATTATATGTAAAATAAGCTACAAGGATATATTGTACAACAGGGAATATAGCCAATATTTTGTAATAAATGGAATATAACCTTTAAAAATTGTGAATCACTTGTGAATTGTGAATCACTATATTGTACACCTGCAACATATAATGTTGTACATCAGTTATACTTCAATAAATACATAAAACAAAACAGTCATCTCTGAGCATATGTGAACATACCACCCAACTTGAGAAATAAAACCTTACATATCGCTGAAGCTCTTTGTGTGTGCCTCCCTTATTGTATCTTCTACCTCTCCAGAAATAGAATTTTATATTTACCATTTCCTACCTTTATAAATTTATCTGATTTGTATCCTTAAGCAATATATTGCTCAGTTTAGTTTGTTTTAAAACTTCTTACAAATGGTGTCACGTGTCAACTTTTTCACTCAGCTTTAGGGGGATAAGCAGGGGTTGAGGAGGTGGTGAGCATGGGGGAGTAGGGAATGTTCTCTTGTTAAACTGTTTATTCTGGAAGGTCAGGGACCACTTCTTATGTATCCTTCGTGTCTTTAACATGTAACAATGGTTTTTTACAAGGTAAGACACTCAATACTGTTGTCTGTATAAGTATGAGGAAATCCAGGGGATCCCTATCATATTCTGTAATGGATGCTCTTAGCTGTTTTGGTGGTGCATTGTTGATGAATTATATACCTAATCAAGAAATGAGAAAGTATTAATATTTAATATAAAATGTGACAAGAATCAAAGCAAATTGGGGTGCTTTTGGAGTTTCACATAGGTGAACAGAAGCCTTTTCGCCCCTAAAGTTGTACCTTACTCAGCATTTTAGGATTCAATGTTCATTGATGTCCATTCGTCTAATAATAGTGAACTGATAGAATGAAGAGCATTAAGGTAGTGGAAATAAGTGACAGAAAAAAAATTGTAATCTCTCTTTTCTTTAAATTGGAAGTATAGATGATTTACAGTGTTGTGCCAGTCTCTGCTGTACAGCAGAGTGACTCAGTTTTACGCATACATACATTCTTTTTTTATATTCTTTTCCATTATCACAGGATATCACAGGTTTATCACAGGATATTGAATATAGTTCCCTGTGCTATACATTAGGACCTTGTTGTTATCCATTTAAAATATAATAGTTTGCATCTACCAGCCCCAAATTCCTAGTCCATCCCTCTCTCTCCCCCACTCCCCCTTGGCAACCACAAGTCTGTTCTCTATGTCTGTGAGTCTGTTTCTGTTTTGTTGATAGGTTCCTTTGTGCCATATTTTAGATTCCACATATAAGTGATATCCTATGGTATTTGTCTTTCTCTTTCTGACTTAGTTCACTTAGTATGATAATCTGTAGTTGCATTCATGTTGCTGCAAATGGCATCACTTTGTTCTTTTTTATGGCTGAGTATTCCGTTGTATATATGTTACCACATCTTTATGCATTCATCTGTCAATGGACATTTAGGTTGTTTCCATGTTTTGGCTCTTGTGAATAGTGCTACTATGAACATAGGGGTGTATGTTTCTTTTTGTATTATAGTTTTGACCGGGTATATTCCCAGGAGTGGGATTGCTGGATCATACGGTAATTCTATTTTTAGTTTTCTGAGGAACCGCCATACTGTTTTCCATAGTGGCTGTATCAAAAAATGTTGTAATCTCTTAAATGTATTAATGCAGCTCTTTATTCAAATTGTAATTAGTTCTTTACAACTGAAGACCTTGTATAAATTTACTTGGGTTCCTGAAGTTTTCATTTGGTGACACTTACGATCTTGTCAAGATTCCCATGTAGTGTGCTCCGCTGATCTGCCCCATCTGTATGCATCCCTGCATAGGTGTACACACACACACACACACACACACACACACACACACACACACACACACACACACACACACACACACACACACACACACACACCTTGTTACATACCTAGCCTTTCTTCTTCATTTTTTTTTTTGACTACCTCAATCTTCCCAGTCAGAATTTACCAGAGCAGATGAGAAAACAAAGAATGTCATGAAACATCAAAGACCTTTTCAAAGTAAACCAAAGTATTTGGGTGTATTCTACCAGAAACATGTTCATACATCCCCAGCTTCATATAATGTGCCCTGGCTATCCCTCCCCCCAACTTGTTTCCTTTTGTAAACTGGTGAGAAAGAAATATTTTTAAATGAAACTTCCTTCTGTTTGTAAACTATACGTTAATGCAGATTTAACAGAAGAAAAATATAAAAGCTTTTATTATTCTGTTCCTTTGACAGGAAAGATTCCTAATACTTAATGCAAAATGATACAAACTAATTCATTTCGTTAATGAAAATTTGGAGGGGAAAGTAGATTGTTTATTGATACCCTGTATATTGAACTCCGAAAATAAATATTCAAGATAATTGAAAATTAACTCTGTTAGCAAAGGACACAGTTTAGGAGGTTTGTTTGTTTGTTTTTTAAACTGCTCACTTGTTTTATTGTTAATGAGGAAAACTAATGGGATTATTTGTGTTCATTTTGTTTCAGAAAAGAACTACTTTTAATGAAGTACACCATCCATTGTGAAAGTGGAGAAGTAAAGATTATTCATCATGCCTGCTGTGGCTTCAGTTCCTAAAGAACTCTACCTCAGTTCTTCACTAAAAGACCTCAATAAGAAGACAGAAGTTAAACCAGAGAAAATAAGCACTAGGAAGTGTGTATACTTTGCTAATTTGAGTCATATACAGGTATCCCCCACTATTCAAAACTAGAGTGTTCCTATGAAGCCTTTTGTAAGCCAAAATGGCATAAAGTGAGGAAACAACTTTTTTCATGAAAGCAAAAATCGCCTCTGTATTTCTTTCGATTAGTAAAAAAGGTACTTAGGTGTTCTGTAAAAGCAAAGTGGTGTAAAGTGAACTTTTGAAAAGTGGGGGATAACTGTTAACTTTTAGTTCATTTCCATTTTATTAAATGAGTTAGAGAAGTTCCTAATTTTATCTTGGCAGAATACATATATATTCTGCTAATAAGCATATTATCTGTTTTCTGGACAGTATGTTACATCATAAGTTTAAGAGGTGAAGACTGCAAGGATTCTACAAAACTCATTCAGCCACAGTTAATGTCTTTTCCTAAAACAGTGTAAAAGTACTTCTTAATTAAAGATCATTTTTATCCTTGTGTATTTCACATATAAGATCTGGTTCTAGCATAGTCTTTGATTAAAAAAGAAGAGATACGTATTTTTTATGCAGTATTCAGCAAAGTATTTATACCAATTTGACATGAAGTTTTAACCTAATGATTTTTTAAAATTTATTTTACTTGTTTATGGCTGCATTGGGTCTTCATTGCTGCACACAGGCTTTCTCTAGTTGCAGTGAATGGGGGCTGCCCTTCGTTGTGGTACACTTGTTGTGGAGCACAGGCTCTAGGCACGCGGGCTTCAGTAGTTGCGGCACGCGGGCTCAGTAGTTGTGGCGCACGGGCTCTAGAGTGCAGGCTCAGTAGTTGTGGCGCATGGGCTTAGTTGCTCCACGGCTTGTGACATGTTCCCGGACCAGGGATCAAACCCATGTCCCCTGCAATGGCAGGCAGATTCTTATATATCCTCTTTTTTTTTTTTTTTAAGTCTTGTTTGTTTGTTTTATTATTTATTTATTTGGCTGTGCTGGGTCATAGTCGCGGTACGTGGGATCTTTGTTGTGGCATGCATGTGGAATCTAGTTCCCTAACCAGGGATCAAACCCAGGCCCTCTGCATTGGGAGTGTGGAGTCGCTGCACCACCAGGAAAGTCCCCTAATGATTTATTTTATGTATTTTTATTTTTCAGGGCATGTAGTCTATCTATGTTGGGGTAGACTACATGTTGAGGTAGAGGCTAGAGATGATACTTTCCTGATAACAGTTGCAGAATTTGTCCTGAGATAAAATATAATAGAGATGGAAAGGTCCAGCTATTTTGATATTTACTGGAAGTTATTTTGCTATAAAAATGGGATATCACTAAAATTGTTAACTTGTTGATAGTTTTATTTCTGTTAAGGAGGGGCAGGAGACAATAGGGGAACTTTTCCTCTGAATTTATTTTGACCAACAAAGGAGAAGATTTAGAGATATATAACTATATTATTATAGAGCTGGGAGTAAGAGTTTCAGAAAGAAAGGTGGGTCTAGCCAGCCTTACACCCTACACTTGAGGTAAGCAGATTTTAGAAATCGGGGAAAACAGGTGTTCTGTGGCTGGAGATAAACGTGAGGCTCTAACAAATGATATGTATGATCCCAAATGAACCTGTGAAGAGGCATCTTAAACCTGTGTTTGCACAGGAACATCTTTATGAGTCATTTTCTAGAGGAAATAAACAAGATGGGAAGGAAATAAAACATTAAGGATGAAGACAGGAGAGTAGTAAGAACTTTAAAGAAGGTCAGGAAAGAAAATCCCAGAATGAACTAATATTCGTAAACATTACTAAGTATAAAATGGGCTTTTGAAAAGATCTTTGGGTGGGGAAGGGATAGGAAGAGTAAGAGAGGGATTGGCCTACTTCTTGAGCTTAGTTGGTAATGTTGATGGGGTGATAGAGAAAGTAGCGCTGTTTAACTCACATTGAATGATTTTCAAATAGAAAATAGTGAGAAGGGTAAAACCACCTTGAAGCTTTCTCAGAGAGCTTCATCTAATCTTAAAACAGATAAATCTGTTTTAGCAATGTCTGGTTTAGCTCTAGGACTACCCTGATCCCACAGGAAGTGGTATGTTGGCCTAAATGTACCACCACAACATGTAGCACTATTCTAGAGAATGCTAGAATCCTTTTAGGATATTTGGCTGTTTCACTGGACCCACAGTGACATTGCAGCCATCTCAGCTGGGCCTGCTGCTACATATGGGCCCATGAGATATACATGCATCATGATGAAAGAAATTTGGAAAAACCTAAGGACTGTTGTACCCACTCCTAAACTCTTAGAGAATCTCCTTACTAGCTTTGGTTTGATTTACCTCTATCCTGGAACTTTGATGCCATGCTTAACAGGGCATGCACACTGACTGAAATTGTCCTTGTGTAGGACCATCTTTGGTCTTAAAGACCAGTTTGGCCCTGTTCCTTTGTGTGGTGTTCTATCTAGTTCCTTGGCCTGACCAACTTCATCACTAATCCATGTCTCAATCGTAGAGCACAGTTTGAAAAATATAGAAAACAAGATGCACTGATTTGTAGAAATAAGTTATTGATAAAGCATATGGTGTATTAGCATTGGCACTACAGCTTAGTTGCCAAAACTTTAGTCCTAAGTAAATGAATTCCTCTTGCAGAAATGTCTGTTTTATTAATTTGCTTTCTGAAGACTGTTAAACCAGGAAAATGTCCTTAGAATGAATGCCGTAGTGGACTTCCCTAGTGGCGCAGTGGTTAAGAATCCGCCTGCCAATGCAGAGGACATGGGTTCGAGCCCTGGTCCAGAAAGATTCCACATGCCGTGGGGCAAGTAAGCCCATGCACCACAACTACTGAGCCTGCGCTCTAGAGCCTGCGAGCCACAACTACTGAGCCCACATGCCACAACTACTGAAGTCCACACACCTAGAGCCCACGCTCCACAACAAGAGAAGTCACCACAATGAGAATCCAGCACACTGCAACAAAGAGTAGCCCACGCTCTCTGCAACTAGAGAAAAGCCCACGCGCAGCAATGAAGACCCATTGCAGCCATAAATAAATAAATTTATTTAAAGAAAAAATAAATGAATGCCGTAGACCCCTCAAATTATTTTACTGAAGTGGAATTTTAAGATGACATGTTTTTAGACTTTAAATCTCTTCTCTTTTCAGGGCCAGTGAATCAGAGTGCAGTTCAGCCATTGTGTAGAAAACTCTAAAAGATTGAACTCATGTCCCCTTTCCTGTCCCTAGTTTCTTGAGTTTTTAGGTGAGGAGAATTTTATATCATGGTTAGAAAGGAGTAAGGAGAATTGAAAAGTATTTGTTTTAACATTAAAATAATAAATATTTTAGCTCCCCTACTTCAGTACAAGTAGTATGCAGCTATGTTCTTTATAGAGTATGACTATTATATGGGTGCCGGAGGACCATTTGCCTCAGGATTATCTATTGTAGCAAATCTTTTAAAACTGGATTTAAAAAAAAAAAAAAAAAAAAAACTGGATTTAGAATGCATTTTGTACAGTTTGGTGATATACAGACAACTATTAATGAAACATAAGTATTTAATTGTAGTATAAGGGAAATTTTCATGTTGCATCCAAACTTATATCTAACTTTGTATAATCCTGAAGTACTGCAACCTAAATTATGAAATGTATTTTATTGAGTCTCTGTGGACTTTATACATGACTTTTTTCCCCCAGATGTCAAGTGTTTTAATTACTTTTTCTCTAATTTTAAGTTATGTACAGAGTGCCCTGAAGATCTTCAAGACCGCAGAAGAAAGCAGATTAGATCGTGATGAGGAAAGGGCCTATGTGCTATATATGAAATATGTGACTGTTTATAATCTTATCAAAAAAAGGCCTGATTTCAAGCAACAGCAGGTACCTTTTACTTCTATGTTTTTATTTGCTAAGTTATTTTTACACAGTGGAGCTATTGATCTCTAAAATTTTTAACTAATACTGAAATTTAGATATTGTGTAGCAGCAAGTTCAAACTTCTGCAGATAGAAAAAGCAAACTAAAGATTTTGTTTCATTATTTGCAATATATGTGTATATGTATGGTTACACTCACACTATATACACATACTTAATTTGCTGTGGATTGGTACAGGTTTATAGCAACATACAGACTCATGATTAATCTTCTGTTGTAATAAATCACTGCCAGGTCAAATAGAAGGATTCAGTTTACTCATGCATTCAATAAGAAAAATATGACTATAGTTGTACTTTTTCAAGGGTCAAGGTTTAGTCACTTGTTTTTATGTGACAGCTTTTTATATTTAATTGACACTATAGCCATATTAAAGATCTCAGTTTGCAACATTAATGTTGATTAATTTATTTAATTTAGATATTCATTTTTATCTATTTATTTATTATTTTTTGCTTTTAGTCTTTTGAGCCAGGTGCCTTTCTTCCAATTTGCTGAAGTGTGAGGAGGGAGGGAGTATGGGAGAGGTATAAATGGGTAGAGAGAACTGATGACTAGGACAAGTGTTGCTAGAGAAGAGGTTGCATTTTTATTACACCAGAAACAGACAAAAGAAGAAAATAGAGAGTGGGTTAAAGAAATGGGAAGAATATTGTGTTGGTGTTTCCACCGTTACCTAGGAATGATCTTGCTACTAGAGAATAATAGCAAAATACTGCTTATAGATTTCTTTCCTGGTAGACAAGTCATTTTATTTTTTTGGCCACAGCATGTGGCATGTGGGATCTTAGTTCCCTGACCAGGGATCAAACCCATGCCCACTGAGTTGGAAGTGTGTATGGAGTCTTAACCACTGGACTGCCAGGGAAGTCCAAGACAAGCCATTCTTGAGTTAATATTGAGATTTTTATTTAGTTCACTTTTGGCAGAATTGTCTTGCCTCATTAAAATTTTTTTTTAATTTGTTTTATTTATTTATTTTTGGCTGCGTTGGGTCTTCGTTGCTGTGCATGGGCTTTCTCTAGTTGCGGTGAGCGCGGGCTACTCTTCATTGCAGTGTGCAGGCTTCTCATTGTGGTGGCTTCTCGTTGCGGAGCATGCACTCTAGAGTGCAGGCTCAGGAGTTGTGGCGTGTGGGCTCAGTAGTTGTGGATCACGGGCTCTAGAGCGCAGGCTCAGTAGTTGTGGTGCACAGGTTTAGTTGCTCGGCGGCATGTGGGATCTTCCTGCCTCATTTAAATTGACTTATAGAAGTGAAAAAAAAAAGTTATCTTATTCTTCGAAATAACCTTTTTTTGTCCACAGTAGTGGGACTAATAAAATTTCTTTCGGTTGTTGGTTATGGGATAACTTTAATGTTTTATTTAATGGTGACAAATGATGGCTGGTGTTTCTTCTCACCAGCAAAATTATGCTGATAATCTTTATGGGGTTTTAGATCTAGCTTTGGAAAGGTAGCTCCTTGCATTTGGAGATTCATCTTCCTGTCTACAAATGGCTGGGTTGGTCCTGCCCTTGGAACATTCTTGGACATACTTATCTGCAGATAGAGACAGAGACTTGTCTTGCTCACTCTTTGATGGTTTTTACAGTATCTGTTAAAAAGATACTGCTTAGAGCCAGGATACGGTTCATGTGTTTAATACTTTCTGTCATCACTGATATTTTTCCTAAACCCACTGGAAGGTTTCAGAAAACAACAATGATGTAGTGGTCATTTTACTCAGAGAGTCTTTGAGTCATGTTGTTTCTGCCCAACATAAAATTGAATAAAAGCTACTCTGCTATATACATGATCTATGGGATATGAAGGACTACCCACAACTAAAAGTTTGGCTTAGGGCTTCCCTGGTGGCATAGTGGTTGAGAGTCTGCCTGCCGATGCAGGGGACACGGGTTCGTGCCCTGGTCCGGGAAGATCCCACATGCTGTGGAGAGGCTGGGCCTGTGAGCCATGGCTACTGAGCCTGCGCGTCTGGAGCCTGTGCTCCGCAACGGGAGAGGTACCACAAAATAAAGTAAAATAAAAAAATAAAAGTTTGGCTTATTTATGAGATAATAAAGAGAAACCCAGTGCCGGAAGACCCTGGTGGCATGACAAAAACATCACAGACTGGGGTAGAGTAGACCTGGGTTGGGAATGTGCTCTCTTACTTTGGGCTCTTACTTCATCTTTCCTGAGCCCCCCAGTACGTTCATCTCTAAAGGGAACCTCCTTGGTGGGTTGCTATAAGAATCGAAGATAAGTCTTGTATTATCATTCCTGTCATACTATAAGTATTCTATAAATATTGAATGGGTGAATGAATGAATGGTGGCAATTATTCTGCTTATTACTATTGTAAATGTATATTTTATTTATTAAAACATAAATCTGAAAAAAAACATAAATCTGAACCCTGTCAGAAATTAAAAAAAAAAAGACTGCTTAAAAAGAAGTGTAAAAGTATTTACTGAAATAAATATTTTTGAAAGATTTGCGAATTTGGAGAACTTCGGAAGTTTTGGTGTTTCCTTTTTTGTCTGTTGTGGTAGGGCCAATTTTTTATGTACTTATTTAATTTTTGCTTTATTTTTCTAACTTACTGGTTACTTTTTTTTCTTTGGCAAGATTGGGAGTGGTTTTGTAGCTACCTTTTTTTTTTTTAACTTGAGAAGGTTGGGAGTAAATTTTAATCAGTAAGAAATTTTTCCATTTCCACAGAGTATCTATTGCATTTCCAAAGAGAGTATCTAGTTGAAAGTGGCAGGAGTTGTTCGGGTTAGGAAGCTCCCTGCAAAGGCTCAAGTAACCCAGCCTGTTACTTCATACGCTGTAGATGTTCAGTTCCTGATATTAGTAAAGGGACTGTTTCCATTTGCTCTGTCTAGGGTACCACATCTGCTTCTGTCTTAGAACTGTTTTTTGTTTTATTTTATTTAGCTTAACGTCTCCAGTGCATTTTAAGTATGTGAAGTGTTAAATTTAGTAACTATATATTTTCTGGGTTTTACCCTTTAAATCAGGAAGTGACAGGATGTAATGTGACCAGCCTTCTTCAGAAACTTACATTTTTCACTTGTTTTACACTAAGATTTAGATAAAACTTGTTAATTTAGCAAGCTCACTAGTAGAAAACACATTACATTATTGTTTACTCATTGAAAAAATTAGTTTATGAACAATTTTTTCAGGGTTATTTGAAAAGGGGGAGAAGGCAAATATATTGAAAATATTAGTATAGCAAAGTCTAGATACAGTTAGAATATTTTTAAATATCCATGGCAATCATGATAATTAATGCTAAATATTATTAGTAGTGAACCATTTTGTTTGGGAAATCATGAGAATTGCTTGAATTTGTGTGTTCAGGAGTAGGAAAGTTCTACTAAGTAAACCTAAGAAGCAAATGTTTTTAGTTGTATAAGAATTGGACTTTTTTTTTTCTGCCAATTGTCAATACTATTGAAAATTGGAAAAAAATTATACTTACTCCAACTGTGTTCCTTTAAGAGCACAGAGAGAGGTAATTTTTTTTTTTTTAATTTATTTATTTTTGCTGCGTTGCGTCTTCGTCTCTGTGCGAGGGCTTTCTCCAGTTGTGGCAAGTGGGGGCCACTCTTCATCGCGGTGCGCGGGCCTCTCACCGTTGTGGCCTCTCCTGTTGCGGAGCACAGGCTCCAGATGCGCAGGCTCAGTAGTTGTGGCTCACGGGCCCAGTTGCTCCATGGCACGCGGGATCCCCCCAGACCAGGGCTCGAATCCGTGTCCCCTGCATTAGCAGGCAGACTCTCAACCACTGCGCCACCAGGGAAGCCCCGAGAGAGGTAATTATTGACAAGAAACCTCATTAATATTAGGGGAGTGTCTTCTGGGAGTTTGTATCAGACATGCCCAAACATGATTTTTTCAGCATTTCAGCAGTGTTAAGCTAGGCTTTTAAATGAGTTCATGTCAAAAAATTAATAAAACAAGTTATATAAAGCAACCATACTCCAATAAAAATTAATTTTAAAAAAAGTCATAGTGTTTTTCGGTTTTACTTTGTATTTTGTTTTTATCAGAGAAATATTACAGTAATGGCTAATTTTGTTTTCTCTTAAAAAAGTATTGCATCAGAAGTCAGGACATTGTGATAATGGAAGTGATTACAGTTTCCACTGTAATTTTTAGTTGATATAATATTGAACAAACTATATACTTGTATTAAAAAATTACATAATGAATGGCCCTTTTATATATTTTATCTCTAATCTAGAAGAATAAAATCAAATAAAACATGATCTACTTTTAGGCTAGATAGACAGACATAGGATAACTGTTATCAACAGATCTATCTTATCAGCTCTTCGTAACTGCCTCTCAAACAGCCAGAGATGGATATTTCTGGCCTCCTGGCCTTTCTTTTTATAACTTCTGATTACAGTATCATTTGTGATAAACTGTGTTAGTAGGCTCTATTTGCAAAGTCATAGTGATAAGTTGCGGCAAGTTAGATCCACTAGTCAGTTAGCTGAGTCTCACTGCACTACTGTCATGTTAAACCAGGCTTGATTTGGAATTATCTCTGATTGCAGGATCTAATGAGTGACCCCTTAGGGAAGTGATTTATTTTTTTCAATTCATTATGCTTGTTAATAAATTATGTGCTAAATCTTTTGTGTATGTATGTGTGTGTTTTAACGTAGATCATACTATTGATTTATTTTCTACCATTTGATTTTTAGTTACTCAGGGTTTCCTCAAGTGTAAAACTTGTTTTATGTCTAAAGTGATTTGACTCCAGTTGGGAGGTAGGTAGGTATTATAAAATACAGGTGGAAGGAAACATCTCAGTTTAAAACAAGTAAAACAAAACAAATTCTATGCTGTGGATCAATACAGAATTTGCTTTACTGCTTCTGAGACTAAAAGAAAAAACTAAGTAACATATTTACAGTAGGAAAATATATTTTGCTTCTAACATATATGGTTTGCTTTTTGGCACTTACTAAAAAACAATAAGAATAGTATTTACACTTCGTAAAGGTGCCTTACAAATAAGAAAATTATTACCTACCGGCTTTTTTTTTTTTAACGTACTAATAGTATGAAAAAATATTTTTGAAACAATTGGAGAATAAGTTGTACACTTTTGTAGGTTTAAAGTTTTAAGAAATATTTCATTCAGTCATAATATTTTTATCTAAACTTTTGTTTATATGAACACCATAATTTTGTGTTTTTAGCATTAGTGCTATGTACAGTGGCTAGTACTAACAGTGTAAGATGGTTTTCCTATAATTTTAGGACTACTTTCATTCAATACTTGGACCTGCAAACATCAAAAAAGCTATTGAAGAAGCTGAGAGACTCTCTGAAAGCCTTAAACTCAGGTACAGACACTATTATGAAATCTTTAAAAGAATGTAAATTTAGAAGATTAAAATTATGTTTAGAATTTGTCCATTTATATATGACCATGCATATAAATCCCAATTCCTAAGAAGAAGTCTTATATTCATGTGTTACCATTAATGTTCTTTACTGAAAATTTTTAAATGTTTAGACTAATACATTGTTAAGATAAGCATTGGTCTATTAGATTATAGCTCAGGTCCAGTTTTTTCTAAGTTTCTGACAGGATTCTTCAGAAAAACATAATATTCTCATATGCTTCATGTCATAATGTGCTACTGGACACTGGACTTGTGGGAATGAAGTATTTAATGTTAGTTTTGACTTGCCTGGTTGCAGAAGTAACATATTTTTAAAAAAAATCTAACTCTAGTATTTGTCATGACTGACTTACCAGGCTTATAAAATAATTAGAAATTAAAAACAGTATGTTTCAATTTTTAGTCATTAGTCACTCTTTAAATAACAAAATTAAAAGGAAACTATTTTTACTCCACTAGTTTTTTTAAACTTGGATCAGTTAACTGCTATAGTTACACAGGTTTTCCCCTGCTATCTGAAAGTAAAGTGTTCCTATGAAACTTTACCTAAGCCAAAATGGCGTAAGGCAAAGAAGCAACTACCTCAGGACACGTCTTGCTACAAGATGCACAAAATAAATCAAGATAAAGCACAGATGCTCACAGACACAGTTCAAAGCTATGGCAGCTTGATGCTGAGATGCTTGTGTAATTCCTGGGGAAGGAGCTTGGCGGTGCCACTCTCTGATCAGGGTGTGGCTACTTCTCTAACAGCTGGCTGCAAAACAACTGCTAAACGCTATTTTCATTTTTCACCTTTTTTCCATAAGTGAATATCCTCTTCAGATTTCTTTCGGTTAGTAAAAACAAGTACTAATGTAGGTCTTTTGTAAAAGCGAAGTGGCATAAAGAAAACGTCTGAAAAGCAGAGATACCTGTATGTATCATAGCCTTTACTTTGAAATTATCTTTTTCAACTAGTGTGTTCCTTGATCCTTTCCACAGTTACTAATCTTGGGGCTGGAATATGTTAAGGTGGATGAAGTCATTTAGAATTACTATTCTCTTTTTCCTTTAGCCAGTTAATCAACTAAGTAGAATAGAATTTCTCCTAATCTTTGGGTTACCCATTATTAACTGTTCTCTCTTAGATTGCCTAATTTTTCCCTAATCATTCTACTGCTAGCAATAATCATGTTCTTTACTCCTCTATCTTTGGGGCTTTAGGTTCTTTCACTTATTTATTGTCTGTACTTTTTTGTATTTTGAGCTATTTTATAAGTAAATCGGGCTTTATAGTTAATTTTAGGATTTTAGGATTGTTGAAATTAGTGGGAGAGAAAGAGCAAAAAAGAATATTGAACAACTTCAACTTGAGACCATAGAGTTTCTTTTCAAGATTTTTGAGCAATTTGAAATAAATCTACAGAGGACAAATTTGTGAGTTGTGATTTATAATGGAACACTGGCAGAGTTGAATTTCAACTGGAGGGAGAAAGAATGCAGCCATAAAATACCTCGTGGCAGGATATTAACTTTATACAACTGGAAATCCTTTACTTTCCACCATCATGCCAATAAAAGACATGCTGACTTCTTTTTTCAACTAGATATGAAGAAGCTGAAGTTCGGAAAAAACTTGAAGAAAAGGACAGACAGGAGAAAGAGCAGCTGCAGAAACAGAAAAGGCAGGAAACAGGAAGAGAGGATGGTGGCACATCAGCTAAAAGTTCTTTGGAAAATGTATTGGATGCCAAAGACAAAGCCCACAAGGTATTTCAGATTTATTCTGCTAGGTAAAAAGACTGGTTCTTTTTGTCAGATGATTTGCTTAAGAAGAGTTGAGATGCCACTATATCATTCTTTTGGGCAAAAAGGATAAAATTTAATGTGTTTTTATTAGAAATTGAATTAATTATTCTAGCTTTAGTTGATTCCAGGTTTTTCTTGAAACTTCTAAAGAAATATGTTGTGTGTATTTGTTAGTTTTTAGCAGTCACTATAGACTGGAGCAGTGGAAAGAGCATTTGGGCTGTGATTCAGTATATCTGAGTTCTGGTCCCATATCAAGTCTTGCTTAACTGTTTTGGGACTCAGTTTGGCCAATTAAGATCTTGAAATAGATGATCTTTAAGGTCTCTCCTTTCTAATAAATGTAATTTACATTAGGGAAAGATTTGGTACACTATTTATTTGGTGTGAAACTTTTTTTCTATTTCTGGCGTCTCATTCTCTCCCCTTTGCTTTTTACTCCTTTCTCTGCCTGTTTCCCCTTCCTCTTTCTCTCCCTCTTGTTCCATGTGTTCAGCGACTACTTGTAGTCTTTTCAGCTACATAATTTGTTTGCCAGAAACTGTTAATGACTCAACCTGTACCTGCTAGCTGTCACTGTATCTCCCTCCCTTCACCTCCTCAGAAACTATTCTTTCTAAAATATAATTTCTTGTGCACTGTTGAAATTCATGGAAAGTTTTCCAATTTAATTTTTCTTAAGCATTTTGTAGCTTTCAACTATCACTTGTATGTGGGTTATCACTGATTTCATTAAGTAGTAGTTGAATTGCTTGTGACATTGGGCTAGGCACTATGTAGAAGGAAGTGAAGAAATCGGTCTTTTGATTTTAGGAGCTCATAATGTAAGATTAATAGTACTGCCTTAGAGACATGTTCATTTATAGGTCAAATGGCTGATATAAAAAAATACCAAGATTCCAAAGAACTGTATGAAAGGGACTTTGCAAATTCTTCATTTTGTTGCTTTTCCAACAGCAGGGCCAACTACCTTTCATTACCTTTTTTTTTGTTTCGCGTTTTTTTGTTTTGTTTTGTTTTTGCGGTACACGGGCCTCTCACTGTTGTGGCCTCTCCCGTTGCAGAGCACAGGCTCCGGACGCGCAGGCTCAGCGGCCATGGCTCACGGGCCTAGCTGCTCCGCGGCATGTGGGATCTTCCTAGACTGGGGCACGAACCCGTGCCCCCTGCATCGGCAGGCGAACTCCCAACCACTGCGCCACCAGGGAAGCCCTTGTTTAGCTTTTTTATGTTGAAAAGAGAATACAGTTAAATCCTGTCACCCAGCTTCAGTAATCAACTAACATTTGCCATGTTTTTTTATCTGCACCTCTCACGTCTTCAGTCAAATTCCAGACAACATATCATTTTACCCCTAAATATTTCAGTATGCATCTCAAAGAAAGGAGCATTTTTTTAAGCTTTTTTTTTTTTAAATTTTATTTTTGGCTGCATTGGGTCTTTGTTGCTGTGTGTGGGCTTTCTCTAGTTGCAGCTCTAGTTGCTACTCTTCGTTGTGGTGTGCGTGCTTCTCATTGCAGTGGCTTCTCTTGTTGCGGAGCATGGGCTCTAGGTGCACGGGCTTCAGTAGTTGCGGCTTGCGGGCTCTAGAGCGCAGGCTTAGTAGGTATGGCACGCGGGCTTAGTTGCTCCGCAGCATGTGGGATCTTCCCGGACAAGGGCTCGAACCTGTGTCCCCTGCATTGGCAGGCAGATTCTTAACCACTGTGCCACCAGGGAAGTCCAAAAGGAACATTTTATTAATAACCGCAGTGCTATTTTCCCACCTCACAAAATTAACAATAATTCCCTGATATAATCTAAAGCCCAGTCTATTCAGATATTTTACCCACTTGCTCATAATGATTTTTCAGAGTCAGTATGTTTGAATCAGGATCCAAACAGGGTCCACTCATTGTCTTTTGGTTGCAATTTCTCTTAAGTCTCTCTAGCATTCTCTGATTGAGTTTCCTTCTCATTTTTCATTTCCTGCATTTGGCTTTTTATTACTGGATCAGTTCTATAAAATCAGCCACATTGTAGGTTTGTCTGATTACTTCCTCCTTATGTCACTTAACTTGTTCTTCTGTCTCCTGTATTTCCTGTAGGCTGGAAGTTCAATCTAAAAGCTTAATTAGATTGAGGTTCAGTTTTTGTTTTTTGGCCAGAATGCTTCATAGGTGATACTGTGTACTGCATACTGTATCATATTAGGAGGCACATAATATACACTTCTTTTCTTTTTTACTTTTAGTGATGTAGAAATTGATCGGTAGGTTCTAGTGGGGTCCTTAGTTTTCCCATCTATGAAATGAGTTAGTACCTTAGAGAATTATCGCATGTTATCTTGGTTAGGAAATGCAAATTTATAAAACTTTGTATCACTTCATTTTCCTTTAATTCTGTAATGGAGGACACTGAAGGGATTGACCAGAATTTTTATTTCATTATAAGAAGTGCTCTCTTGTTAAGTTAAATACTAAATTTCTCTAATAATCTGTGCTTTGAAATCATATTTGGTCTTTCACTGGAGAAAATGACATATGATTGTGATATGCTACTAGTTAATTTTAGTTATCAGAGTAATCTGTTAATGCCATTACTGTTCATCTGTATTTTTATAAAATGCCAGTACTCTGCACATTTCTTTTCCTAGAAGGCTTTCAGTTTCAAAGAAGTATTAAAGTTGAACTTTTTCTTTCTATAAAAATGTGTGTTTCTATTAAAGTTGAAACTTTTTTTTCTTATGAAATAGATAAATGGTGAAAAGAGTGAAAAAAATGAGACTACAGAGAAAGGTAAGTGTGCACAGAAAGAGGGAGTTCTTTTAGGCTATTTTTGAGATCTCTTAATCAGAATAAGCTTCAGATTTTACACAGTGAGATTCTTAGCATTGTGTTTAGTTTATGAGCTTTATCATTTTTCCTAACCTGTACAATAATATGAAAATATATTATATTCTGTATTTACATGTCATGGGGAATATTTATGGTAATGTGCATTTGAAAACATGAAAACCACAGTTGGTACTTGTCATTGCTTTTTTTCAAGATATAGTTTAGCATAGTGGTTAAGAGCATGGACGCTCAGAAGTCAGACTTCCTAGGTTTGAATACAGGCTCCTCTGAGTTTGCATGTCATCTTGAGCTTATTACTTCACCTTTCTACTTTAGTTTCGCCATCTGTAAGGTGGGAATAATAATCGCATCTATTTCATAGTGTTATTGTGAGAATTGACTGAGTTAATATATGTGACACTCTTACAACACAGTAAACTGCATATAAGTAGCTGTTAGTACTTATGACTTTAAGTGGAAAACTTAAAATATTTAAAGGCTTTTTCACTCCCCTCAAAAAAAATCTAAACCAGTAATTTGGATGTTATCCGTAGGTGGTGTTGATGCTCCAGTAACAAGTACGTGACCTAAACAACAAGACTTATTAGGCAATTGTCTAAGTTTTCCTCTCTCAGAAAAGGTTTAATTTAAACATTAATTGTATGTAACACTAAAATTATCTATTTAAAATGTTTCCATACAACAATTAAAAAAATAAAACTGTGAGTGTAGTAAGGTACCTTCCTAAAAGCTGTTATCAATTCATTCTTAGTTGTTTTTTTTTATATATACATTTATTTATTTTATTTATTTATTTTTGGCTGCTTTGGTTCTTCGTTGCTGTGTGCGGCTTTCTCTAGTTGCAGTGAGCAGGGGCTGCTCTTTGTTGCAGCGTGCGGGCTTCCCATTGTGGTGGCTTCTGTTGTTGCGGAGCAGGGTCTTTAGGCACACGGGCTTCAGTAGATGTGGCACGTGGGCTCAGTAGTTGTGGCTTGCAGGCTCTAGAGCGCAGGCTCAGTAGTTATGGCGCACGGGCTTAGTTGCTTCGCGGTATGTGGGATCTTCCCGGGCCAGGGTTCGAACCCGTGTCCCCTGCATTGACAGGCGGATTCTTAACCACTGTGCCACCAGGGAAGCCCTAAGATTAGTTTTTATCCACATGTTCCTTTGTATCTCACCCTGCTTAGGTGTTGCATGTCTTGGTGGTTTGTTCTCCGCTTTAGATTGTTTTGTTATCAGAATGATCTTGATGGTTAGAAAGGGAAGTAAGATGGTTATTAGCAACTGGGTATTTTAGCTTAGGAGATGGTGTGACTGTGTTCTTCGTACAGCTTACTGCTGAAATAGTTCTTTCCATATTTAAGCTTCCTTTTAGTGCTTTTTAATCTTTCACTTCAGGTGGTAGAACCTGGAAGAGGAAAATAGCAACATAGGGAATATTTATTTTGGCTAAATATTAAAGGGCTAGATATTAAACATTTTAGGCTTGGGGGGCCCTGTTGTCCTTTCATGGAAGCAGCCATAGACCATATGTAAACAAATGAGTGTAGCTGTGTTCCAGTGAAAATAACTGGCCATAGTTTACCAACCCCAGATGTGGAACACAGATAACAAACTTTTGGCTTATTATTCTAGGAAACCTATAAGTTTTTCAGATAGCCCCCATAAGACCCCATGGAGACTTTAAAAAAAGAATTTAGAGCCTTTCAAGAACTTTTGAACCACAGGTATTTCTTCTGGTTGACATTTCTCAAATAGCTTGATTTTTAAAAATAGAATATTTTCATGAGACACCCATACTAATTTATTTTATACAGCAGCAGAGCCCACACCAGATGTAGTTGTAACATCACCAGCAAGTTTTGGTATTTAAGTCTTTATAAACAAAGCATTGAACTAGTTTTTTGATAAATGTCAAAAACATAAATTGTATTTAAAATTAGTTTAAAAGATAATAAATAATATGACAGAATAACAAGTATATGACACTTCTAGGAAAAGCTATGCTTGTCCTGTATTTAGTGATATAATAGCACACGGAACTAGGTGTTTCTTGTCACTTATATTGTCTCTCTCGATTCCAAGGAGCAATCACAGCAAAGGAGCTTTACACAATGAGGATGGATAAAAACATCAGCTTGATTATAATGGATGCTCGAAGAATGCAGGATTATCTGGATTCCCATATTTCAAATTCTCTCAGTGTTCCTGAAGAAGCCATCAGTCCAGGGTGGGTCGCTGTATATTTAGATAAAATGGTAAACTGTGGACAGTAGTAAATATTACTACTTAGCATCCAAGCTAAATGTGATAAAAGTAGTCTTTTCTTTTCCTGTGGACCTTTTCATTCTTTACTCCTTAGTGGCACACCTTACCCTTTCTGAAGGGTACTGTAAAGGACATTCCAGTTTGGCTGTTTTTTCTTATCTGTGGCATTTGGAGTCTTACTAGAAGAGAAATGAAACTCCCTTGTGTGTCCTCTTTCCCCAGGTGTTTGTTGACTAATTTCTCCTGCTATTTTTTATTTGAATTGCTTCCTATTTTGAAATTCCCCGTACTATTATCTGTGGTAAAAGATTACACAAATACTTTTTCGAAGAAGAAGCAGGATAGCTAAGTGATTAAGAAAAAATACAGGCTCTAAAATCAGACTATATTTAGACTATATAACTCCGTCTCTCATTAGCTACATTACTTCTAGCTAGTGGCCTAACCTCTCTAAGCCCATGTTTCCATCTGTGAAATGGGAATAATGATAGTACCTATCTCAGAAGTTTTGAGAAGTTTAAATGACAAATTTTATTTATGCACACAGATAACACAGTGCCTGGCATTAGTAAGACTTACTAAAAAAATACCTTTTTCTTTCTTTTTTGATAAGAAGGCCTTTAACCTATTAAATAATTTAAAGTTACTTGCATGAATATATGGTATATTAAAAACTATCATAATAGCGATAGGGCTAAAACTCCAGTCCAGGGCTATTTTCAACTATTATGAGTGTTATAAAAATTATATAACCTCTCTAGGTCTTAGTTTATGGGACTGGATTAGTTAAAATCTATGGCCTATTCCAGTACTAACTTACGCAACCTTAAAAAGATACATTTTTAAAGTTAAGTAATAAAATTTGCATAGTTTTTAGCATATTGCCGAGGCTTATGAATGTTCGACCTGAAGAATAAAGTGCTTTGTAAGTATGCTATTTAAAAATGAGATTAGAAAGGAAAACAAAAAATTAAAAAAAGAAAGACAAGAAATTTTTTTTAAATAAAATAAAAATTTTAAAAGGAAAAAAAATGCGATGAGGGTGCATAGTCTAATCAAGTAGGTATGAATATATTTCTGGGATTTGAAAAGAGAAAGTTATGATTAATCTTTGATGATCTAATCTTTACTGACAGAAAGCTGGTGACTTTTATTAACTGTTTCCCAAAATGTGAGAATTTGACTAATGTGAAACTCAAGATGAGTTTAGGTTGAAGATTGAAGATGAATTGCCAAGAAATATGAAAAGATGAAATACCAAGAAAATTATTACCTTTTAATTTCTGTTTCAGTCCTTCTGAATTAGTTAAAAGAAATTTCAATTTGGTGCTAGCATTCCTTTTTAGTATTTGATAATATCCCTTTCTTACCAGAGAGCAGGCCTCAGAGCTCACTGTAGGCAACAGTATCTTCAGCTAGCTGATGGTGAATACTATATTACTAGTTTTTCATTGTCTGTTTTAAAATTTTAATACAGCATAATATACACACAAAATCACTCGTATCCTCAGTATTTAGCCCAGTCAGTTTTCAAAAACTGAATGCATCCATTTACCTAGCATCTGGACCAAGAAACAGAACATTACCATCATTGCAGAAGCCTCTCTTATGCCACCTGTCAGTGGCTACACTTATCCCCACCCACCCAAGGGAACCACCAACAGAATAGATTTGTTTTTGTAGTTTATATAAACGGAACCATACAGTCTAAAGTCTTTTATGTCTGGCTTCTTGTACACAACCTTATGTTATGAGAGTCATGTATATTATTGTGTGTAGTTGTAATTTATTGATTCTCATTGCTATATGGTGATCTGTTATGTGAACATAGCATAATTTACTGATCTGTTTTATTTACTTTTAGGATTATCCTTTATTTATTGGATATGATGCTATTTTCCATGTATATAGGAATATAAATTTTCCTGTTAAAACAAATTTAAGTAAAGGATCACTTTCAGTTAAATAATTAAATTAAAACGTTACACAGTAGACAAGGTAGAGCAGAGTTGCAGCAGCTTGTGAAGGGGTTACATGAAAGACTGAAGTTTGGGGAGTACTGACTGATATTATTGTTTCCCAAACTAGTATTCTGCAGAATACTAATGTTGAGTTTTTAGACAGAGTGATTTAGGCAAGTATATCCGTAGTGTCAGAAATTGTCCTTAAGAATATCATGTTTCAATTTTTCTCATTCTTTGTTGACCAAGCATCCGTCTAATCTCTACATATCAAGTGAGACTTATTACGAAACAGTATTTATTTTATTTTTTACGGTACGCGGGCCTCTCACTGTTGTGGCCTCTCCCGTTGCGGAGCACAGGCTCCGGACGCACAGGCTCAGCGGCCATGGCTCACGGACCCAGCCGCTCCACGGCATGTGGGATCTTCCTGGACTGGGGCACGAACTCGTGTCCCCTGCATCGGCAGGCGGACTCTGAACCACTGTGCCACCAGGGAAGCCCCGGCAATAAATCTTAAAATGTGTATCTGCTGTTGATAAGTGCTATGGAGATGGTTATGTCAAGTGTGTATGTTGGGGTGAGCATTGAAATTTTTAATCCATGAAGCCTTCATGGAGAAGTTATTCCTGGGCTAATCTTGAGATAAGGGAAATGAGTGATGCAGTTATCTGAGGGAAGAGGGTTCCTGACAGAGGGGACAGTAGGAGCAGAGGTAATTAGGCAGGTGCATACCTGCATAAACCAGGAATTACAAGGGAGCCAAGGGTGGAGTGGAGAAAGGGGGAGTAAGTTAGTAACTAGTGATGAGGAAGTTGAAGTAATAGGACTGGAGAGAGGGGCCATGCATCGGGCCATGGGAAGGCCTTTAGGTAAGAACTTAAGCTTTTGTGTGAGTGAAGGAGAACGTGAACAGCATGCTTTAGTGTAGAGTTGGTATTGTTCACAGGTGATGATGTAGAAGGCAGCACAGCACAACAGCTGAGAGCATAGACGTGAGCCAGGTTGCCTGAATTTGAATTCTGGCTCCACTTGGCAACTGTAACCTTGGGTAGGTTACTTAACCTCTTTGGGCCTGTTTCCTCATCTGTAAAATGAGGATAATAATGCCTGTTTTATAGGAGTGTAGTGAGGATCTAGTGAGAGTCAATGAGAATAAAACATTTAGAATAGCACCTGGCACATAGTAAATGCTGTATGTGTTTGTTAATAAGCATTTTGTTATTTGGTTAACGATTAATTATCTCTATAGGTATAAGAGAACTGAAATATAAACAGTGTTACCCACGTGCTCCCACCACCACCATTTATTTATATTTGGCTGAGACATACTGAGATGACTTCCTGTGTTTTCATTTTTGGCCCTTTTTTTTTTTTACATAAAGGGTCAACTGAGTCTATTTATTTCAGTCTTTAATAATTACTAAAATATATTCCAATATTATGCAGTGGTAAAGGTGTTAAACACTTTAGGCTATATACTATCTTAACATACAGTCTGACCTTAGAAAGGAAGCTGTCTTAATGTTTGCTATGGTATGGGGAAATTTCCTGGCAGTCCAGTGGTTAGGACTTCAAGCTGTCACTGATGAGGGCCCTGGTTCGATCCCTGTTCGGGGAACTAAAATCCCATAAGCCCCGCAGCATGGCCAAAAACAAAAACAAAAACAACAAACAAAAAAAACGTTTGCTATGGTATGATAAAGACTGAAGAACAAAACTCAGTGTCTTATATTAGTATGTTAGGACCTCTCATCTACTTTTGCCCCAATACAAATGTTAATACATTTCAGAGTCACTGCTAGTTGGATTGAAGCACACCTCCCAGATGATTCTAAAGACACGTGGAAGAAGAGAGGGAATGTGGATTATGTGGTACTTCTTGACTGGTTTAGTACTGCAAAAGATTTACAACTTGGAACAACTCTGCGGAGTCTGAAAGATGCACTTTTCAAGGTTAGCAAGTTTCCTTGTTAGTTTACTGTAATTGCAAGCCTTCTCTGGTTGTTAGAAAGGTATGTCGACTAGTTGATTATCTTAAGGACATGAAGATCCGACATGCTTTGGTTGTAGACTTTTAAAAAATTCAGATTTAAAAGACCAGTTTTGACTCACCCAATAACAATAAACTGATCTTTATAAAGTAGGATATTCGAATTTTCCGAAACATAAATTGTCTGGAAAAAAGTGTTATTTTTTGTTATGAAACATAAAGGCAAAGAAAAAGCCACTAAGGAAAAAGAGATTGATAGATTTGACTTAATAAAATAAAAACTTAGGTGTGCAAAAAAATACCAGATTTGAAGGCAGAAGACAAAAAAAAATATTTGCAACAAATATGGCAGTGATTTAGAACACCTGAAATCTGAAGAGCTTTTGCAAATAAATAAGAAAATTACTTAAGATAAAATGTTGAAATAAGCAGTGGACACAGATAGACGTGAACAGAAGAAGATATGCAAGTGACAAAAACATAAAAATGTCAACTTGACTAGTAATCAGAGAAATGCAGATTGAAACAGTAAATGCCACTTTCATGATCAAATTAACAAAGATAAAAAATAATACTCGGTTTAATTCGTTAAATTATTAAACAATAATAGCACTGAATGCTGGTGAGCATGGGTAAGTATAAAACTCAGTCTTCTGGTAGGAGGGTCAATTGATGGAACATTGCCCTCCAGGAGAGTAATCTTAAAAGCCTTGAAACAAATCATGCTTCAAAGTAAGGAATCTAGAAATATACCCAGATACAGGTCAACATGTGAGATTGCCAATATTCAACTACAGTTAAGTCCCCTACGTACGAACGAGTTCCGTTCCAAGAGCGTGTTCGTAAGTCCAATTTGTTTGTAAGTCCAACAAAGTTGGCCTAGGTACCCAACTAATACAATTGGCTATATAGTACTGTACTGTATTAGGTTTATAATACTTTTCACACAAGTATTACATAAAAAACAAACACAAAAAAATAAAACATTTTTAATCTTACAGTACAGTACCTTGAAAAGTACAGTAGTATAACACAACAGCTGGCATACAGGGGCTGGCATCGAGTGAACAGGCAAGAAGAGTTACTGACTGGAGCAGGGAGAGGAGGTGGGAGATGGGAGAGCAGAAGAATCGTCAGCAATAGGAGACGGAGGGCAAGATGCAAGTTCACTCATTCCTGACTTTGATGGAATGCACATTTATATCTTTGAAAGTTCGCAACTTGAAGGTTCGTGTGTAGGGGATTTGACCTAAAAAAGTGGCAGCTTCATAAAGTTACCTGAAAGTTTAGTGTATGATAAAGATGACATAACAGATCAGTGAGGAAAAGATGGATTGAAATAACTGGTTTGAGGACAGCTGGCTAATCAGCAAGTAAAAGAAAGGGGATCCCTACCTTATTTCTTAGACCACACTAGATTCCAAATGGGTAAAAGGTATAAATATGTTGATTCAAACAATGAACTACTAGGAAAAAGCATTGATAAGTTTTTTTTTGTTTTATTTTTAAATTTATTTATTTATTTATTTATTTTTGGCTGTGTTGGGTCTTCATTTCTGTGCAAGGGTTTTCTCTAGTTGTGGCAAGTGGGGGGCCACTCTTCATCGCGGTGCGCGGGCCTCTCACTATCGCAGCCTCTCTCGCTGTGGAGCACAGGCTCCAGACGCGCAGGCTCAGTACTTGTGGCTCATGGGCCTAGTTGCTCCGCGGCATGTGGGATCTTCCCAGACCAGAGCTCGAACCCGTGTCCCCTGCATTAGCAGGCAGATTCTCAACCACTGCACCACCAGGGAAGCCCCTGATAAGTGTTTTTATTACCTTGATCCTGAACCAAGAGGCTAATATTTTTGACGGTGTTAAAAACACCACAAATAAAGTAAAAAGTCAATTAAGGGAAAATATTTGTAACAAATATGACAAAGACCTATTTTCTTTAATATTCAGAGTACATTCACTGTTTACCAAGAAAATAGCAAATTCTATAGAAAAATGAGCAAAAGACGAGATTAGTTAAGCCATAGACTATAAAGGGTTAATAAACATGAAAATATGTTCAGCTTCACAAATAAGTACTAATGAAAACAACCTGGGCTTCCCTGGAGGCACAGTGGTTAAGAATCTGCCTGCCAACGTAGGGGACACAGGTTCAAGCCCTGGTCTGGGAAGATCACACATGCCGCAGAGCAACTAAGCCCATGCGCCACAACTACTGAGCCTGTGCTCTACAGCCCACGAGCCACAACTACTGAGCCCACGTGCCACAACTACTGAATCCCACGCACCTAGAGCCTGTGCTCCACAACAAGAGAAGCCACCGCAATGAGAAGCCCGCGCACCGCAACGAAGAGTAGCCCCCGCTCGCCGCAACTAGAGAAGAGCCGGCACACAGCAATGAAGATCCAACACAGCCAAAATAAATAAATTAATTAATAAAATAAAATAAAATAACCCACTTTATGTCCACCAGTTTGATAAAAATTATAAAGACTTATAATGGGCATTCTCATACACTGTTGGTAAATGTGTAAATTGGTATTGTCTTTTTGAAGGGCAGTTTGGTGGCATCTACCAAACTTGTAAGCCAACAGTTCTCCTAGGAAATTATTGTACAGAATACACAAACATATTTTTAAAAGATCATTTCAGAGATTAGCAATATACATTAAAAGCCTTAAAATGTTCATGACCCTTGGCTTAGCAGCTCCACTTGTGGGGATTTTCCCTAATGGAGTTGATTGGGTATGTACATGTATGAGGATCTTTAGTTTTTATCTCACCATTGTTTATAATTAAATAGGAAAAATAATAATTGTTCAAATGATTGATTCAGTTTTGGCGTGTGTGTGTGTATGTCTGTATAAAATACAATATTTGTTCATTACAGATGATGAGACAGTTCTTTATTAATAACAGATGCTCATATAAGAGAAAAGCAGCATAAGTTTCATTGTTTTCTAAAAATAAAATTTAAAAAGAAGTATGTCTATGTAGAAAACTAAAAATAAACTCTAAAATGTTAAAGTGGTATCTCTGGGTGATGAGGTTATAGAAGATTTTTATTGTATTTTAAGTTGTTTTCCTATTTTTCTTCTAAGATCATGGATTACTCGTGTGGTTTTAAAAACCTGATCTATCCATTTGTTTCACTTAATGCTGAATTTTGAATTCAGCTCTCTTTTTTTTAATCATTTAGAAGATGAATCTTTTAAGAGCAATTTTAATATTCAGTTTTGTTGTGTTTTTAGCTGTCAAGAGGCTGCCTCCATGTTAAACATACTATTTCCTTATTTTATAGTGGGAAAGTAAAACTGTCCTGCACAATGAGCCTTTGGTTTTAGAAGGAGGCTATGAAAATTGGCTCCTTTGTTATCCACAGTATACAACAAATGCTAAAGTCACTCCACCCCCACGAGGCAAGAATGAAGAGGTGTCTGTCTCATGTATGTATGTGAAAATTTTTGTTTAAAATTGCTTCGGTAAAATAAACTTTATTTATGTTCTCAGGGTAATGTTTTTGGTTGTGTGTGCATTTGTCCTGTCAGATAGCAGTTTGCTTTTAGGCATAAAAATACAAGATGTCCCCATCCTGGAAGTTAATGTTTATTAATTCTTTAAGGCTGTTGTGGCTGTCACCTCTTAGTTTACATTTAACTATCACATATAACATGCATGAGATATGAAGTACTGTTTATGGGGTTTGCTTTTCTTTTAAAAATATTTTTATTCTTTTGGGGATTTTAGTGGATTTTACTTACCCCTCACTGGAAGAATCAGTTCCTTCTAAACCTACTGCCCAGATGACACCTCCTACAGAAGTCAATGAAAACACAGAATTGATAAACAATCAAGATGAGAGAGTGGGACCACTGAATATATCAACTCCAGTTGAACCAATTGCTGCTTCTAAATCTGATGTTTCACCCATAATTCAGCCAGTGCCTATTATAAAGAATGTTCCACAGGTATGTTCTTGATTTTCTTTTAACTTTTGTCTCTTTATTTTAATATTATATTAAATATATAGTATAGAAATATGTATCTAGCATATATATGCCTTCAGTATTTTAGAAAGAAAAATATTGAGAAATATCTATATGCTTTGGTACCTTTTTTGCTATAAAAAATTTTCATTGTAATTGTCTTACTGCCACAGCAATATTAGAATAACTAATTGGAAGGATTTTAAACCCAGCTGGGTCCATTTAGTACAGGCAGTACTAATGAAAGACAGTATTAGCACAGTGAAGTTGAACAACACTTTCAGGTGTTTTTTATTATAATTTAATTCATAGTATTTTCCCAAATAATTTGGCTTATAGATGATAGGTATGTGATGTCAATATTTTGGTTTTGAAATAGTATTTTAGTTCCATTTCCTTAGAATTTGACACATAAATAACAGGCATTTTTTATCAATAATTATTTAAAAGAGTTTAAATAAAAGATGTTACAATAGGGGGCTTTCCTGGTGGCACAGTGATTAAGAATCTGCCTGCCAGTGCAGGGGACACGGGTTCGAGCCCTGGTCCAGGAAGATCCCACATGTCACGGAGCAACTAAGCCTGTGTACCACAACTGCTGAGCCTGTGCTCTAGAGCCCGCGAGCCACAACTACTCAGCCCGCGTGCCACAACTACTGAAGCCCGCGTGCCGAGAGCCTGTGCTCCCAACAAGAGAAGCCATCACAATGAGAAGCCCGCGCACCGCAACGAAGAGTAGTCCCCACTCACCGCAACTAGAGAAAGCGCGCGCGCAGCAACGAAGACCCAACGCAGCCAAAAATAAAATAAATAAATTTATTTTTTAAAAAAAGATGTTACAATAAAAAACTTGTAGCATCTTTCTCTTCATTAGATTTTACTTAAAGGAAGGTTAACTGATTCTTTCCTGTGTGTTTTCCAACAAGATTTTTTAGCATTTACTTTTAATTTTTTTTCCTCAGGTATATTTAAATAGTATTTCACATTTGAAGTGGATGACATCTGGTTTGTGGAGCAGAAAATTAGTCATTTTTTTGTTGTAAAATGAAGTGGTTCATTTCTTCATTTTTTATGGCCTGCTTTTAATATTTCTGATTAAATCTTAAGACTAAATAGTATTTGAATAAATTATTCTTAAAATGGAAATTTAAGAAATTTTAAAAAGGGCTTCCCTGGTGGCGCAGTGGTTGAGAGTCTGCCTGCCGATGCAGGGGACACGGGTTCGTGCCCTGGTCCGGGAAGATCCCACATGCCGTGGAGCGGCTAGGCCCGTGAGCCATGGCCGCTGAGCCTGCGCATCGGAAACCTGTGCTCTGCAACGGGAGAGGCCACAACAGTGAGAGGCCCACGTAACGCCCAAAAAAAAAAAAAAAAGAAATTTTAAAAAGAGCTTATGATATTGCACTTCCTTTCAACTTAATCAACATGTTATTTGCACCCTAATCCCTTCGTGACTTTCCGAGATATGTACAATTTATCAAACACATTTTGAGGATTTCCTATATGAAACAAAATATGAAGGTTTACAAATATGGGTCATCCATGGATTCTGTCTGATGTTTAGGAGAGACATGGACAAAATCAACCATAGCATAATGCAGAATATCCTAACTGTTTTTAATAGTCACTAGAGCACACAGCAAAGAGAGAAATTCTGACTGAGAGTGGGTATCATCAGGGGGTCTTCATGGAGGAGGTAGTATTTTTATCTGAGTTTTAAGGATTGAATAGGATTTGAGAAACAAGTGGAAAATTGTATGACTGAAGGCACAAAGCATGTTCTGGGGTCAGTGAGTAGTTTTGACATGCTTGGGCACAGCTCTCAGTTGGAGACAGGTGAGTGTGATAGTAGATAAGATTGGAAAAGTGGACAGAAGTCATCAGGAGAGACTTGGATCTCTTGGAATTTTATCCTGTAGGCGAAAGGAAAGCATTTAAAAGAATTTTAAACTTGAAAGTAACAAGATCATAGCTATGCCTTTAATATGAGTGGAAAATGGATTGTTGCCAAAATATGGATGAAAACATTTATTTTGGTTCTTGTTCACCTTTTATTAACCTCATTCTCATAGTGGTCCTTCCACTTCATTCTCAAATAAATTTAGAAAAGGGGGCGGGGAATAGTTTCATTTTTACTGAAGAGGCAAAAAGAGAAGTAAGGAGCAAAGGAATGATTCCTTCTTCCTATGGTAGTGTTTCTAATGGAAAAACATAGTTCATTTTGTAAGAACACTACACAGGTTGTTACTGGCAGATATTCTCATTTTTGTTTCAGTAAACTTCATTCTCAAGAAATGATGTTAGGGTCACTTTTAACAATTTTGTATGGTTAGTATGTTGTTAAATTGAGATAATTACTCAGTTTGTCTTTAGTATCTTATCTCTTATGAAAGTTGTTATGGAATATTTTATTCATTTGCCCTGCAACATTTATTTACTAAGTGTCAGGCACAATCTCTACCCTCCTGGAGCTTATGTGCTCAGAGGGAGGAAAGATTTTAAACAGACAATTATAGTTATTTAATCAGAATCCCAGTAAATACTATGAGGGAAAAGAATAGGGTATTATGAGGGCATATATCAGGGGACTTGGCTAGTCTTAGGGATCAGGGAAGTGTTTAAGGAAGAGATATTTAAGCCAAGATCTAATGTTGTGGTGGGGATTATCTAGATGAATAGCTGGTATAAAGACCTGAGTTGGGAAGGAGCATGGCATCTTTGAGGAATTAAGTGGAGGGAGGTAAGTATGGCTGGTGTAACAAGTAGTATGAGATAAGACTGGGAGATAGGCAGAAGTGAGACCACACAGGCATGGCAAGGATTTTAGATGTAATCTAAGTACAGTGAGTGGCTATTTAAAATAAGGTTTTAAGTAGGTGGTTGGATTTGTGCTTTAAAATGATTACTCTGGTAACAGTGTGGAGAAATAAATTTTCTGGTTTGAGCAACTATTTGCATAGTGGTCACACCCATGTGTTTGTGGGGCGAAATCATGAATTCTGTTTTGTCCGTTTTAGGTTTGTGGTATATGTGAGACACTCACATGAAGATATTGAGTAGGCAGTTGGTTATGTAGAAATGGAACATTAGGTATGCCCAGGTCTGGGTTTTATGTTTTAGAGTGAACTCTTCATGTACAGAACATATCAGTGTATTGAAAGTGTGGAATCAAGAGGACGTAAGTGCCAAGTGCCTTCTGAGAAATCTTGACATTGGATAATTTACAAGTAGATGTTTTAGTAGATGTTGTCTCCACACAGTGATGGTTCTTTTATCACAACTTGATATCAAGAACTGAGGTTACCATGTTCCTGGATTTTGACAAAAGTATGTTTTTCTCTGTTTTTGTTGATATAGATTGATCGTACTAAAAAACCGGCAGTCAAATTGCCTGAAGATCATAGAATAAAATCTGAAATTACAGATCATGAGCAACAGTCTCCTCAGAATGGAAAAGTTGTTCCTGATCGGTCCACAAAACCGGTATTTCCCCTTCCAACTGCCATGTTAACAGATGAAGAAAAAGCTCGTATTCATGCAGAAACTGCTCTTCTAATGGAGAAAAACAAACAAGAAAAAGAACTTAGAGAAAGGCAGCAAGAGGAACAGAAAGAGAAACTGAGGAAAGAAGAAGAAGAACAAAAAGACAGGAAGAAACAAGAAGCTGAAGAAAATGAAATCACAGAGAAGGAACAAAAAGCAAAAGAACAAATGGAAAAGAAAGAAAGTGAACAGGCCAAGAAAGAAGATAAAGAAACCTCAGCAAAGAAGGGCAGAGAAATAACAGGAGTAAAAAGACAAAGTAAAAGTGAACATGAAACTACTGATGCCAAGAAATCTGTGGAAGATAGGGGGAAAAGGTGTCCAACCCCAGAAGTGCAGAAAAAGTCAACAGGAGATGTGCCCCATGCCTCTGTGGCAGGAGATTCCAGTTCAGGCAAGGTAAGCAGAAACAAACAGTACAAGTTGCCAACTAAGTGTAATAAAATGTATATAAATAAATAATAAAATGTATATAAAAAGATGACACCAGTAGCATTCCATAAACAGGGCAGGCATTTTAAGTAATTTTCTTAGGAGATGATAGATTTGTACTGATCCACCTACATTTGCTTACCTACTGTTATTTGATTGGTTGGGAATGGAATTGCTTTTTGTGTCTATGAAATGCAACATATTTTCGATAATTGAGATAAATAGCTACGTTCTTCATTTTATTTTACTAAATTTATTTATTTATTTTTGGCTGCATTGGGTCTTCGTTGCTGCGCATGGGCTTTTCTCTAGTTGCAGCGAGCAGGGGCTACTCTTTGTTGCAGTGCTCGGGCTTCTCATTGTGGTGGCTTCTCTTGTTGCGAAGCATGGGCTCTAGGTGCAAGGGCTTCAGTAGTTGTGGCGCATGGGCTCGGTAGTTGTGGCTCACGGGCTGTAGAGCACAGGCTCAGCAGTTGTGGCGCATGGGCTAAGTTGCTCCACGGCATGTGGAATCTTCCCAGACCAGGGCTTAAACCCATGTCCCTTGCATTGGCAGGCAGATTCTTAACCACTGCACCACCAGGGAAGTTCTCCATTCTTTATTTTTATTCTTGATGTATGATCATCAAAAGACTAGAATGAAATATAATACGATCTCCGAATGGAGGAATTTGCTGCCAAATATTTATATAATGAAGTTTGTCTCTGCTTAGAATATGTCCAAAATCAGTGACATCTGAATGAACCAACATTTATCTTTGTGTATAATGTTTTTTCTGTCAGGTCTATGTAATTTTGTTTGTTGATTCATGTAGTCAATAATCTTTGCAATAACCCCATTAATGTTGCCTTTTTCTGCCCTTGGCTATTCCCCAACATTGATTTTCAAAATTTTGGAGGAGATTTTTTTTTTTTCTTTTTTCTTTTTGGCTTCTCTGTGCAGCTTTCAGGATCTCAGTTCCCAGACCAGAGATTGAACCTGGCCACAGCAGTGAAAGCACCAGATCCTAACCACTAGACCACCAGGGAAGTCCCCTGGAGATTTTTTTTTAACCTAATAATATCATGTATGCTTTTCATGGGCTTCTTTTTTGCCTTTTTGTTTTATTTTGTTGCTCTTGTTGTTGTCTTACGCAATTAACAATGCCTTTCCCTTTTGAACACTAAACTAAATAAGTGTTTTGGGTTTTTTTAATCCTACTTTATTTTTTTCCTTCTAGTTATATTGAGATATTAATGACATACAGCACTGTATAAGTTTAAGATGTACAGCATAATGATTTGACTTACATACATCGTGAAATAATTATCACAGTAAATTTAATGAATACCCATCATCTCATAGAGATACAAAATTAAAGAAACAGTAAAAAAAAAAATTGTGTGATAAGAACTCTTAGGATTTACTTACTTAACATCTTTCATATGTAATGTACAGCAGTGTTGAGTATATTTGTCATGTCGTACATTACATCCCCAGTACTTACTTACCTTATAACTGGAAGTTTGTACCTTACAATTACCTTCATCCAGTTCCCCCTACTCCCACCTCCGATAAACACAAATCTGATCTTTTTTCCTATGTGTTTGTTTGTTTTTGAAGTATAAATGATTTATAACGCTGTTAGTTCCTGTTACACGACATAGCAATTTGGTATTTCTATACGTTTCAAAATGATCACCGTAATAAGTCTAGTTACGATATGTCACCATACAAGGATACATAGCTATTGACTATATTCCCCACACTGTATATATTTCATCCCTGTGACATTTATTTTGCAACTGAAAGTTTATACCTCTTAATCTCCCTCACCTATTTCTTTCCTCCCCACACTGTCCTCCCCTATGGCAACCACCTGTTTGTTCTCTGTATCTATAACTGTTTCTGTTTTATGTTTGTTCATTTGTTTTTTAGCTTCTACATGTAAGCGAAATCATACAATATTTTATCTTTTTGGGGCTGACTTATTTCACTTAGCATACTACCCTCTAGGTCCATCCGTGTTGTCACAAGTGGCAAGATTTCATTCTTTTTTTTTTTTAATGGCTGACTAATGGGCACCTGGGTTGCTTCCATATCTTGGCTATTATAAATAATGCTGCAATGAATATAGGGGTACATATATCTTTTCTAATTACTGGTTTTGGTTTCTTTGGATAAATAACCAGGAGTGGAATTGCTGGATCATATGGTAGTTCTATTTTTCAGTTTTTAAGGAATCTTCATACTGTTTTTCATAGCGACTGTACCAATTTACATTCCCACCAACAGTGTTGTAGTAAGGCTCCTTTTTCTCCACGTTCTCGCCAATACTTGTTATTTGTGGTCTTTTTGATAATAGCCATTTTGACAGGTGTGAGGTAATATCTCATTGTGGTTTTGATTTGCATTTCCCTGATGACTGGTGATGTTGAGCATCTTTTCATGTGCCTGTTGGCCATCTGTATGTGTTCTTCAGAAAAATGTCTATTCAGATCCTCTGCCCATTTTTAAATCAGGTTTTTTGTTTCTTTGATGTTGAGCTGTCTGAGTTCTTTGTATAATTTGGATATTAACCCCTTATCAGATATTATCATTTGCAAGTATCTTCTCCCATTCAGTAGGTGGCCTTTTCATTTTGTTGTTAGTTTCCTTCTCTGTACAAAAGCTTTTTAATTTGATCTAGTCAAAATTTGTTTATTTTTGCTTTTGTTTCCTTTGCCTGAGGAGACATATGCAAAAAAATATTACTAAGACCGGGCTTCCCTGGTGGCGCAGTGGTTGAGAGTCCACCTGCCGATGCAGGGGACACGGGTTCGTGCCCTGGTCCAGGAAGATCCCACATGCCGCAGAGCGGCTAGGCCCATAAGCCATGGCCGCTGAGCCAGCATGTCCGGAGCCTGTGCTCTGCAACGAGAGAGGCCACGACAGTGAGAGGCCCACATAACGCAAAAAAAAAAAAAAAAAAAAATATTACTAAGACCAATGTCAAAGAGTGTTCTGCCTGTGTTTTCTTCTAGAAGTTTTATGGTTTCAGGTCTTACATTTAAGTCTTTAATCCATCTTGAATTTATTTTTGTGCATGTTGTAGGAGAATAGTCTAGTTTGATTCTTCTGCATGTAGCTGTCCAGTTTTTCCAACACCATTTTTGTTTTGTTTTTTGGGTTTCTTTTGTTTGTTTTACATCTTCTCTCTTGGTTTTTTTGTTTGTTTGTTTGGTTTTGGTTTTGTTTTTTGGGGGGCTGCTTCACACAGCTTTCGGGATCTTAGTTCCCCGACCAGGGATTGCACCCAGGGCCACTGCAGTGAAAGCGTGGAGTCCTGACCATTGGACCACCAGGGAACTCCTGGCTTATTTTTAATATTAATAAAATGTCAGTGCTCTTTGAATGCTGAACTTTATAATGCATACATACTTTGAATTATTTCGTCCAATAAAAAGAAGTGTGGAAAAAAATTACTTGCTTCCTTATGTATCTCAAAGACCTGATCCATCAACAACACCATTTATTGAAGAGGTTATCTTTTCCCCATTGTATATTCTTCCTCCCTTGTCATAGATTAATTTGACCATGTAAGTGTGGGTTCATTTCTGGCCTCTCTGTTCTGTTCCATTGATCTGTGTGGCTGTTTTTGTGCCAGTACCATACTGGTTTGATGACTGTAGGTTTGTAGTTGAAGTCAGGGAGCATGATTCGTCCAGTTCTGTTCTTTCCTAAGATTGCTTTGGCTATTTGGGGTCTTCTGTGTTTCTGTAAACATTTTAGATTATTTGTTCTAGTTCTGTGGAAAATGCCATTGGTGTCTTTTTTGTTTTGTTTTTATCTTTTTTCTTATTAATACAGTATTTATTTGTCTTCCTTCTGTCAAACCGTGAGCCAACCCCTTTCCCCAGGCTGCCTGGGGTGGTACAGGAAAAGGAACATACAGGGCAGACAAGACACGGGAGAAAGAACTATGGGAGGTAGAAACAGCCCCTTCACATGGTGAAGAGGATGAGAAAGGACACCATCAGGCAAAAGAGTCCCATGGCTTCCAAGAGGCAAAGCCCAGAATGGTGTAGGAGAAGAGCTGTTGCTTCAGAGAAGGGTTCCTAGCATAACCAATGATGAGGCTCCCAAACACAGTCCCAATTCCAGCCCCAGAGCCAGCCACCCCTACTGTGGCAGCCCCAGCTCCAGTGAACTTGGCTGCTGTGTCAGTGTCCCTCGAAATGGCACTGGTTTGGAAGCAGCGACTAGGAATAAGTGAGGTGGTCAGGGGACTCGGGGTTGCCAAGCTGCTGTGGCTCTCATCTGTCAGCATCTCCAGTTGTTTCAGCACCACTGCAGACAGTGATCGGCTCATTAGTGGAGAGGTTCTCCTGATCAAGGAGGGGATGGAAATGAACTTGGCACACGTGTACATTTTCAGGGGCTGAAGGGCCATGGCAGGAGAGCTGCTCCCAGTGCTGAGAAGACAATAGAGAGCACCATTGGTGTTTTGATAGAGATTTCATTGAATCTGTAGATTGCCTTGGGTAGAATGGACATTTTAACAATATTAATTCTTCCAATCCATGAACACAGTATTATCTTTTCATCTGTTTGGGGCATCCTCAATTACCTTTCATTAGTGTCTTACAGTTTTCCAAGTACAGGTCTTTTACCTCCTTAGTTAGATTTATTCCTATATATTTTATTCTTTTTTAATATTTATTTATTTTCTTTATTTAAAAAAATTTTTTTTTGGCTGCATCAGGTATTAGTTGTAGCATGTGGGATCTCTCGTTGCAGCGCAGGCTTTTTGTTGTGGTGTGGGCTTCTTCTCTCTAGTTATGGCATGTGGGCTCCAGGGCATGAGGGCTCTGTAGTTGTGGTGTGTGGGCTCCAGAGCACATGGGCTCTGTAGTTTGTGCCATGCGGGCTCTCTCGTTGAGGTGTGTGAGCTCAGTAGTTGTGACACGCAGGCTTAGTTGCCCTGCGGCACGTGGGATCTTAGTTCCCCGACCAGGGATCGAACCCACATCCCCTGCATTGGAAGGTGGATTCTTTATCACTGGACCACCAGGGAAGTCCCTGTTTTATTCTTTTTGATGCAATTGTAAATGGGATTGTTTTCTTAATTTCTTTCTGGTAGTTCATTATTAGTGTATACAAATGCAACAGATTTCTGTATATGAGTTTTGTATACTGCAACTTTACCAAATTCATTGATGAGCTCTAGTAGTTTTTTGGTGGCATCTTCAGGATTTTCTATGTATAGTATGATGTCATCTTCTAACAAATAAGTTTTTATAATAGTAAGAACAGCTATAGCCCTTTTTACATTTCATATAAATGGAAATATATTTTTGGTAGTGTGAAAATGAATTCTAATTGGAGGTGAAATACTGTCTTTATTGAACATCAATTTCTATACTTCTCAAGCAGCAGTTTATGCATATACCAAAATTAACAATTCATATTAGTGCCACATTTATCCACTGAACACTTAACTTAGTAACTTTAATTATCAAAGATGTAGGTCCCATGCAAAAGCCTTCTAAACATCCAAAGTTAGGAAAATGAAGCTCATGTTCTAAAATTCTCTAACTTTATTCATAGAAGAATCAGAACTTAGGAGCTCTTACCATTTAAATATTATTCATTGTGTAGCTAGTATATGCCAGGTATTTCTACTATTGATACATAATCTTACTTATTCCTCCTAATGATAACTCTATGAGGAATTCAATTTACAGATGAAATTGAAGCTTAGAGGTTAAGTAAGTTGCCTGTGAATCACATATGCAGTTAAATTCCAAAGCCACCTTCTATCCAGAGGCAGGTAGTCTTAAGAACTTAAAGCATTCGTATTTCTGGGGTCACTTAGTATAGGTGCCAAATATGCATACAAGTCTAAATAGCCCTGAGATGATCACATGTAGTTTTTTAATGTTTCCTATAATGTAACACAAGGAAAAGTTAAGATTGCATTTATTGTATGATCCTTTTAAAAGTAGGCAAAATGTGTGATTTATTCTGGAATAAATTTTGTTTAAGTTATCACACTTTTAAGTTTTTACTTTACTGTAGTTATTTTTAAAATCTATAAGATTAAAGTGAATTTCTTAAAGCATCTATGAGAAGTTCTAAGAGGATATAAAATGAATTTTGCACTCCTGAATATTGCTCTGTATGAAATTCTATAATCGCTTCATTCTGTTTAATACGTTAATGATTTTAAATCACTACCACTTTCAAGGTAGCCAAAATCATAAGAGATTTAAATAAAAGGATAATGTTCACAAGAGGCCATGGTGTGTGTACACTAATGACCTAACATCTTATATTTGGCCATGTATTATGAATCAGTGTGTCATAATCCACTGTGATTGACATCTCTTCCCCACCACTGATTCATCAAAGTTTCTTAGTTCTTTACCTTTGGAGTTAGGAAATCCCATATGGGCCCCGCCACCTTTAATTTTAAGTGTCTAATTTGACAGTAAAATCAAATAAACTTTTCAGAGCCTCATTTTTTTTTCTCTCTTTTTACATTTGCAGTCTGATGGATTTGCTTGTATTAGCTAGTGATAGGTAGGTTTTTGTTGGGGAAAAGTTAAAGTTTTGTTTCACTTCTGATTTTAATAATTTTATAGCCTGTTAAGATTAAAGGACAACCAGAAAGTGGAATTCTAAAGACTGGAACTTTTAGAGAGAATACAGAAGGCACTGAAAGATATAAAGTAAGCAACAGTTCATTGGATAGGAAAAGAAAACATGGATTATAACCATGTGATTATCTCTACCATATCATCCTCCATCTTAAGATCTTCTCTCTGAGGGTATCTTTGCTATCTTTGGTAGCATTTTTTGCTTGTTTTTGCATGATGGGTCCACTCATATGCTAAAGGGAATAGATCCTTATCTTCCTATTTAAAGTATGATGATATGTTCTATTCATTTTATGAAATTAAAAGATACTTAGGCCTTATTGTATGATCTAGCAATTCTACTTCTGGTTATATACCCAAAAGAATTGAAAGCAGACCCTCAAAGAGAAATTTATACACCCATATTCATAGAGTATTATTCATAATGGCCAAAGGATGGAAGTAACTCAAGTATACACTGATAGATGAATCTATAAAAAATGTGGTATGTACATATAATGGAATATTATTCAGCTTTTAAAAAAGAAATTCTGACATGGATGAACCTTGATGACATTACGCTAAGTGAAATAAACCAGTCACAAGAGGACAAATGTTCTTTGATTCCATTTATATAAGGTACCTAGAATGGTTAAATTCATAGAGACAGGAAGTAGAGTGGTGGTTGCCAGGGACCTAGGGGTTGGGAGAAGTTCGGAGTTGTTTAAATGGGTACAGAGTTTTAGTTTTGCAAGATGAAGAGAGTTCTGGAGAGTGGTTGCACAACAGTGTGAATATACTTAATGCCACTTACCTATACACTTAAAAATGTTCAAGATGGTAAATGTTATATTTCATCACAATTTTTAAAATATTTAGGTCTTTTATAAGATGTCTTTGCCTTTGTTTTTATTTAAGAGTTTTCTTGACGTATAATTTGAATACTATAAAAGTAATCCATTTTTAATGTACAGTTCAGTGATTTCAGTTCAGAGTTGTGAAACAGTTTTAATGCAATCCAATTTTAGGACATTTCCATCACACCAAAAAGATCTCTGTGCCCAGCTATAGTCACTCCCCATTCCAGGCACCATGAATCTAATCTTTGTCTCCACAGATTTGCCTCTTCTAGGCATTTCATACAAATAATATATGTATAGTCTTTTGTATATTTCTTTCACCTACCGTAATTTTTTGACATTCATCTATATTGTACCACGTATCAGTAGTTTATTCCTTTTGTTGCTGAGTAGTATTCCATTGTATGGATATACCACATTTGATGGACATTGGATTGCTTCTGCTTTGGGGCTGTTATCAATAATGCTGCTATTAACATTTGCATCTAAGTGTCTTTGTATGGAAATGTATTTTCATTTCTTTTGTGTTGACACCTAGAAGTGAAATTGTCTTTGTGTTTCTATTTTTTTTTTGTTTTGGGAGTTTATTTTGATGAAGTCCAATTTATTATTTTTTCTTTTCTTCTTTTATAAATTTATTTTTTTCTCTTTGGCTGCATTGGGTCTTCGTTGCTGTGCACGGGCTTTCTCAAGTTGCAGAGAGCAGGGGCTACTCTTCATTGTGGTGGGCGGGCTTCTCATTGCAGTGGCTTCTCTTGTTGCAGAGCACAGGCTCTAAGGCACACAGGCTTCAGTAGTTGTGGCACAAGGACTCAGTAGTTGTGGCTCACGGGCTCTAGAGCTCAGGCTCAATAGTTGTGGCACACAAGCTTAGTTGCTCTGCAACATGTGGGATCTTCCCGGACCAGGGCTCGAATCTGTGTCCCCTGCATTGGCAGGTGGATTCTTAACCACTGTGCCACCAGGGAAGCCTGTGTTTGTTTTTTTAGAGAAACTTTTAAAAGTCACTGTTATTATAGGCTTGTGCACACACACTCCTTTCCCTTGCTGTGATAATTTTAGGACTTTAAAAAAAACATATATAAATGGAATATTACTCAGCCATAAAAAGAAATGAAATCGAGTTATTTGTAGTGAGGTGGATGGACCTAGAGTCTGTCATACGGAGTGAAGTAAGTCAGAAAGAGAAAAGCAAATACTGTAATCTAATGCATATATATGGAATCTAAAAAAAGAAAAAATGGTACTGATGAACCTAGTTGCAGGGCAGGAATAAAGAGGTGGACATAGAGAATGGACTTGAGGACTTGGGGTGGGAGGGGGAAGCTGGGGTGAAGTGAAAGTAGCATCGACATATATACACTACCAAATATGTAAAATAGTTGGGTGGTGGGAAGCAGCAATATAGCACAGGGAGATTGGCTTGGTGCTTTGGGATGACCTAGAGGGGTGGGATAGGGAGAATGGGAGGGGGGATATGGGGACATGTATACATATGGCTGATTCGCTTTGTTGTGCAACAGAAACTAACACAGTATTGTGAAGCAATTATACTCCAATAAAGATCTATTTAAAAAAAGAAAGAAAACATGTATAGTTCTTCATCTTTGAACTTGTTTTAAAAAATATTAAGGGCAGCAACACAAGGGTTTTTGGTTCTTTGGTACAAGTAGCTTAAGTTTGTATATGGCAAGATGTAATTTAAAAATCTTTTACTTTTTTGTTTTTTTTTCTTTAGTCTCGAGAGCCTTTGACAAGAGCACGAAGTGAAGAAATGGGGAGGATCGTACCAGGACTGCCTTCAGGCTGGGCCAAGGTAAAATTCAAAATTAGCACAGAAATAAATTACATGGCCACTGTTTTTTTAAAAAACAAAACATGTATTTGTTTATTCTGCATCTTCTCTAATGCAGAGTGGATTCTGTTTCTTCATTATAAAGGACATAACTCATTTCCCTAATTACAGCAGGGTTAGATTTTTCATCCAATCTGGGATGATGGCTACAGTATATGAACATCCTGGCATTTGTCATTGAGAAACAGTGTATCACTTTAAAACCTGAAGTTGTTTGAAAGTTTAATTATAGAAGTGATTATCACCATTTTATTCAAATAATTTTAATCCAGAAGTAAATTCATCAGTGAAATACTTTTGAGTGATATTTTTGTTGTTGTTCTCTCGATGTTCATCATTTTCTGACCTTTGTTTTTCCCCATGTAAGTTTCTTGACCCTATCACTGGAACTTTTCGTTACTATCATTCGCCCACCAACACTGTTCATATGTATCCACCGGAAATGGCTCCTTCATCAGCACCTCCTTCCACCCCTCCAACTCATAAAGCCAAGCCACAGATTCCTGCCGAGCGGGATAGAGAACCGTCCAAGCTGAAGCGCTCCTACTCCTCCCCAGATATAACCCAAGCCATTCAAGAGGAAGAGAAGAGGAGACCAGCAGTAACTCCAACAGTTAATCGGGAAACCAAGTAAGTTTATCCTGACTCCTAGAAACGAATCATCTGCTGTATTTGAAAACTTCTACTCTAAGCATATCAGTTTATTAACATCAGGGCGTCAGAAAATTCTGTGGATGGCTGTCCCAGCCTTTATTTACTAAAGAGGAAAAAAGAAATAAATGGATTAAATGTCCTTGGTTTTTCTCCCAAGTGCTAACTTAAATATATCACAGAGGATTATCATATGTAATCATGTAGATATAAAAGTATACACCTTGTTAAGTTTTAAGGCAGTGTGCCATAGACTGCTTAGATGTGTTGTATAAACTTCCTGTGATCCCTAAATCTCCTTTTGAGGACCATAATTTATGGAATTATTGAGTATGTCTTGTTGCAGCTCTTAAATTCCAAACTTTTTTTTTTTTAACTCAGCCAGTAATGTGGGAGTAAACTTACATAGTATTAAAGTAATGAGCATTATAGTGTGTATCAGCTTCTATTTACCACTTCTGATCATTACTTTTGGGGGATGTAGGATAGATGGAAGTGAAAATAAATGGATTTTTCTATTTATTAAATACAATCTCTTAATTGCTAAGGAATTCTAACTAGGCTGTCTTTTTGGCCTCTTCAGAATCACCTCCGCAAAAAGTAGTTAATATATTTTCCTCATGAGAACCTTCCCTGCCAGGTAGGACTTACCTGGAGGAGATTTTGTAAAATTGGTAAATCTAGTTATAGATTTTAGGGCTCACTATTAAAGCTGGTGAGGTGTAATTCCTTCTTGAATTATCATTCTTATGAAAGTTTGTTAATTTGACAGTTTTAAAAACTACAGCATATGCAGTTCATGTATTTTTTTATCTGTGTTGAACAGAGAAATAGCACATGAGTGCATACACCTGAGCCATGTGTAAAGAAAAGGTGGTTGAAATATAATCTGTTCTCAGTATTCCTTTCAGAGGTGGAAATATACTTAGGATCAATAATAAAAGAAAGACTTATCAATTAGGAGTTTTCTTAATGCTGTAGCAGTTCTAGAAGTTCCACATATACATCAAATACACTAAGTAACAAAAGTCTTGGAGGCATTCTCTAGTCTAGTGCTGTCCAATAGACATGTTGATAGAAATGTTCTGTATCTGTGCTGTCCAGTATGGTAGTGGCTATTTTGAATTGTGGCTAATGTAACTAAAAAGCTAAATTTTAAATTTTATCTTAAATTTATATAGCCACCTGTGGCTAGTGGCTACTACCATATTTGTCAGCACAGCTCTAGACTTTAGGTTATAGTACCCAAATAACCTCTGCCTGCTTGATAATATACTCCATAGTACCATATATATATATACACACATACACTTTTTTTTTTTTTTTTTGATTCCTTGTTTGGCATTCTGGTTGAATACAACATATGGTAATGCTAAATTTCCTAGGATCATTTAAAGAAGTTTGAAAGAACCTTCTCTACTAGAAGACTCTACCTGTTCATGAGAAGCCAGAGAATCTATCTCAGGGTATCTGTAAAAAACCATGGACTCACATAAGAGGTTAAAGGTGTTTGTTTCATGGGAGAGTCACAGAATATAACCAGTGTTAACCTAGATACTAAATGTCCTGTAAGACCCATTACCTTATGAGCTAACTTAATAACTATTTGCAAGATTACTGAATACACTGGTACAGATGCTGGAGTTTACTGCCCTTTGTAGTGTGAACCTTCATTTCAGGTGCTGTGCATTTTAAAGTATCTTGTACACTTTTTTCTTCCTTAGGCCAACAAGCTACCCTAAAACTGAGATCACAAGGCTTTCTGCTTCTCAAATTCGGAACCTCAATCCTGTTTTTGGAGGATCTGGACCAGCTCTCACCGGACTTCGTAATTTAGGAAATACTTGTTACATGAACTCAATACTGCAGTGCCTATGTAATACTCCACATCTGGCTGATTATTTCAACCGCAACTGTTATCAGGATGATATTAATAGGTAAAGAAATATCATACTTTTTGCAGTACAGTATTAAAAGGGTGATCCAACCACGCTTCCTTACCAGCCAGTTCCAGAGATGTCAAATTAGGAAAGAGGAAAATATTCTTAAGAACAGTGTAGAAATTGCCAGGACATGGAAGCAACCTAAGTGTCCATCGACAGATGAATGGATAAAGAAGATGTGGCACATATATACAGTGGAATATTACTCAGCCATAAAAAGAAATGAAGTTGAGTTATTTGTAGTGAGGTGGATAGACCTAGAGACTGTCATACAGAGTGAAGTAAGTCAGAAAGAGAAAAACAAATACTGTATGCTAACACATATATATGGAATCTAAAAAAAAAAAATGGTTCTGAAGAACCTAGGGGTAAGACGGGAATAAAGACGCAGATGCAGAGAATGGACTTGAGGACACAGGGAGGGGGAAGGGTAAGCTGGGACGAAGTGAGAGAGTGGCATGGACATATATACACTACCAAATGTAAATAGATAGCTAGTGGAAAGCAGCAGCATAGCACAGGGAGATCAGCTCGGTGCTTTGTGACCACCTAGAGGGGTGGGATAGGTAGGGTGGGAGGGAGACGCAAGAGGGGGATATATGCATACGTATAGCTGATTCACTTTGTTATACAGCAGAAACTAACACACCATTGTAAAGCAATTATACTCCAATAAAGATGTTTAAAAAAAAAAAAAGAACAGTGTAGAGAAAAGCCTCCTCTGATTGGTAAAGGACAACAGGAAAGGAACAGTACAAGAAGGTGGAACCACACTGTCTTAAACTGGAGCCTGTTGATAAGGAATAGGAGACCGTGCAGGGCTGGCAGCCAAAAAGAAGCAAGTTGGAGGGGTATAATCAAAGTAAGATTCAGATAGGTATTTGGTAATAAACCTGTGAATAAGTATTTTAGTGTAGTGTAGGGTCACATATTACAGTATTGATGTCAAGAACCCACTGTACCTTGGCTTTTTATAATTCCTGTATTGCTTTTTTGTAACTTTAATTTTATTTGCAAAGGTCAAATTTGTTGGGGCATAAAGGTGAAGTGGCGGAAGAATTTGGCATAATCATGAAAGCCCTGTGGACAGGACAGTACAGGTATATCAGTCCAAAAGACTTTAAAATCACTATTGGGAAGATCAATGACCAGTTTGCAGGATACAGCCAGCAAGATTCACAAGAACTGCTTCTGTTCCTAATGGATGGTCTCCATGAAGATCTTAATAAAGTAAGAAATTTTTCTAAGTTGCAGAGGCCCCTTAGGGTTGCTTAACATTGTACTCATTTTTATAGCAATTTAAAATTATAGTTGGTGATTGTTCGGTGCTAATTTATTGAAACCTAGTGACTCTGTACTATGGCATGGAAGTTTAAAACAAATATAACTGATAGGTCTAATATTTGAAAGGAAGTATATGCAATTTGTATTTACTTATGAAAATGTTAACAGGTTGTATTACTGCAAGAAGTTTGTAAACGTTGTAAATTTGTAAAAACAGTTGTCAGAGATGCTGTGTTTGTGACCCACATGACCAAATGATTCATGTGAAAAGTTATTACTGAGGCATCTTAGTCTGTGTACTGTGGCTTCTTTTTAGCACCAAGCTGTCCTCTTTCAGAACCTTTGGTGTCACCTTTCTTACCAGCAACCACAGACATACACAAATAGATACACACACTTATATATGTATATGTGTGTGAATATATGTATGTTGTGTGTGTCTATATGTGTATATGTGTGTGAAGGTAGGTAGGTAGGTAGGTAGGTAGATAGATAGATAGAATGTATCCATCCATGAGACTAGGACAGCAAAATAACATCTGTCTAGTTGTAGTCCTAACTCCCAGCTATATGTGGAATGTCTTTTCAAAACCAGACTTTTCAGCTCTTTAAATAAAAATTTGTTGAGCAATTGCAACAAGTTACATCCTTTGATAAAGTGGGTTTTGGTATTTTAGGAGGTTTTCTTGGCTAGAATTTTTTTGTAGCACTTGATGAGATTAGAATTCCTTTCTGAAAAGAACAAGAAGTGTTTCTAAATCTGCAGAGTGTTTGTATTTAATATACGCTTTCAATTTTATATTTAAATGTTGACTTTGAGATATTAATATAGAGTCTAAATTTTATTTCCAGGCTGATAATCGGAAGAGACATAAAGAAGAAAATAATGATCATCTCGATGACTTTAAAGCTGCAGAACACGCTTGGCAGAAGCACAAGCAGCTCAATGAATCTATCATTGTTGCCCTTTTTCAGGGTCAATTCAAATCCACAGTACAGTGCCTCACCTGCCACAGAAAGTCTAGGACATTTGAGGCGTTCATGTATCTGTCTCTACCACTAGCATCTACAAGTAAATGTACATTACAGGTAAGTTTAGGATTGAGAGAAAATGATTTGTTGAAGAAAAATTCTGTTCATATGCACATAGAGGTGTACTTTATTCAGTAATTTATTTCTCTTGTTTGCCCCATAAACATTTTACAGGTTAAAACTTAAACAAAAATTTTGTTTTAATTAGGCCTCTGTAGATTAGGAAAAAACCAGCATTTTTAAAAAGAAATTTTCCTTTTTAAAAGATATTTTCCTATAAAATATTCTTTTAGAGTTAATAATTTTTTTTAAAGTTTGTATTTATTGAAGAAGTTTTAAAAGTTAATTTGGAAAATTGTATGTTGACTTTAATTTAGGTACAGTTTTATAGGAATTTGCTCTACATGGGTATGTCAAATAAATATGTTTTGCAGACAACAGCGGTGTGATTTAGAGAGCTTGTTGACACCCTTTAGTGTTGGCTTCCTGTTAGTCAGAACTTCCGAGCCACCAGGTAGAAGTTCCTCAGTGCTCTCAGGGCATGCAGGACTTCTTCCCTCCACCATTGGCAGCACCACCACTCGCCACACTCTTTGTCACTGTCAGCTCCCATCTGGGTCTGCATCCCTCACTAGATCATAAACTTTGTGGGGGCAGGAACTGTTTTGTAATAGTTTACTGTTGTATTCCTCATGCCTGGCAGAGTAACTTATTGAATAGATGCTCAGGAATACTGTGTTGAAAATATTAACAAGTATCTACTACTTGTTTTTGCCTCTAGGATTGCCTTAGATTATTTTCCAAAGAAGAAAAACTCACAGATAACAACAGGTTTTACTGCAGTCATTGCAGAACTCGACGGGATTCGCTAAAAAAGATAGAAATCTGGAAGTTGCCACCTGTACTTTTAGTGCATCTGAAACGGTAAAAGGGACACATTTTTCTTAGTGTTTAGTACTTTTTAGATGAAGGACTTCTAAGTCTTTTATTCTAAACACTTTGTTTTACTACCTGCTTAGGATGTATAACAAAGGAAGATCATCTGGTTAGGGTATCTCTAGGGAAACTAGGCAGAAATGATGAGATTCTAGTTCACCTTAGTGTCTGTAATAACAGGGCAAAGTGACAGCATCACTCTTTCATATAATTCTGTTTTTAAAAATCTGTGAAACTAGTGGGGAGGGATAGATTGGGAGTTTGAAATTGACATGTACACACTGCTATATTTAAAATGGATAACCAAGAGAATTCCCTGGTTTCCCAGTGGTTAGGACTCTGCACTTTCACTGCTGAGGGTGTGGGTTCAGTCCCTGGTCAGGGAATTAAGATCCTACAAGCCACGCAGCACAGCCAAAAAAATTAAAAATAAAAAATAAATAGATAATGAGTAAGGACCGACTGTAGAGCACAGGGAACTCTGCTCAATAGTCTATAATAACCTAAATGGGAAAAGAATTTGAAAAAGGATAGATACATGTATATGTGTAACTGAATCACTTTGCTGTACACCCAAAACTAACACACATTGTTAATCAATGATAATCCAATATAAAATTTTAAAAATAAAATCAGTGAAACTAAATTATTGCATTTCAAATATGAAAATTTTAAATCATTACAAAGCATTCAGTGAAAATGTATAAAAATAATGTTATACAATATAACTAACACACTATTAGATAAAATTTATCATTCAAACAATATAGTAAACATAAAAAATACTGTGCTGAAAATGAAATATATGAGTTTTTTTAAAGTATAATTTTTAAAGATAAAACATTAAGGATGCCATTGTAGAGTGCAGACATATTTTTGCCCATATTTTTCCAGCCAATGAAAAAGATCTGGACCTATAGCAGTAGAAGAATAATGGCGAGAGAGTTGTAAAACACGTGCCAGGTCTTTTGCTCTGATTCTTTGTCTTTATGGTATCCATCTGTGGAGTGATAACTTTAAGTCATTTTTTGGAAAAACTTTAAAAGGAAGTTTCATCTGTTTATTGAGAGCTCTAATTTTTGTTTCAAAGAAAGCATTTCTTTTTAATTTTTTGTTTCATCTTATATTATTGGAGATTCTTAGGCAGTTATTTATGTTAATTTCCACATTGATATATTCAAATTCCTCTTGTGTAAATTTTCTAACAAAAGCTTATATCAGTTGTCCTTTTCTGCTTCTTGCAGATTGTGGAGGTATAAACATTCTATAAATGATTACACATTTGTTCTGTTAAGATTTTTAATGCTGTGTATTACTCTTGGAGAATATCTAAAAGTATAAATGGTTCAGAGTTCATTTTTTAAAAAATAATTCTGAAATAACCAGTATTTTGGTGTTTAAAGAAGCAGAATATGTCAGGATAATGGAATGCCATTATTTCAGTCACTAATTTATGTGCTTGCAATTACCAGCTCTAGTGTCCCCAAAAGTACAAGCTTAAATCTAGAGCAGCTCTCCTCTGTCATTCCTCTGTACTTTTGTGGTGATTAGCATTATAAATGGGGGTTTTCATAACTTTTTACCTTTGTAGAAGACTAATAGCTTTAGCTGGGTCTACGGATTAAGGGACCAAGGTATGGCCCTACCTCTACCACTCTAGCTGTTTGACCTGCGGTTAGACATTTAACTCATTATTGATGGGGGATTTTTGCAGAAACTAAGGCCTGCGGCTGGCGATTTGTTATGTAAATGAATATTGAAATGCCTACAGTCAATACGTTCGGGTAACAAAAGACGTATTAATACGTCTCTGGTCAATAATGTGTTAATATCTGTGTACAGCAGTTTCTTCATTTGTAAAACAAATGAAACCAAGTACAGCAAGTCCCCTATATACGAACGAGTTCTGTTCTGAGAGTGCATCTGTAAGTCCAATTCATTTGTAAGTCCAACAAAGTTAGCCTAGGTACCCAACTAACTCCACTATATAGTAATAGGCGTTACTGTAATAGGTTTATAATACTTTTCACACAAATAATACATAAAAAACAAACACAAAAAATAAAACAGGGCTTCCCTGGGGGTGCAGTGGTTGAGAGTCTGCCTGCCGATGCAGGGGACACGGGTTCGTGCCCCGGTCCGGGAAGATCCCACATGCCGCAGAGCCTGCACGTCCGGAGCCTGTGCTCTGCAACGGGAGAGGCCACAACAGTGAGAGGCCCGCGTACCACAAAAAAATAAAATAAAATATTTTTAATCTTACAGTATAGTACTTTGAAAAGTATAGTAGTACAGTACAACAGCTGGCATACACGGGCACATTCACGTCTTTGGAAGTTCACAATTTGAAGATTCGTATGTAGGGGACTTACGTTATCTTTTTCTTCTTCTTTTTTTCTCTTCCTTTTTTCTTTTTTGGCTGCACCATGCGGCATGTGGGATCTTAGTTCCCCAACCAGGGATCGATCCCACGCCCCGTACATTGGAAGCGCTGAGTCTTAACCTCTGGACCACCAGGGAAGTCCCAAACCAGGTGTCTTTAACATGTCCCTCCACTATTAAAATTCTGATTGTGTGTTTGAAATGGATTTTATGGTCCTGTCTAAAAATCTGGATTGTTAATGAATGAATTAGGGTTCATTCTGATGTCTTTGGTCTGTCAGTGTAATTGCTGTAATGTTATGCTCTACAGTTTTTCCTATGATGGCAGATGGAAGCAAAAATTACAGACATCTGTGGACTTCCCATTAGAAAATCTTGACTTGTCACAGTATGTTATTGGTCCAAAGAACAATTTGAGGAAATATAACTTGTTTTCTGTTTCGGTAAGTATCTCATTAAACTAAATACAGTTTCTTTAGAAGCAAACTAAAAAACCCAGTTTCAAGTGGTTCCTTAACTCATAGGAAAGTAAGAGCAACATAAGTCTTTGAAATTATTGACATATTTTAAATAATTCAGTTTGATTTGATTTTCTGTCTTGTTTGGCACAGAATCACTATGGTGGGCTGGATGGAGGCCACTACACTGCCTATTGTAAAAATGCAGCAAGACAGCGGTGGTTTAAATTTGATGATCATGAAGTTTCTGATATTTCCGTTTCTTCTGTGAAATCTTCAGCAGCTTATATCCTCTTTTATACGTCATTGGGACCACGAGTAACTGATGTAGCCACATAAGGAGAAGTAGGTTATAAGCTAGTTATCTTTTAACAGGCTGAGCAACACAATTCTTGAAATGCTTAAAGATTCTGGATAGCTATAGCTGGCCATTTAAAGGAATTCTAGGACAGTGAGAGTTGTGTTACTATACCATATACTTCAGGTCAGTGCTATTATCAAACAACTGACCAAGCACATTTAACGAGTATTGCAGTAAGCATTCCTTACAGGTACCATTTATTTCAAAACAACTTTTTTAGTTTGCTCCAAAGTTAAAATAATTAGCTAAGCATAATTATTCTACTGGTCTAAAAACCATTGTATCCTTTATTTTCCTTTTTACTGTTATGGCCTTTTCACATTTCTAAATCCCAGCTTGATCTATGAATACTCTAGAATGATGTAAAACAGATAGGAATGTATGTGTATATATTTATTGCACACTTGCACATCAAATCGATGTACATAGTATAAGATGTGGTCCTTTTGTGAAGCCTAGAACTCAGAGGATTGCTTTTTTTTTCTTTCCTTTTGGCCTATTCTGAGTAATTGCAGTGCTTTCTTAGGCAAATGACAGGGCAAAGCTATTTTTCTGTTGGCTTTGGGCTGTATTTGTGCACTAAATCTTTATTCTAAAAAAAATAAATGGAAACTTTTCTTTAATTTTTTAAATGAGAATTTTCATTTACACCTACATTAAAATCTTAATGAGAAAAATAATTTAAAACCCTGTAAGTGTTCTGTCTTTAATTTTATATTATTAAACATAGAACAGTAGAATTACAGATTTTATACATACACTCTTTATACCACTACAATGACTTAAAATTTAGTACACTTATTCCTTTGCATCACTTGATTCCACTCATCCTTTACCTTGACCCTGAACTGCACATAGCACTTATGATGCGCTCAGAGTTGTTGGGAGTCAGAGTAAAATACAAATAACTTAATGCCCAGACTCATTCTATCACGAGTAGTAGAATTCTTAGGATTAAGATAAAAAGAGATGAGTCAGACATGACTGCAAAGTGAACTGCATTATAAACCACATCTTTACAAAGTGATGTATTAAAAGGGATAGAGGAGCTTAGAATTTATCATTTACCTCAGGGACTTGGTTGTTATAGGTAAAGTCAATATATAAATATAAAAACAAGATTCTAAAGGTGCTTCTGAAAGATGTCACCATTAGTGGACACTCAGGAAGAAGATGAAAGGAAGGTGTTGAATTGTGAAACTGACAACTTTTCATGTTCTACAATTAGTCTGAGAGATTATAGTTTCTTGCCTAAATTATCTGAACAATTAAATATTTTCAAATCACATTCCTAACCTCACAGAGCCACTTGAACAAAAGTTATTTTGGTTTAGCTCCATGAAGTATCTTTGGAAAATAATTTGTTGGATATATATAATTATTATGAGATAGTTTATGATAAAAATACACACTAATAAACACTGTACTTTGAAACCTGAACATAATACTTATAATCTGATTGCTTTGAAGGTCCCCATTCGTTAGCATTGCATCATTTTCATGCTGCCTTTTTCAGTGGGCCAGGACCCATCTTTTTATAGACTTACCTTGTGAAGGTTGCGTAACATTCCAGAAAGACTTAAAAATGTCAGTGACGCAAGTAAGTTGCAAGAGTTTTAATGACAAAGCAAAACTTAAGTACCAGGTTCTAATTGCTAGTTTTGCAATTTTCAGGAAACACCATTTTCCTAACTCCTGCGTTTTTGTATAGGTATAGAAAAGGGCTGGCAGCTATAGAACAGGAGATATGCTGTAGCAGTTTGAACTGAAGTATCTGGAATCTCACTGACTCGTGCGTCATCAAAGTTATACCAGGCGTGAGTCACTGAGTTTTTGCAGAAAGCAGTGTAGTGGCCACCATCCAGATCACCAGAGTGGTTCTAGGGGAGAAAGGAATGTCACACAGTATTTACATCTGAATACTTTAAATATTAGAACCCAAATGATAGGGCCAAGAAATATTTTTATAATTGTCCCTTATACTGGATTAAAAGCTAAATCATACATTATGTTAAATCATACATATAGCCTGACGACTGGTATATTTTTCATGTCACTGAAATGGTTATATATTGTGTCCATCGATTATTTAATAGACTGTGAATGAAATAGGATAGTATTTGGCATCTTCTAATATTTATCAGTTAATACTTACTGAGCACCAACTGTACATAGAGTATTAAACATCAAAGGAAATTTTAAAATAAGAAAATAGTCATGTTTCCTAAATGAGCTTATAGTTTAATTTTGAAGACAGTCTAAGATAGACATGAAAAAAGATATTTAACATTGGAACAAGACATTAAAACAACTGCATACTGCTACCACACAATTTGAGGAGGTTGTACAGCAACAGCTCCCTTGGTCATCCAAGGCCCAAAAAAGAACCTGTTCTATTCTCTTTTTCCCATGTCTTCCCTAACCCAGTAAAGCAATGTTTGAAACAAAGGCATTGGAGAACCTCACTTCTCAGAAGGTGGTATGGCATAGAGCAGGGGTTGACAAACCATTTGCGCATGGGTCAAAGCCAGCCTGCTGCCTGTTTTTATATGGCCTGTGAACTGAGAATGCATTTTATATTTTTATATGGTTGAAAAAAATCAGAAGAATAATATTTTGTGATGTGTGAAAATTATATGAACTTCAGATTTTTCAATGTCCTTAAATAAAGTTTTATGGGATCACAGCCATGCTCACTTGTTTATGTTTTTAAGTGGCTGCTTTCACACTACAACTGTAAAGTTGAATAGTTACAAGAGAGACTATAGAATACATGGCCTGCAAATCCTAAAATATTTACTATCTAGCTTTTTAAGTTTGTTGACCCCTGGGGTAGAGGGAAGAAAATGGATTTTTCTAGTCAGTTCTATGAATTCAGCTCTAATACTGCACAATGACCTTAAGGAAATTATTTAACCTTTCTGAGCTTTAATTCCCCTATCTTTTAAAATGGGTAATAAGACCTTGTCTTATACAACTACTGTCTCTCTTATAGGGCTAGCACATAGGAAGTACTTATTAAGTGTTCCCTTAGACCTTCATCTTCCCCACATCTCCTGTTAACTCTTAGAGAAATATCCCAAAGCTGACATTTTAAAGATTCAGACTCTGGTCCTGGTCTTGGCCATGTGACCTTAAGCTGATATGCTTGAAATTCCTTATTTATAAAATGGTGCCCATAATAGTGTGATGTAATTTGAGAAAAACAAAACATCTGGTGGATCCAGATGATGAAGTAATGTTCTAAAGTGACTACACAGATTATGGCTGGAATATGTTCTGTTCTGATGACAGTGTAAACAAACAAAATTGACATAGTAGAATAGGGCAGGGTGAAGCATCATTCTAGACTTCCATTCTCAGTAATTTTGGCAATTAGCTAGCCTGAAAGCCTTAGTTATGAAACTGTAAAGAATGCTCGATAGGGACTTCCCTGGTGGCAGAGTGGTTAAGAAACTGCCTGCCAATGCAGGGGACACAGGTTCGAGCCCTGGTCCAGGAAGATCCCACATGCCGCAGAGCAACTAAGCCCATACACCATAACTACTGAGCCTGCACTCTACATCCCAGAAGCCACAGCTACTGAGTCCACGCACCTAGAGCCCATACTCAGCAACAAGAGAAGCCACCGCAATGAGAAGCCCATGCACCACAACGAAGGGTAGCCCCTGCACACCATAACTAGAGAAAGCCCATGCGCAGCAACACTCAACCAGCCAAAAAAAAAAAGAATGCTGGATAAAACATGGTAAATACCCTTTGAAATATATGGCTAACTTTAAAGATTGTATAGTGAGAGTAATCTCCAGGGTCCAAGAACAGAGTAAATAAAAGATGAGCATGATGTGTGGTTAATGCTGTGACTGCCTGAGAGCAAAGACAGTTTCTGGTCCCTGGAACCACAGTGCTTGGGTTTTAAAGGTCACACAAGGGCTGGAGGTAAAGTCCTAAGTCCCTGCAAGGTGAGGAGTTGGATTGAAATCCACACACATAGCCACAACCTCTTAAAGAGAGGCACCCTCAATAAAAGAATAAACTAGGGGGGGGGGGAACAAATCCACCCTCCAGTGCTTAGCTTAGCTTAGGCTTTGGGTACAAAGAATAAAAGTCATTCCTGGAAAGTCGTTACCACAGACCTGGCTTCTCTTTGGTTGGGGATTCAAATTTACACTACTGTGTCTCAGAATCCTGTGAATTTAAGGTAAGAATGAAAAGTGTTTTGGGGTTGCTTGGCAAAAAGAATTACTTTCTGATTGATGCACCTTAATTCAGGCTACACAGGATACCCACATATAAAAACCCAGTGATGCTGAACTCACAATTCAGTATTACAGAGCATACAAGGAAACAATTCACCATGAGTAAGAGTTAGAGGGCAATAAATAGCAAGATTAAAAACTCCAAGGGGACGTGGGAAAGATGGCGGAAGAGTAAGACGCGGAGATCACCTTCCTCCCCACAGATACACCAGAAATACATCTACACGTGGAACAACTCCTACAGAACACTACTGAACGCTGGCAGAAGACCTCAGACCTCCCAAAAGGCAAGAAACTCCCCACGTACCTGGGTAGGGCAAAAGAAAAAAGAATAAACAGAGACAAAAGGATAGGGACGGGACCTGCACCAGTGGGAGGGAGCTGTGAAGGAGGAAAGGTTTCCACACACTAGGAAGCCCCTTTGCAGGCGGAAACTGGGGGGGGGCGGAGGGGGAAAGCTTCGGAGCTGCGGAGGAGAGCACAGCAACAGGGGTGCAGAGGGCAAAGTGGAGAGATACCCGCATGGGGGATCGGTGCCGACCAGCACTCACCAGCCCGAGAGGCTTATCTGCTCACCCACCGGGGCGGGCGGGGGCTGGGAGCTGAGGCTCAGGCTTCAGTTGGAGCGCAGGGAGAGTCCTGGGGAGCGCAGGGAGAGAGGCCTGGGGTTGGCGGCGTGAACACAGCCTGCAGGGTGTTAGTGCACCACGGCTAGCCGGGAGGGAGTCCAGGGAAAAGTCTGGACCTGCCGAAGATGCAAAAGACTTTTCCTTCCCTCTCTGTTTCCTGGTGCGCAAGGAGAGGGGATTAAGAGGGCTGCTTAAAGGAGCTCCAGAGACGGGCGCGAGCCGCGGCTAAAAGCGCAGACCCCAGAGACAGGCAGGAGACGCTAAGGCTGCTGCTGCCGCCACCAGAAGCCTGTGTGCGAGCACAGGTAACTATCCACAACCCCCTTACAGGGAGCCTGTGCAGCTCACCACTGACAGGGTCCCGTGATCCAGGAACAACTTCTCCGGGAGAACGCACTGTACGCCTCAGGCTGGTGCAACGTCATGCTGGCCTCTGCCTCCGCAGGCTCGCCCCGCACTCCGTGCCCCTCCCTCCCCCGCGGCCTGAGTGAGCCGGAGACCCTGAATCAGCGGCTCCTTTAACCCCGTCCTGTCTGAGCGAAGAACAGACGCCCTCCGGCAACCTACACGCAGATGTGGGGCCAAATCCAAAGCAGAGCCCAGGGAGCTGTGCGAACAAAGAAGAGAAAGGGAAATCTCTCCCAGCAGCCTCAGAAGCAGTGGATTAAAGCTCCACAATCAACTTGATGTACGCTGCATCTGTGGAATACATGAATAGACAATGAATCATCCCAAATTGAGGAGGTGGACTTTGAGAGCAAGATTTATGACTTTTTCCCCTTTTCCTCTTTTTGTGAGTGTGTATGTGTATGCTTCTGTGTGAGATTTTGTCTGTATAGCTTTGCTTCCACCATTTGTCCTAGGGTTCTATCTGTCCGTTTTATTTTCTTCTTCTTTTAAAAAAGTTTTTTTCTTAATACTTATTTTTTATTTTAATAACTTTATTTTATCTTACTTTATTTTATTTTCTTTATTCTTTCCTTCCTTTCCTCCTTCCTTCCTCCCTCCCTCTCTCTCTCTCTCTCTTTCTCGTTCTTTCTCTCTCTCTCTTCCTTCCTTCCTTCCTTTCTTTCTTTCTTGCTTGCTTGCTTCTTTTTCTCCCTTTTATTCTGAGCCGTGTGGATGAAAAGCTCTTGCTGCTGCAGCCAGGAGTCAGTGCTGTGCCTCTGAGGAGGGAGAGCCAATTTCAGGACACTGGTCCACAAGAGACCTCCCAGCTCCACATAATATCAAACAGCGAAAATCTCCCAGAGATCTCCATCTCAACGCCAGCACCCAGCTTCACTCAACGACCAGCAAGCCACAGTGCTGGACACCCTATGGCAAACAACTAGCAAGACAGGAACACAACCCCACCCATTAGCAGAGAGGCTGCCTAAAATCATAAGTCCACAAACACCCCAAAACACACCACCAGACATGGACCTGCCCACTAGAAAGACAAGATCCAGCCTCATCCACCAGAACACAGGCACTAGTCCCCTCCACCAGGAAGCCTACACAACCCACTGAACCAACCTTAGGCACTGGGGACAGACACCAAAAACAACGGGAACTATGAACCTGCAGCCTACAAAAGGAGACCCCAAACACAGTAAGATAAGCAAAAGGAGAAGACAGAAAAACACACAGCAGATGAAGGAGCAAGATAAAAATGCACCAGACCTAACAAATGAAGAGGAAATACGCAGTCTACCTGAAAAAGAATTCAGAATAATGATAGTAAAGATTATCCAAAATCTTGGAAATAGAACAGGCAAAATGCAAAAAACATTTAACAAGGACCTAGAAGAACTAAAGATGAAACAAGCAACGATGAACAACACAATAAATGAAATTTAAAATACTCTAGATGGGATCAATAGCAGAATAACTAAGGCAGAAGAATGGATAAGTGACCTGGAAGATAAAATAGTGGAAATAACTACTGCGGAGCGGAATAAAGAAAAAGGAACAAAAAGAACTGAGGACAGTCTCAGAGACCTCTGGGACAACATTAAACACACCAACATTCGAATTATAGGGGTTCCAGAAGAAGAAGAGAAAAAGAAAGGGACTGAGAAAATATTTGAAGAGATTATAGTTGAAAACTTCCCTAATGTGGGAAAGGAAATAGTTAATCAAGTCCAGGAAGCATAGAGAGTCCCATACAGGATAAATCCAACGAGAAATATGCCAAAACACATATTAATCAAACTTTCAAAAACTAAATACGAAGAGAACATATTAAAAGCAGCAAGGGAAAAACAACAAATAACACACAAGGGAATCCCCATAAGGTTAACAGCTGATCTTTCAGCAGAAACTCCAGAAGGGAGTGGCAGCCAGAAGGGAGTGGCAGGACATATTTAAAGTGATGAAGGAGAAAAACCTACAACCAAGATTACTCTACCCAGCAAGGATCTCATTCAGATTAGATGGAGAAATTAAAACCTTTACAGACAAGCAAAAGCTGAGAGAGTTCAGCACCACCAAACCAGCTTTACAACAAATGCTAAAGGAACTTCTCCAGGCAAGAAACACAAGAGAAGGAAAGACCTACAATAACGAGCCCAAAACAATTAAGAAAATGGGAATAGGAACATACATATTGATAATTACCTTAAATGTAAACGGAGTAAATGCTCCCAACAAAAGACACACATTGGCTGAATGGATACAAAAACAAGACCCATATATATGCTGTCTACAAGAGACCCACTTCAGACATAGTGACACATACAGACTGAAAGTAAGGGGATGGAAAAAGATATTCCATGCAAATGGAAACCAAAAGAAAACTGGATTAGCAATTCCCATATCAGACCAAATAGACTTTAAAATAAAGACTATTAGAAGAGACAAAGAAGGACACTACATAATGATCAAGGGATCGATCCAAGAAGAAGATATAACAATTGTAAATATTTATGCACCCAACATAGGAGCACCTCAATACATAAGGCAAATACTAACTGCCATAAAAGGGGAAATCGACAGTAACACATCATAGTAGGGGACTTTAACACCCCACTGTCACCAATGGACAGATCATCCGAAATGAAAATAAATAAGGAAACACAGCTTTAAATGATACATTAAACAAGATGGACTTAATTGATATTTATAGGACATTCCATCCAAAAACAACAGAATACACATTTTTCTCAAGTGCTCATGGAACATTCTCCAGGATAGATCATATCTTGGGTCACAAATCATGCCTTGGTAAATTTAAGGACATTGAAATTGTATCAAGTATCTTTTCCGAACACAACGCTATGAGACTAGATATCAATTACAGGAAAAATTCTGTAAAAAATACAAACACATGGAGGCTAAACAATACACTACTTAATAACGAAGTGATCACTGAAGAAATCAAAGAGGAAATAAAAAAATACCTAGAAACAAATGACAATGGAGACACGACGACCCAAAACCTATGGGATGCAGCAAAAGCAGTTCTAAGAGGGAAGTTTATAGCAATACAATCCTACCTTAAGAAACAGGAAACATATCAAATAAACATCCTAACCTTGCACCTAAAGCAATTAGAGAAAGAAGAATGAAAAAACCCCAAAGTTAGCAGAAGGAAAGTAATCATAAAAATCAGATCCGAAATAAATGAAAAATAAATGAAGGAAATGATAGCAAAGATCAATAAAACTAAAAGCTGGTTCATTGAGAAGATAAACAAAATTGATAAACCATTAGCCAGACTCATCAAGAAGGGAGAAGACTCAAATCAATAGAATTAGAAATGAAAAAGAAGTAACAACTGACACTGCAGAAATACAAAGGATCATGAGAGATTACTACAAGCAACTCTATGCCAATAAAATGGACAACCTGGAAGAAATGGACAAATTTTTAGAAATGCAAAACCTGCCACGACCGAATCAGGAAGAAATAGAAAATATGAACAGACCAATCACAAGCACTGAAATTGAAACTGTGATTAAAAATCTTCCAACAAACAAAAGTCCAGGACCAGATGGCTTCAAAGGTGAATTCTATCAAACATTTAGAGAAGAGCTAACACCTATCCTTCTCAAACTCTTCCAAAGTATATCAGAGGGAGGAACACTCACAAACTCATTGTACGAGGCCACCATCACCCTGATACCAAAACCAGACAAGGATGTCACAAAGAAAGCAAACTACAGGCCAATATCACTGATGAACATAGATGCAAAAATCCTCAACAAAATACTAGCAAACAGAATCCAACAGCACATTAAAAGAATCACACACCATAATCAAGTGTGGTTTATTCCAGGAATGCAAGGATTCTTCAGTATACACAAATCATAATCAACGTGATACAGCATATTAACAAACTGAAGGAAGAAATCCATATGATCATCTCAATAGATGCAGAGAAAGCTTTCAACAAAATTCAACACCCATTTATGATAAAAACCCTGCAGAAAGTAGGCATAGAGGGAACTTTCCTCAACATAATAAAGGCCATATATAACAAACCCACAGCCAACATAATCCTCAATGGTGAAAAACTGAAAGCATTTCCACTAATATCAGGAACAAGACAAGGTTGCCCACTCTTACCACTCTTATTCAACATAGTTTTGGAAGTTTTAGACACAGCAATCAGACATGAAAAAGAAATAAAAGGAATCCAAATTGCAAAAGAAGAAGTAAAGCTGTCACTGTTTGCAGATGACATGATACTATACATAGGAAATCCTAAAGATGCTACCAGAAAACTACTAGATCTAATCAATGAATTTGGTAAAGTAGCAGGATACAAAATTAATGCACAGAAATCTCTGGCATTCCTATACACTAATGATGAAAAATCTGAAAGTGAAATCAAGAAAACACTCCCATTTACCATTGCAACAAAAAGAATAAAATAGCTAGGAATAAGCCTACCTAAGGAGACAAAAGACCTGTATGCAGAAAATTATAAGACACTGATGAAAGAAATTAAAGATGATACAAATAGATGGAGAGATATACCATGTTCTTGGATTGGAAGAATCAACATTGTGAAAACGACTCTAGTACCCAAAGCAATCTACAGATCCAATGCAATCCGAATCAAACTACCACTGGCATTTTTCACAGAACTAGAACAAAAAATTTCATAATTTGTATGGAAACACAAAAGACCCCGAATAGCCAAAGCAATATTAAGAACGAAAAACAGAGCTGGAGGAATCAGGCTCCCTTACTTCAGACTATACTACAAAGCTACAGTAATCAAGACAGTATGGTACTGCCATAAAAACGGAAAGATAGATCAATGGAACAGGAAAGAAAGCCCAGAGATAAACCCACGTACATATGGTCACCTTATCTTTGATAAAGGAGGCAGGAATGTACAGTGGAGAAAGGACAGCCTCTTCAATAAGTGGTGCTGGGAAAGCTGGACAGGTACATGTAAAAGTATGAGATTAGATCACTCCCTCACACCATACACAAAAATAAGCTCAAAATGGATTAAAGACCTAAAATGTAAGGCCAGAAACCATCAAACTCTTAGAGGAAAACATTGGCAGAACACTGACATAAATCACAGCAAGATCCTTTTTGACCCACCTCCTAGAGAAATGGAAATAAAAACAAAAATAAACAAAAGGGACCTAATGAAACTTCAAAGCTTTTGCACAGCAAAGGAAACCATAAACAAGACCAAAAGACAACCCTCAGAATGGGAAAAAATATTTGCAAATGAAGCAACTGACAAAGGATTAATCTCCAAAATTTATAAGCAGCTCATGCAGCTCAATAATAAAAAAAAACCCAATCCAAAAATGGGCAGAAGATATTTCTAAATAGATATTTCTACAAAAAAGATATACAGACTGCCAACAAACACATGAAAGAATGCTCAACATGATTAATCATTAGAGAAATGCAAATCAAAACTACAATGAGATATCATCTCACAGCAGTCAAAATGGCCATCATCAAAAAATCTAGAAACAATAAATGCTGGAGAAGGTGTGGAGAAAAGGGAACATTCCTGCACTGCTGGCGGGAATGTGAATTGGTAAAGCCACTATGGAGAACAGTATGGAGGTTCCTTAAAAAACTACAAATAGAACTACCATATGACCCAGAAATCCCACTACTGGGCATATACCCTGAGAAAACCATAATTCAAAGAGTCATGTACCAAAATGTTCATTGCAGCTCTATTTGCAATAGCCCAGAGATGGAAACAACCTACATGTCCATCATCGGATGAATGGATAAAGAAGATGTGGCACATATATACAATGAAATATTACTCAGCCATAAAAAGAAACGAAATTGAGCTATTTGTAATGAGGTGGATGGGCCTAGAGTCTGTCATACAGAGTGAAGTAAGTCAGAAAGAGAAATACAAATACTGTATGCTAACACATATATATGGAATTTAAGAAAAAAATTGTCATGAAGAACCTTGGGGTAAGACAGGAATAAAGACACAGACCTACTAGAGAATGTACTTGAAGATATGGGGAGGGGGAAGGGTAAGCTGTGACAAAGCGAGAGAGTGGCATGGACATATATACACTACCAAACATAAAATAGATAGCTAGTGGGAAGTAGCTGCATAGCACAGGGAGATCAGCTCGGTGCTTTGTGACCACCTAGAGGGGTGGGATAGGGAGGGTGGGAGGGAGGGAGATGCAAGAGGGAAGAGATATGGGAACATACGTATATGCATAACTGATTCACTTTGTTATAAAGCAGAAACTAACACACCATTGTAAAGCAATTATACTCCAATAAAGATGTAAAAAATAAATAAATAAATAAGAAAAAAAAGAACTCCAAGGACTTTAGGTAATAGAGACTATACAGAGAGTATATAGAGATTTAAGAAAAGGAAGCAAACTGAAAACCTAAAAAGAACTTTCAGAAATGATAAATACTTGAAATTAAAAATTTAATGTAGTGAGTAAATAGTACATAGAATTGAAGAGAGAATCAATAAACTATAGAAACAAAACAGGAAATTACCCTGAGTGTAGTAGCAACGAGACGCTGAATGAGAGACTTCCCTGGTGGCACAGTGGTTAAGAATCCGCCTGGCAGTGCAGGTGACACGGGTTCAAGCCCTGGTCCGGGAAGATCCCACATGCTGCAGAGCAACTAAGCCCGTGTGCCACAGCTACTAAGCCTGCACTCCAGAGCCCACAAGCCACAACTACTGAAGCCTGCATGCCTAGAGCCTGTGCTCCACAACAAGAGAAGCCACCACAATGAGAAGCCTACACAGCGCAACAAAGAGTATCCCCCACTCGCCGCAACTAGAGAAAGCCTGCGCACAGCAACAAAGACCCAATGCAGCCATAAATAAATACATAAATAAATAAATAAAGTTGAATGAGAACATTCAGTATATGCCTTGTAGAAGTTCTAGAGAATATAGGAGCAAAACAGTATTGAAAGTGATAATGACTAGAAATGATTAATGAAAGGCATGAATCTTCAAATTTAGGAAATACAGTGAAACAAGAATAAATAAAAATAATACTGCAAGACAACAAATACAAAGAGAAAAGTTTTTAAAGCAACAAGAAAAAAAGATTACCTACAAAAGAATAAAATGATGGTAGAACTCCATGGCAGCCTTATAAACAGAAATAATAAAATTGTTTCAAAATGATAAAAGAAAGTCATCTAGAATTTGGTCTCTAGTTAAATTATTCAAGAATCAAAGTAAACTAAAGACTTTTTCAGTCAAAGACTTGGGAGACTTCAGGATCAGAGACCTTTGTTGAAAAGTCTACTGAAATATGTCCTACACAAATAAATAAAATTGAATACAAATGAAAAAGTAATATATAAGAGAGATTAGTTTGCAAGAAGGTTGGTAAAGATTCTGGTAAATCTAGCCTGCCCCTGCCCCCTCCCGTGGCCACACTGCAAGGGTGCGGTCCTGGTGAGCAAGGTCCAGTCTGGTGCCTGCTATCCTTCTCCCTCTCCTGCCATCCATTGCCTCAACTTCCCTCCACCGACCGGCACGCAGAGCCCAGGTCTGTGGTCATGTGTGTGGCGGCAGGCAAGCGTGATGAGGCGGGCAGTGCTGCAGCTTTGTACGCTGAGTAAAGGGCTCCTTGCTCCCATCAGAGAACTGACTCAAGGATCTCAGAATCCCAAGAAACAGAGAGGCTTCCACATTCATGAAATTCCAGATAAGTTGCAGGAGATAGTAGGAGCATCCACAAACTGGAGAGACCACGTGAAAGCAATGGAGGAAAGAAAATTACTTAATAGTTTTTTTGGCTAAGTCACAGAAAGGACTGCCACCTAAGGAGAATGAAAGACAGTTACATTGAAGTTCTCTTACCTTTGGGCAGTCAGCCTGAATTACAAGAGAAATATTTGACTGTTCAAAACACTGTAAGGTTTGGCAGGATTCTTGAGGATCTTGACAGCTTAGGAGTACTTATTTGCTACATGCACAACAAAAATCATTCAGCTAAGATGTCTCCTTTATCAATAGTTACAGCCCTGGTGGACAGGATTGATATGTGTAAGAAGAGCTTAATTACGCCCAGAACAGGACATCAAGTTCAGTGGCCATGTTAGTAGGGTTGGGAAGACGTCCATGGAAGTGAGGATGCGTATGTTCCAGTTACACCACAGTGAATTTTCCCGTTTTGGATGTGACATTTGTAATGGTGGCCCGTGATTCTGAAAACAAAGGGTGGGCATTTGTAAATCCACTCACCCTTGAAAGCCCAGAGGAAGAAGAGCTCTTTAGACAAGGAGAATTGAACAAGGGGAGAAGGGTCACCTTCAGCTCCATGTCATTACTGAAAATGGCTCCCACTGCTGAGGAGAGGACAACCATATATGAGATGTTTCTTAACATGCTGGATCCAAAGACTGTAAGTTTTTGAAGTTGGGTTTTGCCTCCTAATGCAGTATGGATGGAGAAACCTTTAGAGAGAGTCATCAAGGAAAAAAAGAGAGAGGGCCCAAATCAATAAAATCACAAATGAAAAAGAAGTTACAACTGACACCACAGAAATACAAAGGATCATGGGACTTACCTGGTGGTTCAGTGGGTAAGACTCCATGCTCCCAATGCAGGGGGCCTGGGTTTGATCCCTGGTCTGGGAATTAGATCCCGCATGCATGCCACAACTAAGAGTCCGCGTGCTGCAACTAAGATGTCTGAATGCCGCAAATAAGAAGCCCTCGTGGTGCAGCTATGAGCCTGCATGCCACAACTAAAAGATCCCGCATGCCACAACTAAAGATCCCACGTGCAGCAACTAAGATCCCAAGTGCCACAACTAAGACTTTTCACAGCCAAAAAAAAAAAAAAAAGAAGTACAAAGGATCATAAGAGACTACTACAAGCAACTATACACCAATAAAATGGACAGCCTAGGAGAAATGGACAAATTCTTAGAAAGGACAACCTTTCAAGACTGAACCAGCAAGGAATAGAAAATATGAACAGACCAATGACAAGTACTGAAATTGAAACTGTGATTAAAAATCTTCCATCAAACAAAAGTCCAGGACTAGATGGCTTCACAGGTGAATTCATCAAAACAGTTGGTACTGACACAAAAACAGAAATATGGATCAGTGGAACAGGATAGAAAGTCCAGAGAAAGTCCAGGATAGAAAGTCCAGAGATAAACCCATGCACCTATGGTTACCTAATCTATGACAAAGGAGGCAACAAAGTACACTGGAGAAAAGACAGTCTCTTCAATAAGTGGTGCTGGGAAAATTGGACAGCTACATGTAAAAGAATGAAATTAGAATGCTCCTTAACACCACACACAAAAATAAACTCAAAATGGATTAAAGACCTAAATGTAAGATCAGACACCATCAAACTCTTAGAGCAAAACATAGGAAGAACACTCTTTGACATAAATTGCAGGAAGATCTTTTTTGATACACCTCCTAGAGTAATACAAATAAAAACAAAAATAAACAAATGGGACCTACATAACATTAAAATCTTTTGAACAGCAAAGGAAACCATAAACAAAACAAAAAGACAACCCTCAGAATGGGAGAAAATATTTGCAAACGTAGCAACTGACAAGGAATTAATCTCCAAAATATACTAACAGCTCATGCAGCTCAATATCAAAAAAAGAAACAACTGAACAATAAATGGGTGTAAGATCTAAATACACATTTCTCCAAAGAAGACATACATATGGCCTAAAAGCACATGAGAAAGATGCTCAAAATCACTATTAGAGAAATCAAAACTACAATGAGGTATCACCTCACACTGGTCAGATGGCCATCATCAAAATATCTACAAACAATAAATGGTGGAGAGGATGTGGAGAAAAGGGAACCCTCATACACTGTTGGTAGGAATGTTAATTGGTACAGCCACTATGGAGAACAGTATGGAGGTTCCTTTAAAAACTAAAAATAAAGCTACTGTATGATCCAGCAATCCCATTCCTGGGCATATATCTGGAGAAAGCCATAATTTGAAAAGACACATGCACCCCATTGCTCATTGCAGCACTATTTACAATAACCAGGACGTGGAAGCAACTTAAATGTCCATCAACAGAGGAATGGATAAAGATGTGGTACACATATACAATGGAATATTACTCAGTCATAAAAAAGAATGAAATAATGCCATTTGCAGCAGCATGGATGGACCTAGAGATTGTCATAATAAGTAAAGTCAGACAGAAAGACAAATATCATATGATATCGCTTATATGTGGAAACTAAAAAAAGGGTACAAATGAACTTATCTACAAAAAAAATAGAATTACAGATGTAGAAAACAAACTTATGGTTACCGGGGGGTAAGGAGAGGGGCATAAATTGGGAGTTTGGGATTGACATATACACACTACTATATATAAAATAGATAACTAATAAGGACCTACTGTATGTATAGCACAGGGAACTCTACTCAATACTCTGTAATGACCTATATGGGCAAAGAAGCTTAAAAAAAGGGTCTATATATATATATGTATAACTGATTCACTTTGCTGTACAGCAGAAACTAACATAACAATCAACTTACTCCAATAAAAATTTTTTAATAAATAAAATAAATAGCATTAAAAAAAGAAAATCCTAAGATCCCATCAAAGAACTACTAGAACTCATCAATGAATTCGGTAAAGTTGCAGGATACAAAATTAATATACAGAACCTACTGCATTTCTGTACACTAACAACAAACTATCAGAAAGAGAAATTAACACAAAAACAGACACATGGATCAGTGGAACAGAATAGAGAGCCCAGAAATGAACCCACATTTACATGGTCAATTAATCTATGACAAGGAGACAAGAATACACAATGGGGAAAAGACAGCCTCTTAGAGAAATGGTGTTGGAAAAGTGGATAGCTACATGCAAAAAAATCAGACTAGATTACTCTCTCACAACATGCGCAAGAATGAATTCAAATGGATTAAAGATGTTAAGTTTCTGAAACCAGAAAACTTCTAGAAGAAAACATAGGCAGTATGCTCTTTGACATTGGTCTTAGTAATATTTTTTTTGCATATATCTCCTCAGGCAAGGGAAACAAAAGCAAAAATAAACAAATGGGACTACATCAAACTAAAAAGCTTTTGGACGGTGAAGCAAGCTATCAACAAAACAAAAAGGCTGCCTACTAAATGAGAGAAGATATTTGCAGATAAGGGGTTAATATCCAAAATAATAAGTAACCCATACAACTCAACATCCAAAAAACAAAAACCCTATTAAAAAATGGGCAGGGGCTTCCCTGGTGGCGCAGTGGTTGAGAGTCCGCCTGCCGATGCAGGGGACACGGGTTCGTGCCCTGGTCTGGGAAGATCCCACATGCTGCAGAGTGGCTGGGCCTGTGAGCCATGGCCACTGAGCCTGCGTGTTGGAGCCTGTGCTCCACAACGGGAGAGGCCACAACAGTGAGAGGCCCGCATACCGCAAAAAATAAATAAATAAAAATAAAATAAAATAAAATAAAAAATGGGCAGAGGAGCTGAATCGAATTTTTTCCAAGGAAGACACACAGATGGCCAACAGGTACATGAAAAAATGCTCAATATCACTAGTCATCAGAGAAATGGACATCAAAACCACAATGAGACATCACTTCACACCTGTTAGAATGGCTATTATTAAAAAAAATAAAGTGTTGGTGAGAATGTGAAGAAAAGGGAACCCTAGTACACTGTTGGTGGAAATGTAAGTTGGTGCAGCCACTATGGAAAACACTATGAAAATTCCTCCAAAAATTAAAAATAGAACTACCATATGATCCAGCAATTCCACTCCTGGGCATATATCCAAAGAAAACCAAAACACTAATTTGAAAAAATACATACACCCTTATGTTCATTGCAGCATTATTTATAATAGCCAAGATATGGAAGCAACCCAAGTGCCCATCAATAGATTAATGGATAGAGAAGATGTGTGGCATATATACACAATCGAATACTAGTCAGCCATAAAAAAAAAAAGAATGAAATCTTGGCATTTGTGACAACATGGTTGGACCTAGCGGGTAGTATGCTAAGTGAAATAAGTCAGCCCGCGAAAGACAAATACTACACAATTTCACTTATATGTGGAATATGAAAAATAAAACAAATGAACAAACAAAACAGAAACAGAGTTATAGCTACAGAGAGGAAACAAGTAGTTTCCAGAAGAGAGAGGCATAGGCGAAGGAAAAATAGACGTGAGGGAAATTAAGAGGTACAAACTTTCAGTTGCAAACAAATGAGTCACAAGGATGAAATTTGTTCAGTTGCAAACAAATGAGTCACAAGGGGAATATAGTCAATAACTATATAATATCTTTGTGTAGTGATATAGCATAACTAGACTTACTGTAATCATTTTGAAATGTATAGAACTATCAAATCACTCTGTTGTGTGACAAGAACTAACATATTGTTTTAAGTCAATTATACTTGAAAAACAAACAAACAAACTCATAGAAAAAGAAACCAGATTTGTAGTTACCAGAGGCGGGGGGGTGGGTGAAGGAGGAATTGGAGAAAGGTGGTCAAAAGGTACAAACTTCCAGTTATAAGATAAATAAGTACCAGGGATGAAATGTACAACATAAATATAATTAACACTGTTGTATGTCATATATGAAAGTTGTTATGAATAAATCCTAGGAGTTGTCATCACAAGGAAAACTTTTCTTCTATTTCTTTAATTTTGTATTTAAATGAGATGATGGATGTTCATTAAACTTACTGTGATAATTTCATGATTAAATAATTATGCTGTACATCTTATACAGTGCTGTATGTCAATTATATCTCAATAAAACTGGAAGAAAACAAAAGAAAAGAAAGAAAAGGACAGAAAAAGAACAAATAATATCATCCAAAAGAAAGCTGGAATAGTTTTTTCAATATCAAACTAGACAAGACTTTAAGTGAAAAGGTATGGCTAAGTATAAAAGATTCCCCTACCATGATAAAAGGAATAATTCACTACAAAGATATAAAATTGCACACATAGCTTCAAATTATGACAATTACTGGAAAATTTTGGCAAAATCACAGTCTTTTTTTATCATATATCTTTCAGTTATTAATCTTGTTAAAGCAAACTAAAACTTATTAAGAGTATATATTCAAACAACACAATTAATGCATTATATTTAATGGACATATGGAACCCTGAACCTAATTTAAAAATTCTTTTCAAGCACACACAAAACTATGACACAAAGTGAGTATCAACACGTACCAAGAATAGATAACATTTGGACCATATTTTCTGATAAGAATGCAGTTAAGTTAGAAATTAGTAACAAAAAGATGACTAAATAAAATTATGGTTGGAATTTTTCAAATGCACCTCTAAATAACATGTTGATGGAAACTCAAAGAAAGTATAAGAAGGGAAATAAAGACCAGAAATTAATGAAATAGAACACAACGGAATAAAGAATCAACAAAACCACAAGCTTGTTCTTTCAGATAACAAAATAGATAAACTTTGGCAAGACTGACCAAGAAAAAACAGATTAGACACAGATAATATTAACAATAAACAAAGGGAGAACTGAGAATTCAATAGAGATATTAAAATGTCAAGAGTATAATGTGAGCAATTTTCTGCCAATAAATTTGAAAATGTAAAAAGTTGGAAGTTTTCAATATAATTTTTTAAACCATGCTAAAGTAAAACAAAGCTTTTATAAGATAGAATAGGTAAGTGTCTTCATGATCTTTGGGTAGAGCAATTTGTGGTATTTTCACACAGTGTAATACTATACAGCAATGAGAAGGAACAAACTACAATACATGCAACAATATGAATGAATGTTGCATAATTTTGAGTAAAAGAAGCCAGGCACAAAAGAGTACACACAGTATGATTCCATTTCTATAAAGCACAAGAGCTGGCAAAACCTATTCTGTCAGCAGCCAGTGGTCTCCTGGACTAGAAGGGGGCACAAGGGCAGTTAGGGTGCTGGTAATATTCTACTTGAACTGTTTTCTGATTACATGGGCAGGTTACCTTTACGAAAATTTATTGAGTTTTACATTCATGGCTTGCATTCTTCTATATGTATGTTTTATCTCAATAAAAAGTTTATTTTTTCAAAAATGAAGAAACAGAAACTCCTGAAATAGTCTCATCCTGGCTAAAGCAAATTGAGCAAATATTTTAAAATCCACCCACCAAGAATAAAAATTTCAGGACCAGATAGGTTTTTTGTTTAATTCTACCAGCCTTTCAAAAAACAAGTTATTTTTATCTTCTGCAGACTGTGCCAAAGAATAGAAAAGAATGGCCAGCTTATTTTATGAGGCTAGAAACAGGCTGATCCTCAAGACAAAAACAGAAAAGAACAGTATGAGAAAGTTACATGTTAGTTTCTCGACTGTGAAAATAGATATAAAAAATGTGAAAACATTTTTAGCAAAGAAAAAAGAAATTAAGTGTTTTATGTTAACAGATTAAAGGAGAGATTCAGGTCAGTTATCTTCAAAATGTGATCTGGGAGAACACACACACACACGTATATATAGTTTCATGTGTTAGCACATGACAATGCATTATACAAAGTTGTAGGAGCAGAATGCTGGAAACAACCTAACTGTCCAGCAACAGGAGAAATGATAAATAAATAGACACAACGAATTAGTAAATGCAGTAAATGTACACACTAAAGCTAATATATCAGTATGGATTAATATCATAAAAATAATGCTGAGGAAAAAAGTTACAGAAGGATATGTACAGTTAATGATACTAGATTTATAAAACACGCAAAACACACTATATCACACATGTGTGATAAAAGTATGAAAGTATAGTATAGACACATACGAAAGAATGCATGGGTATAATTCCCTCCAAATTCAGGACAGAGAAGGGGGGGAGTGGGGTTGTTAAAGATACACAGGGGCTTGATTTTTTCTACAATATTCTATTCTTAACATCTGTGTGCACACTTACTGTATTCTGTTTTCTGTGCCTGAAATATTTCATAATTTTAAAAAGTTTTTCTAGAAACCAATCATCTGAAATGGGTTGAAGGAGGTAAACATTGTTGGTGTATGATCACTATTTTCTAATATTTGAACGGTCATCATGTATAAGAAAGAAGAATGTGTTCTGTTTAACTAACACATATGTACAAGCATTTGTTAACCAAAAAGCCACGCACATATTACTATTACTACCTCAGAGGACAGAATTAGGACAAATGGAAGGAGTTACAAGGACGAAGGTAGATTTGTGCCCCATACAGAGAGACAAGTTAACAGTCAGAGGCAGCGTAACATGGCAGTGCGAGCAGGACTGTTTGGAGCCAGCCTGCCTGGCTTCAGGTCCTGGCTCTGCCCTTTGTAGGCAGTAGATTGGAGCAGATTATTTAACCTCTGTTCCTGTTTCCCATTCTGTAAGATGGGGATAATAATAGTGCCTACACTTCACAGGGCTACATAAGGATTAAATGATTGATTATTCATAAAGTGCTTGGAAGAGTGCTTGGTACATAGCAAGCACTATATGTTTGTAAAATAAATCAAACAAATCTGGCAGATAAAGAGCCTTCCTTATAAAGCAGGAAGCTCTTTAAGGGCTTATTCAAAAGCTGGATAAATCTCTGTTAAGGGTGGTGTGGAGGTAATCCTTCTCTTCTGGTCTGAGTACTGCTCAAACTTCCATATGCATTCAAATCACATGGGGATCTTGATAAAATGCAAGTTTCTAGTCAGTAAATGTGGGGTGGAACCTGAGATTCCTTATTTCTAACAGGTGTCTCCTGGGGACGACACCTTGAGTAACCGAGCTATGGCTGGCCTTTCCCTATGACCATACATCGTAGTTTCTAAGATGCTTAGTTCTTGTTTCTGATCAATCATCAATTTGCAGCAAATCCTAGATATATTTCTCTTTCAAAACCAATTTTTACCCTTCAATTAACAAATAATTTAAACACTAAAAGGATTAAGAATTTATAGGAAGCTTGGGTGACTCTTTTTATCTAACTGTAGATAATTACCACGTAATTTTTTATAAATTCTGCTTTTGGATTTCTTTTTGAAGCAGAAACACTTATAATGAGATGTTAAAACAGTAAAATATGGGGGGGGCATATCATTTTGGAATTCACATTAGAGTTTATTATGATAGGGAAGAGGATGTCACTCTAGATTTCCAAATTGGCGAGTGAGACAAGGAAAATCATATTTAAGGGCAGGATAAATTAGAAAGGAGAATGTGAAGGTTTGAAGTAAAAAGGAAAAAGTAAAGAAGGATTTTTTTTGAAGTATGGTTCTGAGAGATGTTAAAGAGAAAGACCAGTGGGATCAACATTTTATATTAATTCAGTGATAAGCCCAAAAGGGAAATTAGACTTCAGTACACTGGAGGGCTCTGGTGAATCATACTGGGCTCCAGTGGGAGCCCCGCCCATCTGACATTGGACACAACTGGACCTCCAGGTTCAACTGAAATCTGAATGTTCTGAAGCAGATCTTTAACACTGTGATCCAGAACAGAAACCCAGAAAATGTCCTGTTGCTTGGGGTGGTTGATGTTGTGGGAAGTTCTAGATGATTTGGTCTGAATTATACTCCATGCTTTCTTTCCTTCAGGGAATCCTCAATGATGACAGTTGATTTAGAGCCAAAGGGAACCCCCAGAGTTTCCTTAGGACTGACGCACACAGGTAGTGAGTCTATGACTACCGTGTACCTAGGGTTTGGGGCTTTCACCATAGAGGGGCTCATGATTATTCAACATAATGCTACTGGAACCGACTTCTGCTGCCCCCAGAGCACAGCTCACAAATGTCCCTAGATCTGAAATAGCCTGTCTCTACTATTGTTATAGTATTATTTATTAGTATAAATACTAATAAATAAATACTCTGTAGTATTATAGAGTAGAGGGACAGTGGGGAGGCAGCATAGAGGACATTGTATTCTTTGATGTATTCTTTCACTGCTCTACTGTTCAAGGTCAAAGCAGGGAGTTTCCAGGCTCTATATTTTGTTTTAAAAAGGGCAGTATAGGAGAAGTCAGGGAGAGATAGAAGTAGTAGTCATTCAAACAGATAATTCTACAGTTTTCTTTAAACCTGTGTTACTTTAAATAGTTTCAGTATTTTACTCACCACCACTGCACAGAGGTTATATTTAGGATGTTTCCGAAAAATTGGACAAATGTAAGGAGTAAGGTCCAAGTTAGTGAGCGGGTAATGAATATCTGTCCTCAGTTTCCTTTTCATTGTACCCAGAATGTCAAACCTGCAGAGATATAATAAATGTGTAAAATAGAAAGTAAGTTTGTGAACCACTCATGAATGAAGTCCACATACCTTCACAAGTTCTAAGTATAGTTAAAAGTAATTTCTTGGAAAGATTATTTGGTGTAGACTTATACATAAATTATTTTTTTCTTATCTATATATATTTGAATCTCCACAGCCAAAACTGAGGCTGAAGTGGACCAAGAGCCTGAGTCAGGGAGTGAGACAGGGTAGAGTCAATCCAGCGGGAGAAAAAGAAAGGGATAAAGCCAAGCTCAGCATCGGGGGGAGTAGAAATCACATTGATAACTTCCAGAAGTCTTCCCTCCATCTGATGCTGTTCACTCTAACCAAGCTGACTCAGCTTTTCCTTATGTTGATTTCAGCACACACTGTCTTCGCAGTGTCCTGTTTTGCAACTTGGAGGTTTTAATATATCTTTAATAAGATAAAATTTTGTGAAAATCTTGTCACATTCTCTCTGTGTTATACAGATCAGCAATTCCCAAATCTGAGTTCATATCAGAATCACCCCAGAGCTTTTTAAAGAATAAATTATGTTCATTTTGGAAAAACAGCTGGTTTAGGTCAGGGGAAGGGAAATTACTGGGTGAGGCTGAGATATTCTTGTGCCAGAAAGCAAGAAATCTTGTTTGCAAAAACTAAGGGACTATCATATCATATGACCCAGCAATCCCATGCCTAGGTATCATCTCAGAAGAAACAAAGACTTATATCCACACAGAAACCTATACGCAAAATTTATAGCAGCTGTATTCATATCTGCCCCAAACCGGAAACAACTCAAATGTTCATCAACTAGTGAATGGATCGACAATTTTGGTACATTCATAAAAGGGTATACTACACAGCAATCAAAAGGAAGGAACCATGACTACATTCCACAACATGGGTTAATCTCATTGTGCTAAGTGAAAGAAGCCAAACTCAAAAGGCCATATCTGGTATAACATACGACATTCAGGAAAAGGCAATAAACATGGAAATCAGATCAGAAGTTTCTAGGGGCTGAGGGTGGGAGAAGGAATTGATTATAAAGGACCATGAGAAAACTTTTTGGGGTGATGGAAAGAATCTCTGTTGGCAGTGATGGTTACATTACATTTGCCAAAATTCATAGAACTATATAAAAGAAGGATACATTTTATATATGTAAGTAAACTTAAATTAACTAATGGGGTCACAGGAGCTGGCTTGAAGGGGTTCCCACTGGCCAACTTTGAACAATTTGAGCATGGAGGAGAATGATAATAGTAATGGATATTAAACCAATTAAGTTTAAAAATATCCACGAGTCCAGAGTGATACTAGTTACAGAGGGGAAAACTACTATACCTTTAAATGGTGAGATCGTATAGTCACCACCTTAATTAACTAAGTGATCAAATTAACATTACCAGTAGTGGGACAAACTTTTATTATCTGCCTCCTGATGTAATGTAATGACAAGTCCATAACATCAGCTATGGCAAATTCTTGCTAAAAAAAAAAAAAAAAGTTTAGCCTAAATCTAACTATGGGGAAAAAATTAGACAAATCCAGGATGGGTGACATAATCTAAACAAACTCAAAATGAGAAAAAATTGTTTAAATATGAAAAAAGAGGGAAGGAGTCTTCTAGATTAAAAGAGACTAAAGAGACAGCCAAATGCAATGTATGACCCTTGACTGGATGCTAGATTGGAAGAAAAGTTATGAAAGATATTTGGGGGATGGGGGAATTTAGATATGGACTGTATCTTGGGTGATATAAAATTATTGTTAAATTTCTTGGGCTATATGATAATGGTGTGATTATGTAGGAGAATGTCCTATTCTCAGGTGATACCTGCTGAAGTATTTAAGCATGAAATGCCATGGTGTTTGCATCTTACTTTAGACGGTTCAGCTAATAAAGTGGAAGGGAGGGCTGGAGGGAGAAACAGACAGACAGGAAGAACAAAAGGAAATGTGGCAAAGTGGCCCCAACTAATGAAGATTCTAGGGTATATGGGTATTCATTATATACCTTTTCAAATTTTCTGTAGATTTGTAACTTTTAAAAATAAAAACTGGGACTTCCCTGGTGGCACAGTGGTTAAGAATCTGCCCGCCAATGCAGGGGACACGGGTTCGAGCCCTGGCCCGGGAATATGCCGCAGAGCAAGTAAGCCCACGCTCCACATCTACTGAGCCTGTGCTCTAGAGCCCGCGAGCCACAACTACCGAAGCCCGTGTGCCCTAGAGCCCGTGCTCGGCAGCAAGAGAAGCCACCACAATAAGCCTGCACACCGCAACCCATGCTCCACAACTAGAGAAAGCCCACACAGCAACTAAGACCCAATGCAGCCAAAAATAAATTAAAAAATAGGGCTTCCCTGGTGGCGCAGTGGTTGAGAGTCCGCCTGCCGATGCGGGGGACACGGGTTCGTGCCCCGATCCGGGAAGATCCCACATGCCGCGGAGCGGCTGGGCCCGTGAGCCATGGCCGCTGAGCCTGCGCGTCTGGAGCCTGTGCTCCGCAACGGGAGAGGCCACAACAGTGAGAGGCCTGCGGACCGCAAAAACAAAAACAAAAACAAAAAAAATAAAAATAATAACTGAGCGCGGTGGGGGGGGGGGTGTTAAAATTTTAAATAGTGATTCTTAGATTCCACCTCAGACCTGTGCGAACAGAATCCCCAAGGGTGGAGCTAGGGAATTTATTTATTTATTTTATAACATCTTTATAGGAAATTTATTTTTTAAAAGCACTCAAAGTGAGTGCCAAATGTCCATCGACAGTTGAATAGACAAAATATGATGTACATACATACGATAGAGTATTATTCAGCTATAAAAAGGAATGAACTTCTGGTACACAACAAGGATGAACCTTGGAAACATGCTAAGTGAAATAGGCCAGCAAAAAAGACAAATGGTGTGTGACTACACTTATATGAAGCATCAGAACAGGCAAATTTATAGACACAGAAAGTAGACTGGAGGTTACCAGGGGCTGGGAGGGAAGAGGAATGGGGAGTTACTGCTTAATGGTTCCAGAGTTTCTGTTGAGGGTGATGAAAAAGTTTTGGAAAATCGATGCACAATATTGTGAATGTAATTAATGCCAGTGAAATTATATACTTAAAGTGGCAAGTTTTGTTACATATATTTTACCACAGATTTTAAAAAATTAATGTAATGTACTCAACACCATTGAATTGTACACTTAAATAGGTGAATTGCATGGTATGTGAATTATATCATGATAAAGCTGTTCAAAAAATCTTCTCACAAAATGTTAAAATCCATACCTTTTTAAGTGAAAGACAATTATTTTTGGTGCTTTAGAAATATTGGCCTTCACAGCTGTTTCTTGCTTGGTTTCGCAAAAGGAACAGTAAATTTGGTTGTCCCAGGCCAGTGTGTCTTGTTGAAAAAAACACTGGAGACAGTCCTGTTGAGGGAAGAAGCATTTGGTGACGAAACTGAATCCACTTCAACCTGGGGTCCTGTCTATATTAGAACTCTGAAAGAGCTGCAGAAATGTAATTCTCTGTGCTTTTCTCCAAGTCCAAGAGATGCCAGCGCCGCAAGCTGCAGCTTGGATATAGTCCACCTGGCAAAGGAGGTGCTGCCTTCTCACTGAGTTATTGAAATAGATCCAAATGTCCATCTCATTTCTAATCTCTGAATCAGCATTTTAACATTTCTGGTTTGTTTCAGAATAATACCAACTATGCAATTTCCACTAACCAAGTCAGGCAGCTGCTTTAAGTTATTCATCTCATCAGAAAAATGATCTGGGGACTGAAAAATGACCGTATCCCTGTATTTGGGGGTGGCCCATAATAAAGACAGCAGAACAGAGAGAATTAGATCTCATGCCCACAGGAGACATCCTCAACCAGCCAGGCTCCCCGCTCTGCAAACCATTAACCTAAAGAGGAAGACGAGCACAGATTGCCAGCACCTCACTTAGAGGCTTTGGAATTCATCTTCAGTAGTGTTTAGCAGTTTGATCTGAGAACAAAGCCCAGTTCTGAATAAGTAGTAGGATTATTTTCTCTAACTCTGGTATTTCAAGACTTTTAGCAATTTAAGAAGAAAAATATAAATGTGTGTTTTCCTGCAAGGAAACTTATTGCTCCCTCCCTCCTCACAGTTCCCTGGCTTTTACTGCCACCTTCCACCCACCCCTGCCCCCGACTCCCACCACTCCTCCGCTTACAGATTAACTTTTGGTATTATGGTAAAGAAAACTCGAGAGGTAAACTAAGGCACTATTCCATTCTATCTTCCCCCCAGATTCCTAAGCTTTTGTCCAAAACATAAGAGCTCAAGAATAAGAGTCAAAGTCATTTCCTAATATGTACCTACAGACCTCTGGGATGAGAAAGGGCCATAAAATTTTTATAAGTATAAATTCCCTATATGCGCCAAGCCATCTCAATGGACTGAATAAAGCCCACCCATCTTTCCAGTTTTACAGTGAGGCTCTTTCACTGAGCACATTTAGAGATACATCTGAATTCATAGTAACTTTTGGCTGTATGTCACTTTTCTACAAAACGTTCTCATCACGGGTTTCCAATTTTTTTAAGTTATAAAGTAGCTCCCCTCATACTAGAAAATGTAGGAAACAGCCTTGGGAAAACCCAGGGTTGGGGTAGAGAAAGACAAAAGAAGTCTCATGGAGTAAGAATCCCTACCTGAAGAGAGCACTCGTATTTGGATGGAATGGGGAGGGAGAGGACGGTGAAGACTTCATTCTTGTAGGTACAGTTCTCACACTTTAAACATATGATGCTATAATTGAGCTGCCCTTCAAACAGCCGGGTGATGATGGAGGACTCGTTGGCAATCATCTTCCTGCAGGATCTCGGAATAGATCTTTTTTCATATGATCTTCTTCGGTGGTACTGAATAAAGGAACAAATTCACCCCAAATCAACTACTGGTTCTCAAAATATTTTTAATAGAATGACCTGATTTTTCTAACAGAATGCTACCCAAAACCACTTAGTTTTGGATTCAGAAAATAAACAGAATAAGATCTTCTTAAGAGCATATAATATGTGTGATTTCTGATAATTCAGTTATTTGCCTCTTTAAGTGAACCTGAGGAACGAGGACACCCTAACCCTGGTAAAACATATATCCATGGCGCCATAAACTGACAGTAAATGATAATGTGATATAGGGTCCTGCAGGCAGTTTTTCCTGGGCAGAGGGTAAGCTGCAAACTAGCTTCTGGTCATGCAAGCTGATCTAGAGGTAAGATAAAGGAATTGGATCTCTCCTCCAGTCCCTTCAGGTTACGTTCCTTAGTCTCTTCTTTTATTGTTAGAAAAGAATTTTTTAAAGAGCTAATCTTAAACTCCAAGGGCAGCCCAATTTCACTAGCCTTGTAGCCTGATTTGAATCTAGCTGATGCTCAGGAACAGTATTTCCGGGAGCATACCCTGACTGGTGATTCTACAGCCTCAGCAGAATATACATTCTGAAGGTGCTTTAGCTCCACAGTCAGCTACGCTTTGGAACTGTGCACAAGGCTCCGCTTTGGCTGCTTCTTTCATCACACCCACCTGCCCGTGTCTTCCACCTGACAGTAGTTTGATGCCTCTAACTCCAAGTTTAACCTTGAGAACCAGAACGCTATTTATTTCAGACTGGCTGCAGATGAGGACCTCAGTGATTTTTACTGACCATCACCCTCCCCTCTGGCTAAAAAAAGTGCTGCTGTGAATATCTCAGTAAAAATTAAAAATGGAGCTGAGGATTGCAGATGAGAGGGATTAACAGTAATAGTTTGTGGTCTTTCATGATAAGTGTCTCCTGGCTATGAGGTAAGCTAACAGCAGCACAAAGACACTGCATAAAATCTAGGGCATATCTTTGGAGAGTGTGGGTCTCAGATCAAGGCTGAAGGTAGTGAGTCTTATAAATAAAGGCAACCTCCTTAGTAACTGGCAATTTCATGTTTTATTAAATGTATGTCCTAATCCAGTGAAGAACTCAGGTTAGGCACATTTAGTATAAAGATGAAACTGCAGTTTACAGATCTGTCCTTTCACCTTACACCAAGCTTAATATTTCCTCGAGTTTGTAGCTACCAAGAACACTTGTTTTAAGTTGTAAATTTTATATATTATACCTCATGAGGAATATATTTTTATAAAAAAATGTAATTTTCACTCTAAAAAATAGTCAATGCAGATGTTACTGCAAAGGGAACTAGACCAGTGGTCCCCACACCTGCTGATTACTGGAAATCCCAAGTGACTTTTCCCAGAAGACAACCCAGACATTCTAATTCAATAACACCAAAGGGCCTAAGAAGCTGTGCCATAAAATCTCCCCAGGTGATTCCGATAAACAGCTAAGTTTGGGAAATACAGGCCCATTCAAATACTAACTTGAATGTTCCCCATAGTGACCCCAGCACCTGTGCTCAGCACAGAGTAGGCAATACTGACTGAACAAATAAAAGAATGAAAAGTGAAAGTTGCTGATAGAGCTAAAGGTCTATTTCAAGGCCATTAATTCTACTTACCTTTTTCAGAGTTTCATGAAGTTCATTCAGGACATAAATCAAGAATTCCTGAGCATCTTGCTGCATCTTTTTCATAAATGCTGGGTAGAGTTTGCCAAAAGCTGACCAAAATATTTCTGGTGAGACACAGTCAGAGTCTCCAAGCCACATGTCTGTCATTACGTAGGCAAAAGCAGTGGCAACCTCACTGCAATCCCTTGGAAGAAGGAAGGGAAATGATTCCGGCTAATTATGTGGCATCAGACCCCAAACAAAGCTTCATTCATTTCTTGGTTGACCTTCCCATTTTACTCACCCTAGAAATGGGATCTGGGGCACTGCAGCCTCTCCTAACTGGTTTAGCCCTTCATAGGGACTCCAGAGGGTCCCTTCCCTAACCGCACCTTGGAGAGCAGGGGTGAGGGCCCGGCTGCAGGGATGGCAAATTGTCTTACTTTTGAAGAGCGGTAATGTACTTTCCAGAGAGAAAGTATTCCACCAGCGGTGAGATGCTGCAGAGACACTGTAAGATGGCATTCATGTAGCATGTGTTGCCCAGGTTCTGCAGACCAGTCATGCCCTGGAAATGGGGCTGGTTCTCATCAGCCTCATTAACTGGAAAGGGGTCATAGTGATCTGTGCACTCTGTGCTGTGTTGGTGCCACATGGAAAGAAAGGACAGCATTTTGAGGAAACAAAATACGTACAAATGAAATAAGGCCATCTCAACCTAATGACACAAAGAAGAGTCCTTCATAAGACTTCCACCAAATACATTCCCTATTAAAGACAGAAGTATTCGGACTTGGAGTCTAAAATTGCATTACTTTGTTTGGGACTCTTTGAACAGTGCCTGCGGCCAAATAAGCAGAGATAAAGTTTCTTCCTTAAACCAAAGCAAGAGGACAGAAAAAATTGGCCTTTCAGAGACCTAGAATTGCTTTGTTAAAATGCAGACTTCCTCTCTAAATACCAAAGTATTTCCTTTTTTGCTGGGCAAGTAATTTAATTATTATTACCAGTAATAATAATAATAGATAGTAGTTAATAACAATAGCTATCTTGTATTGACCTGACACTATGTTAAGTACTTAACATGAACTTTCCCATTTAATTCTTTCAACAATTCTATGGGGTAGGTACAGTTATTTTTAAATCCTGTTTTACAGGTGAGATATCATGTGTAAATAAATGGTTTCGTCATTTGCCCACGGTAATATACTAAGGCATGTGCAGTGGCACACAGAGAGAAGGGATATCTATCTATCTATGTATCTACCTACCCATCATCTGTCTGTCAAGAGTTATTTGGATTTATATATCAAATATTAGGAGTATATATGTGTGTGTATATACATATATATGCCATATATACATTTGAGAGCATAATATATACACATATTAAGAGAATATATACATATATTAAGAGCACATACATATGTGTGTATGTTATATATGTATATATAATACATACATATATAAACACACACACACACATAGAGAGGGGGAGAGAAAGAGCATTTAGTTTAAATTTTGATGGTCACTTACCAGCTACATGATCTGGGACTCATGTCTGTTTCTCATCTATAAAACAGGAATAGTGTTACCTGCCTTATAGGATTGTTGGATTGTGAGGATTAAACAATGCAAGGAACGAGGCACAGATTACATAGTTAATGGTAACCTAAAAAAATTTCTTTAAAGAAATGACTGATCCAGGATGTCCTTAACAGTAGCTACGGAATTCGTGTGTCCATGTGGATCAACCAGACCTGCACAGAGGAGAGGGTCCTCTTCTTTCCACACAGAGCTTCCTTTTGTAATTTGGCTACTGTACCAGGCAGCCCAATATCTTCATCCTTTTAGGTTTTCTTTCCACGTAGTATCTAAAATTGGGACTCCAGGAGACAGCTACCTCATGTCAGTACCTCTACTTACAATTCTGCCAGTTTGAAAAGTGCTCGCTTTTACACGGAGGGACATTTCCCCTTTTATTTACCAACGTCACAGGAGGCCCTGGGCTGTCACTCTTTAGGAATAACTATTGGCTAGATATTAAATAACATCTTCCCATCCCTTCCCTTTGGGAGACCTCCAATGGGTCAACCCTGAGGAATCCATTCAAAATTCGGCATGTACCTCATGACCCCTTTAAGCATGGCTTCCCCGCACCCCACCCCAGCCCAGCTAAACTTATCTAGAAAACCGTAGTAGACAGAGGCTGACAGGACACAGTAGATACCGAAGTCATCTGCAGTGAAAGGCTGTTGTGAAGCCATTTTAGTGAAACGACGTTGGTCTTTCACTTCTATTCAGGAGCTACATCTAATCCTTTTAACTTCATTTCTCCAAGCCTGTTACTTTGGTTCTTCTTGTTTGTAATAAACAACTTACATGTTCCTTCCTACTTTCAGTAGCTGCAAACTGATTTCATCTGTACTTCAGGTACCTTCCAACTTGGATTTCCCATACATCACAATCCTTTACATTACACTTCAAAATTCTAGAATGCTGCCTGAGATACTGTTACTTGGTTGCTTTAAAACTTAAAAGATTAGATTTCAGAGAATTAACTGAACATACAACCTCTCTTCATCTTTCCAAGTTTCTCTTGTATATATATATTACAGACACACACACACACACAAACACATACACAGAAGATTTGCCTCCACATCGGTGGACACTCTGGCAACTCTGCCCCCTTAGGGCACTCATCCAGCTTCCCAGTGACCACACCACTCCAGGGACTTTGAGGGACTGTGTCTCACACCGGGGAAAGAGGCAGATGGCTTTTGCTGCTTCCCAAAATGCATAGCATTGGGATAGACTGGAGTATTTCCCTTCACAGTCAATCAATTATAGTGCAAAAGAGGTACACACACACACACACACACACACACACACACACACACACACACCCCTAATGCCACACTGGGCAAATAAAATTATTCATCAAAGAAGTTATAAGTTGAGAAATAGCAAAGCACACATGAGCTCCTGAGCTCTCATTTTCTTCACAGAGAACTGTGCTTAAGAAAGCACTTCAAAAAAAAAAAAAAAAAGAAAGCAAGCACTTCAGCCACATAGCACACGGAGATCAGCTCAGTGCTTTGTGACCACCTAGAGGGGTGGGATACGGAGGCGCAAGAGGGAAGAGATATGGAAATATATGTATACATATAGCTGATTCACTTTGTTATACAGCAGAAACTAACACACCATTGTAAAGCAATTATACTCCAATAAAGATGTTAAAAAAAAAAAAGAAAGCACTTCAATAGAGAGGGACCCCCCCCAACCCCTGCAAAGAACCCCTACCCAATGCTCTGTCTAGATGAAAAGGGGTCAGAGAATACATGTGACCAATAGCAGTGATGGCAACCTGGTCGAGGAAGTGGCCTTGTTAGAAAGGGGGAGCCTCTGGAGTTCCGGAGCTAATACCAACATGTTCTTCCTCTGAGCTAACTTAGAATCTGTAGAGAGTAGGTAAAGAAAGAGCCATTAGGGCCAATTCAATTCATCTTTTCTCAGCTCTCCATCTAGTAAAATGAATGAGGTAACAAAAGGAAAAAACTCTTCAAAATTGTCAATGTCAGGAAAGAAAAAAGGCTGAGAATTATTTCAGATTAAAAAGAAACTAGAGAAACAAGACAAATACTCAATCCTGGGTGGGATCCTTGGTCAGGAAAAAAAATAGTATAAAAGGACATTATTGGGACAACTGATGAAATCTGAATATGGATTATATAAGAATAGTTTTATATCTGAATTTTATAAAACTGTATTCTGTTTATTAAAGATAATGTCGTTTTTAAGAAATACCCACTGAAGGATTTAGGGATAAAGGGGCATGATTTATGCAACCTGCTTTCAAATGGATCAGGAAAACACACACAGACACAGACACACATGAGGAAAGGAGGGAAGAAGGAGTGATAAAGCAAATATGAAGCAGATGCAGCCCAAATGACTGCAATTGGCGAATCCGAGTGAGGGTATATTGGAGTTCTTTATCCTCTTCCTGAAATCCTTCTGTAAGTTTGAAATAATCTCAAACTAAAAAGTTTAAAAAATGAGAATGTAGTAGACATATCTGTAATTTGGATTTATCTCCAAGGTACAGTACTGGTAAGTCAAAAAGCAAGGTGCTTAAGAGTTTGCCTATAGTGTGTCCAAATGCTTATACATATACATTTAAATTTATATATTTATACTCAGGCTACACAAAGACATTAAGAATAATCACTTTTTGACACCAGGATAAGGGATCCTGGCAACTAGAGGTGCTAACTCTTGCAGCTATTTGATCTTTGCAGCCTATTTACAGAGGAGTTTCTTGAAGTCACCACAGTGGTGATTCTGGAGGACGTGAATCCTATCATCCTGCTCCTTTTGTCAGTGAAGTTCTCCCAAGACCTTCAGTTTCTCCTAATCAATATAGTCTTGCTAAAATTTCATTTTAATTTGATGCTGGGAGGTAAAAATACAATTCATATTCATATGTTGATCTTGTATCCAGGAACCTTTATAAACTTACTTAAGTCTAATTTTTATTTAGGTTCTTTGGATTATTTCCTTTCCAATTTCTTATGCTTTTTATTTTTTATCTTTTGAACTAGCTAGCACCTCTAGTAAAACATTGAATACAAGTGGGATAGTAGGTATCCATAGCTCATTCCTGAACTGAGGAAAAGCTTTGTATAATTCACCATTAAGTGTGATGCTTACTAAAGGCATAGTTGTTTTTTTTTTTTTTGAGAGTTGTAACCATGAATAGATTGTGAATGTGATCAGGTTTTTCTGTATCTTTTGAGGTAATCATGAGATTCTATCTTCTTTATTCTGTTATCATGGTTAACTATTGATGATGGTCACATATTAAACCCATATTCTATTTCTCGGAGACACCTATCTTACTTGTGATATAGCATCATTTTCATGAATTGCTGGATTCTATTTGCTAATCTTTTGTTCAAGATTTTTGTATCTATGTGCATGACTAAGATCACCCATGGATTAGTGTTCCATGCTGTGTAACAAATTACCAAAAACTTAGTGGTTTAAAACAACACCCATTTACAATATTATCTCAGTTTCTGTAGGTCGGAGTCCGGGCATGGCTTAGCTGAGATCACATATTGCATTTTGTTATCACATCTCTCTGGGATCCTTCAACCTGAAAGTTCTTATATATCTCCTTGACTTTCAAGAACTTGGCCCTTTTTTGAAGATTACTGGCCAGTTATTTTGAAGAATACTCCTTAATTTAGGTTTGTCTGATGTTTCCTCATGATCAGATTCACTTCATGCATTTGTAATACAAATATCACAGAAGTGATGCTGTGTTCTTACTGCATCATATTAGGTGCAACACAATTTGATCTGTCCCAGCACTGGCAATGTTAACTCCAATCACTCAGATAAAGTGGGGCCTTCCAGATTTCTCCAATGTAGTTACTTTTCCTTTTTGTAATCAGTATTTTGTGGGGAGGACTTAGAGACAGTGTAAATGGTCCATTCTTCACCAAACTTTCACACATTAATCAATGTTGCTTAGCTGGATTAATTATCACTATGGTGGTTGCCAAGTGGTGATTTCCTAATGCTGTTATTCCAATTACATTCATTAGCTGATCCTCTACTATAAAGAGAAGTTTTATCTTTTCCTCATTTGTTTTTTTTTAAAAATTAATCATGGTGGACTCATGAATTTCTGTTTTATTCACTGGATTAGAATCTGTTATTATCATTTATTTCTGATGTATAAATCGTCTCAAGATTAGCCAGCAGGAGGCCCTTCAAGATGTTTTCTGTACCCATTTGACATGTCCCCATCATTCTTTGGGCACTTTTTGGTACAGCAAGGTCTTCCAGACTTACCTTGTCTTGTCCCTGTCCCAGTCCTGAAGTCAGCCATTTCTCAAAGAGCCCTGGTTCCTGTTAGAGGAGAACAGTATTTAGAAGATCTGGGAGCTAGGTATACTCACACTATTACAGTGTCACAGCCCCCCATTACTCTCAATATGTTTCCTTATTTGATCAACCCCTATGCATGTAAATTATCTCCTGTTGCTGCCACCCCTGATCCCCACCCTATTACACTACACACAGACACCATCCCTACCCTGCTTCTCTGACACCCCACATCAAGTCACTGCTGCCCTGCAACAATATGAGACCTAACTAGACTGGTCTCAACTATGGCTTTTAGACTAAAGTGTGAAAGAACGAAGGAAGAGAGGAAGAAAGGAATCAGGCTCTCCCTGTTATTTTCTGCTTCTGATTTTGATGGTTTACTTTTTTTTTTTTTTGGTCTCTTTTCTCAGATGGCTTTAAGTTCACTAAAACTGCACCAGAAACTAAGCAATATGGCTTTTTAGCCTGAGAGTGAGTGTACAAGTGTTGGGGTGGGATGAGGCTGTCAGCAATTGTAGGCAAGTCTTAGCGGACTTTCAGTGGGAACAGGCTGCAAAGACGTGTGGGAAAATAATTCTAACACACGTGGGTAGATTGCAAGTGTTCCGACAGAGGCCAGTAATGCCTACAGAGGCCACTCATACTTTGTCATGGGAAGAACCCGAAAAACATGGGTCTGTTCTGCAAATGTCTGTTGTCGTACAACTATTTGAAGTATTCTCTTATGATTGTATATCTTATCTGTGATATTGATTGTAACTTCTCTTTCATTTCTAATTTTGTTTATTTGGGCCCTCTCTCATTTTTCTTAATGAGTCTGACTAAAGGTTTATCGATTCTGCTTATTTCTTGAGTTAGGCCTGTATTGCTATAAACTTCCCTCTTAGAACTGCTTTTGCTGCTTCCCATAGATTTTCAAAATTTGTGTTTTTATTTTCATTTGTCTCAAGATATTTTCTGTTTTCCTCTTCAATTTCTTCATTGACCCATTGGGGTTTTTCTTAGTAGCAAGTTGTTAGGTCTCCATATGTTTGTTTTTCCAATCCTCTTCTTGTAATTGATTTCTAGTTTTATCCTGTTGTGGTCAAAAAGAAGCTTAACATAATTTCAGTCTTCTTAAATTTGTTAATTGTTTTATGGCCTAGCATGTGATCTACTCTGGAGAAAGTTCCATGTGTACTTGAAAAGAATGTGTATTCTGCTTTTTTGTTCTAACATGTCATTTAAGGCCAATGTTTCCTTATTGACTTTTTTTCTGGATGATCTATCCACTGATGCAAGTCAGGTGGTAAAGTCCTCTACTATTATTGTATTACTGTCAATTTCTCTCTTTATGTCAGTTAATATTTGCTTTATGTATTTAGAAGCTCCTATATTAAGTTCAGATAGGCGCACATTTACGAATTTATAGCCTCTTTTGGATTGACCACTTTATCATTATATAATGCCCTTCTTTGTCTTTTATTATAGACTTTGTTTTAAAGTCCACCTTATCTGATGAGTACTGCTACCCCAGCTTTATTCGTTTCCATTTGCATGGAACATATTCCATCCCTTCATTTTCAGTCTGTTTTCAGCTCTGAAGTGAGCTTCTTGTAGGCAGCATACAGATGGGTCTTGTTTGGTTTTTTTAAATCCAATCAGCCACCCTATGTCTTTTGGAGCATTTAGTCCACTTACATTTAAAGTGATTATTGATAGGTAGGTACATATTGCCATTTTGTTACCTGTTTTCTGGTTGTTTTTGTAGTTCTTTTCTGTTCTCTTCTCTTAGTCACTTCTTTGTTGTTTAATGATTTTATTTAGTGTTATGTTTGGGTTCCTCTCTAATTTTTGCATATATATTTTTGGTTTTTGATTTGTGGTTACCATGAGGTTCATATATATCGACTTATATCAACTTGTTTTAAACTGATAGTCATTTCAGCTCAATACATTTTAAAAAGATCTCCATTTTTCACTCCTCCACCATGTTTTATGTTTTTGATGTCATATTTTACATCTTTATGTCTATCCCGTTACTGTTTATTGTAGTTACAGCTGATTTTACAATTTTGTCTCTTAATCTTCATGTTAGCTTATTTCAGTGGTTGATCCACTGCCTTTACTGTTATTTGCATTTGCCACTGAGATTTTCCATTTCATATATTTTATTTCTTGTTATAGCTTTTTCCTTTTCACTTTATAAAGAAGACCCTTTAACATTTCTTTTAAGGCCAGTTTAGTGGTGATGAACTCTTTGTTTTTGTTGTCAGGCATACTATCTCTTCTTCAATTCTGAATGATAACCTTGCTGGGTAGAGTATCTGAGGTTATAGGTTATTTCCTTTCACCACTTTAAATATATCATGCCACTCCCTTCTGGCCTGCAAAGTTTCTGCTGAAAAATCAGCAGATAGCCTTATGGGGGATGCCCTGGATGTACCTCTTTGTTTTCTCTTGCTGCCTTTAAAATTCTCTATAATTTCTGCTGTTTTAATTATGGTATGTCTTGGTCTCTCTTTGGGTTCATCTTGCTTGGGACTTTCTGTGCTTACTGGACCTGGGCATCTGTTTCTCTCTTTGGGTTAGGGAAGTTTTTAGCCATAATTTCATCAAATACATTTTCTGCCCCTTTCTCGCTCTCACTCCTCCTTATGGGATCCCTATAATGTGAACCTTAGTACACTTTATGTTGTCCTAGAAGTCGCTTTAACTATCATTAAAAAAAAAAATTTTTTTTTTTTTGGCTGTTCTGATTGGGTGATTTCCATTATTCTAACTTCCAGGTCACTTGTACGTTTTTCTGTATCACCTAATTTGCTATTAATTCGTGCCAGTGTATAGTTTTCATTTCAGTTATTGTTTGGTTCTTTCTTATATGTTCTTTGTTGAAGCTCTGAGTTCCTCCATTTTTCTCCTGAGTTCAATGAGCATCTTTATGACCATTTCTTTATACTCTTTATCAGGTAAATTACTTACCTTCATTTTATTAGGGTTCTTCCCCCCTTGAGGTTTTATTTTGCTCTTTTGTTTGGAACATATTCCTGTCTTCTCATTTTGTTTGATTTTCTGCCTCTATAAAATTAGGTGAAAGTTACCTATCCCAGTCTTCATGGTGTATGGGAACATCCCTATGCAGTCTGTGTGTGGCCAGTGGCTTTAGTGGGAGAGCAGGACATGAAGTGAACAGGGGCCATATCTTCTCCTGGGGTGCATCGGCAGCTGCCTCCTTGGTGGGAAGTAGGGCTGGGGTTGGAAGGGCTAGAGTCAGTTGCAAGCTAGAGCTTCTCCTGGTTCAGTGGTGGTTGCTGCCATCAGGGGGGCGAGTCCGGGGCCCAAGGGGCTGGAGCAGGAGCCCTGAGGGAGCTGGGCTTCTTCTAGGAGCAATGGCAATCTCTGCCATGGTTGAGGGCATGGCCGGGGTCTGAGGGGAAAAATATGGAACACTTCACAAATTTGTGTGTAATCCTTGTGCAGGGGCCATGCTAATCTCTGTATCATTCCAATTCTAGTATATGTGCTGCTGAAGCAAGAATTAGATTTTTTCTTTTTGCTTGAGTTTATCCTTAATATTTTCCAAGAAAATTGTGAACTTTCTGAGAAAGCCATTAAATAGCTGGGTTCAAGCTCCCCCTTTTCACTTAACAATATTGCTTTCTTGTCTCCTAGATACTATAGGACAGGTGAAAATTCTTATGTCAATGATTTTTCTCTCCTTTGTATACTTACCTTTTTTTAAAAAAATTATTTTTGGCTGTGTTGGGTCTTCATTGCTGCACACGGGCTTTCTCTAGTTGTGGCGAGCTGGGGCTGCTCTTTGCTGTGGTGCATAGGCTTCTCATTGCGGTGGCTTCTCTTGCTGCAGAGCATGGGCTCTAGACACGTGGGATTCAGTAGTTGCAGTACACGGGCTCAGTAGTTGTGGCTCACGGGTTCTAGAGCACAAGCTTGGTAGTTGTGGCGCACAGGCTTAGTTGCTCCGTGGCATGTGGGATCTTCCCAGACCAGGGATCGAACCCGTGTCCCCTTCCTTGGCAGGTGGATTCTCAACCACTGTGCCATCAGGGAAGCCCTGTATACTTACTTTTTTGCTCATTTGCAGAGTGACCAAAATGTGGCATTAAGTAGGTCTTTTCACTTATTTCCTCTCTTCTAGGTCTTTTAATCTGGAATGCCTATTAGTTATTATATTTCATTTATTAATCTAGAAGATATTTATTGTGACTCTACTTTGTACCAGTCTCTGTGCTCGGTGTTTAGCAGTGAATAAAATACAAGTCTCTACCTTCAGATAACTCACAGTCTATTGACCACTTAGATTTATTCTCTGTGCTTTCAACTCTTCCCACAAATTCTCCATTATTTTGAATTTCGTACACTTACACTTGCACGGTTACTTGACTTGAATTCTCTTGATGTTTTAGTTTTACCTTTGTACTTACGGCAACGTTTTGCATCCTTTTTTTTTTCTCCTAATCTCACTCTTAAAGTCTTAAAGGATAACATAAAAGTGCCTTCAATTGTTGAGATGATGATGGAAAAGACATACACTTTGAGCACATTATACACATATACATGTCTCTTAAGCATGTGCTGATATTTTAACTATACTAACAAAAGAAGCTACAAGATAATAAGTTCCTTTATAAAGAGAAAAATCACTCTCAGAATGTTCTCTATTCTTCATCATACCCTCCTCTCCCTATTAGAACTTCCAAGAGAACAAAAGGTAGCATGAAGAGACCTATTATTTGAGTACTTTTATTTGCTGAGTACTTAACTCACTTCACCTTCACAATATGAGACAAATATTGTCAAATAGGCTTGCTCAATAAGTTGGTCAGTCATGGAATAAGTGGCAGAGAAAGAATAAGAATCCGAGTCTATCCAGCTTCATTTTGCACTGTGGTGTATACACAGTTACTACAGAATTGAAAGGCCCATGGGATGTTGTAGGCTATATCAATACTTCCTTTTATAGCCAGACAATATTCAACTTTTGGATAAATCGTATTTTATTAATCCATTCATCCAAAGGACATTTGTGTTGTTTCCACATTTTGGCTGTTATCAATAACGCTGCTATCAACATCTGTGTACAAGGTTTTGTGTAGACATTTTCATTTCTCTTGAGTATAAACATACACCAAAGATTAAAACTGCTTTGTCATGAGCTGTCTTTTTATTGATGTAAGTTCTTCACACAAGTCCTTTATCAGATATATTACTTGCAAAATTTTTCTCCCATGCTGAGAGTTGTCTTTTCACTGCTGATGGTGTACTTTGAAGCACAAAACTTAAAAATTTTGACAAAGTTCAATTTGTCTATTTTTTCTTTTGTTGCCTTTGCTGTTGGTGCCGTATCTAAGAAACTATCACCTAATCCAATGTCACAAAAATTTACACCTACATTTTCTTCTAAGAGTTTCATGATTTAGGCTCTGACATTTAGGTTTTCAATCTTTTTTTTTTTTGGCTGCATTGGGTCTTAGTTGAGGCCCACAGGATCTTTGTTGAGGCATGCGGGATCTTTCCGTTACAGTGCACTGTCTGCTTGGGCTCCTCTCTAGTTGCGGCGTGTGGGTTTTCTCTCTAGCTGTGGTGCACGGGCTCCAGAGAACGTGGGCTCTGTAGTTTGCGGCAAGCAGGCTCTCTCGAGGTGCTGAGCACCTCAATAGTTGTGGCACGCAGGCTTAGTTGCCCCACAGCATATGGGATCTTAGCTCCCTGACCAGTGATCAAACCCACATCCACTGCATTGGAAGGCAGATTCTTTACCACTGGACCACCAGGGAAGTCCCTTCAATCCATTTTGAGTTGACTTTTGCATATGGTGTGAGGTACTGATTCAACTTCATTCTTTTGCAAGTGGGTATATAGTTGTCACAAAACAATTTAATGAAAAGTCCATTCTTTCCCCATTGAGCTGTTTTGGCACCCCTGTAGGGTGCCAAAATTAACCACAAATTTCTGGACTCTTAATTCTATTTTATTAATCTATAAGGCATAACACACTGTCTTGATTTGTCTAGCTTTGTTTGGGAAGGAGTATTTTAGCAGGCTTTTTAGATAGTTGTGGACATTCTTATTTGAGATAATACCAAAATTTGACAAATGGAGGTTTCTTAAAGGTCAGCTGCAGTGTAGAATCTGAAACCCCTGTAAACTTCTACCCTGCTAGAGTTTCACTCACTTCTTCACTCACGGACCATTTTGTAATCCATGCACAGAGCATCTGGAGAACATTGGTTGTTTTGCAGATCGTCTGAATGTTGACACATTTCATATAAACTATCAGAAACAACTGTTGTTAAATCAGCACTGATTATATTGGAAAAGTATTGGGAAGCTGTCATGCTACAGTGTTAAGAGGCAAGTTTTCTAAAATTCCAACTTTCTCTTGAAAGTTCAAATTTTAGCAGTAACAAGTACTGTTAGTTTTCTGCCAAATACTCAAGTCAGAAGAACCCTGGTTTGTCTGCCAGCCATTCTTCCAAGCAGACATGTTCAATGAAAAAAGTGACTAGTTCAGTTTGTAACTCACACAATTGCATAATTGCCTTTCCTTTGAAACAATCATCACACTTCATTATGTAGCAAAAGTGCTTTATGCATATTTTTCATTTTGTTCCACAGACTATTAAAGACATGTTTTCAAGGTCAAGATTAATTAAAAATTGAAATGAACTTTTTAAGAAAAACTGTGGCATGAAAGTGAAGACTATAATGAACAATAGTACAGTTTGGTGCTACTGTCTTGATTCATGCTAAGGTCCAGCAGCTTTACCCATCAATAATTTTGCTACATCAATAAAACTTTCAACACATTGAAAAAGGTAAATAATAACTTAGAGTTATGAGGAGTTTTGACCTTGTATGCCCCGTGAAAGTGTCCTGGGGACTCTCAGGGTCTATGGTCCACTTTGAGAACCACTGACCTAATACATCTAAGCAATGACCACCAAAAAGACAAGACCTGTGTCTCCTAGTGGAAGTACACACCACCACCAATGAAGCATCCTTCTCAAAACATCAATTTTGAATTTGACCAAGCCGCTAAACATAACAACTAGTTTATGGCATATACAGGAAACATAAACATAAAATGACAACTAAGGAAATAATCAGCAAAACCTTTTATGTGGGAAACTTTTAGAATGAATGAGCTGGTTCTTCAAAAAATAAACTGGAAGAAAAAAGTGGGAGGAGAAACCTATATATTAAAAGAAAATTTAAAGACAAATCAAGCAACTGCAAAACATGAATCATATCTGGGTCCTGATTCAAGCAAATTATAAAAAATATTTTTTGAGAATGACTATATTATCTGATATTAAGTAACTTAAGTTTTTTAGATGTGAAGATACTACAGTTCCTGTATTTTAGAAACATATACTAAAACATGTAGTTCCATAATGCAGGACTCCAAACAAATTCCAATGAAAAAACAAGGGTGAGAGCTAAATGTGGGGTGGGACAGTGCATGAAAGAAAGTACCCTGATGAAAAGTACTGTTTACTGTAAACTGGCGCATGTCGCTTTTCTGAAGAATAACCATACCCTTTCCCACCCCTCTCATGCCCACTAAGGTAGAATCAAGAAACCCAGGAAGAAACTCTGCTTTGAGGAATTTCCAAAAGGCCTAGAAAGAGGAAAACATATTCCAGAGAGGATCAGAACCTTACCTTGGGATTTCTCCTAAGAAAAAGCTCACAGATCATCTAATATTGGAAATCTTCTGTGGTACTTCTTCAATACGTACTTATTGAGTACCTATATTGTATGCTACAAAATCCAGCAAGGATCCAAGGGAAATACAAAAATAAGACAACTCTTTGTTGGTAACACAGACGATCTAGTTTTGAGAGACACACATAGTGGGTGAGTAGTTTTATTCCAATATAAAATTACTGAGTATTTAACTAGGTGTTTAACTGTGACAGATCTGAGGAACTGGGTTCCTCAAATACAGATGCCTTGTGTGAAATCTAGCTAGGAAACAATCAGAACAGATGTGGTAAACAAGGAGTACTCAAAAATCCCTCCCTGCCCATAGATGCGCCCCTTCCTGCAAATAATTATTTCATCTCTCTTGTGATAAACAGCTGGGTCTGCACTGGGTGCTTCTGCCTTGTCTACATAAATACACAAGATGGTATCATTTTGATCTATCTTCAAGAGAAAGTTTGATATTGTGGAAAAACACTTAAAAACTCAATTATTTTTACAAAATGTCTGTCACAAGGCCATGTGGTATACAAGGTGGTGGGTGCTACAGGAGCAAAAAATCTTAAGGGTCCTTTCCTCTGTGAATTGTACAGTCTAATGGGGTATAAAGACACACGGTAACTATGAAAGCAACATAGTTCAACTTAAAGGTCGAAAAGGAGGGTAATTCTATATTTTTCTTTACATTTAAAATTGTTTCCATATGTTCCAATACAATCAACGTGCATTACTTTTAAAATAATAGTGGCTCACATATACCACCAGACCAAGGAAGGCACATTATTAGAGAACATCTGCAGAAGATATTTTATGAAGTAATATTTGGTAAAGAGGTGGAGCTCTGTTCTAAGTCGGATGAGACTGACAAGAAATGTTAAAGAGATTAAAGTAAATGACACTTTCAGACCATGGAGTAATAATGAAATTGAGTAATCTAAAAACAACACTTCTTTGGAATGAGAAATGTGGTTTTCAGGTAAACTGTTACTTTCTACAATTAACAAAAAAAGTTAATGGAGTAAATCTGTTTCAGAAAAGTGACTAGGAACTGGTACAGAAATCATCATTGGTCATTACGCTTGAAAGTTAATACGGCACGGGGCTTAAAAGCATAGATAAAAGCCTATCTGCCGCTCATCCACCAGAGGGGAGAGAGCAAAAGCAAGAAGAACTAAAATCTTGCAGCCTGTGGAACAAAAACCACATTCACATAAAGATAGACAAGATGAAAAGGCAGAGGGCTATGTACCAGATGAAAGAACAAGATAAAACCCCAGAAAAACAACTAAATGAAGTGGAGATCAGCAACCTTCCAGAAAGAGAATTCAGAATAATGATAATGAAGATGATCCAGGACCTCGGAAAAAGAATGGAGGCAAAGATCGAGAAGATGCAAGAAATGTTTAACAAAGACCTAGAAGAATTAAAGAACAAATAAACAGAGATGAACAATACAATAACTGAAATGAAAACTACACTAGAAGAAACCAATAGCAGAATAACTGAGGCAGAAGAATGGATAAGTGACCTGGAAGACAGAATGGTGGAATTCACTGCTGCAGAACAGAATAAAGAAAAAAGAAAGAAAAGAAATGAAGAAAGCCTAAGAGACCTCTGGAACAACATTAAACTCAACAACATTCGCATTACAGGGGTCCCAGAAGGAGAAGAAAGGACCCGAGAAAATCTTTGAAGAGATTATAGTCGAAAACTTCCCTAACATGGGAAAGGAAACAGCCACCCAAGTCCAGGAAGCGCAGCCCTATACAGGATAAACCCAAGAAGAAACATGCCGAGACACATAATAATCAAATTGGCAAAAATTAAAGACAAAGAAAAATTATTGAAAGCAGAAAGGGAAAAACGACAAATAACATACAAGGGAACTCCATGAGGTTAACATCTGATGTCTCACCAGAAACTCTACAAGCCACAAGGGAGTGGCATGATATACTTAAAGTGATGAAAGGGAAGAACCTACAACCAAGATTACTCTAGCCGGCAAGGATATCATTCAGATTCGATGGAGAAATCAAAAGCTTTACAGACAAGCAAAAGCTAACAGAATTCAGCACCACCAAACCAGCTCTACAGCAAATGCTAAAGGAACTTCTGTAAGCGGGAAACAAAAGAGAAGAAAAGGACCTACAAAAACAAACCCAAAACAATTCAGAAAATGGTCATAGTAACATACATATCGATAATTACCTTAAACATGAATGGATTAAATACTCCAACCAAAAGACACAGGCTTGCTGAATGGATACAAAAACAAGACCCATCTATATGCTGTCTACAAGAGACCCACTTCAGACCTAGGGACACAAACAGACTGAAAGTGAGGGGTGGAAAAAGGTATTCCATGCAAATGAGAATCAAAAGAAAGCTGGAGTAGCTATACTCATATCAGATAAAATACACATTAAAATAAAGAACGTTACAAGGTACAACGAAGGACTCTACATAATGATCAAGGGATCAATCCAAGAAGAAGATATAACAATTATAAACATACATGCACCCAACATAGGAGCACCTCAGTACAAAAGGCAACTGCTAACAGCTATAAAAGAGGATATCTACAGTAACACAGTAATACTGAGGGACTTTAACACCTCACTTACACCAATGGACCAGATCATCCAAAATGAAAATAAATAAGGAAACAGAAGCTTTAAATGACACAACAGACCAGATAGATTTAATTGATATTTATAAGACATTCCATCCAAAAACAGCAGATTACACTTCCTTCTCAAGTGTGCATAGAACATTCTCCAGGATAGGCCACACCTTGGGTCACAAATCAAGCCTCAGTAAATTTAAGAAAATTGAAATCCTATCAAGCATCTTTTCTGACCACAACGCTATGATTAGAAATGAATTACAGGGAAAAAACCGTAAAAAACACAAACACATGGAGGCTAAATAATACATTACTAAATAAACAAGAGATCACTGAAGAAATCAAAGAGGAAATCAAAAAATACCTAGAGACAAATGACAATGAAAGCACAATGAATCAAAACCTATGGGATGCAGCAAAAGCAGTTCTAAGAGGGAAGTTTATAGTTATACAAGCCTACCTCAAGAAACAAGAAAAATCTCAGTAAACAATCTAACCTTAAACCTAAAGGAACTAGAGAAAGAAGAACAAACAAAACCCAAAATTAGCAGAAGGAAAGAAATCATAAAGATCAGAGCAGAAATAAATGAAATACAAAGAAAAAAAAACAATAGCAAAGATCAATAAAACTAAAAGCTGGTTCTTTGAGAAGATAAACAAAATTGATAAACCATTAGCCAGACTCATCGAGAAAAAGAAGGAGAGGACTCAAATCAATAAAAGTAGAAATGAAAAAGGAGAAGTTACAACAGACACCGCAGAAATACAAAGCATCCTAAGAGACTACTACAAGCAACTGTATGCCAATAAAATGGACAGTCTGGAAGAAATGCACAAATTCTTACAAAGGTATAACCTTCCAAGACTGAACCAGGAAGAAACAGAAAATACGAACAGACCAATCACAAGTAATGAAATTGAAACTGTGAATAAAAATCTTCCAACAAACAAAAGTCCAGGACCAGATGGCTTCATAACTGAATTCTATCAAACATTTAGAGAAGAGCTAACACCCATCCTTCTCAAACTTCCAAAAAATTGCACAGGAAGGAACACTCCCAAACTCATTCTATGAAGCCACCATCACCCTGATACCAAAACCAAAGACACTACAAAAAAAGAAAATTACAGACCAATATCACTGATGAATATACATGCAAAAATCCTCAGCAAAATACTAGCAAACAGAATCCAACAACACATTAAAAGGATCATACACCATGATCAAGTGGGATTTATCCCAGGGATGCAAAGATTCAATATAGGCAAATCAATCAATGTGATACACCATATTAACAAGTTGAATAAAAACCATATGGTCATCTCAATAGATGCAGAAAAAGCTTTTGAAAAACTCAACACCCATTTATGATAAAAACTCTCCAGAAAGTGGGCATAGAGGGAACCTACCTCAACATAATGAAGGCCATATAGGACAAACCCATAGCAAACATCATTCTCAATGGTGAAAACCTGAAAGCATTTCCTCTCAGATCAGGAACGAGACAAGGATGTCCACACTCACCACTATTATTCAACATAGTTTTGGAAGTCCTAGCCATGGCAATCAGAGAAGAAAAAGAAATAAAAGGAATACAAATTGGAAAAGAAGTAAAACTGTCACTGTTTGCAGATGACATGATACTATACATAGAGAATCCTAAAAATGCCACCAGAAAACTACTAATCAATGAATTTGGTAAAGTTGCAGGATACAAAATTAATGCACAGAAATCTCTTGCATTCCTATACACTAATGATGAAAAATATGAAAGAGAAATTATGGAAACACTCCCATTTACCATTGCAACAAAAAGAATAAAATATCTAGGAATAAACCTACCTAGGGAAACAAAAGACCTGTATGCAGAAAACTATAAGACACTGATGAAAGAAATTAAAGATGATACCAACAGATGGAGAGATACACCATGTTCTTGGATTGGAAGAATCAATATTGTGAAAATGACTACACTACCCAAAGCAATCTACAGATTCAATGCAATTCCTATGAAATTACTAATGGCATTTTTTATGGAACTAGAACAAATCATCTTAAAATTTGTATGGAGACATAAAATACCCCGAATAGTCACAGCAGTGTTCAGGGAAAAAAATGGAGCTGGAGGAATCGGACTCCCTGACTTCAGACTATACTACAAAGCTATAGTAATCAAGACAATATTGTACTGGCACATAAACAGAAACATAGATCAATGGAACAAGATAGAAAGCCCAGAGATAAACACACTTATGGTCAACTAATCTATGAAAATGGAGGCAAGGATATACAATGGAGAAAAGACAGTCTCTTCAATAAGTGGTGCTGGGACAACTGGACAGCTACATGTAAAAGAATGAAACTAGAATACTCCCTAACACCAAACACAAAAGTAAACTCAAAATGGATTCGAGACCTAAATGTAAGACCAAACACTCTAAAACTCTTAGAGGAAAACATAGGAAGAACACTCTTTGACATAAATCACAGCAAGATCTTTTTTGACCCACCTCCTAGAGTAATGGAAATAAAACCAAGAATAAACAAATGGGACCTAATGAAAGTTAAAAGCTTTTGCACAGCAAAGGAAACTATAAACAAGATGAAAAGACAACCCTCAGAATGGGAGAAAATATTTGCAAACGAATCAACGGACAAAGGATTAATCTCCAAAATATATAAATAGCACATGCAGCTCCATATTAAAGAAACGAACAACCCAATCCAAAAATGGGCAGAAGACATAAATACACATTTCTCCAAAGAAGACATACAGATGGCCAAGAAGCACATGAAAAGCTGCTCAACATCACTGATTATTAGAGGAACGCAAATCAAAACTACAATGAGGTATCACCTCACAGCAGTTAGAATGGCTATCATCAGAAAATCTACAAACAACAAATGCTGGAGAGGGTGTGGAGAAAAGGGAACCCTCTTGCACTGATGGTGGGAATGTAAATTCATACAGCCACTAGGGAGAACAGTATGGAGGTTCCTTAAAAAACTAAAAATAGAATTACCATATGATCCAGCAATCCCACTACTGGGCATATACCTAGAGAAAACCATAGATCAAAAAGACACATACACCCCAATGTTCATTGCAGCACTATTTACAATAGCTAGGTCATGGAAGCAACCTAAATGCCCATCGACAGATGAATGGATAAAGAAGATGTGGTACCTATATACAATGGAATATTACTCAGCCATAAAAAAGAATGAAATTGAGTCATTTGTTGCAATGTGGATGGATCTAGGGATTTTCACACAGAGTGAAGTAAGTCAGAAAGAGAAAAACAAATATCATATATTAACGTATGTATGTGGAAGCTAGAAAAATGGTATGGATGAACCAGTTTGCAGGGCACAAGTTGAGACACAGATGTAGAGAACAAACGTACGGACATCAACGGGGGAAAACCGTGGTGGGGTGCGGATCATGGTGTGCTGAATTGGGCGATTGGGATTGACATGTATACACTGATGTGTATAAAATTGATGACTAATAAGAACTTACAGAATAAAAAAACAAACAAACAAAAAAGCCTATCTGCCTGTGTTCAAATTCTAGTGCTGCTACTTACTAAGTATAAGAATCTGAGGAAAGTTACTTTATCTAATGCTGTGATCTTCTAATCAGCATCACAGATAATAATAACACCTATTTCATAAAGGATTAAAAGGGTTAATGTATGTAAAGTACTTAGAATAGTACATGACACATATTAAGTACTAAATAAGTGTTTAACTACTATTATTATTATTTGTTTTTAAATTAATTAATTTTATTTATTTTTGGCTGCGTTTAGTCTTCCTTGCTGTGTGCGTGCTTTCTCCAGTTGCGGCGAGCGGGGGCTACCCTTCATTGTGGTGTGCGGGCTTCTCATTGCGGTGGCTTCTCTTGTTGCGGAGCACGGGCTCTAGGCATGCGGGCGTCCGTAGTTGTGGCTCGCGGGCTCTAGAGTGCAGGCTCAGTAGTTGCGGCTCACGGGCTTCGTTGCTCCGCGGCATGTGGGAACTTCCCGGACCAGGGCTTGAACCCACGTCCGTTGCATTGGCAGGCAGATTCTTAACCACTGAGCCACCAGGGAAGCCCTCAACTACTATTATTATCATGTGAAAATAATCAACAAAATATTAAATATCAGTAGACAATTCATATCCCTCTTTTCTGACATAACAAGAAACAGATCCAAAAATAAATAACTAAAAACACAGTAGGAAATCAAGATCACTTTAAACACTGTACAGGACAGGAGATCAAAATGCACAGGCATACAATTGGTTCATTTGAAAAGAACCTGATATTCTGAAAAAAAATTAACAGTGAAAATATTAATTTTTCAGAATGATTATACTCAGTAAAACATCTTTAAACAAGAATAAATTTATTTAATTTCTTTTAAAGATTTAATGACATACAAAATGTATATAGTATAATATCTTTAATACATTTTTTCTTTCTCCCCCCCATCAATATTAAACACTATTTGAACAGCTTATCTCTTTTTCCCTTGTCTGTATCTATGAGATACACTACTGAATACAAATAAGATTTACACTGCTCCCTCCCAAATAAAAATTAAAATTAGTACCTAGGGGAAAAAAAAAGAAAGAAAAATAGTCAAAGCACAGTACTTCAGACAGATTGAAAGCTTTTCTTGTTGTTGAGTATTCAACAATATCTGGGGCAGTTAAATTACATTTTATTGGCATAAAGTTGCATTGCAATCTCCCAACATCACAAAATGATAATCCAATTCAATTTCTTAAGTACCACAAACAATATTCATGTTCAGATGTTCCTACACAATTTTAAATATATGCAAGAATTCATGTTTACATTCTGATTTGATATACTTGGTCAATAAAATCTTTTGAGAAGTATGTAACTTCCAAGTTGTAACTATAGTAGATATAGATAAGAAAAAAGCACTTTAACTTTTCTCACAGGGTAACTTCTCTTGGACAGTGAGTTAAGTTTCTCCTTTGATATATTTAGGTTATACCAGTCTACCATGGCTTTCTTCTACTTAACAATGTTTAAAAAAAAAACAAAACACTAATACTTTGCACAATTTGGGCTCTATTTAACGAAAAAACTGGCTCTACCTTTTAAATAGGAGCCTAACCCTGATTCATAAGGTCCCTCTTAGAAAATGGTTTTCTGCTTGGGCTTTCTATATCCCTGTAGATCTAGAATTGTAACAAGCCATCTCCTTTCCCATGAGATGGGAAACAACAAGCATCTAGCTGGGCACTAGTGACATCATCACTGAACACACTGAAACACACTGAGGAAGACACCTGACTGCCATTTAACCAAAAGACTGGGTGATTTCTTCATTTTGCTAGCTGAATGGCAGTAAACCAGCTGCCAATAAAATCTGCACGGACACCTAACTTTGGTTAATGGTATTGCACCACATGAAGAGAGGGTATTACCCTCATCAGAACAAAGTCAAATGAAATCCTCTGTTAAAAAGAGCCCTTTAAAAAGTTATAAATACTAATTTTTCTTTACCTTTAAAATTTAACAGCTGCCAGCTGTATTGTATAGGGAGTTCCCGACTAATTTAATCAGGTCAAAAGAATATTGACCTTTTAAATGTGCCAGTTCAGCATATTCAATTAGCACACGCTTTTCTTTATTACCAAACAGTTCCCTCCTAAATGAAAAGTGACAGTAACATTTTTGTGAGATGTAGGCAAAACCAATGATTCAGTAATATTATAACATCAGACGAATAGAATTAGTTGATTCTGATTCTTTGGTGGAATTTCCAGGCTGAAGAGTCAAATCAGAAGGCTCATCCTGAGGAAATATAATTTTGTCAGGTGTATAGTCATTCCTCTTCAGATCTATATTCATGACCCCCAACAAAAAAAGAAAAAAAGAGTATCGCTTAGAAACAAAAAATTAAGAACATTTTCTAAATCAATTTCCCTCTAAACATGCCAGATCTATTTTCTACAAGGTTGTTATAAATTCAAAAGTCACAAAATTTATACACATAAAAATGAAATCATTCAACAAATAATTATTACACTCCGACCATGAGTCAGTAACTCATGTAAGTGTAGAAATGCAGCAGTGAACAAGGCAGGTAAGGTCCCTGTTCTCATGGAGCTTATATTCTTGTAGGTGAAGAAAAACAAATAGAAAAATGACAATTATAAGTAGTAGCAAGTGCTTTGAAGAAAATAGTGTGATGAGGGTCAGGTGGGAGACGGTATGAGGTGATTCTTTTAGTTAGGGCTGGGCAGAAAAGCCACAGGAGGTAACATATAAGACCTGAATACTAAGAAATGACCTATCAAAGTCCCAGGAAGAGTACTCTATGCAGAGAAAGTTAACTGCAGACTGCAAAAAGGAAATGGACTTGGTGTGTTCCAAGAATGGCAAGAAGCAGCATGGCTTGCATGTAGTGAATGAGGGAAAGACTAAGAGAAAATGAGGTCAAACAATCATTAACGGTCAGCAGTTGTCAAACTACAGCCTGTGCGCCAAATCTGGCCTACTTGTTTTTGTAAATAGTTTTACTGGAATGCAACCATAGAAATTTGTTTACAGATTGTCTATGGCTGTTTTTGTACTACAATGAGAGAGTTGGGTAGCTGTGACACAGGCCATATGGCCCACAAAGCCTAAAATGTATACTTCCTTTGTTTGCCTTTTACAGAAAAGTTTGCTGACCTCTGATTCATGGTTTGCAAACTAAGTATAGATTACGGTGAAAACCCACTGGAAGGTATTAAGAAGTCTTAAGGGAGGAATGTAATCAAATTTGTTTAAAATGACCATTCCAATCGTCACATGAAGTCATGTTAGAGGGCTACTGGTAAGAATCCAGGAAACAAAATGGTGGCAATGATGATGAAGAGAAATTGATAAATTCTAGGGAGATTTCAGAATTTGAGCAGACAGAATTTGACAGATTGGCTATGAAAAGTAAGAGAACAGGGCTTCCCTGGTGGCGCAGTGGTTGAGAGTCCGCCTGCCGATGCAGGGGGCGTGGGTTCACGCCCCGGTCCGGGAGGATCCCATATGCCGCGGAGTGGCTGGGCCCGTGAGCTGTGGCCGCTGGGCCTGCGCGTCCGGAGCCTGTGCTCCGCGGCGGGAGAGACTGTGACAGTGAGAGGCCCGCGTACCGCAAAAAAAAAAACAAACAAACAGAAAGTAAGAGAACAAAGGAACTGGCTAGCTTTTAGGTTTTGAGCCTGAGCAACTGGGTAACCATTAATGAGACAGGGAAGCAGAATTTCGTGGGTAGGGGTGGAAAATGAAAGTCAAGAGTTCTGGAGTGAAAGTGTTACTTAAAAGTAATTCAAGTAGCAATGTAGGAAACTCAATATAGAAACAGGAGCTCAGGAAAGAAGTTAGTCTTCAATTAAATTTGGTACTATCAGGATGTAGACTGCCTTTATAGCTATGGGATAGGATGAACTCAGGGAGTAATAGACATATATGACAATGGTTGCAGAACTGGAAAACAATGCAGTAGTATCAAATTTATACTTTATAAACAAACCATAGTCGTGTATATACCCTTATACTTTTATCTCCATGTAAAATAGAACACTCAGAATATGAACTGTTAATTTTAATTTCAGTAATAGTCTATATTCAATGATCCAAATACATATTTGCTACAGTATGAACAATTTTTTTTTTGCGATATGCGGGCCTCTCACTGTTGTGGCCTCTCCTGTTGCGGAGCACAGGCTCCGGACGCGCAGGCTCAGCGGCCATGGCTCACGGGCCCAGCCGCTCCGCAGCATGTGGGATCTTCCCGGACTGGGGCACGAACCCGTGTCCCCTGCATCGGCAGGCGGACTCTCAACCACTGCATGACAAGGGAAGCCCCAGTATGAACAATTTTTGATAAACTTTAAATTCAAGACTTTGCCAGTAAGGCCTTAGGGAATGCAAATTAATTTGTAGCTGAAGTGTACACAAAGAACAATGGACAGAAACACAATTATAATTCAAACACAATTATAATTCAATTCACAATTATAATGCTGTTAACTAATGGTGTAACCATGGGCAAATCATGTAAACTCTTATTTTATGTTCTGTAAAACGATGGACTTGGACTGGGTTGCTTTTAAGGTCCCTTCCAAGCTGTAAAATCCTTTAAATGACAATTTAAAAAACAGATATGCTATTAAATATTGCATTGTATCAAAACCAAATAAAAATTATATCTGGGCTGCCTGTTAAATTCATCATTGTATGTTCTACTTCTGGCTTAAATGGACTAAGCATATTTCATCCTCTCTCTCTCTCTCACTGATTACAAATAAAAACTGATTACAAGTAAAAACATGATACATAAAGCAACTATCTCAGATTTCTGAAAAGTAACAGCAGACATATAGGAGAAGGAAATCAGAACTTGAAGAACGATTTATATGGTGGTGAGCTTCCTGTTTTTTTCCCATCTCTTATTTCTGGGCTTAGTCTTGAAAATAGCTCAATCATAGAAACATACAGTGAGCATGGACACAAAAAGCTCCAAGACCTTCTGGCCACAGGATAAGGAAGGAGGACCCTGTGGGATGGAAAATGTTGAGGGGAATTCCCTCTTTTTAATTATTCTTTTTGCTCTTCTGCCCTTTACCTAAGCCCTGGTCATGAAGAGGCATTCCTACAGTGGTGGCAGTTGGGCAAGAACCTACAACTACAAGAGAAAACCCTTCTCTCTGACCAGAAGAACTGAGAATATGTACCTCTATGATCCAAAAAGTATTATTTTCAGCACCAGAAACAGACCTAATTGCAGAATGTGTGTGACAGCACAGGGATGCCAAAATCCTGGCTTTCTAGTCAGTGTACCAAAAAAAAAAAAAAAAAAAAGGAAAGAAGAGGCCCCCAGGAGTCACAAAGTTTGGAAGAAATCATGGAGAGGAGGAAAATGGAGAGAGAGATACCCTAAATTTATGTATGAAATCCCAGACTCAGGCTTGAGTGGCACATATATGGAAAGACGGCATAGCATAGGCTTTGAGAACTAAACTATGGTGCAGACCTTCACTTGTGTCCCAGACTTGCCCTTGTTTGACACACATGTGAAAGAGACCTGGTTAATAATGCAAAGCCTTTAAAAACTAAACTGACAGTAGAGGGACAGCCACACAGAAAACAGACTGGGACTTGTGAACTGAATTTAACTGAGTTGATTGCCTACTAACACCAAAAATCTCAAGGATTCAAAATTCAAAATTCTCTATAGAGGATTTTTAATAAGACCTCAAAAATCTTATAATATTCAAAATATCCAGGACACATTCTAAAATTACTAGAGATACAACAAACAGGAACATTTCAAAGATTCTCAAAGATTCTCAAAATCTTATAACATAATATTCAAAATATCCCGGACACATTCTAAAATTACTAGAGATACAACAAACAGGAACATTTCAAAGATTCTCAAAGAAAATCTTTGAATTCTCAAAGATTCTCAAAGAAAAATTCTTGAAAGAAAAAGAATCTTTCAAAAGATTCTCAAAGAAAACCAAGAGAATCCAATCCCAAGGTTACTCAGATGGTAGAATAATTAAAAGACTTTAAACTACTAGAACCATACTCCATGACGCAGGACAAACAGACTTGAAATGAAAGGAAAAGTAAGTTTTCAGCAGAGAAATAATCAGTATAAAAAGACCAACAGGAAATTATAGTACTGAAAAATATAACTGAAATAAAAAATTCAGTGTATGAGCTTAATAGCAGAATGAAGAAATAAAGAATGAGGAGTCAGTGAATTTGTGTGTAGATCAATAGAAATTATCCAATCTGAACTAAAGAAAAAAATTAATTTTTAAGGAAGTAATCAGAGCCACAAGTTCCTGGGTGACAATATCAAAAGGTCTAACATTCTTTTTATGAGAGTCCAGAAAGAGAAGAGATTGATGCGGACAAATATTTGATGAACTAAGAGCTAAAAACTCCCCAAATGTGATAAAAGTCATAAACTGGCAAATTCAAGAAGCTTAGTAAAACTGAAACAGGATAAACTCAGAGAAAGCTACAACTAGACATAACTGCTAACTACAGTTAACATAACCACAGAATCAAACTGCTCAAAACCAAAGATAAAGAATAAATCTTGAAAGAAGATAGATTATAATGATACATTATGTATAAGGGAAGAACAATTCAAATGACTGGAGTTTTCATCATAAATAACAGAGGCTAGAAGACAGCAGAACATTTTTTAAGTGCTGAAAGAAAGAAATGTCAAGCTAAAATTCTAGATCCAGTGAAAATACCCTTCAGGAATGAAAGCGAAATACATTCTTAGGTAAGGGGAACTAAGATCAACCACTAAAAGAACTAAACATAAAGATAAAACGGAATACTAAAACAGAGCAAGGGCTGTGGGGTGTGTGGGGGAGAAAACAACCAAAAAACCAAACCAGAGACATCAAACAGAAAACAATAAAACAGCAAATCAAAATCTAACCATATCAATAATTACATTAAATGTAAAGGGTCTAAAACAGCTATTATAAGATGGAAATGGTTAGATTTTAAAACACAAACCTAGGAACTAACTATACGCTGTCTACAAGAAAACCACTTTAAATAGAATTAATATATACAGGTAAAAAGAATGGGAAAAGATACCTGATGAAACCACTAATCACAAGCTATGTTAATATCAGACAAAGCAGACTTTAGAACAAGGAGAATTACCATGGCATTAATTTAATAAAAATTAAATCACCAAGAAGTCATAACAACTGTAAATCTGTATGTATCTAAGAGCAAAGCTTCAAAATACATGCAGGAAAAATTGATAGAACTGAAAGCAAAGCAGATAAATCAACAATTATACTTAGAGACCTTTCTTCTAAGTAATAAATAGAATAGACAGAAAATCAGCAAGGATATTAAAAACCAGAACAACACTATCAAAAAACTTTCCTTCATTGGGACTTCCCTGGTGGCCCAGTGGTTAAGAATCCACCTGACAATGCAAGAGACATGGGTTTGAGCCCTGGTCTGAGAAGATCCCACAGGCCGCAGAGCAACTAAGCCCGTGTACCACCACTGCTGAATCTGCACTCTAGAGCCTGTGAGCTACAACTACTGAGCCTGCGTACTGCACCTACTGAAGCCCGCGCACCTAGAGCCCCTGCTCTACAAGAGAAGCCACCACAATGAGAAGCCCGCACACCGCAATTTAGAGTAGCCCCCACTCGCCACAACTAGAGAAAGCCCGTGCATAGCAATGAAGACCCAATGCAGCCAAAAATAAACAAACAAAAAAGACACCTGTAATTAATCCATAGGTCAAAGAAGAAATCTCAAAGGAAATAAGAAATATTTAAAAAATAAAACTAAAACATACCAAAAAAATTTTTTTTAAATACCAAAATTTGTGGGATGCAGCTAACACAATGCTTAGACGAAAATTTACAGCACTAAAATGTTTTGTTAGAGAAAAAGTCTCAAATGAATATTTTAAATTTTTACCCTAACAAACTAGAGAAAAAACAAACTAAACCCAAAGCAATCAGAAACATGGAAATAACAGAGAATAAATCAATGAAACTGACAACAGAAAATAGAGTAAAACAATGAAAACAAAAAGTGGTTCTTTGAAAGTATCAATAAAACTGATACACCTTAGCCACACTGACCAAAAAAACAAAAAGCACAAATTACCCTAATGAAAGATGGGATTCACCACAGACCCCCCCACAGACAAAAAAAAATAAGATGATAGTATCATTGACTCTATGTCCATAAGTTTGACAATTTAAATAAAATGAAGACAAATATTGTATGATCTCACTTATACATGGAACCTAAAAAAACAAACAAACTCACAGAAACAGATGACTTGTGGTTACCAGAGGTAGAGGGGTGAGGGGAGGGAGAACTGGAGGAAGGTGGTCAAAAGGTACAAATTTCCGGGCTTCCCTGGTGGCGCAGTGGTTGAGAGTCCGCCTGCTGATGCAGGGGACACGGGTTCGTGCCCCGGTCTGGGAAGATCCCACATGCCACGGAGTGGCTGGGCCCATGAGCCATGGCTGCTGAGCCTGCGCGTCCGGAGCCTGTGCTCCGCAACGGGAGAGGCCACAACAGTGAGAGGCCCACGTACCGCAAAAAAAAAAAAAAAGTACAAACTTCCAGTTATAAGATAAATAAGTACTACGGACGTAATGTACAACATGGTGACTACAGCTAACACTATTGTATGATATACAGGAAAGCTGTTAAGAGAGTAAATACTAAGAGTTATCGTGAGGAAAAACATTTTTTTTCTTTCTTTTTATTCTATCTATACAAGAAGATGGATGTTAGCTTAATCTAGTGTGGTAATCATTTCACAATATATGTAAATCAAACCATCATGCTATCCACTCTAAACTTATAGATATGTATATCAATTATTTCTCAATGAAAGTGGAAAAAAAAAATAAAATGGACCAATTCCCCGAAAGACACAAACTACTAAAACTCACTCAAGAAACTGACATCTATTTTAAAAAACTAAAAATTAAAAAGCATCTGACAAAACTTCAGACTGAGATGGTTTTGCTAGACAATTCTATCAAACATTTGAAGTTGGGATAATATCAATTCTATACAATCTATTCCCCAAAACAAAAGAGGTATAAACACTTAAAACTTATTTTTAAGGTCAGTATTATCCTGACACCAAACAAGACAAAGACAGTACAAGGAAAAAAACCCCATAGACCAATATTCTTCATGAACATAGATATAAAAATCATCAACAAATATTAGAAAATTGAACCCAACAACACATAAAAAAGATAATATACCGTGACAGGGACTTCCCTGGTGGCGCAGTGGTGAAGACTCTGCACTCCCAATGCAGGGGATCCGGGTTCAATCCCTGGTCAGGGAACTAGATCCCACATGCATGCTGCAACTAAGAGTTCACATGCCGAAACTAAGGAGCCCATGAGCTGCAACTAAGAAGCCTGCCTGCCACAACAAAGATCCAGCACAACAACAACAACAAAAATATATATATATTATAATAATATAATATTATATATAATAATATTTTATATATATATATAAAAATATACCATGACAAAGTGGAGTTTGTCCTCGGAATACAAGACTGGCTCAACGTTTAAAAAGTCAATCAATGTAATTCGATGTAATACTAACCAGTTGAAGAAAAACCAAATGATCATACAAATAGATGCAGAAAAGACATCTGACAAATTCAGTGAACATTTAGGATAAGTGTCTTCAAGAAATGAGGCATGGAAGATTAGTCTATTCTCACTACTCCTATTCAACATTGTACTTGAATTCCTTGCCATTACAAAAAGTCAAGAAAAAGAAATAAAAGGCATACAGATTGGAAAGGAAGTAATAAAACTGTCTCTATTGTCTACCCAGAAAATTCCAAGGAATTTACAAACAATAAACAAGAACCAAACAAACAAAAACCTCCTAGAAGTGAGTTTAGCAAGAACACAGAATACAAGGTCAATATACAAAAATAAATAATTTCTGTATCTAGTAATAATGAACAATTTTTAAAAATTTACAGATAGTAGTATTAACATGCTTACTATGTGCCTGTCACTGTTCTAAGTACGTCACAAATACCAACTAATTTAATCCTCAAACAAACAAAAAACAACAAACCTCTATGATGTAGGTATTCTCTGAGGCCCTGGAGTCTGGCTCCCAGGTCCAAGCTCTTAACTACTACTATATTATTGGTCATAATGAGAGGGACTTTTAAAAATACAGCTCAAGGATGAGTGCCAGGCACCTGTAATTTTGAAAAAGTTCCACAGGGGATTCTGACACACACCAAAGGGTGAGAACAACTGGTTTGTGATACAACTTATGATTCAATAATAACTTGTAATTCTTCGAATATAAGATGAAGTTACTATCGTGAGAGACTGTATCTTCAGTTCCTCTTCCAGTTTCACAGAATACTCTTTTCCCAACTCTTTTCCAGGCTAACTTGAAAGTCTATTCATCCTTCAGTTTTAGGCAAATCTGTTAGTTCCCCAGGTAGCATTCCCTGACTTCTAAGTTTGTGTTAGGTGATCTGCTTACCTGTTCTATTTTTTCTGCTTGGCATTTATGATAGTCCTATAATTCTCTGTTAATCTTGTCAGTATCCAAGACCTGAGTAAACTCCACCGAGTGCAGGGACCATGTTTGTCTTGTTCACTGTGCATTGTTAATATCTAACACAATTCCTGGCATCCAGCAGACACATAATAAATATGTATTAAGTGAATGGACTTTGTGTTTTTATAAGTAATAAATGAAAGCACAGATCCACTTATAACCAAAAATATGTATTTATGCTTCTGGCCTTATGAAGTTCTGTAGTAATTAACTTTGCTAACAATTTATATATTATACTGATTAAGAAAATGCTTACCTGGAAGTTTAAGCTTTCTACAGCAAGAATTACAGTGATGTTTTGCTCTGAAGTTTTTTATTGCATCTTCTCCTAGGTTTGCTGGGCCAAAAACCATATCACAGGATCTGTGGAATTGGTAGTTAAAAGAAAAAGTCAGTTAATGAAAATAGAAATGCAGAATTTGAAATTACAAAAATGTCTTAATGAAATTATTAAAACTTATTACCTCTTTTCTTCTGCCTTTATCACAGATGGGTCAGTCAAATTTTCACCCACACCTTTATATGTATATATTAAAAAGACAATTTTATTATATAATTGATATAAATACATAAGTATAATAAAAAGTCACAAGAGATTCTATAGCATCATCAACCATTACATGATGTTAAATTATTCAAAAGAGGATAGGTTTTTCACTCTTGATATTTCATAACTTGACTTATGACCTCAACATTGCACTAGGAACAAACACAGTTCCTTTGACATGAACAACAGTTAAATGTCAGAATAGGTAGGTAGGCATGTAATCTCCTGGTGACACCAGTTTCTGATGCAACAAGGCCAAGCTGGAAGTAAATATCTCCTTATTTACAATTTGCCCTTGTTTCACCTTAGTTAGCGAAGAACAATTAGGTACATGAAGGCATGATCTATAAGTCATTTTACAAGTCTTTTGGATTTTTTAAAATCACAGGCTAATTACATTTTCTTGCAAAAGATTTAGATTACATAAAGAGTAAGATTGTGAACATCTTCCTTCACCTCCAGCCCTCTCCAGAGGTGTTAAAAGTGTGGTTAAATCTTTTCAGTCTCATCTATTCATTCGTATAAAGAACAACTACTGATATTTGAATAATCATAAAATATTTAACCCATTAGAATGAAACCTAATAAAACGGGTAGAATTTCACAATAGGAAAAGCTAGAATTAAAACATGAGTCTAATTTCTACTCAGATTGGCAAAAATTAAGTAAATATTCAGTAATGAAGAGATGGCGAAGAAATGGGCGCAGTGATGAGTGCTCACAGTGCTGAGTATGAATTCACATAACCTTTTGGAAAAGTAACCTGGCCGTTGCTATTGAAATTGTACTCATCTCTAAAACTAAAAATAGGATGACTGTCTCATAATAGAGGATGTAAATCATGCTATGCCTCCATACTACAGCTGTTAAAAGGAATGCCTCAGATTTATCAATAATGATCCAGAAGATGGCCATCATGTATTATTAGGTAGGAAAAAAAAAAAAGTGAAATACACACACACACATACATATATATAGCATGATCCCAGCTGAAGGAAAATCACAACACAAAATGATTAAAAGTAAGTTTAAAAATTTGTAATTTGTCTTCACAAAGGTAGAGGAACAGTAAAGATGGGAACATTTTGTTCTTTATATTTCTATATTGTTTAACTTGTTTGTAGTAACTGTCTAAAATATTTCTATGAAAAAAATGGCTCCATGAACACATTAATTTTGTAGAGAACATCACTATTACTCTGCTTGTTAAAAATAACTGCCATCTTTTAATTAACAGTTTGGCCTCACTTCCTAGGCATATTTGAAGATGATGGACTAGCCCGTCTAATAATATACATCAGAAATTTCACTATATATATCACTTAATCATTTATGTAAAATGATGAATTTACTGAAAAAAGGATAGCTATTTTTACAAAGATTTTCTTTCTTGAGTTGGTATTGAAAATCAATACCAACTGTTTGCTTTTCAACAAATTGTTTATATTTGGGAGTATCTATATAATGAAAGAAGTCATCAAGTGATAAATATTCTAAACAATTGTTTTTATGTGATTGGAAATCTGGTCTTTGTTGACATTTGAAATTAAAGCTGCTCTTTAGGGGCAAAAAAAAAAATGGAACCTATAATGTGAAAGTGCCATCCAGGCAGAGCTGGCAATTTGCTCAATTTCATTTTTCTTTGACCCTGCTGTGAAGCTGCATAAATATTACTCTAAGCAAATCATTGCTCTCTCCTAGTCATAATTTCTTTTTTTTCTCCCTTTTACATGTATGAAGGAATCTGTCTACAAAGATGGCTATGCTCAGTTTTCCCCTCCTTGTATACATGCTGCTCTACCTTCCAAGTGCTTGAATCTATTCTCTACCTCTTAAATCTGAGCTGTCCTTATAACTTACCTTGACCGGTAAAATGTGGCAGAAGGGATATGGGCCCATTCTGGTCCTAACCTAAGAGTTTCTGCTTTCTCTCTGGAGGAAGCCAGCTGTCATGTAAGAAGTCTAATTACCTGAAACTACCATGCTACAAAAAGTCCAAGCTACCCAGCCATGTGGAAAAATCACTTTGTGGTGAACTGAGGAATTCAGCTGTCTTGAACAGAGACCTAAGACATTTGGCTCCAGTCAAGCTGTCCAAACTAGTCTCCAGCCATTCAAACCCTCCAAGGGGACAGTAGAGATGAGCCATCCCCAAATTCCTTAACCAAAGAAGTGTAAGCAAGCAAAATGGCTGTTTTAATCCACTATTAGGTAGTTTAGTTCACAGTAATAGATAACATAAACACCAGGAACAATACAGATAGTTGTTATTGTTTTAAAGAAATGGTCTTTATACTTTTAAAGAAATTAAGGCTACAGATCTATGAGTGGAATAGGGGATTTCACATGATTTTGCTTATTAAAACATCTGTATTACCTAAATAACAATTAAGATAGCATCTCACTCTTCAGGGCCCTGACAGCTATATACTATGGCTGTTATTGACTTGCTTTTTTAACAGCTTCTGCTGACCTAAGATTTTACCTATCCATAAATTAGCAGATTTCTGTATATTGCTCATAACACATGAATAGATGAGAACCTAATGCATAATTCCCTTTTAGCAATATTTTAATAAATTTACCTTGTAAATCAAGTACCAGTAACTCCCCTCTTGTATATTCATAAGTCCAATGGCTAAAGGCTAGCATGATCTCTTCCAGTGTATTTGTTGGAATAATCTCATCACCATTATTGTTGTTGTATTTTCTAAATTCTCCAGTCATACATTCTTCCACAGCAAACCACTGTCCTGCTGAATGGCAATACAGCAGGAAAACTTCAAGGAACCTTATGAAAAACAGTTATAGATATTACTAATAGTTTTTTTTTATGATAAACAACCGAATGACAATTTTTATTGATTTAATCTTAACCAATACACAATCTATGCCATATATAATTCTTTCAGCTCTGCAACCACCTACACTTATTCTCATTTTTCAACTCAAGTTCAGTGCCCTCAGAAAGGTTCCTGCTCAATTTAGTCATTTTATCCTATACTAGTAGTTTTCTTAATAAAATTCTAATCCATCTTTAAAATGGGTAAATAATGAAATATTCAGCATCAATAATGAAGGTCAAAAGAGAATGCTATCCACATAACACTAAAAGATCTCAAAAATTTTAAGAGATTTACCTTGGAGAATATGGTATGGATTTGGGTTTCATTTGGTTGAAGGCAAATGTGAGCTTTTGTGCTGCTCTCTGTTGTTGAATTTCCTACAGAACAGAAAAAAGAAACCCTCATTCAACACTGAAATTAAGATTACTTGATTTATCATACTTTAGAAGTGAAAACATGAAGCTCGAATAATGCTTCACTGTATGCATTCACTAGCACTTACTCTAAGACAAAGATGCAGAACTGTATCTTCTTTATAAATACTTGACCATGTATTAACCACCTCAGGAAGAAAAGATTTGATAATATAAAGATGTCCTGATTTGAGGATATCATGTTCTGACCAAGTACACTGTACTTTGACAGCTCTTCGTAAACCTCCTCCCATCTCCTCTTTACTTAAAAACTCTATTTTGGCACAGAGGCCTAGCTGTGACCACGAAGACATGCTGTTATTCAGTATGTTGGGAGAACTCTCTTCCAAGCGATACACTGTGACAGGCTCACCTGCAACATGAATAGACATATTTTAAGGTCAAAGTATGACTCTGAAAATCACAAGGTAGAAATTGGCAGGTATCTTTGGTTAAGATTAAGTGAGGAATAGAATACGAGATGGACCAAGTTGTAGTTTTATAAAAGAAGTTTAAGGGCAAGAAATACTCAGAAACCAAGGATCTAATATCTCTAAATTCACCTGTATTTGGTAATAATAAGCATTTTTGAAATCATGAACATTTTCGAGAAAAACTTTTAGAAAGCAATTAGACGTCTAAACACTTCTAAACTTTTTAACAGGAGGTTAGATCTGTTCCACAAACCCTGTGATATCAATTTATTAATGCTTTCATTGCTAAACTACGGATCAAGAGCTTTTCTGAATTAAAATACACCACTGCTTCCGATATGCCAGAAAGAGAGAAAATCAATACTTCTGATGCTTCCTTCAGTTTAAACATACCTGAATCTTGTAGTAATCAGACTGATTAAAATTTACATGAAATTAACAATTCTTAATGTGATCCTTCCTCTTTCTGTCACCACCCATGTTCTATATTACAGTTAAAACCACATGTTAATTAAGGGTTTATTTTCCCTCTTATTTCTTTACTTTTTGGATTTACCTCTTGGAGGCACAGGTGTAAATGGAATGCTCTGGGATAATCTCATCAAGTTATTTCTTTCCACAGCTGCATAAAAATGAGAGAGAAATAATGAAATCCCTAAAAGCTCAAAGAACTACTAAATTTTGTTTTTAATATTTACTATTACTAACCTGAGTAATAGTAATTTGTATCCATAACTGGTTTAAATGGAGAAGCAAGACCTAAAATGGTAAATAAACAAATGAGACCCTTTTAAAAGTACTAATGCAGCATAAATTTTTGTTCAAGCATTCTCATTTAATCATCCCAAGTTTCCTTCATGTAAGCTCTGTTCACAAAAACAGAAAAAAAACAAGTAATAAATTATGTCCATCATGTGCTTTATTACCCTACTTCATTATGCCAGATTAGTGGTTAACTGTGTAGTATGACACCTGGAAGGGAAAAAGCACATGATGGTTCACACTCTCCTGTTATAAACTGCATTCTTCCCTTATTCCCTACTCAAAAAGAAAAGTGTCAGACCTTTGGGGTGTGGGGCTGTAGCCCTGTAACCATTTTAATGGGTTGACCATGAGAAGATATAAAATAACAAAAAAGCCCCTCTTCCATCTCTAAGTATATCTGAGGACTTTACTTTTTTTAATTTTTTTATTGAGGTATAGTTGATTTACAATGTTGTGTTAGTTTCTGTGAGGACTTCACTTTTTTTTTTTTTTTTTTTGCAGTACACAGGCCTCTCACTGTTGTGGCCTCTCCCGCTGCGGAGCACAGGCTCCAGACGCGCAGGCCCAGCAGCCATGGCTCACGGGTCCAGCCGCTCCACGGCATGTGGGATCTTCCTGGACCGGGACACGAACTCTTGTCCCCTGCCATCGGCAGGCGGACTCTCAACCACTGCACCACCAGGGAAGCTCAGGACTTCACTTTTTTATTTTTTGGGCACGCCGTGCAGTTTGCAGGATCTCAGTTCCCCAAACAGGGATTGAACCTGGGGCCATGGCAGTGAAATCCTGGAATCCTAACCACTAGGCCACCAGGGAACTCCCGAGGACTTCACTTTTTAACTGTACTGAGAAAGATGGAGAATAAATTGAACCAGGAGAATAAATTGAACCTGCTACGTGTTAAGTTTCTAGAATATAAATGAAAAAGAACCTATCGTCTTGCAGAAGAAGAAAGCTAGTTAACAGTTGTATCATTGTGTGAGAAGTATAAAATATAGTGTGTGTGTGTGTGTGTATGTGTGTATGTGTGTGCATGTGTATGTGTGTTCTCACACATGCACACAATACAGGACTGTAGAGGAGGGGTACCAAATGTCTCCTGGTTGAAGAAAGGTTGAAGGATATCTCAGAGGAAGAGGGCTTTGTGAGTGCAAGGTCAAGGGGGTCAAGAATACCTCCTGCTCAGGTTTCACTTAGCTGACTGAAAAAGTACCATTCACTAACACACGGAATATAAGGGAAGAAGCAACCTGGGTAGCAAGGATAAAGGGGAGTGGGGAGACTTTTGTAAAACGATCATCATTCACACAGTGAGTTCTTGTATTTGTGAAACACTTATAATGAAGAGAAACAAGCTGAAGGGAGAACTTTCTACTACCTTGGCTTTTTCAAATATGAAGTCTAAAATTTCTTCCTTAGGACAATGTAGTATTTGCTAAAGTATATCATATACAATCCTCAGTTTTTCGCATTAAATCTACCACACAGACTCACCATTCAACGTTCCTTCTTCAGATGGCCTAAAGAAACAACAAAAAATATAAGTTACAATTTTAGTAACTTAAAATTAGTTTTGGCTACCACAAAATTTTTTATTTTATGAAGTTACTGTTATTTAATATAACATTATTAAAGGAATTCTGAGATTCAGATTCACTTTTGTTTGAATATTTGCCACTTCCCTTAAGCTTGTACCAAATTCATACACGGATATGTATAAATCCATATGCATATACTTTATCAACAACTTTTACCTCCAATTTATGCCTACATAAATATTACTAGTAGTTTGATGCCAAACTGAAGGTTCAGTACTAATACAGTAAAATATTCCATGACTCCTCTATTTGTGGAGATTCATTCCAGTACTTTAATAATGCCTTGAAATGACATTGCAGGATTCTAAAAATACTTCAACAGAACTGATGGGCAAAGAACAGAGAGAACAGCAATTGTATATCATTTTGCAAAATTCAATTGCTAATGTTGAAAAAAATTTTTTTCCAATGTGAATATGTTTATTTATAACAACATATACTGGTACCAAGTGTAGGTTCTATTAATCCCAAAGATTCCAGTGCAAATTAGAGACAAGTGTAGTGGAAAGGAAAGGGGAATGGGAATCAAGAAAAATAGATTAGAAGCTTAGCTCTCCCATTATACAGTTATGTGGCCTTGCTCAGGACTAGAAGAACTAGATCTAGAAAGACCCACTTGAGCAGGAGACATTGGTAATCTCTTTCTAGCTCTTACATTCTATCTGATCCTAATATTTCCCGTTGGCTTTCACCTTAGTAACATCAATATTTCCTATAGGAAATACTTTGACCCTAGCATCAGCCCTTTGTCTACTGCTGATAAACCACTGTTAGCACATCCAAAGAGTACTGACCAACTCCACCTTTCTGGGTACTTCTATGGGTCAGCATTCTGTAACTCAAAGTTCTCTTGTTAGCCGAATTAACATCAACTTTAAGTACTGATTCTGCATTTCCATCCTACAGTTCTACTTATAAAAGACATTATTCTCTGAAGAGGTCTGATTATAAATAGATTTTCCAAATGCCATTCAGGGCCAGGATACCTCCACAATTTGAACAACTGCATACCCACATAGCACCTGGTTTATTCTCTTCTCCATATATTCACATCTATTTCTGATACAGAGAAGGAAATAGGGAAAACACTATATATGATAAATTCCCTCAAATTGGCCTCCCTTCTCAAGCAGTTCACATTGGAGAGTAACTTTACCATGCTTCTAGTATCAAATGGGTGTCAAAACAAGATTACTTTTTTAATTACTCTTTTTTAATGTCCTTTGGAATCCTAAAATACTAATTTCGAGGCTGGAAAACAGAGATTATCTTTGATTCTTCTTTATCGTTATGTTTAATCTGTACTGAAAATTTTCACTTTCTGGGGATGACTACTTGTAAGATTGCCTTTTGTTTCTACTTTTGGTTCTGGATTATCACATCAGCTTTCCCGTGGAGCTTCCTGTATGCAGGCTTTCTAATGTACACTGTGTATTACTGCTCTAATTATCAAAGTGCTTCCCCAAAGCAGAGGAAAGGCTTGTTGATTAGAACGATGGGCAGAGAAATTATTAGCTAAAGTGTCAAACTAAGTTGTTGAACAAGTTTATTCAAAAGCAAGTTGGAAACAGGACTAAATAATAAAATCATAACTGTATCATTATAATGAAAATTTTATTTGAGTTGTGGTTATAATATGACTAATGTAACTATATAAAATCATAAATTAAAATATATACATTAACTTATAATAAATGATTCCCTAATCTCTTCTATGTAAAGACAGGAGATCACAAAATAAATAATCAGCAATAATTTCAAGAAGTGTTAAAAAAGATGATGCAAAGAGCAGGAAAAAAACAACATTCAATACCTATGATACTTTTCACACTAACGATGAGAAAAGGCTTACTTACATTTCTCTATTTGATGGTCTATCTTGTAGCCAATCCTTTAGTCAGAAACAAACACAAACAGAAAGTTAAAGAAAAAAGTCTCTAGATAAAGCATAACTGTTTATCTGTTTTGTATCCTACATGTTTGATGAATGAAGGGTTGAAAAGTTAATATGAATTTGTTTTATACAACTGAATAAAATAAAAAACTGGTATAAAAGCTACCATAAGGCCATTCCACAAAGTAGAATAAACAATTTCATGAGTGTTATTTCCTACAACATAACTGTAATTGTCTGCTGACAATTTTATTTTCTTAAAATACATATTTGTTTCTATGACTCTAAAAAAAAATATGTGCCTGGTGCCAAAACACATCAAAGTATAAAGATAAAAATTAAAATCATGCAAACTGTGACAAAGAAATCACTAATAACAGGCATATTTCATTGAAGCCCTTTTGTGTGTGTACGTGGTGGGCTTTATTCTGCAGTTTTATAATTATTTTTCTAGGTGTGGATTTATTTTTACCTCCCCACTTTGGGACTTATGCTTCCTGAATTTGAATCTTCATATATTTCATCAATTTGGAAAATTCTAAGTCATTTATAATCTCTTCAAATTGTCTACTCTCTCAAGGCCAATTTAGAGGTATTTTTCCATCTCTTTACGCTTAACACATTTTCCACCTAATTATAATTCTATGTTACATTGTGGTCCAATTTAGCAAAATTCTCCATTCAGCTGTGCCCAATCTGTTATTTTAACCCCCACCGAGATTTTTTTTTTTTTAATTAACTTATTTTATTTTTGGCTGCTTTGGGTCTTTGTTGCTACGTGTGGGCTTTTATCTAGTTGTGGCAAGCAGGGACTACTCTTTGTTGCGGTGCGTGGGCTTCTCATTGCGGTGGCTTCTCTTGTTGAGGAGCACGGGCTCTAGGCACGCAGGCTCAGTATTTGTGGCACACGGGCTTAGCTGCTCCACGGCATGTGAGATCTTCCTGGACCAGGGCTCGAACCCATGTCCCCTGCATTGGCAAGCAAATTCTCAACCACTGCGCCACCACGGAAACCCCTGAGATTTTTTATTTTTTCCCAAATTTTCCAGTATTTCTGAGTAATATCTTTTCTTTTTTAGAAATATTTATAATAGTTTTTAATGGCTTTAATCAGACTTATAATCTGTAACCAATAATTCTACTATCTCAAGTTGTCAGAGATCTAATATGTTTGTATAAGCTGGCTCCCACAAGTTTTGTAATTTAGCATCGTGAGGTCATCTTCAATGGAACCTTATTTGTAGCAAAACTGTGCAGCTTAGGTTCAGGATGAGTCCTTCAAGAAAGGAGGATTTGTTACTGTGAAACTCTGCGTTCACTAAACACCCTTCCCACTGAAATAATTTTTTTAAAAAAATGATTTTTAATAATACAATCTATCTCCTTATAGCACACTGTAAGTTAATATGGTTAATATGTTCTTTTTTTCTTTTCTTCAGGCTTCTAAAATGTTTTAATAAGAATGGGCATCTGGGGGACTTCCCTGGTGGTCCAGAGGTTAAGAATGCGCCTTCCAATGCAGGGGATGCGGATTCGATCCCTGGTCGGGGAACTAAGATCCCACATGCCACAGGGCAACTAAGCCCAAGTGCCGCAACTACTGAGCCCGCACGCTGCAATGAAGATCCCGCGTGCCTCAACTAAGACCCAACGCAGCCAAATAAATACATAAATATTTTTTAAAAAAAAAAAAGAAGAGAAAAAGAATGGGCATCTGGGACAACCGGCAGGCGAGTGAGCAGGGCAAACTGGGATCACTGGGCGGCTGGAACTCCTTGCTGGACCCGATCCTCCTGGTGAGCATTTCTCCGCTCAGGGTCATAGACTGCAGACTGGGCAACACTTTTCTCAAATGTTCCTGGGCAAGGTACGACTGCCAGGGAGGGGATGGATTCCTCACTCCCCATGCTGGGCCGGTTGTGGGCACTGGAATTCACTTCCAAGATTCACTGCTGGCTGGCCTCAGCTGGTGCGAGTGTCGAAAAATTTTTCCCATCATCTTCAGTAAACATTGCAACCTCTGTGCATGCGTGAAGAAAGTTTCCTCTCCCCCAACCCCCTTGCTGTCGCCACAACAAAGGAACATGCATAAATGAGATGAATAAAAATACAGTAATATTTTTTTAAAAAAAAGAATGGGCATCTGATGGACTTAGAAGATCCTCTTGTTTCCTTTCTGCATTAGATGATGGAAATGAGTGAAACAATAGCAGCAGCAGGTCAAAGGCTTCTAACAGGATAAGATAAAAAAAAAAAAACCTGGTGTACAAATACACTGACTGGAATATCCAAGGGGTTTCCCTTTCAGTTTATCACAGAAATGAATCCACATCCCATTCGCACACTGAACCACTTATAGTGCCCAGTTCTATGCACAACCTGGGATTTCTCCCCTGCCTGCTCTGGCAGCTTCCTGGAATCTTCTCCATCACCTTTGCTTGCCCCACCTGGGGCTGATAACACCTGGTTGAATGACTTCTTTGTCTTCTGAAGAACCTCCAGGCTCTCATGGTTGCCTTGCTTGCCAGGGTGGGAGCAAGCAAGAGGGTGTGAGTACATGTGTAGCATTCAGTCCAGGGGGATGGGGCCAAGTTAATATGTTCTTGATGATCCAGGATCATAATTATGAGCACTAATTTCTATACTTGACTAGAAAGGAGCAACTGTTTTTGCTTTCTCCCAAGCTATTTGTCTTGGTTGCCAAAGTCTGCTTTTAAAGAGTGTTTGTAAAATCAAATATTACTCCAGTTGGTTGGGAATAATTTCATATCATTAGCTTCAATTCAAACAGAGATTCCTACCTTTCTTTCTTCTGCATACATTTTTCTTTAATAATTCCTGACTATTCACTACAGGAAGAAACTCTTTTCCATAACTGCTACTATGCACTGAGGTCAGTTTTCTAATGTTAAAAATTTTTTGAAAGCTAGATATAATCTCAGATAAAATATCACCATCTTTTAGCTCTTATCTAATAAATAATTTTTTTTTTTTTGCGATACGCGGGTCTCTCACTCTTGTGGCCTCTCCCGTTGCGGAGCACAGGCTCCGGACGCGCAGGCTCAGCGGCCATGGCTCACGGGCCCAGCCGCTCTGCGGCATGTGGGATCTTCCCGGACCGGGGCACAAACCCGTGTCCCTTGCATCGGCAGGCGAACTCTCAACGACTGCGCCACCAAGGAAGCCCTAAATAAGTATTTTTAAATACGCATATGTTTAATTGAAATGTACAAACCGGTAGTAAAGCTGCTTTGGAATCTACTTCATGACTGTCTTCTATAGATGGCCTTCTACTGTTACTTTCCACTAAAAGAAAATTTAAAAAAATAAAAAAGTTATACAAGTAAAACAAATTTTTTTTAATACCAACTAACCAAACACAAAGTGTTTCGAGGCATAATATAACTTACCTAAGATAACTTATCCTCTCCCCAACACTGATGAATGTAAGAGTTATATGAGTCTCACGGGTCTCTTGACAGGATATCAAAATTATTCAATTTATTTTTGTGAAAAGGCAATATGAAATAAAAGAGTATGGGAAAAAAAGTGTCTTGCTCTTCCTCTGTTCCCAAATTTCTTGTGTATCCTTCCAAAGATATTTTGTGTTTCTATATATACCCCTGAATCTTCTTTTTTAACATAAATGCTAGTATAATATATATATCCTCAGGTTTTTTGTTGTTGGTTTTTTAAATTTAAGCTTGGAGATCTTTCAATATCAGTACACAGAGGATTTCTCTATTCTACTTTGATATTATGCTGAACTTCATACAATGGATATACAATAATTTATTTAACCAAACTCCTATTGATGGACATTTGGCCTGATTTCAATCTCTTGCTGTAACAATGTTGCAATTAATAATCTTAAACATCATTTTACAGTAATGGAAAAAAAATAGTTCATCTTTCCCCCCATTTAAGATGCCACTTTTGTCACATTTTGCTTGTTTATGCTAAACAAACTTTAGAATTAAGCCTATTTTCCAAAAAAAGTGAGGATGTTAAATTTTAAATTAATTTAGAATTTACAACCTCATGATACAATAAAGGAAAACCTCAGAAAGAACAGTGAAGAGAAATCTTAGAACGAAAGAATAAACGGTGAAAGGAAATCTTAGAACATTCCAGGTATAGAGGGCAAAAAGAGCAGATTGAGATATATTAGGGGACTCTGGGCAAAAGTTTTTCAAGATGATGAAACTGAATATTTTGAAAAAATTTATTCAAAGAGCAGAGAATCCAGTGTTGATCTAACCAAAATCATGACATAACTACACTGGTGGGACAGGGTAAAGACATCTGTGCATGCATGTGGGCTAGGGAATAGAGAGGGGTGGGGACGGCGGTAGGGAAGAGCTCAATCCTTGTCTTCTTTAAGTGGGAGGTCAATAGATACTGCCTAAAACTGAAATACGAGGATATAAAATTACAGGCATCCTAACTTTAGAAATAATATCCATGTTATCCAAAAATAGTGAGTTTTATTTCTTCCCTCCTAACCCTTCTACCATTTATTTTTCTTCCTTTTCTTCTTTGGCTAAAATGTTAAATAGAATCCTTGTCTTGTTCTCCTTCTGGGGTGTTCAATATTTCACTATGAAGTATGGTATCCGTGGCAAGTTTTTGTTAGATACCCTTTATTCAGATTAAGGACACTCCATTCTATACTTACTTTGCTAGGAGTTTTAATCATGAATGGATGTTGAATTTCATCAAATTCAGCCTTTTCTGCAGCTATTAAGATAACCATATGATTTTCTTCTTTAATTTGTTACTATCATGCCTTATATTTTTGAAAGTTAAACTAATTTGCACTCCTGGAATAAACCCAACTTGAAGAGAATAAAAGGAGAAATGATGGTGAGGGGAATAAGGAAGTACTGCTTTTCTTAAGGAACCTTATAAAGATTAAATGTGCATAACTGAAAAGTTAGATAACAATAAATTTATACGCATATAACTATGATCCCAAAAAAGCATGATATGGAAACATCTCCAGATCATTCAACTTTTTAAATGAAAAATTAAAGGTGCAGGACAACATGTATGGTATGCTACCTTTTGTGTAAAAGATGAACAAGTAAAAAAGACTACTGTCATATATGACTACATAAGCATGAAACTAGAGAAAAAACAAAAATAACAGTGGTTACACATGGGGTTGGTGTGAGACTGAGACTGATTTTCAAAGTGCTTGTGTGTGTGTGTGTGTGTGTGTGTGTGTATTTTAATTTTGAACCAAATAAATGTATTAATTATTTTTAAAGGTTAAAGCAGAAAAATAAGTTGATTAAATGACTATACAGATTAAAATACAACTGATTCATTTGTAAAAAAGTCAGCATATTTGTAAAAAGTGAGTCTTTGCCTTTCATCTTTTAAGTCTAAACAATCTGTTGAAAAATATTAGAATGTTCAGATTATGTATTATTCAAGGTTAAGAACAACAATGATGGACCAGAATCTTCATTTTCTTACTTCTGCAACATTCACTGCTCAAGCGTGTGACATACATAAAATACATTTAAAGTTTAATGATGTCCATAAAATACCTGTAAAGCTTAAATAAGTATATTTGTTAGCATAATTCATGAAGTCAAAATACTCACCTTGCTCTGAATGAAGAGGAACAGAAGTTTTGTGACACTCAGTAAATCCAGCATGAGAACTCACATGTTTCAGAGTGTTTTCAGAAGGAATATCATTCTGCATATTATACATATACACAATTTTAAAACAATTGAACTAAATTTCAAATCATTGCTCTAAGTAGTACAAGAGCCTCTGGATCTATTTAGCTCAATATGCTTTAATCTACCTGGACTCCAAGGGGTATATTACAAATTACAGTTATTTTCTTCAATGTCAATTTCAAAAACTGCCATCAAAACACCTTACTTGCTTATTGTTCATAAATCCATCTGAATGAGTTCTTTTTCATAGCAATACAAGTTCATTTAAAAAATTGGAGGAAAATAGGAAACTGTAGGGAAAATAATAAAACATTTATCAATTCACCTTAAAAAGAAAAAAACTATTTTACACTAAAATTGAAACAGCAATACTTTCTTCTTTGGAGAGTAAAAAAGTGGAGGGGAAATTTATTTTGGGGAGTTTTGGTAGCTTTCTTATTGCTTTGTATAAGCTATTTGTATAACAAAGATCTATCTGGTCATTATTTGTCAAATTTCAATTTTTTTCATATTTGTTTTATCTATGCTTTTATATTTTTAGGTACTCATCTCTTTTCATCCTTCCCTTAATATTTGTTCTAAAAGCCCTCCTGGCTTTACTGACTTAATATTTCTATTTTCTTAAGTTTGTTTATACTTTGAATTTTTATATTTAAATCCAGAATTCATCTGAGCTTATGAAGCGATATGAAACAGACGTTTCCTAATTTCTACCCAGTTGTCCAATCTGTGTGTTTACTGACAAAGCATTCCTTTTCTCATCAATTTCTAATCCAACTCTTATTAAATTTGTATTTGTAGAAGGGTTATTTTGGAGTCACCAAAATGTTTCACTAAACATTCATGTTTCAATTATACCACTTGTATAGATATTTTAGAATCTAACAACTAATTCTCCCCCATTTTCTTCTTTTTACCTATTCGTTTTTCCAGATGAACTAACGAAATTCATTAAACTAATGCAGAAGATCTGATACCTTCACCCTGTTTTTTTTTTCAGCTATACACAGGTCATACTACTATGTAACTTTAAAATATTTCCAAACCTCTACCACCGCTCAGAAACAATGAGTTTTAAAATGTTACTACCACAATAAGCTATTACTTTCATTAAATAAATTTAACTTAAACGTCTCAAGAAAATTAAGTTTTTCTACCTTTGATGTTTCACATTCTTCACATTACAGCTGATTTATTGATATATAGCCAAGCAAAAAGTGCTAACCTTTTTCCTATTGTCACAAAGCAACTCTGATTTCCTTTCTGATTTTAGTTGTTCCTTTTGGAACCAGTTCTAGCTATTTCTTGATTGTTTTACTTAAGTATTTTCCTTGATATATACTCTTTGATACAATGACACATCAATTTCATAGAACCGTCTTTGATAGAAATTCTAGTGTGGAACTGATGAGTGGGCTTCAAGGTATTTGTAAAACTCTATACTTTAAAAGAAAAAAGTTTGTATATGTGCATTTGCCTGGGAAGGTGGTCTGTAGTTTTCATTAAATTTTCAAAGGGATGTATAACCCACAAATGTTCAAGAACTCAAAACCTCTAACCGTCATGAGCTAGAGCTCATTATTCTATTATTACAGTTCTTTTCCTCTAAGTAAAGTACTCACAGTTGTTAAATTTAAAACATAGCCACCACTTTTCTTCCCACTCACAGAAACTTGTTATTTCTTCTTGTTTTTACCAGGAAGTTATTTGCTCACTTAAAAATTTTCAGCATACTCCTGTTTTAAGTTCATTTAATAGGTCCATTGTTAAAAGGTGCAATCTGTGGGGAAACCCTAACATCTACCATTTACCATTAGGAAATGTCCATTCATTATAAATTATTTCCCACCATATATCAAGTGCTTCACAACAGCAAAATGCCCTCAGAGTGTCATCAAATTCCTTCAACTGCTGTTGTGACACCTTGTTAAAGATACCTTAAAAGTTCAATGAAATATAAATTAGAGAATTAACAGCCTAAATCAGGGTAACTATAACTACTATAACTAAGGATTGAGAAAAGTAGAGGCACTAAAAAAGTATTTAGGAAGCAAAACCAGGTAGACTTGGCTGTTGACTGGAAGGGTACGATGCTGATGCTATTAACAGAGGTAGGAAATACAGGAGGAAAAGAAATATGTCTGCTGAGAAGGGAGATGACGGTGAATTTGAGGTTTTGACATGATGAGTTTAACAACTCTCAGAGTTCCAGCTAGTTAGCAGTTCTAACCTTTTACTGTGGTGTCATGTCAATTCTCTAAGTCATAATCACTCCAAAGATTTACTTTCTCCATATCCATTCCTAGCCCTCAGAATTTTCCTGGCTAAAATTGAAGTGTACAGGTTTAGAGTCAAACTTGGGGTCAAATGCCACTTAGGCACTAATGCCCCTATTACTAAGTTTTATTACTAACTGCTAAAAGGTATCAATAAATATCTCTAAAATTCTAGGATATCAAGTACTCAACTATAATATTTAAACATTTAAAAAATTACTTTCACTAATAAAAAGTGAACAAATATACTACCCAAATTATCATGTACATCTCTCTTGAACAACTAATTATACTATAAGGAAGGACTAAAATAAGAGGCATTGGGCTCTCTTACACTGACATAAATGGACTCTACAATTGAGCAATATAACATACTGGGTCCATATTTTTAATTAAAGGGTATCTGCATATAGGAGAAAGAGAGTGTGATAGAAATTTTATTAAACTTAAATAATTCCAAATTACAAAAAAACTCTATTAAAAGTTACGAAGGTCCATAAAAAACTTCATTTACTATAAAATCCACTTCAGTTAAAACCTGTTCAAGAAAAACCCCATATGGAATGTAGATATATCACGTCTACATTTTAAGAATTATAAAACCAACTCTGGTAGAGCTTTGTCAGTTCTTCTTTCTACTTATTACTTTTTCTCATTCATTTATTCTTCCCTTGTTTTTCATCATCATGTGTCAGCTAATGCTACCTAAATGCATTCAACCTATTTATTTAGTTCTCTTCTTCTCTGTAAGGCATCATATATAATGGAAAATTCAGATCGTTAGAAGTATGTCACAGAATTAAAATGGTTAGAATACATCATGCAAATTAGTCTTATGGTAAGTTTATCTTACCTACTTCCTCCATCTAAATGTATATGTATATTTTAAGTTAACTTTTTGACTCCCACAAGTACTAAAGAGACTTTACCTGATATTTACGCATCTTTGAATACTCCATAATCGTTATTTCTTACATCATTCTGACGGTCTTATTTGAGTTAAGAAATACAAACTTAAAGGCAAATATGGAAAGAAAGGGACCTCATGGAATCACTACATCTCAATTTCCATATAGTCACCAATTAAATCCAAAGTTAACAAAATCTAGTTAATAGACATTAAATTATTCACTTTCATACAATAATTCAATCAAAATATATGCTATTAAAAATACAAATGTTGGGGAATTCCTGGCGGTCCAGTGGTTAGGACTCTGTGCTTTTACTACCAAGGGCGCAGGTTCAATCCCTGGTCAGGGAACTAAGATCTTGCAAGCTGAGTGGCACGGCACCCCCCCCCTCAAAAAAAGTCGGCATTTATATTATAAAAAATGCACTTGAGTCTACCTTTTAGATGTAGGGTAATAAGTAACATGTCCTGACAGCAATTTCACAATTAACTATAGATCATATGAGAAATAATCATTTATAAAAGCTTATATCATTATCATTTCCTTGACTCTAGTTTTAGGAAAAACTTTATTTCCGTTATATTTATCACTTGATCATTTCTACAACTTAAGTTCTTAAGGGATGGAGAAGCTTAGCACTTTTCCAGGTCTTCCTAATTATCTCGATGTAGCTGTTATTACCCTTAAAGCTCAAATTAGTTATTGGTAATTTATGAAAGCAACAGTTAAAAAATAAAAATTTTCAGCCAGGAAACACACCTTTTTGCTAAGTTGTTCTGTATACTTTAAAACTCATTTAACCAACATTTACTGAACAGCTTACACTTGCACGCGATACTGTAGTTACTGGCATATTCAGCTTTTTATTGCTAGACCACAGGGTCCTTGAGAAGCAAGGTTATATTCTAATGAATTTTGGGGCCTGGGAAAGAGTTGAGTTCAATGAGTAGTCTGTGGAAACCATACAGGGAGAAGCATTTTTTAAGAGAAATATTAAATAGGTGATTTTTAACTTCAGTTAAAAAATGCAAGCTATTTGTACATTTTTTCATATTCTTCAACTGTTTCTTCTTTTTTTCAAATTATGTATAAGCTTCAAATATTTGGAACTCTCATGTTGATGATGGTTTCTGCTAACACTGTATTTTTCCTGAAAAATATGTTTAATTCTATTTTGAACTAAACTCCAAAATAGCAAAATAATCACACTGCTATAAGGATTTACTTACAGATAATATTTCTTTTATCTTGTTTGACGTTTCTTTAAACCTCTGTAAATCCATGCTATCTCTGTGTCCTTAAAAAAGAAAAAAGAAAAGATTACAACAAAAAATACTTGTTTTTTTTAGTTCTATCAAAATAATGTCATTGCCTAGTCTATTCAAACAAGTGACGTATGTTGTCTTGTGAGTAGTTTTGATGGCTCTGAAGTTTCCTGTAGCTTTCCTGATAAATACTGAAAGTAGGTATCAAAAAGCTGGAGAAGATGAGTAGTTCAAGTTTACAGTAACAGGATCCTAAAAGAATCCAACATGTGATATGAAGTAAACTGCTTGAAATTTAGAAGAGGGGGAGCAGTCATTTTTACTCTCAATAAAAAAAGCATTATATATAATTATTATACATATATACATATTACATATAAATATAGACATCAAACATATGGATATCTATATCTACATATCCATACCAGTGGCAATATATTAACAAACAGACTAAAATATGTTTTTAAAAAATAAATTGGGATAGATTTTATGTAGGAAAAGTTGTCTCTATAAACCCACAGTGAACTCACATAGCCTAGCAGTAGAGATCAGCAGGTTCAGTACCTAGATAATCCATGGGGTTGGCCCTAATGTGGAGAATTTTACATGGACATAACATTCTGTGAACCATCTCTATACATGTTCTGTGACTAGGTAAATTCCTAGGCTGGGAAGGCTCATATAAGTGTTAAAGACAAGGTTGGGAAGCCACCTGAAGGAAAAATTCTAACTTGAAGAGACAGAGGGCCTTCTTCAAACCTTGGAACATTCTGGTTATGTCCACGAACAACCCAAGTTGTTTTCTAAGAATTCTTTGTTAAATACTTTTATCTTTAATAATCTAAGAGGAAGGCTGTTAGAACACTATATTCTACAAATATTTGGGGCTTAGCTAGCTCTACAAAGCATTCCCTCTTCATCTTTTCCTTCCACGTGGCATAATGTCAACATTTAAATAACAAAACATCATCATTAAAAACAAAACAAATAAAACCTTAAACATACAAACCACAATATTAGTTCTTTCTTTCTGCCTTCATTGCCAAGCTTTTGAGTCGCCCCCCCATCACTCTCCACATTCACTCCCATTTGTACTCTATTTCACTATAATCAGGCTTCTTCCTCTATCACTTCCTTCACTAAAACAGGTTTCACCAAGGTTATTAACATGTTATCATTGCCAAAATAAATATATTTTCAGTCCTTATTTTACTTGAGGTGAGGTATAAGAATGAATCATTCCTTTCTGAAATGATCTCTGGGTATATACTCTCTGGGTATATAAATGGGTTGACCATAAATACTCATTTTCCAAGTAGAGTCTTGGCTTTCCCTATTATCCTAATGTAAATATCAGTAACATACCCTTTCACTCTCAAAAGCGTACTGGCTTGGATGAAAAACTATATGGTCAGCCTATTTATAAAACACTGTTCTTTTCCAGTTACTTCTAGCCTCCCCTATACCTTTGTCTTGCAACACTTACACATCACTCAAATTCTTTCAACAAAAGTTGATCAAATTCAAGAGACTATGCTTAAATTCAAAAGACAGAGTCCAGGGCTTCCCTGGTGGCACAATGGTTGAGAGTCCACCTGCCGATGCAGGGGACACGGGTTCGTGCCCCGGTCCGGGAAGATCCCACATGCCGCAAAGTAGCTGGGCCCGTGAGCCATGGCCGCTGAGCCTGCGCATCCGGAGCCTGTGCTCCGCAACGGGAGAGGCCACAACAGTGAGAGGCCCGCATATTGGAGGAAAAAAAAAAAAAAAAAAAAAAAAGTCCAAATGAGTTTTCCATACAATTGTTATTATAGTAAGTTGCACCAAAGAGGTATGTGCTAATATAACTAGTATAGCCCAATTCAACCTACTTCCCCAACTTCTGACTCCTTAAAAAATTTTTAGAACTATACTCTATGAAAAGGTAATCCACTTGTCACACAAGTACATGATTTTATTAATTAGCAATTTATTTTTATTTCTAAGGTGATAATTATAATTAAAAAATAAATAATATTGATATACAAATATCAGTTTGCCAAACTTACCTACGAATGCTCCAAATTCTACATTATCTCCTTCTGCAGCTTTAGAACAAACAGTTTCTTGATCTTTGGTTATAGTTTCCAAGTGGCTTTTGCAACTTGGCTGGGATGGTGTACTAACAAAAAATTTGGTTGGTGGAGATGATAGATGTGGTATGCTATTAGACGAACTGCCTGATTTTTGATTTTTACTAAACATTTTTAAGGTTTCTACTCCATGTTGTCTCTGTCGCAGTTCTGGAGGAGAGACAGCACTTGGGAATAAGGCACCACAAGAGGAACCAGCCTCTGGAAAATTGAATTCTTTTCTCTGGGGTATTACAGGTAAATCCTGACCTGATATGTTAAATTGGGAATCTTTTTCATCTTTCATAAAAATATTACAAAGAAAAGGATTATTACTTTCAAGACCACCTTGAGGAAGAGAGGAGCTAAGTGTATTTACAACACTGTGCTTTTTCCATACAGAAGGTCTTACAGGACCATCATCAATAAGGTTTTGAGCCAAATGTTTGGAAATGCTCAATTCTCGTGTGATTTCATTGTGAACTTTGCTAGCTTCTGAAGCTTTCTGGGCAGTGAGTGTTTTTAATGTATCTACAGTCAGGGCCGAAAGATCTTGCAAATGGCCAATTTGAGAATCTAATGATTGTAATGATCTTTTGATATAGTTGACGCGATCTCCAACTTCTTTAATCTGAATGGACATCTGCTCCACTCTGTAAGGGAAACACAGGAGTTTTACAAATGTTAAAAATTAATGGTTTCGAAATATCCGCCTGCCAATGCAGGGAACATGGGTTCGATCCCTGGTCAGGTAACTAAGATCCCACGTGCTGTGGGGCAACTAAGCCCGCGTGCTGCAACTACTGAGCCCACAAGCTCTGGAGCCCACACACCATGACTAGAGAGCCCACGCACCATAACAACTGAGCCCACACACTCTTGAGTCCGCACACCTCAACTAAGACCCAACGTGGCCAAAAATAAATAAATAAATAAATATTAAAAAAAAAAGGATCAAGTGCTAATCCTATTATAATAAAAATATAAGATTTTAAAACACACTTTTGTACCATAGGCTATTTATTCCCCCATCAGAGTAACACAAAACTGTGTATTCAGCTACATACACATAAACTACTATTACCATTATTGTACCTACACAAATACCATATACTTTTAGAACGTAGCAAAACTAATGGAAAGAAACATGTTTTAAAATAATTAAGACAGTTTAACTTTTCTCCACCAACTCTTTTCTGCCCTCTGTAACAAAGGTCAAAAAACAGTTAAGAGACTGACTGACTGACTTACATGAAGTCTTAGAAGTAAAGAACTGAACTGTCTCACAATATATTATGTAAAACCATTACTAAACTTACTTGTTTGACAAGCATAAATTGAACAATGACCATGTGTAAGAGACATAACTAAGAGAACCCACTCTGACATAAAATCAGTTATAATTAAAGAGTTTCTGAACCTTTCAAAAGTGACACGAATTCTCTCTTCACTCCCAGAATGGAATTTGTCATCTTTTTCATTAAAATACATCTCAACACACTGCTCTTCAAAATCATGAAGTTTCTTTTGATCTTCTTCTGTTAAAAAAAGTTCTAAGGAGGGAAAAGAAAAAAAAAAATCAACAGAGACATCAAGATAAACTTTAGCTCATGAGTTTTATGTTATTTAGAGTTCATAAGGCTATGTAAATCATCAGCATTTTTTTTTCTTTTTACTGGTGTGTTTCTAAAGCCCTAAACAAGTATTTCTACTTCTTTCTTCACTCACAGTGTGATGTTGGAAGAATAGTTTCCAGTATTTCCTCCTTTTCGAATCTCCTTTTCCTATAAAATACCCTACCCCATCTATCTCTCACACCTCTCCTTCGCATACCCAGGTACAGGAATATAAGAACTGATTTGATAGAATAAAAAGCCACTGTAAAATTTTAGGCAGAGTTTATTATGTCTCACGTAGTATACAGAATGTACTAAAAGTGTTATTGTTTACACAGCAGTCAAAATGGTTTGTAGAACGGCAAGTGTTATGGTTTACACTAGCATTTTAACAAAACCGAACTGAGATGCCATACCAAAAAGGAAGTTTAATACTAAATTTACTTTTATAGATAAACATATTGCACTTTAAATTCTTTTATGTTTAGGCAAATTCAACAAAAGCCTTTACAATAACATTAACCAGTTAAGTCTTCTGAATAAAATTAATACTTAGCTTTCAGGGACTTCCCTGGTGGCACAATGGTTAAGAATCTGTCTGCCAACGCAGGGGACACAGGTTCGAGCCCTGGTCTGGGAAGATCCCACATGCCGCGGAGCAACTAAGCCCGTGCGCCACAACTACTGGGCCTGCACTCTAGAGGCCGCATGCCGAGAGCCTGTGCTCCACAACAAGAGAAGCCACCACAATGAGAAGCCCGCGCACCGCAACGAAGAGTAGCCCCACTTCACCGCAACTAGAGAAAGCCTGCGTGCAGCAACGAAGACCCAACGCAGCCAAAGATAAATAAATAAATAAATAAATGTATTTTAAAAAAATACTTAGCTTTCAGTGTGATACTGATAAGTGATAAAATAAAAACATTTGCCTTAATATATTTTACTTACTTGGTCCATCCGAAGTCTTGTCTTTTTTTCTTCTTTTACATATGCAGCAAAACAGAGAAACTATATGGCTGAGAATGATAAGTGGTGGAGGCAGAACTGGTTTCTCATGATAAGCCATAATAAAATGATAACGTTGGTACTTCCATACAATATTGGAAATTGCCTTCACTTGTAAATACACATTGCTTGAATAACAAAGAATAAAAATAAACAAACTTAGCTAATCACATTTTAAAATTTTAAATACTAAAATTTTATTGTAATTCTACTCTAAACAAGGATTCAAAGGAGTACTCCACCATAAACAAGACTAAAAGGTAAATGCGAAACCGGAAAAAAACACATGCAACAGTATAAGGCAAAGTTTGATACTGCTGAGGGTCTTAATTATAAACTCCCAGAAAAATAGGCAGAAAATATGATTTTAAGCTTTTTAAATTACATATAAATGACAAAAACAGAAGAAAATATTCAATCTGAGTAGTAACAAAATAAGTGCAAATAAAAACAAGACTCTTATGTACTGTCAAATTAGCAACCATTAAAAAGATAATACCTACTGTTAGCAGAGATTTGGAGACACAAGGCCTATTTTGACTTAAATAGAAGAAGTCTGAAATATACATATATTGAATAGTTCTGCTTTTAGGAAAACACTCTAAGGAAATACATAAGGATTAATAAAAAATTTAACCACAATGTGGTTTTGGGGAACAAAAAATTATAAACAATCGAATGGAGCAATATAACATATTGGCTTAAAAATTACAGTCTATATCATGGAATACGAGGTAGTCATTAAAAAACTGGAGAGGGATATTTATTAATGTAGGATAATATTCATGTTTTGCTTAGTTAAAAACAGTATACAAAATATAAGAAAATTATTTTTAAAAAGAAAAAGTGGTTCATATATATAAAAAGGATGTATACCAAAATACTAAGAATGGGATTACTGAAGAATTTTCTATTTGCCTTTCTGTTTTGTATACTGCATGTGTATTCCCTGGCCACCTTGTAATAAATACAAAATAAAGATTAAATTTATAAAAGAACTGTATGTTGAAAGATAGAGTCTCAAATTTAGAATTAATTTGATTTTGAAAATGCATGCTTTCTTATTTGTAATTTTCAAAAGTAATTTTTAGTAGTTTAAGCCTCAATAAAATCTTTATATACTTTAAATTTTGTATAGTCCCTTCAAAAAGAGAACTATATATTAAATGATCTCATTACAATAAGCAACCAAATAAAATTCTTACTTGAAAAATGCAATAAGAAGATTGACCATAATGATATACTGTACAAAGAGGTAGACTGCTTGAAGAAATGGAGTCAACCATGTCCCAGGACCACAGATTTCAGTGATAGTGGAATCCTTTGCACAAACTTGAGAAAGAAAAAAAAAAAAATTAAAACAGTAATTTACCAGTTACTGCTTCTAGTCAATATTTGTGTACGTTTGTTTGAAGGAAGTTTTGATTATGTACATATCTGTTTCACAGATTCTAGCAAAAGCTTCTGGGCAGGCAGCCATACGAACACCAACTTAACAGTATTCCAAAAAAGAAGAATTTTGTGAAGGATGTGGGTACTATTCTACGACTCTACTCCATACAAGGAAGTATATATTTCTGTATTATGTCTACCCTCCAAGGTAGGGTTTAGCCAGAGGAGCATTAAGAAGAATAAAACTCCCAGATTCAGCCACACATTTCTATAAGAAAAATAACTGAACCAGAAAAGAGTATGATAAACTCATAGTAAATCTACAAACATAATGATTACTGACTTTAGCTTATTATGCCACAAAGGAGGGTTGAAGGAATGGTTAAAGTGCCTCTTAAATATACAATGATTAGATTTGAATTCCTTGCATTTCATTGCCTCCATCTGGAATGTTTCTGAAGCCATAACACAGCTGAATTAAGGAAGGGAAGAGCTTTAATACCCACCAGAGTTACGAGGAATAAAGTAAAATAAATTCAAGTAGGGCAAGGATTTGAATTAAATAGTCTTGAATTAGTGACAAGTTTTATACAAATATTTATAATACACTTAGCACCTGGTGTTTTGTAAGCATTTAAAAAATATACATCATTGAAATTCTCATCATGGCTGTATCATTCCTTTCACATAAAATGGTTTTACGGGCAAACTGATGCATAAGGTCCTTTCACTCCTAAAAAAATTTTTTTTTTTTTTTTTTGCGGTACGCGGGCCTCTCACTGTTGTGGCCTCTCCGGTAGCAGAGCACAGGATCCGGAAGCGCAGGCTCAGCGGCCATGGCTCACGGGCGCAGCCGCTCTGCGGCATGTGGGATCTTCCCGGACCAGGGCACGAACCCGTGTCCCCTGCATCAGCAGGCGGACTCTCAACCACTGCGCCACCAGGGAAGCCCCTAAAAAATTTTATGAATCTATTTCCACTCTATTCAGATTAGTTTGATGAAGCAAATACCCAAGAAAGAGAATGCAGGAGAGTAAAAAACTATATCCAATGCTGTATAACTAAACTAGAGCCACATAAGAAAAAGCAGACAATAAAAACCTGGAAATGACACTAAACAGGAAGCCATTAAACACAAAATTTTACCAGGCTGGTAAAAACCTCACTGTTTTAACCAACATCTCATAACAACTGATGACTACTATGTGACCATCCCCTGATCTAATCACCTATAAATAGGTGGGTAAGGAACAACACAGAATGGGGGTGATGGAGGAGTAAAGTAAGATGGGTGAGAGAGAGCAAGAGAGAACATGAGCAAACTAACAAAATAAAGATTCTATAACTCAATGTGAAGGTCAGAAGAACATCCTTGAAAGTTGGCAGTATCAACTATGTCCACAAGTTATCTAGCCTTTTTAACTAAAACAACAGAATAGCTTTATGAAGAGAATGTATTCAGAGTTGAATTTTACAATTCAAGAATATACAATCCGGGCTTCCCTGGTGGCGCAGTGGTTGAGAGTCCGCCTGCCGATGCAGGGGTCACGGGTTTGTGCCCCAGTCCGGGAAGATCCCACATGCCTCAGAGCAGGTGGGCCCATGAGCCATGGCCACTGAGCCTGCGTGTCCAGAGCCTGTGCTCTGCAACGGGAGAGGCCACAACAGTGAGAGGCCCGCATACCGCAAAAAAAAAAAAAAAAAAAAAAGAGTATATACAATCCAGCTAATCAGTGTAATTCCATTACCCTTGCCCTGGACAGGTAGACTGAAGCCAATCTGAGCTAATGAGATTAAAAAATAGGTTCAATAGAAGGCATCTGGGAAAGGGACTTTTTCCCCTGAAGAGAACCAATGGAAAACAGTGTCTCTTTCCTCCTGTTGCTTGTGACAGAGTCTTACAATTGTAAAGGAAAACCTGTATGAATCAGACACTTATTACAGAGGACTGGGATGAAAAAGAATGTGTCCTTAGCATGAATTAACCAGTCCCAAAGACCACAGACCACTCTACCTCTGAACTTTCTGTTATGTGAGCTAATGTATGTCCTTACTGTGTAAGCCAGTTTAGGCCAGATTCCATTATTTGCAGCTAAAAAAAATTCTGAAATACTTTTTTTTCAATTAATTTTTGTTATGTTTCTTCTGGGATTAACTAATGTATCATGGGAGGACTTAGGCTAGTTAACAGTTTGATTTGTGAAAATTTGTAATATTACTATAATGCAATTTTGACTTTGAAATATGAAATAACCAAAAGATATATCTGTACACATAAATCCTTACCATCAATTTCATATGCATAAACTTCACCAAAAATCATCCAGTATGGATGAAAAACTATGTCTTTAGCAAGAGTCCAAGATGGTGCTTCGCGAGGATAAAGTATTGCCTTTCTGGGAACACCAAAACTAAGTAATACAAGAGCCATAATCACTACAATGTAGAACATATTGGCCACCTGTTAAAAAATGAACACTGTTAAAATACATGGGAATTTAAACACAAAGACAATTCTTCATCTTAAAAAACAGTTTCTAATGTTCCAACAGATAACTTGAATCTTTGAGTTTCTTTTTATTCCTAGCCATTAGCATTCAAGAAACCTCATCACTACATAAAACTTAACATCCAGGAAATTATGTAAAAACTGATCTGAACATCAGGTAAGTCATAGGCATCTTCTACATAATGAACCATATCACAGGCTCAAACTGGAGTCTGCCTATCTCATGTCCATGAAGATTTTAAAGAAGTAAAGACATAAGGGGCAGATTCAGGGAACCAATTTCCATGAGAGTTCTTTCCTAAAACTGTTCTGTTCTTATACAGGAGGTGCAGACTATCTTTTCTACCTTCCTTTGATAGTATCTTTTGCCCACTTCACAAAAGAAAGGCATTATTCTCACCCATCGTGAACCCTACCATGGTGCCTTGTCTCCTGGGCTGTGAAAACCTCCTAGGAGGTAAATAAAACAACAAACTGAATTATCAGTATGGGTGTTGAAAAAATTAGTGATACCCGTATCTGGTTAACAAATTCTTTTGCAAGTCACGTAGTTTGCAATTCTTTAATTTCAACAAAATTGAAAAAGAGCCTAACTGAACTATCACATAATAAATCATTAAAAAACAATTTTTATTACTAAATCACAATGTGAATTTTGACATCATTACTCAGGAACTCAAAGAATTAAGTGAAATGCTATAATGAAACTTCAATTTCTATCCACTTATTTATGTGTACAAGTGTTCAGCACTTACATCTAAGAAAGTGAATGTAGTGTCACTCTGGTAATATGTAATAATATTCATCCACAAATAATAATCTAAGGGGAAAATCCCATGGAGATCAAGAGACTACATTTACAATAAATCTGTACTTTAATCTACTATGAACTAACAATAATTGCAGTAATAAATCTATCTAAAAGAAATTACTAAGACATTTTCATATGTTTTGAACAAGTATATAGTGAGAGTAGAAATGGAAGGCAGGACTGTGAAAAGTAAAGAGGACAGTAAGTCTACACTAGATGGAGAAATTATAAAATATTTATTTATAAATAATCATTTAGTCTTGATCCTTTACCTTTAAAATTGTTAGATCTGCCAATAAATTTTTTTAAAATTAAGTTAGAGTTGAGTCCCTGTGACTTACAATAAAAAAATCCCATACACCGCCCAAGATTCAGTTTTTTTCTTTGTAAAATGGTTAAATAATGCCTTATTTGACCACTTAAGAGAACTACTAAAAGAATATATGTTTTCAATAAACAAAATCTTGGGATAAAAGATTTTTAAAGGCAAATAATTCATCAAAACATTACTTGCGGCATTTGCTGTAATTTGGAATCCAATTAAATAAAGAAAAAGTCCAACTCAAAAGTTCAAATCAAAACCCAAACCTGAAATATTCTAAATTTATTCAAGGTCTGTTGGCTGATGATTCAGAGTTCTCTGGATTTCATACCTTTCGCATAAAGCCTATTTGACAATCTTCCTTATATTTGATCTAAATTTAACTAATTAAAATATCTGAATATTCCATTTCTTATATCTAAAATGAGGGTTCCTAGCTTGAATGTATAGGTATATGGAGTGAGTAGGACGAGTTCAGCATTTACCATGTAATTTTCATCAGTCTGATCTCTATTAAAGATGTCAAATGTGAAGATTTCTTCTACTTTAATCTTTCATATCTTTATGAAAGATATGAAGCTGTTTTCTCTGATTAGAAATTCCCTGCTCAGGAAAAATTCCTACCTATTTTCTAAACTTTTTTCAAATACCATGTTCCTTGTGAAAGCTTTGTCTTCACAAAACAGCTTATCATATCTTTCTCTATCTGCTCACATGCTTGTCTTATATACTAGACTGTGAATTCCATGAGGATCTGGACCACGTCTTATTCATCTTTGTAGTCTCAGCTTAGTATAATGCATAACATAACAGATACCCAATGATTAAAAAATGTTAGGTTACTCTAGGAATCTACTACATACTATAAAATCATCTCCTTTATTCATTAAAGCTATACTTTAATGAAGGATTTCTTATACTTTGCAGCATCTACTTTAAGCAGATAATTAGAACATTAACCATCTGAGAGTAATGAAGGAGGTAGAAAGGGAAGATGGCACTAGGAGAAAAGAGATAATGATATGATAAATAAATGGTTGACAAGGGGAAAGACATAATCCTGGTGGAGGGTGGTTCTAAAGAAGATCAAAGGTAAAGAAGAAAATGAAATATATATTTCAGCTCCCTATAATTGGGATGGGAGAACCGGTGGGAGTGTTGGGAGTACATTAGAGGTAAGATTCAGATGGAAATCCAGACAGCTCCACTCTCTCTTGGCTTCCTTACTTTTCCCATCTCCATCTGTTATTAAGATTGTTCACTTTTATACTTCCTGCACCTTCCATTTACTGTATATCACCATTAAATTAACCCAATAACACTAAGTCACTAAATAATCTGGTAGACAATGAGAGCTAGAGTGGTTTTTTGCCCTAAAACTTTAGGCTAAAACCAGTTCCTCCCCCAAAACCTTAACTCCCCTAACTTTTCCTGGAAATATCACTACTTCATGAAAGAATGCAAAATGGATAATAAGTACTTCTTTGATGTGACAAATAATAAACCAGTAATTCTTAACTGGGGAGAGTAGGATACACTCTCCTAGAGGGAAAATGTGTAGTGCGGAAAATCAAGTATAATAATGAAACTCTGTATTCAAAAAATGTAAAAATTTTGTCTTCATGATGCAAAGCAATGCTGATAATCCTGTGAGCTAGTGGGGTTACTTAAAAGATAAATTTAATCTAGAAGACCAATTTTAAAAAGAACTGAGAAACAGCATACACATAATGAGCCCATTTCGATAAAACTATTATATACATTTATTCGTGTGAAGTTTGACACAAATAAACACACGTATTCATATATATGTCTTGAAGGATGGAAAGGTATACATCAAACTGTTAATATTGGATGTCTCTGGAGGGTAGTTTGTCTGCACTTGCTAAAATTTTCTACAATGAATAGTAATTTTAGAATAAGGAAAGAAAAGTTACGTTCACAAAAGCAACAGAAGCATAATAGAGTTTGCCTTTTTCAACTTAAAACCGGAAGTAATTTATGGCAGGAGTAGGCCCAAATTTATGGCAGGAGTAGGCCCAGTACATTTTAGATTTTTTCAGCTCAGTGCATAAAATACTGCACATTAAACCTGACATCTGTATTTTAAAAACAAAACCTGCCAGTTGGTTAAGCCTATGGGAAAGAGCAAAATATTGGGCATATTATATCAGGAAAAGATTAGATGTTCTGGATATAAATTTTAAAAACAGTCTGGGTCAGTAAAGATAGGAGGAAAGAGATACCTAAAGATATAAACCACTGACGGTATTTGTTTAGTTAGCATTATCTTGCAAAGTGCATTAATAAGGGACAAGATTAGTGTGGTGGGTTGGAACTGAGCATGAGGAACCCTTGTGAGACTTCTTCAGACTGCCCCACTGGTTGAAAATCATCATAATGAACAATCTGACTAGCTGCTTTCAATATCCATACACTGAAAAGTCACTCCAAGATGATAAGGAAAGACAGAGAAATGTCAACCTACTTCTTTTATGGTAAAGAAAAATCAAAAATTGGCGGGAAAACTCTTCAATGGTTTCCCCTATATTTTTCTTCTCTAAAGTCCTAGTTTTCAATGTTCTAATACTCCAAGCTACTACGCCCTGTCTAACCAATTTGCTAACAAACTATACCTCATCACAAAAAAATTTCCAGTCAGTCTGTTCCTTTTTACTCCCATCTCTCTCAAGCTTTCGAAGAATGGCTCAGATTCCACTGCTTTAACAAAAACCTCCACAAATTTCTCTCTTTCCATGAATCCCTATATCCCCTACTCATTAACTTAATCAATAAACCACATTGATAGTTTTACTAATATCTCATATAATTTCCTAAAATACTTTATGTAGGATAGGCTCCTCAAGCTAGATTATGTAACTGTTAAAAATAACTAGAGGACTGATAAAGTCAAAAAAGAGAAATGTGGTTTCACAAAGTTCAGGGACAATATCCTAATAACCAATCTGCACTGTCTTGCGTAACAGTGAAAATATAATAAACATTAAAAACTACTTGGTGAACAATTACAGTTTTTTAATTTATAATCTGCTGCTAAGGATATAAAAATAAGAGAAAAAAATCTTAACTACCAACCTATGAAAATACAATTAATGTTCAGTATTTTTATGTTGTTTTTTTCCTACTTGAAATGGCTTATCCACCCAACCAACAAATATTTACTAAGGAGGAATCTACTAAAGTGATAAGTATTGAGATACTAGAGATATAAAGGTGACCAACACCAGACAAGGTTTCTACTCCAAGGAATTTAAAGTCTAGAGGAGAATATAAATAATACAATAAGAATGTAGTTTAAAATACAGTTAGACACAGATAAATATTCTGAAGGGAAAAACATGGGTCCCATAAAATTATACAGCAAATAAACTTGATCTAGTTGAAAAAGATCAAAAAAGCTTCCCTGAAAAAAAACATGTTGAAGCCAAGATCTGGAGGACAAAACTAAGTTAATTAATGAAAAAAGCTAAGGATATGAGTGTAGATGAGGGTGATCATTTTACACAGAAAGAACATGAGCTATTCTTGGTTCTCTGATAGGGGCTGTGTTAAAGGAAAAAGATAAAGGTTTGTGTGACTAGAACACAAATAAGAGGTCAAAAATGGTAAGAGGTGAGACTTAAGAAAGCAAGGAAGATGTTACTACTGGAGGAAACTAGGTTAAGAGTACACAGAATCGTTCTGTATTATTTCTTACAACTGCATGTTAATCTGTAACTATCTCAAAATTTAAAGGGAGGGAGGGAGAGAAGAAGGGAAGGAGGGAGGAAGAAAGGAAGGAAAGCAACAGTCAAATTGGACAAGGCTTATGGGTTTCATTATTAAGTACACTGATTTCTAGCAGTAATGCAAAATCATTAAAAGATGTTTTTAAGAAGGAGAACTGACATATACAGATTTGCATTTTGAAATATTACTCTGGCTATAATATAGATTGAAGACAGGCCAGAGTGCTTGTGAGTAAACAGATTACTATACTACTGCCAGTGCCAGATGATGACAGATTGGGTTTAGGGTAGTGGCAGTAAAGATGAAAAGAAACTCATAGATTGGAGCTGGCAAGTTCATATTTTTCAAATAGCCCTAGCAAGTAACATTTAAAAATTAAAGTATTTCAAGAGAAAACAAATAAAATAAGGTTTCCTAACTTTATCCCCTCAAATATTTTCTTCAAAAGTTAATATCCTGGGCTTTCCTGGTGGCACAGTGGCTAAGAATCCACCTGCCAATGCAGGGGACACAGGTTCGAGCCCTGGTCCGGGAAGATCCCACATGACATGGAGCAACGAAGCCTGTGAGCGACAACTACTAAGCCTGCACTCTAGAGCCCGTAAGCCACAACCACTGAGCCCACATGCCACAACTACTGAAGCCCACGCACCTAGAGTCCATGCTCTGCAACAAGAGAAGCCACCGCAATGAGAAGCCCGCACATCACAACAAAGGGTAGCCCCCGCTCACTGCAACTAGAGAAAGACCACGCGCAGCAACAAAGACCCAACTCAGCCAAAAACAAATAAATAAATAAATTTTTAAAAAAGCTAATATCCTTAGGAATGGGTCTATTTGCAATATGAGGCAAATAAACATGAACTATCATTCTCTGGTTCAAGTAAAACTATATTAATAACATATTTTTATGATTTTAAGAAAAAATATCAATAAACCCATGAGTATTGTCAGACACCTCTCAACTTACCATTTTTCCAATCATCATTACATAAGGTCCTGCCTGTTGATTTACAGCTAGAAAATCTAGCAAACGCACATACCAAAATATTATGTTAAGACAGTAAATTAATCTTCCAGCCACAAAAACATGATTATCATATGCATTCTCAAAGTTCCATTTTGCTCCAAATCTTAGTCCAAATCCAATGAAGAAAGAAATTATGGCAATTGTATCACTGATATTGAAGTAATCACTAAACCACACTTTAATCTTCTGGCTTATTTTTCCAGCTTCAGACATAAAGATCTACAGGTTTAAAAAAAAAAAAAAAAAAAGGTTTCATCACTTTCTTCCTATTAAAACATATACCAGAATTCAATTATACTGTCAGAGCAGAATTTTATATATCATTTAATATTTCAAAGTATTTTGACTGTCTTGGCATTTGATCACCAAAACAATTCAATAAGATATCAAAGGCAGATACTTCTTATCCTCATTCTCTATACATAGGGGAAAAAAAGGTAAAAAAAAGACCCACAAATAAATGACCTGCTCAACCAAGGTCATCCAACTAAGACACTGAAAATCCTGGATTAGAACACAATTCTCTAGACTTGGAATGTGAGATACCTATCAAAAGTTGTTTTATTTTTCACTGAAACAACACTAGGATATCCAGGTAGGATCTTCCAAAGGTGCCTTATTTGCAGAAAGTAAACAACTCAATGGTTTAAGTAGCTACACTTAGCTCTTTAATATAAAAAATATTTTAAATTTTTTGTGGGGAATGGTAATACATTTAGAGCTTCAAAATCATAGTGTATCAAAAGTAAATACTGAAAAGTCTCCCTTCCACTCTTCAACCCAGCCAACTAATTCTCCTTCCCACTAGAGGCAATCACTTTTATTACTATCTAATAAATCCTTGCAGAACTGTTTTATGAATAAAAAAATTATATGCAACTTGCTTTCACAATTTAACAACTTAATTTCTTCAAACATGTTAGTAAAACAACAGATTTCATAAACATATGGGCTGTGGTACTCAAAGGCATTTAAAATGCATAAGCTATTAAATTCCTATTATACCTAAGTGGGAGGGAAGTACAATGCCTTCTATTTTTGCAATTTCATGTACTCTCTAAATGTAGAGACATGAAATAATTCATATGTATTTAAATAACTGTGTTATAAAACAACATTTATATAGGTACTAGATTAAACAGAAAGTATAAAACTTTTTTAAAAACCTTTTTTTCCAAAATCAGGATATTAGAAAATTTACAATTTTAAACTGAGAACTCTGATAGACATAGGGATCTAAATCTAAATGATAATTCAATGGGCAATACAGTACACTTTAGAGCAGTACAACCTAAGAGCAAAGTAAGAATATACTTATAATTTATCTACCTGATTGGCTATATGTATATTTAATACTTTTTGAGAATGGCAAAGAACACAAATATGAATGTTGAGGAAATAAGACAAAAACAAATCTATTTTTTGAGACAAATCATTATCTTTGTAATTGTGACAAAGTTAACCACACAATCTCTATTCTTTGGCCATCACTTTTAGAACAGCAAAACCAAACAATCTATATACTTCAATAACATCACCTACTGGGTGATATAGGTGGGTATATGAATATACTCACCTACATCATGGTTATGTGTGTGTGTATGAATAACATATACCCACACACATAACCAAAACAAAACGTAACACCCTCCATATATACACTAAGTTATTGGTAGGAAAAACTAAAGACATACCTCACGGACTTTCTCAATAGCATAGGTAAAAATATAAGCAATAACAATCCATTCTTGAACTGAAGGTAATTGTTCCATTTGTACAAGAACGACAAATGTATAAAGCATCAGAAATCCTAAGTATGCCAACTAATAAAAAAAGAAAATACAAGATATGAATAAAATTTATTATAAAATACAATTTCTTTACTATGAAAATTTCCAAGCATACACAAAAAAAGAGACGAAATGAGCCCCTGTGAAGTATCTCCCAGCTTCAATCATTAAAAAAGTTTCGGAAGTAACTCTTCTTCCATGCAGACATTTCATTTATCAATCAACCATTTATAAATGGTCCCCAGGGTAAAAGTGTGTTATTCTAGACTTTAGTTGACTTTTTAGTACTTCTCATAGGAAGAATTTTATAATACCAGGTTTATGTTCTCAGTATAGTCCACATAATTCCACTTAACTTATATTATACCTCAAGTATCATACTATAGAACTTCATCACCATCAAGAAACACATAATATGTGGCTCCTCCTTCCCCCAACCAAGTAGTGTTCCTAAGAAAGACAACTGGTATTGGATTAGCCAAACAGTTCCTTTGGTTTTTAAGTAAAAATAAAAGACACATTTTTCATTTTCACCAAGAACTTTATTGAACAACGTAGTCACCCTTTTGTTCCACTACCTTCTGCCATTTTTCAGGCAACTTCATAATTCCATCTTCCCAAAATTTTTGTATTTTTGAGCAAAGAACTGTTCCAGATGCCTTTTACAGTCTCCCAGGGAATGGACATTTTTTCCATTAAGAGAAGTTTGCAAAGGCCAAAATAAATGGAAATCTGAATGTGCATGTCTGGTGAATACGACGGATGAATGAGAACTACTCAGCCAAGCCATAAGAGTTCTTGCCTGGTCATCAAAGAAACATGTGGTCTTGTGGTATCCTGATGGAAGATTATGCATTTTCTGTTGACTAATTCCAGAAGCTTTTCATTGAGTGCTGCTTTCAGTTGCTCTAACTGGGAGCAGTACTTGTTGGAATTAATTGTTTGGTTTTCTGTAAGGAGCCCATAATAGAGGACTCCCTTCCAATCCCACCATATACACAACATCGCCTTCTCTGGATGAAGACCAGCCTTTGGTGTGGTTGGTGGTGGTTCATTTCACTTGCCCCATGATCTTTTCCAGTCCACATTATTGTACAGTATCCAGTTTTCATTGCCTGTCACATTTTAAAAACGGAATATTTTCGTTACATTTAAGTAGGGAATCGCATGCAGAAATACGGTCAAGAAGATTTTTTCCACTTATGTGGAATCCAAACATCAAAGTGATTAACATAACCAAGCTGGTGCAAATGATTTTCAACGCTTGATTTGGATATTTTGAATATGTCGGCTATCTCCCATGTGGTATAACGTTGATTGTTCTCGATGTCTTGATTTGATCATTATCAACTTCAACTGTCTACCTGACCACGGAGCATCGTCCAGCGAGAAATCTCCAGCATGAAACTTCGCAAACCACTTCTGACCATATTCAATCAGTCACAGCACCTTCTCCATACACTGCACAAATCTTTTTTTGCATTTCAGTTGTTTTTATCTTTCTTGAAACAATAAAACATAATATGCTGAAAATGTTGCTTTTTTTCTTCCGTCTTCAATATTAAAATGGCTACACAAAATTTCACCAATTTTGATAAGCTTTTTTTAAATGCACGCTGATATGACAGCTGTCACAATACAGCCTAACAAAATTGTTTTGAATGAAGTTGAAGACAACTAAGTGCTACTACAGCCATCTTACAGAAAAGACCCAACGAATTTTTTGGCCAACCCAATATTTTCTTAGCTCCCAATCACTGAGGTTGAATCCCAAGAAATGTAAACAAATATGGAAAACATTCTCCCTAGGTAAGAGAACATCCCACCTTTGAGACTCTTAACAAGAAAGGTTATAAGGAGATGATAAGGAACAATATATAATAACATTTGAAGAGTCATTTCATTTCAGAGGAAAACCCAGACTCTCTGACCCTTGAACAATTGTGGCTGAGAATTCTCTCATCGTTTTCCTTGCCTCTACCAGTTTTAAAATAAGCCATATCTTTGATTTGAACTATGGTGGAGTAGAGAAGTAAACTGCAATATGCAAAGAAAGAAGAAAGAAATTCCTAGAGCCACCTGAATTGTCCATTTTTAAATAGTTGTTCATACGAATGCAAACATATGAAACCTATGTTATTTCCATTAGTGGAGACAGAATTTGGGGATTATATTAGGTAATTCAGATTTACAATTTCAACATCTGAACAAGATGGAGCAAGAAAATTTTCGTATTGGGAAGGAAGCGTAATGAATTAGTCTCAGGTTAATGGGTATGTGTGTAGGTGAGAAAGCAATGGTTGAAGGAACAAATTCTCAAATGTTCATATTAGCATAAAGTTAACAGAGAACTAACATTTGCATACTTTGGCAATTCAAAAAAAGCCTGATAATGATGAAAATGAAACACAACAAACATGACAACAAAAACCAAAAACAACTTAAAAGTTTTCCTGGGGAGTAAAAACTCATTCACTCGGCCCCTGGAAAAAAGTAGGCACCAATCTCATGTGTTTCTCAGATGGAGTCCATTCCTCTATGGACATGTATGCTCTTTAACCTGGTAGTAAAATTTGTTCTTCCACTGGCAAGGGAAAAACCAATTATGTGACAGATAACCAAACATGTACTATGATTAAAGAAATAAGCTATCAGACCACTGAAAAATAAAACTATATGAATAATCTAGATTACTTTTCACCATCAACTAACACTGCAGAAAGGTTTATTTCCAAAATTTTAACATTATCTGCAAAATCCAAAAGCACGAAGAAATTATAATTGTGTATCAGAGAACGTACTATTCTTTTAAGTGGAAAATGGATTTCCAGTGATCTAAGTTATATCAAGATTAGTATGGACTCTAAACCAAAGGTACCCTTAAAGCCTATCTTTTAAAAACATTTTGCTGGCTCTGCGGGGACCTGGGCTCCAGCTCCATTCCGGGCGGGGGGTGGGGGGCAGTGAGGGTGGGGCCGCTCCGCCCTCAGTCACTTGGGAGAGAGTGCAGAATGCATGGCCCCACCCCTAGAGGGTTCCTGGAGGGGGTGCCCCAAGCCGGGGGTGGGGGGCGGGCGCCCACTGCGGCCACAGCCCCAGCCAAATAATACCTAAATGTTGGAGTTTGGAGCAGAGAAAGGTTTACTGCAGGGCAATGCAAGAAGACTGGTGGCTCATGCCCCCAAAAACCCAAACTCCTGAAAGGGTTTCAGCAAAGCATTTTTAAAGGCCAGGAGCTGGTTATTCCTGAGACAAAGGATGAGAGAAATTGGCCTTTTCAGCATTTCAAAGTCAACTATGAAAGTTCGGCTTGTGGGTAGGAGCTGGTGAGGGAGATGTGCTGACACCTTTGAAGGTATATTCTCAAGATGCTGATGTGTTTCTTCAACATAATATTGATGAAAAAACAACCCAGAGCAGGAGGAAGAACAGGAGGAAATGGCAGCTTCTCAGGGACTGCTGACATTCCAAGATGTGGCCATAGATTTCTCTCCAGAGGAATGGGAATGACTGGACTTTGATCAATGGGAATTGTACAGGGACAGATGTTAGAGAGCTATAGGGATCTGGTCACCTTTTTGGAGCAAAAAAAGGATCTCTAGGATGTAAAGGAAATGGAGACAGTAGCCACATACCCAACTATGTCTTCTTACGACACCCAGATTTTGATGACCACAAAGTAGGCACGGAAGATTTATTCCAAAAAATGCTGCTGGGAAAACATGAAAGTTGTCGACTTGGAAATTTAAACTGCAATAAACTGTGTATGGTCTTAACCAAGAGCTCTATTTTTCAATAACTACAACAGCATTTATAATGGAACAACAAGCTATCCCTGCATTGAATCAGACAATAACTTTGACCAAGACTCAAGTCTTATGAAACATCAGGGCACTGAATTTTCAGAAAACCATTCTAAAAGTAATAAATACAGGAATGTCTTTTATCAAAGCTCAAATATTACTACATATAAGAGGATTCATATTGGAGAGAAGACTTACAAATGTAGTGAATGTGATAAAAGTTTTAATCAGTCTTCAACATCAACTTACTCAACATCAGAGTATTCATACTAGAGAGGAATATTACAAGTGTAATAAATGTAGGAAAGTCTTTAATCAATCATTAAATCTAAGTAGACAAAGGAAAATTCATACTGGAGGGAAACTTTATAAATGTAAAGACTGTGGAAAAGCCTTCAAATGGTGCTCAAAATGTACTCAACATCAGAGAATTCATACTGGGGAGAAACTATACAAATGTAAAGAATGTGGCAAAGCCTTTACCCAGGGCTCAAATCTTAAGCAGCATCAGATAATTCACACTGCAGAGAAGACTTACAAAAGTACAGAATGTGGCAGTACCTTTAATCAGCATTCATATCTTATTCAGCAGAGATCTCATACTGGAAAGAAACCTTACAAATGTAGCAAATGTGGCAAAGCCTTTAACTGGCTCTCAAAAACATCAGAAAATAACAGTAGAAAAAGTAGAAAAAAACCATAATAGCAAAAAACATACAAATGTAGAGAACGTGACAAAGCCTTCAACCAGAACTGTTACCTCGCTCAACATCAGAGAATCCATAGTGGAGAGAAACCCTACAAATGTAATAAGTGATGAAAGACATCAGTCCTAAATGTATACTTCAGAAAACACCTGAAGAGTTCACAGTGGAAAGAAACTTGAATGATGAAAAAAATGTGAAAGTACTTAATCAAAAATCAAATCTAAACAAATATCAGAATACATAGTAGAAAACATTAAAGTCAGTAACTTTTCTGGCGTTACTCTAATTGAGAATATTACAGAAAATAATCTAAAGTTAAAACACTTATAAAATTTGTTTGTGGTATTGATCACAGGGAATGATGTTTGGGCAGGTGTAATTATTATCAGCATCTTTTTTATACTGGCATTATTTGAGATTATTTGAAAATAATATTAGGTAGGAATCATTTATTTTTACTACTCCATGGATGTTTAAAGAGCCTGTAATGTAAAATGTACAATGAAAATCTAAATGGAGATGACATCTGTCATTGATTTAAATCATTCCTATAGATCACCATTAGTTAAGTGTTCAGGGAATCATTCTTTGTATTAAAGACAGAGGATCACTGTAAATTTTAAATAGTTGTGACCATTTGCTTTTAGGATAAAAGGATGTTAATTCATTAAAATCTTGATAAACATTCATTAAATCAACAGAAAGTCATGAATATAAGTTGGCATATTTGAAACAAATACATCTTCATCAATAACTAAGAAAAATACAGGTAACCCTTCCATAAGAAGTTATAAAATTACTGTACATCCATGTTTACTAAATAACTAGGCTTCTTTGTGTAAATCAAAAAAATCACAATTCTCAGATCATTCTATCCAAAGAACAAGAATTCTTCTGAATTACTGTAATCTGTATTTTGATAGAGAATCATAGATGGATTGTTAAAGGTTTATTTAGACCATGTAGGAACTTAATACGTTAACTAATAAAACTGAATGGTTTTTAATGTGGTAAAAACAATTTTTGCTCAATTTTAAAATATACCATGTTACTAATTCAAAAAGATACATGCACCCCAATGTTCATAGCAGCATTATTTACAATTGCTAAGATATGGAAGCAACCTAAGTGTCCATCAACAGATGAATGGACAAAGATGTGGTAAATATATACAATGGAATGTTACTAAGCCATAAAAAAGAATGAAGTTTTGCCATTTGCAGCAACATGGATGGACTTGGAGGGTATTATCTTAAGTGAAGTCAGACAGAGAAAGACAAGTATTGTATGATATCACTTATACGTGGAATCTTAAAAATACAACAAACTAGTGAATATAACAAAAAAGAAGCAGACTCACAGATATAGAGAACAAACTAGTAGTTACCAGTGGGGAGAGGGAAGGGGGGAGGGGCAATATAAAGGTAGGGGATTAAGAAGTACAAGCTATTAGGTATAAAATAAGCTACAAGGATATATTGTACAACATGGGGACTATAGCCAATATTTTATAATTTTATAAATGGAGTATAACCTTTAAAATTGTGAATCACTATATTATACACTGTAACATATAGTATCAATTATACTTCAATAAAAAAAATCATACCGTGTTAAACCAGAATTTTACAATTGGTGCATGATAAAAGGCATAAAACTTCCGTGTGATTGGAAGCTTTTTTGATTTTATTTGTATCTCCAATTCATTCTTCCCTTCATTCCTGTCCAATATTCTTACTTCTTTAAATACTTCCTAAAATAAAAAGAACATTTATTGTACATTTATTCACAACAAATTTATATTTACTTTAAATTTTTTCTCCTCCTTACCATGGGAATCTCTTCTGTTATGTTTTGAAAGTTGTTCTCACTATCTTCCATTGTCATTTGATGAGCATCTTGAGATTGTGGAATATGAGACATTTCAGCCTTAGTTTTATATTCTAACATTAATATGGCAGGTGGAACTAAAATGCTTAGTATGACCTAAAAATTTTAGAAACACAAAAGTTTACATTTTAAAATTAATGGCCTTCAAGAATATAATAAAGGCAATAAAAAGGTATACAATCTCCTGATTATTAGTTAGCCATTTTTCCCCTGGTGGTGCAGGGAAAAAAAACTTCATTTTACTTATATATAAAGAGGCCAAGTTGAATTGTTTTAAAGAGTAACAAAACATTTGAGTATTATGATATAAGGGTATAGAAAAGATTTAATAATTATTATACACTTGTCCTGTTAAAAAATCAGGTTACAATTTGTTCAGAAAATACATTTTTGTCTAAATAAAATGTAAGCCTTATGAAGTTAATATGTGCTTAATTTTATCCTAAATCTCTCTGCAAGTGTTCCATGTCACAACGTGATTACTCAGCTTGTGCCTCTATAAACAAAAAGGTTTATTTCCAAAATTTTATGTATTACCTGCAAAATCCTCAAGCACAAAGAAATTATAATTGTGTGTCAGGGTTTCTATTATAATTGTATATCAGGGTTAATCCTTCACCATTATTTTTAGTATATGATCAGTATTTATTATCCACTTACAATGATCAGTGATTAAACTACTTGCCTGATTTCTGCCTTCTATATTTCTATACCTTTTTTCAGACATAAAATAACAAAAAGGAAAGTTTAAAGTAAAATCTCTCACTAATGAAACTGAAAGTACCAGACAACATTTTACCCCAATTTTTAACCATAAAAACCGAGCAGATCCAATATACTTCAAGCAAATTAAAAGTAACAGATTATTAAGTTAGTAGATAGGTCCTGAATTTTAGAATTTGGGAATCATCTTTTCATAAAGCAACAACTTTTTTTTCATGGCTGCTATAAATGCCAATACTCCCATTTGTTGCTCTCATGCTCCTGGCTCAGACTGGGGAAACAATCACTATACACCACACCTGAAAAGGATTCAGAGTGAAGACTAAGAGGGATAAAATGCCAACACCGCAACCCCTACCACCCTCACAAATCAAGGCATTTTACTATACAGCTGAGCTAATTCCTCTGTTCTTTTTTATCTAATCACACACTTTATATTAAATTATTTCTAAGGTATACCTTGTACCAGGAATTTTTCCTCATATTCAGCCTTCCCATCCACATATCAGATAACAACATTTGTGTACAGGTGTGGGCTACAAAAGGTCTAAGTCTTGAAGAAACTGCTAACTTAAGACAGGTGGAATTACTCCAATTTTTCAGTTCGTAAGTGAGCAATTTCATAGCCATGGTTTCATCTTGTCTGAAGGATTGTTCTAATAATTCAACTGCCAGTTGACCAAAATCACTATCAAAAGATAAAAGCCAAAACATATTCAGATTACCAAATTGCAGTTTTAAACCATTATCCTTAAGTCATTCATAACATGTTCCAGTTTTTAGTATTTTCACACACACACTTAGGGAAATGTGAGGCATCAGAATCATAGTAGCCCTACGTTTTCAGATATCCACTACTATGTGAAAATCACAAAATATTAAAATATGCCACATTAGGAACAAGACTGAAAATGTGACTCCGGAGCACTTTCCCCTGGTCCTAGAAATAAACCTATAGACTCACAGGAAACCAAAACTGACAATATTCAGATGCTCTGTTCAGAAAGTCTCTATATAATATTTCAAACACAGAAGAGGGTTGGTACCCAGTAGAGAGGAAGAATAATGTGAATAGGGACTAACCTAATATGAAGAACATCTTAATCTTAAATCCCTGGTAACATGATCACAGGATCTCTATTTGAGTTATTTCCAGTAACAACTCTTACTCTCTTCCAAAGACAGCCCATTTTTGGGGAAGGTGGTCCTATTCTCTATTATAAAGCTTCCTACAAACTACCTTTCTAGCTTAATATTCTATTACTCCCCTAAGTAGACTGTAAAACTTGTGAACTATTTTATTCTTCTACGTATGTAGTCCCACCAGCTGAAATGCCCTTCCAGCTGAATTAAATTTATTTCCTTAGACTACAGCTCAAACCTCACTTTCTTCCTTTCCCCACCACTTCAAATGGAACTTTTCCTAATCTAATTGCTATTATGTACAACTAATTATTAAACTGATTTCTGGCATTTCTTCTTTCTTGTTGAGATATTTAACTCTTGAACTGCAAACAATATACATGCCTAGGCAGCAAAGTTTCTTTTTGAGTTTTAAAAAAAAAACTTAAACATTTAGAAAGTGGGTTTCTCTTAATTTTTCCAGTAAAATTATAATATGTAATCTAATTAGTGCATGGCACTATAATCTCCACTTAAACCCCCTCTATTTTGTATTTTAAAATGTTTCAAATGATAAAATGTAACTTACTTGGAATACTGTTTCAATTCCTCTGAAGTATCATCTACGAGGTCACTCTGCTTTGCTTCATATGCCATTGAACGATAGATCTTACAGGCAACTAATGCTTTAGCCATTGATTCTTCACCATGCTGCCACAAAAAACGGGCCATGACCTGCCTCTTCATAAGGCAAGCCCAAATTAGCAGTTCATTAAGTGGATAAGGAAAGCGCTTGGTTTCTGGATCATCAATATCTACAATTTCATCTTTGGTTCTTTTCTTCTTTCCTTCTTCCACAGCTGTATCAATCTTTAAGAGAAAATAAATGTTATAAGGCTCATCAAAATAAGGCCATAAGACATTCATGTGAGAATTTTAATAAAATACCCTTTATTATTCAATTTCATACAGCTGCACAAATCAAAATAGCATAAATTTTACACACTTGATTTTTATTATAGCTATTCATTTTATAGAAATGTCATTTCCAAAAAAATGTCTTTGCAACGAAGTTTTCCAGGATTAAAGAAAGGGCCTAAATATTTCAACTAATATCCAATAAAACACAGTATTAATGAAAGGAAAGTTTGGATAACACCTCTGTCTTGCATGTTGTTAATCAAGTAAATATGGAATAAAAGGAGGCAGTTAAGCAATAATCAAAGCATCTAAAAATTCTGGTCATTATCATAGTTAAATACTAAAAAATAACAGAATCATTAACAATGAATATCTTTTGGCATATAGGAAAATGAAGAATCAAGGATATAATACCATATCTAAAAACAAAAGATAATTCTTACTAAAACAAGTAGTTTTTTGCTTCATAATACTAAGTAATTTAGAAAGAACAAAATGTGAAAGCCAGAAAGGGTAATATTTAAACAAATATACCTTTGGTCGGTAGGGCTGTGCTGTTTTAATGAAATGATTATGCCTCATTTTTTCCTTTTTATCTGCTCTATTGCCAAAAGATTCCTGACTCTTTCGCAATTGAGGAGTGCTGCTGGAGGTATTTCTGCCAGACCTCTGAAAACAAAAGCTTATTAGATTTTATAGATTTAAATATGCTGTTATGCTATAAAAAAATCAGTTTTTACTCATGTATGTATATATAAATATGTGTACGCACACCAAAAAAAATATATAGTTTCTTCAGGATTTCAATTACAAAATATTTCTAAGTACTCTTAGTTTAAAATCTCATGTTTTTAAGGCAATCCCACTTTTACCATTCTAAGTAATTTTTAACTTTTAAAGTGTGTAAGTTCATTTTAAAGCACATCTATAGACTTCCCCCCAAATATTAATTACATACCCGATTATTTCCACCAAGACTATTATATATTAATCGAAAACGTTTCCGAGTGTAGGTGCATCTATAGGTTCCTCCCATAAGATATTCAATAACAAGTCCTATATCAATTAGAGTGATCTTATATCCTGGAGGAAGATTCCCCTGAAAACAAAGCATTAGTTTTAAAAAGACAAAATAGTATTTCTCAATATTTCCATGCCATGCCTAGAAATGTGCCTACTACTCTCCAAAATAACAAATGTTTACTTGTTACAGGAAGCTGGAGTTGCCAGCAGCTAACTTTACAGAAGAAGGGAGTGATTTGTTTCTGTTTCCTTTTGTAAGAAGAGAGATTCTGAAGTTTTGAAGTCCCAACGGTGTGGCTCAGGATAGGAGTATGGCTTACAACAGGAAGATAATTCGATCTCTCCACCGTACTAATACTTCACACACACAGGCAAAGAAACCTCTAAGTGCCAAGTATTCTGTTTCGCCGTGGCACATAAGTTGCATTTTCCTGCATAAATAATGCTATAAATGTTTCCTGAGGGGCCCATTAATACTTATAAATATTTTTAACCAAAATTATATTGGCCATATTGTAGATTACACGTTTTTATAGCCTTGACTAGAATTCAACTGCCGCCTATAACATTGTTCAGAAATAAAAATTCATTTTCCCAGGGTATCAATTTACAAATGAACTTTTGGAACATAATCCATTTGTGAGTTTGGAAAGACAGTTTCAGAATGAATTATTGGTTAAAGGGTTTAATCATCAGATGAGTTATATATGTTAACCAATTCTGCCCTCTTACACCATCCATCACCATTCTTTTCATTTCCCTAATTATAACTTCATGAACTTAGTACTTTTTAAAATGCTTATACTTTTTATATTTTGGCTGCATCTGTGAAGTTTCTAATTTCTAGATACCTATATTCTTTAGATCGCTAATTTAAAAACTAATCAAAAAACATATTTTCACCTTAAATACAAGATTTTTGTTTTTATTTCATCTTAAGCAACCTCAAAATATGCTCTATGATTAAGGATGTCAGGTATGATAGATATTTTAGCTTTATTTTTTTTTAAATCTGACAAATACCCTTATGTTATGAATTCACTTGTATGGGAAATACTTAATTTAAGGAAAATAATGTGAGTTATCTAAAAAAAAGATAAGCAATTTCTCAAGCTATACAAATAACTCTTAGAAAACTCATTAATTTGAATTAGAAAATATTCAATTACTGCTTTTACTTCAGGATTTTTCACTTATGCAAGTAGAAAAACTGGGCTTATTATTATAGCCATCAATGTAAAAGAAGTTAACATATAACAAATCTCCTATGTGAGGTTCCCAGAATTAATAACTATAGTTCTGCTAAACCACATAAGTAAATCATAATGCAAATGTGTTTAAGAAATCCCTGGACTGAAGGTCTCCCTCATTATTCAAGCTTTCTGGGAAGAAAAAAAAAAAAAGAAAGCTTTAGTTACTTAAACAAAACGAACAAAAATTAATGTGAACTGTCCAGAATAGGAAAATCCACAGAGATAGAAAAGAATTAACAGTTGCTTAGGGCGGGCTCAGAGGCAAGGAGTAGACAAGTAGCAGGAATGGGGAGAGACTGCTAATGGGTATGAAGTTACTTTGGGGGGTACTGTAAATACTCTAAAATTGTGGTGACGGTGGCACTACCCTAAATATAGAAAGTCACTGAACTATATATACACTTCACATGGATGAATGTTATGGTATGTGAAATACATTTCAATAAAGCTACAAAGAAAAGCACATGGAAAAAAATAAAAAAAATTTTAAGTATGACAAAGTCTAAGTTCTTTCTATGAAATGTTAGTTTAGTATTAAACATATTACAAAACACAGAAAATGACATTTCTATCAAGTTTTCCATTTTTTAATAGTATACTCACACTTAATGGCAAGTAAAACATTTGAATGAAGAATTCTAGAAGGAAAGCATTTCAGTTCAGAAACTTTAAAAATAATTCAGTTAACTAACTATGAGTACTTTTTCATCAAGGGAAATAAAACTATTGGATATCAATAGTTTAAATTGTTATAATTTTTAAATAAGCGTTTAAAACTATTAGTTCACAGAGAATTTAGTAGAAAAGAAGAGGAATATCAGTGTATCAAATTTAGTCACCACAGAATGGCTTCAGACCATATGAGAGCCTTATATATGAAATCACTACCAATACTGAATATAAAAGAAGGGGGAAGAGGGAGAGAGACAGAGATGGTGGCGGGGGGCGGGAGAAAGACATACACAGAAAGAAAGACAGAACATTTACAGCCTTTTTATTGGCAAAATCTGCCATTGAAGATCACCAATCTGTGTTTCTCTCAATGTCCTTTACATGCCCAGGGAACAAATTTCTTCTTAACACAGACAAAGAAGACCTTCCTTTATGAACAAATGAGCATTAAGAAATTCATCATACTGTATCCTGGATGACTAGAAGCTCAGATTTTAATTTCATAAACTTTCCTTTCTCTTGATTTCTGATACATTATGCTCTTTACTCCTGTATTACTACAAATTTATCCCTTATTTTAATCTCGATCTAAAAAAAGTCACTTTATTGCTAATTTTAAGATGCACTGAAATGCTTTCTAGAAACAGATGAAGTATAAATGACTTTTTTAAAATAACATTTTTCGAAAACAAAAATAATCTTTTACCTGTTTGACATCTCGAACAAGATGAAATAGCATTGGATTAGTTGGGCCTTGTTTCTTTAAGGAGAAAATAATTAGAGCAAACTATTATTTTTCTTCTAAAATAACTTAAACAACTTCCTTTTTGTTACAGGACTTTTGTTCTTACACAAATTATATTGTTTTTGAGTTATACAAGTTCTGTTCATAAAATGGAACAAAGAAAAAGATGTAACTATTTCATGTTGTCATATTTACCTTTAACAAGATATATAATTTCTTATGCTCTTACATTTTTACTTATGCAAAACACAAAAGCTTTTCTTTTCTAAAAGTCATGCAAACATTGCAAGCTTCACAATTATATGTTAAATTTAATTTATATTTCATTGATAATGGAGGCATACATTCTCTTTCCTCTTGTTAAAATGTCTGTACCTCTGTTTCTGCCACTAATCATCAAGCTGTAGCAATACATTAAATATTTTGGGTAACAAACTTTTAACATTTATATAGGCCATCTTTTCCCTATTATCTTAATTCTATTTAAATATAATATTACAGTAGACTAATGACAAGTTTCATTTTTACATTAATCTTATTTTGATGGTATCCTGTATTTTGAAAAAATACCCAGGAGTATATGTTCCCCCATCAAAACTGAGATAAATGGGCCAAAAAGATATTCTTCTAAACTTTTTGGACAGTGCTCTGACCTATATGAAGTTTACTGCAATTGATTCTATGTAGCACAAATCAAGAGAATTATTGTCAATACTTTAAATCTATTGTTTAAAAGAAATACCAAATGAGATTTTTCTCCCACCACTGTGTTACTGTTAATTTTTATGAGGTCATTGTAGTAATCAATTCAATGTACTTCTCCATTTTGATTACATATACTTGGTAATACATTTTCAAATCTAAGTGGGTAAACTTATTATTCCTTTGAAAACAATATTATTTTCTTTGATTTTACGGGCTTTCAAATTCTATATAATATCTAAAGATGGCTATAACTGATACTGCATTCTTTTTACAGTATTTAGTCTATAGACTTAAGAGCTGAGTTCCCTCAGCTCATTCTCCCCTGTAAGTTAATTTTTTTTATTTAAAATGTCATTTATTTTTAACATAAAGAAACTTAGTAGAAATATTTACAAAAAATTGGTAATATTTTAGTGCACTAAGCCTTACAAAATATTTACAGCTCAAACATTTCTGAAATGCAAAGGATTATAAAAAATAAAGACAGAAGGCCTGTAAGTTAATTTTTTAAAAATAAATGTGTCTTCTAAGTGAATGTGAATTATTTCATAGTTTTTAAGTATTAGGAAGCTTCATTGTATTTTCTCTAATAATATATAATCAGAGAGAAACGCAATTTTTGTAATTCTATTTTATCTTAATTCATTAATGTTTATTCATTAAATATAACTTCTTAGTAAAACAATAAGTATACTTTAACACAGCAGTTCTCAAAAGTACAATCTGGGGACTCCTGAAGGCCCCCAAGACCCTTTTAGGAGGCCCACAAGATCAAAAGTGTTTTCAGAATCATGTTAAAATGTTATTTGCATTTATTCATTCTCATTCTCTCAGTGTTCAGTGGAGTTTTCCAGAGGCTTCATGATGTGTGATATTAAATTCAAAAGCAAACATGAGAATCCAGCTGCCTTCTATGAAACCAGACATTAAAGAGATTTGTAAGCCATAAAAGTATTCTACTCTCCTCATTAATTCTTTTTTGTTTTCTTGGGAAATGTTATATACATTAACATGTAATGGATTTATTATTTGTATTGAAGTACAAATTAATAAATATTTTTAAAATTTCTTGGTGTTACATTCCAATATGGTACATATCAACACACATAAGCAAAACCTCTCTAGAACAGCTCTTTGATGTCCTCAATAATTTTATGTAATAGGATCTTGATAACAAAAAGTTTGAGAACCACTGCTTTATCATGTTATATATAATCCCTTAAATTTAAAAAATTTTATCAATAATTGATGCTGAATGTTAACTATTATCTTAATAACTTTGAGTTATACAGTTAAAAAAATTACTTTCCTTGCTAATGGGATCAATTTTTATTTTTAGTGTTTTATATTTGCTTTACATTTCAGGGATAAACCTTACTTCGGCACAATGAATAATTTTTACATCTATTTGCTAGAGACAGTAGAACGCCAACAAATCGCTACTCAAAGGAAATTTACAATCCACAGTAGAAGACATAACTGTACTTAACAAACTGCACCACTGGGCTTCAATGTAGTACTGCCTCGGCATTTTAACTAGGTTCCAAACAAAGAATAAAATCCAGTAAGTGGGTAGTAGTAGCTGGAAGAAAAACACATACCAGCACTGTGTAAACAATTAATGCTTTTTTAAAAAGTTTATATTTTGGGGAAATAGTACGTAGATGACATAGTTGAAATATCCACTATGCGGAGGTGGGAGATAGGAATTAAAAGGCCAAGTGAGAGAGATAGCTGAGGCACAATTTCAAAAGCTGAAGAGCTCTGAAAATCAAGCGAAGGGTTTGGGTATTATTCTATACATACTGGGGAGCCATCAAAAGTTTTTAAACTGGGGAAAGATATGATAAAATATGTCACTATAAGAATATTTAGGTTAAAGATTTGAAAATAGACAAGGAAATGAGATTACTGAAGTAGTATAGGCTGGAAATGATTGAGTAGTACAAAGACATTAGGAATGAAAAGAAAGAGATAAATAGGTAGAAACTGATAAATAAAAGTAAACAGCTTTGCAGAGAAGTCAAAGTTAGAAAGCTAGGATTTGGTCCTAGTACTCCTCAAGGTATACTTCTATTAGTAATGAAAAACCATTAAGAAGAGTAGTATTTACCCTCTCCAATGTTAGTGATATGAAATTTGAAACAAAATGAGAAAGGCTTTGTAAAAGGAATAATTAGTTTTCAGGAGCTCTTTAAAAGAAAAATTGAAAAACAGTACGTAAGCTGAAAGTACGACACCACAAGGTCAAAACCATGAATGTAAACAACAAAAAGGAGAAAAGAAAAAGCAATGTGTAATTTCTCCATTGGTCAAAGGAATCAAAAGAAATTTGGTGTAACAAATGACCACCAAGAAAAAGAAGAAATATAATGACTCTATAATTAAGAACTTGATCTTATAGTTTTAAAAAGGGTTGAGGTGAAGGAAAGGGTTAACACTAACGACATCTCTTTCCTATGTGGCTATGGTGACAGAGAAGGTCTCCAGAAACAGGGAAAGGGTTTCAGACTGTCATATAAACAATCTATACTAAGACTGGCTGTAATTTTTCCATGTAATCCAGCAAAATATTAAAGGTTTTACCAATAGGAATGAATATACTCAGGTAAAATGACACTTTCCAAAGATGATAAAGCTTAGTCCACAAAGAATTTTAACATACACTTACAGTGTTGTAAAGTTCTTCCAGTCTAGGAATGGTAAGGAATTTATGCATGCTTACTCCATTTTCAATAAGAAGTTTTACAAATGCAACTCTATCCATTACAAGAGCATCAAGCATAGCTTGTTCCAAGGATCCAACCTAAAACAGTATCAAAATTAATAAAATTATACAAACAGTTCTACATGCAAGTCCTTAGGATTTATACATATTTGTTCCTAAACAGTTTTAAAACAAAATAAAAAAGATGCAAAGTAATAAAAGGCTAGGACTTAAGGTATATAGGGAATAGATAAAAAGATCTCACTAGGGTAGCATTCCCTAAAAAACATTCTGTAGGACAGCAAGGGTTACGTGGGGGTGAAAACAAGAAAGAATCCACCATTAAGTAAATTTTGGGAAAAATACCTTAGAGCAATGGTTCTCAGTGTTTAAGAAAGGTTTTTTAGAGGGATAATTTCAATAATTGGGGGCCACTACTACATTTAATGGACACGGTCAAAAGATACCAGAAATCATGCAATATGCCAGACAATGTCACTCAAAAAGGAATTGCCTTGTATCTCATACAACTTTCTATTATCCTGTTAGATTCTCACAAATGAAAATCCAGTAATTCTGCTTTACATATAAACACAAAGTATTCTGTCACAAACTTTCCAAAAATACAACTACTATGTAAGTCAGAAAAGATTGTACATTTTCTTTAGTTTTCTTTAGAACTTTAACAGAAACCATTCACCGTCAGAGAAAAATCATATCTCTTAACAGCAATACAACATGCGGCACTGCAGTTTAATATAACACGCGTATCAGTCAGCATTTGTAGCGCTCCCTTGTAAGTTTTTAGAGACACTTTTACAGACTTCAACAGACACTGAATCAAACACTCTAAAATCAGTAAAGACACAAATACAGAAATTTCACTGAGAAGCATTATAAAAGTCATCTTATTAATGTAATAATATTAGTATGTTTAGTATTACTGATATATTAATATTTTAATAATACCTCATTGCTTCTGTAAAATTTTAAATATTTTGGTATCATAGGATAAAAAACTTTGTGAAAATCAATACCAGAATCACTGGGTTTGGGCTTCCCTGGTGGCGCAGTGGTTAAGAATCCGCCTGCCAATGCAGGGGACACGGGTTCGAGCCCTGATCTGGGAAGATCCCACATGCCGTGGAGCAACTAAGCCTGTGCGCCACAACTACTGAGCCTGCACTCTAGAGCCCATGACCCACAGCTACTGAGCCCGCGTGCCTAGAGCCCGTGCTCTGCAACAAGAGAAGCCACCGCAATAAGAAGCCTGCACACGGCAAACGAAGAGTAGCCCCCACTCCCCGCAACTAGAGAAAGCCCGCGTGCAGCAACAAACACCCAACGCAGCCAAAACTAAATAAATAAATAAATTTTTAAAAAATCACTGAGTTTTTTCACCTCTTGTTTTTAAATCTTTATTGTCTTCAAAAGTTTACCATACAACTATACAACTTCTCTACAGCAGTTTCTATTACCATTTCTTTACCCAATCTACCCGATTTCCATTACTTTGCAAAGGATAGGGTCTCCAAAATCTTTTTAGCATACAGACTAAATGCACGCCTTATGCATGATGGATGATGATCAGACAGCAGATACGTTTTCTGTCATTTTTTTTTCACCACTCAGTTCTATTTCATAACAAGGAAAATATTTTGGCATTGCACTTAAAAACAAGGCACAACTAACTTATAAGAATGTAATACTTATTCAATTTCTCATATATTAACAGCCTATAATTGATCATGGCATGTTATTCCTATTTTAGTTAAGATTATCTCCTACTTTCTCGTATCACATACAAATCTGATTTGTTATTACTTATTCTAACATTAACAACATTTACTCTATTGCTCAGTTGGTCTTCTCTCCTTTCTTTTCTTATCCTGTACTTGTAAGGGGTGTTCTTCTGTTCCCCATGGGTTTTAAGTTACCAACAATAACATTCCTGTATTAGTCTGGTTAATTAAAAAAATCATCACCAAAACCTATGTCAAGGATCTTACCACCTATGTTTTCTTTTAAAAGTTTTATGGTTTCAGGTCTTATGTTCAAGTCTTTAATCCATTTTGAATTAATTTTTGTGTGTGGTATAAGACAGTGGTCAAGTTTCAGTCTTCTGCATGTGGCTGTCCAATTTGCCCAACATCAATAATTGAAAACACTGTCCTTCTCCCATTGTATATTCTTGACTACTCTGTCATAAATTAATTGACCATATGTGCATGAGTTTATTTCTGGGCTCTCTATTCTGTTCCACTGACCTATATACCTATTTTTATGCCAATACCATACTGTTTAAATTACCATAGCTTTGTGACACAGTCTGACACCAGGAAGCATAATGCCTCCAGTTTTGTTCTTCTTTCTCAAGATTGTTTTGGCTATTCAGGATCTTTTGTGGTTCCATACAAATTTTAGAATTGCTTGTTTTATTTCTGTGAAAAATGCCATTGGAATTTCAATAGAGATTGCACGGAATCTGTAGATTGCTTTGGGTAGTATAGACATTTTAGCAATACTAATTCTCCCAATCAATGAGCACAAAATATCTTTCCATTTCTCTGTATCTTCTTCAATTTCTTTCATCAACATATTATAGTTTTTAGTTCACAGATCTTTCACCTCCTTGGTTGAATTTATTCCTAGGTAATTTATTCCTTTTGATGCAATTGCAAGTGGGATTGTTTTCTTAATTTCTCTTTCAGATATTTTGTTATTAGTGTATAGAAACACAACAAATTCATGCATATTTATTTTGTATCCTACAACTTTGCTGAACTCATTTATTAGTTCTAACAGTTTTTTGGTGAAGTCTTTAGGGTTTTCTACACATAGTATCATGTCATCAGCAAAGAGTGACAGTTTTATTTCTTCCTTTCCAATTTAGATGCCTTTTATTACTTTTTCCTTCCTAACTGCTGTGGCTAGGGCTTCCAATACTATGCTGAATAAAAGTAGCAAGAGCAGGCATCCTTGTCTTGTTCCTGTTCTTAGAGGAAAAGCTTTCAACTCTTCACCATTGAATATGATGTTAGCTGTAGGCCTTTATTATGTCATATATGCCTTTATTATGTTGAGGTGCCTTCCCTCTATACCTGCTTTGTTGAGAGTCTTTATCATAAATGGATATAGAATCATGTGAAATGTTTTTTCTGTATCCACTGAGTTGATTATACGATTTTTATCATCGTTTTTCTTAATGTGATATATCACGTTGACTGATTTGCAGATCCCCGGAATAATCCCACTTGATTATGGTATATGGTCCTTTGAAAGTATTGTTGAATTCAGTTTCCTAAATATTCTGAAGATTTTCAAAAGATGTTGTCTGAGGGTATGGATTCCAGTCAGTCTGAATCTGGATGCTGAAATACTCCCCTTAGGGACCCTGATAGGTAACTGCACATTCTCCACTACTGGGAGCTAGTAAAAATACAATACGTTGCTTGAACAAGCAGAAAGGTTTGAGAGAGAACAAAAAGCTGAGTCAAGGTTGATTGACAAGGCTCATCCCCTACACAAGGCTACTTCTTCAAGACTGGAAGAGGTGGTTATTTCATCTACTGTACAGAAACCAAAACACAGTCAAGTAAAATGGAGAAACTGAGAAATATGTTCCAAATGAAAGAACAAGATAAAACCTCAGGGAAAAACCTCAATGAAATGGAGATAAGTAATTTACCTGATAAAGAGTTCAAAGTAATTATTATAATGATGCTCACCAAATTGTGGAAAAGAATGAACACAGTGAGAACTTCAACAAAGAGATGGAAAATCTAAGAAAGTACCAAATAGAAGTCACAGAGCTGAAGAATAAAAAACTGAACTGAAAAATACACTAACAGGGTTCAAGAGCAGACTAGATGAAGCAGAAGAAAGGATCTGTCAACTTGGAGACAAGGTAGTGTAATTCACCCAGAGTAGCAAAAAGAACTTTTAAAAAAGTTAAGTTAGCTTAAGGGACTTATGGGACAACATCAAATGGACTGATACATTTTAGGGTTCCCAGAAGAAGAGAGAGACAAAGGGGCAGAAATTGTATTTGAAGAAATAATGGCTGAAACTTCCCTAACCTGGGGAAGAAAACAGACATCCAGATACAGGAAGCTCAGAGAGTTTCAAATGAACCTATAGAGACTCACACCAAGACACATAATTGAAATGCCAAAAGTTAAAGACAAGGAAAGAATACTAAAAGCAGCAAGAGAAAAACAACTTGTTACATACAAGGGAACCTCCATAAGACTATTAGCATATTTTTCAGCAGAAACTTTGCAGGCCAGAAGGGAGTGGCATGATATATTCAAAGTACAGAAAGAAAAAACTTCCAACCAAGAATACTCTACCTGGCAAAAATTCTTATTCTGAATTGAAAGAGAGAAAGACTTTTCCAAACTAGCAAAAGCTAAAGAGGTTGATTACCACTAAACCAGCCTTTCAAGAAATGTTAAAGGAGCTTCTTTTAAGCTGAAAAGAAAGGGTGGTAATTAGTAACAAGAAAACACATGAAAGAAATCTCACTGAAAAGGTAAATATATAGTAAAAATAGTAGATTAATCACTTATGAAGTTAGAATAAAGGTTGAAAGACAAAAGTAGTAAAAATAGCCATGATTACAATAATTAGTTAAGGGATACTCGAGGTAAAAAGATGTAAACTGTGACATGAAAAACAGAAAAGAGGAAAATAAAAATGTTGAGATTTAGAATGGGATCAAACAAATGGTTATCAACATAAAATAGACATTACAGATATAAGTTATTATATGTAACCCTCATAGTAAACACAAAGCAAAAACCTATACACAAAAGACAAATACACAAAAGACAAAGAGAAAATAATATAAGCATATCACTAAAGTCATCAAATCATAAAAGAAGAGAGCAAGAGAGAGAGAAAAAAGGAACAGAATGGAACTACAAAAACAGTCAGAAAACAATTAACAAAATACCAGTGAGTACATACTTATAATAATTATTTTAAATGCAAATGGACTAAGTTCAACAATTCAAACACACAGAGTAGCTGAATGGATAAAAACACAAGACCTATCCATACGCTGCCTATAAGACACTCACTTTAGATGTAAAGACACACATATAGACTGAAAGTGAAGAAATGGAAAAGGATATTCCATGCAAATGGAAACCAAAAGGAAGCTTACTTGTATCAGACAAAATAAACTTTAAAAAAAAGACTGTAATAAGAAACAAAGATGGATGGCACATAATGATAAAGGGGTCAATTCAACAAGAAGATACAATATATGTAAATATTTATGTACCCATCATAGGATCATATAAATACATAAAATAAATATTAACAGTCTTAAAGGGAGAAACAGACAGCAATACAAAATAATAGAGGACTTTAATACCCACTTACATCAGTGGAGAGATCATCCAGACAGAAAATCACTAAGAAAACATCAGCCTTAAATGACACATTAGACCAATGGACTTAACAGATATACAGAACGTTCCATCCAAAAGCAAGAGAATACACATTCTTCTCAAGTGCACACAGAAAATTTTGCAAGATAGACCATGTTAGACCATAAAACAAGTCCTAATAAATTTAAGAAGACTGAAATCATGTCAAGCATCTTTTCTGACCACAATGGTATGAAACTAGAAATTACACAAAGAAAACTGGAAAATTCATAAATACATGAAGATCAAACAACATACTACTCAACAACCAATGGGTCAAAGAAGAAATCAAAAGAGAAATTAAGAAGTACCTTGAGAGGGCTTCCCTGGTGGCGCAGTGGTTAAGAATCTGCCTGCCAATGCAGGGGACACGTGTTCGAGCCCTGGCCCAGGAAGATCCCACATGCCACAGAGCAACTAAGCCCGTGCACCACAACTACTGAGCCTGCACTCTAGAGCTTGCGTGCCACAACTACTGAAGCCTATGTGCCTAGAGCCCGTGCTCTGAAACAAGAGAAGCCACTGCAATGAGAAGCCCGCACACTGCAACGAAGAGTAGACCCCGCTCGCCGCAACCAGAGGAAAGCCCACGCACAGCAACAAAGACCCAACGCAGCCAAATAAATAAATAAATAAAAAGTACCTAGAGAGAAACAAAAATGGAAATATAACATACCAAAATTTGTGGGATGCAGCAAAAGCAGTTCCGACAGGGAAGATCACAGCGATAAATGCCTACCTCAAAAAACAAGAAAAGTCTCAAATAACCTAACTTTACACCTCAAGAAACCACAAAAAGAAGAACAAACGATACTCAAAGTTAGTAGAAGGAAGAAAGTAATGAAAATTAGAACAGATATAAATGAAACAGATTGAAAAGACAACTAGAATGAAACTAGAACTAGTTCTCTGAAAAGATAAAATTGACAAACCCTTAGCTAGACTCAGGAAGAAAAAAAAGAGAGGACTCAAATAAATAAAATCAAAAATGAAACAGATGTTACAACTGATACCACAGAAATACAAAGGATCATTAAGAGGTTAATATGAATAATTACATGCCAACAAACTGGACAGCCTAGAAGAAACAGATAAATTCCTAGAAACATACAACCTATCAAGACCAAATCATGATGAAATAGAAATTCTGAACAGTCTGATTACTAGTAAGGACCAGATAGCTTCACTGGTGAATTTAACCAAACATTCAAAGAACTAATACCAATCCTTTTCAAACTCTTCCAAACTCATTTTATGAGTCCAGCATTACTCTGATACCAAAACCAGACAAGGACCCCAGAAGAAAAGAAAATTACAGGCCAACATTCCTGACAAATACAGATGCAAAGAGCACTATTTCTAAAACTTTTTTTCAGTTACAGGATTTTTAAAGATCTATACCCTATAAAAAACACAGTTTTTATCAAGAGGCAAATAGAACTTATTAAATCCTAAATGGATCTGAATGTTGCAGAAATGTTTGGCTACAATAAGTTTGCACTTTTGACTGACAGGTAAATGTCAAGTTAGGTAACAGTTGCAGCAAATACTTTGATATTAACTTAGCTTAATTAAATTATACTGTTTATATAGATTATTTACATACCAGCCACTGCTGTCCATAAACAAATACATGATTTTTGGCAATGTCAACTCTATCCCATGCCAATGTAAGGATGAGCTGGTCAAATGCAGATGCATTAGTGCCTAATCAAATAAAGAAAACAGTCGACAAGTTCAATTAATTTATCTCCATAAAATATGAACACTTATGAATTCCCCTCCTCCCCCTTTAATTACACAGCTGGTGTCAGTCACTATTCAGAGGTAGCCTGCCTCAGAAAGATACGGTTACCCCAGGGTTGAGGACTTTTACTTTCCAACTATAGAAAAGACACAGCCTCATCCATCGCAAACAATTCAGAATGCACAAGAATGAATAGAAAAGAAAGATGATCTGTTTCTATCACAGCGATAGTATTGACTGTTAATATTATGAAAAATATCCTTACAGGTGTTTTCTGTGCATATATAAGTTCATACATATACTTTTAACTGTTTATGCAAAAGCAGGTCATACTATACAAAATACTCAGCCTGCTTTATGTATCATATTTAGTTTTCAATAACAGTACATACAGATGTACCTTATATATATATAAATACCTTTTAAAGGTGAACTAAAATTTATTCAACAAATATTCTAACTAGTGGACATTTCACGTTATTTTGAATTTTCTGGTGAGTGTACCTTTGTGCACATATTTAACAGGATGAATCCGTAGAAGCCAAATTGCTGTGTAGAAGGGTATATAATTTAAAGCTTTGGATACACTGCCAAAATATATTACAGAAAGGTTATACCATCCATCAGGAGTATACAAATACCCAGTAGGAGGATAAAAAGCTTTTTTTTTTAAATTTATGTTTTTTTTTAAATTATAACATCTTTCCATCATTTCCACATTTCCCCCAAGTATTTGTATTCTGCTAAAATCTTTCACTTAAATTTTGACTCATTTTTCCATGAGGTATTCATCTTTTTATTACTAATTTACAACACCTTTTTGTGATCCTTCCACATTCCTGTTCTCAGTTTTCTCATCTATAAAATGAGGAAAATAATAGGAAATCTTCCTCTTAGGGCTGTCACAAGGGTAAACAACATAAACCACTAAAGCACAGTAGCTAGTACACAGAAAGTACACAGCAAATATTAGGTGCTCTCTTTTTATTTTTTATTTTTATGCAATCGCATTTATTGATCTTGCCCTTTATGGTTTCTAGGCTTCCTATTACTTATGATCTCTTATTCTCAGATGATGTAAATATGTTATATTTTATTATAGTATTTGTCAAATGTCTGATCTATTGGCAATTCATTGTAGTCTGATATTTGGGAAATTCTTGTGAATGATAAGATAGTGCCCTCTTGCTCTGCTTCTGCCACCTCACTGCATATTGGACTTTCAGGTACTCGGACAGAACAACATTTTAATTTCTAATTTTTGAAAAGATTTTTCACTACAGTATTGTTTGTCTTATCAGTTAGATGTCTTTGGAAAGATAATAAGAGGAAAACAATTCAACTGCATGTGCATTAACCCCTTAGTCCTAGAAGATACCATTAGTTTTCTTTCCAAATTTTCCTCCCTAATGAAAATAGCACATTTAAGAATGCTATCCTTAATTTCTATTAACTAATACTCTATTACTTTTAAACACTTATTTTTCAGCCAATTAAAAATGTGACATGTTTGACACATTCTTAACAGGATAATTAAACAGGTCTAATGGCATAAATCCTGGTATGAACTTTTTAAAAAGTTATAAGATTAAAAACAAAAGCAAATTTGTCAAAGAAAGTGAACACTGTGTCTTTTTCAAAGAAAAACTATTGAAAAATTCAGTTCTCAAACATTTAGTCAAATTAAAAAATCCTAACTTATATAAAAACACCATAAATGAAAGACCTAACAAATTTTAAGTCTTACCTTTAAGCAGTGCAGTAAGTATTGCTACATCTATATCTTGATGTTCCTCTGATCCAATGTGGAAAACAGTAATCTATTTAAAGATCAATTCATAATATTATGCCTTTATATTTTATAAGCTAAGACATAAGGCATATAAATCGCAAAGTAACTGCAAACTACTTGGCAGATATATAGTTTTCTTGAGTCAGGAATAATTTCATTACAATCAAAACACAGAAAATTAAAGAATTTGTATCATTTACCAAATAAAATTCAAGTAGGGACTTCCCAGGTGGCACAGTGGTTAAGAATCCACCTGCCAATGCAGGGGACATGAGTTTGATTCCTTGTCCAGGAAGATCCCACATGCCGCGGAGCAACTAAGCCTGGGCGCCACAACTATTGAGCCTGTACTCTAGAGCCCGTGTGCCACAATTACTGAGCCCACGTCCCACAACTACTGAAGCCCGCGCGCCTAGAGCCTGTGTTCGCAACAAGAGAAGCCACTGCAATGAGAAGCCCACACACTGCAACGAAGAGTAGCCCCCACTCGCTGCAACTAGAAAAAGCCCACGCGCAGCAACGAAGACCCAACGCAGCTAAAAATAAATAATAAATTAAAAAAAAATAAAATTCAAGTATATTCAAAATGTTTGGTTTCATATTATATTAATTTTTTATATATTTTATGTCCATTACTAGAATAAGCAATTTATGAGCTAAGGCTATAGATTACTAATCTGAGTAAATCCTGCTGTTTCTTCTGCAGAGTGGACACTTACTCAGTTCAAGTAAATATATGTGTTCTTGAATGAGAAGTGTTTTGTTGAATCCTTTTACTGGAAATTTATTTAAAATTATTTGAAACATAATACCATTAGAGAAAGGTTTTCATTTAATAACCTTTTCATAAAATAAAAGTCTATTGTTATAACCCCAATACGAATTTTTCAACTAACTTCATTTCACAGTATACAAAAATGAAATGCATGAAAGAAAACAGCAGATCAAACCATGTTATCATCCACCTACTTAGAGAACTGTTAAAATTTTTTGTCTCTGTAAACTTAAGCCCATGTCTAGATGACTGAAATTAAGCAACACTGGTCTCTATTTTTTTTTATTGGAGTATAATTGCTTTACAATATTGTGTTAGTTTATACTGTACAGCAAAGTGAAACAGCTATACGTATACATATATCCCCTCTCTTTTGGGATTTCCTTCTCATTTAGGTCACCACAGAGCACTGAGTAGAGCTCCCTGTGCTATACTATACAGCAGGTTCTCATTAGTTATCTGTTTTACACATAGCATCAATAGTGAAGCAGCACTGATCTTTAATTTGAGCACTCACTCAGAGGAAAATAGGGTTTTTTCCTCCAAATATATTTTAGGGAAGCCAATAATAACTCTTTAGAGTTCTTCCTTGATCCTGAACATAATCTACTGAGGCTTAGTTATGAAACTTTTCCAAAAATAGAAGTGTAATACATGTCTCCACACCATATAAAAACTATATTCTAGGGGCTTCCCTGGTGGCACAGTGGTTGAGAATCCACCTGCCAATGCAGGGGACACGGGTTCAATCCCTGGTCCGGGAGGATCCCACATGCTGCAGAGCAACTAAGCCCATGCGCCACAACTATTGAGCCTGTGCTCTAGAGCCCATGAGCCACAACTACTGAGCCCACGTGCCGCAACTACGGAAGCCCGTACACCTAGAGCCCCTGCTCCACAACAAGAGAAGCCACCACAATGAGAAGCCCGCACACCACAACGAAGAGCAGCCCCCGCTCACAGCAACTAGAGAGAGCCCGTGCGCAGCAACAGAGACCCAACCCAGCCAAAGTAAATAAATAAATAAAATAAATTAATTTAAAAAAAAAACCTATAATCCTTCTATGCTATCTCTTAGCTTGAACAAAATTATAAATGACATCTTTACATGGTTAGAAAAGATTTTAAAATTTTAAATCCAAAGTTTTTAAAAAAGTATTTCTCCAATTGGGAATTCTCTGGAGGTCCAGTGGTTAGGACTCCATGCTTTCACTGCAGAGGGCCTGGGTTCAATCCCTGGTCAGGGAACTAAGATACCATAAGCCATGGGGAGCAGCCAAAAATTAATTAATTAATTAAAAAGCATTTATCCAGGGCTTCCCTGGTGGCGCAGCAGCTGACAGTCCGCCTGCCAATGCAGGGGACGCGGGTTCATGCCCCGGTCTGGGAAGATCCCACATGCTGCGGAGCGGCTGGGCCTGTGAGCCATGGCAGCTGAGCCTGCGCATCCGGAGCCTGTGCTTTACAACGGGGGAGGTCGCGGCAGTGGGAGCCCCGCGTACCACAAAAAATAAAAAAAATAAAATAAAAATTAAAAAAATAAAAAAGCATTTATCCAATTTAGAATGTATTTGAATGAAATAAAAAGGCTTATTCTGGGCCTCCCAGGTGGCGCAGTGGTTAAGAATCCACCTACCAATGCAGGGGGACACAGGTTCAAGTCCTGGTCCGGGAATATCCCACATGCTGCAGAGCAACTAAGCCTGTGCGCCAGAACTACTGAGCCTGTGCTCTAGGGCCCGTGTGCCACAACTACTGAGCCCACGTGCCACAGCTACTGAAGTCCATGTGCCTAGAGCCCGTGCTCCGCAACAAGAGAAGCCACCACATGAGAAGCCCACTCACCACAACAAAGAGTAGCCTCCGCTCGCTGCAGCTAGAGAAAGCCCGCGCACAGCAATGGAGACCCAATGCAGCCAAAATAAATTTATATTAAAAAAAAAAAAGGCTTATTCTGTGAAATGTACTTACGAGCTCCTTTCTTTTCATACATTCCATCAGTGTTTGAAATAAATGAACTGCTTCACTCTGGCCAAAGTTAAATGTTTTTTTGATGGTTGAAATAATATCAGGCTCTGCTGCATCATGAAGATTCCTAAAGTAAGAGGAAACATAACTCAATCCACTGATTTCAAATTCCATTATTTGCAGAATCTAATATCAAGTCCTAGTGGATCCAGGCAAGACATTTAAAGATACTGTATTAATATTAAATACTTGACCCTGAGTGAAATTTTCTCCTTCATTAGACTCCTACTATAAGTCATAAGGGTGGAAAATGGAATGGAGTGATTTTTCTCTTTGAATTATTTCTAATTTTTTTTATAAGGCATGTGTCAATGTTATCAGTTATACAGTATCTTATCATGTAAGATATTGTATAAAGATAATTTTAAGATAATATGGTGTAAAAAGCAGTATTTTAACAAAATGTGTTAAATATCAGCACATTTGCACTTTTATTTTTTTCTCAATACGGAATATATTTACATGCTCAAAAATATAATATAAAATATAAAACTGTGAAAATTCATATTGAAAGTCTTTCCCACTGTCTTCCATCAGCCATTCCATCTCAACTGCTTTCAAGAAACGCTATTACTTTGTATAATGTTTGAGGATCTCTTTCAATACATACAGTTATCTCCTTGTCTTTTTTCCTTCATAAAAGGTGCCAAAATCTACATGTTACTGTACATTTTCCTTTTTTTACATATATAATTTGGTAATCTTTCCAAATCTAATATACAGATATCTTATGTAACTACAAACTACTCCGTTGTGCAGAGGTACCTTAAGTTATTTATCTAGTCTCCTTGATATAAATGTTCTATTTTGTTCCAATCTTTTACTGTTACAAACCACACTGTATTGAGTAACTTTATATATGTTATTTCACATGTGTGCAAGTACACTTGTAGGAACAATTATCAGAAATGGAACTGTTGCGTCAAAAGATACGTGCCTCTGTCTATTTAACAGGTCTTTGAAAACTGTCCACTACAAAGACTTATATTTTAATTCATTCCAATAATGTATCAGACAGGCTATTTCCTCAAGAATTAAGAAGGTATTTTCATATTATTAAAACACTGAAATGAATCTAATATTCTAAAAACCACAGCTTCTTTTTTTTTTTTTTTTTTTTTTTTTTTTTTTTTTTTTTTTTCCGGTACGCGGGCTTCTCACTGTTGTGGCCTCTCCCGTTGCGGAGCACAGGCTCCGGACGCGCAGGCTCAGCGGCCATGGCTCACGGCCCCAGCCGCTCCGCGGCATGTGGGATCTTCCCGGACCGGGGCACGAACCCGTGTCCCCTGCATCGGCAGGCGGACTCTCAACCACTGCGCCACCAGGGAAGCCCCCACAGCTTCTTTACATAAAATTATTAAAAATATGTTGTAATCATACACTTACCCTCCTTCTTCTGTCTGTTTATGAATATATGCTAGTAGATCTGCAGCCCTGCCTGTTCCTTCACATACGACGACTGGAACAGGAGGACTTTCCTGAAGGTATTCTAAAACTGTGAGGATAACGTTTGGCCCACCCTCAAATATAAGTGCCACCACAGGAACACCTTGACCAATTCCTTAAAAAAGGTAAAAGATTAATTATGATATTAGACAAAATTCAGTAATTTAATCTTAGTTTTCACTCAATCAAAAATAAAATGCCAAAATATAATTTCTTATAAGACTGTGTTGACTTAATTTTATGTACTCAACATGATATATAGTCTGATATAAATAAATTAAATACTGAATAAATTACTTTTGCACTGACTTTAAGTCTGTTCTAAATAACAAAATTAGAAAATCCAATATATAATGAGGCACACACTATAATTTATATATTCACTGAAAAGCAATAATTATTTTGTATATTTCACTAACTTTAACTCGACAAGAAATTAAAACACCAATTTGGTTTTCAGTTTTTTAATACCTTATGAGTTGAACTTCTCATATGTATTTGTCTTTAATCACTTTTAAAATGTCTATTGTTGATTCCAAATGCATTGAGACATTAATATAGAAATTAACAGAATCAGGATTACATAGACAAAACAGATCAAAAAAATCCAAGACCTCTACTAAGAGTAACAAAAAATTTAGTGAATACCAATTTTTGTTTTACAATAACTTGTACTGCAGTGAACGAATCCAAAATATAGGCATTCCCTAGTGGGGTATGAAGGATAATAAGATATTCCTAATTTTTAGGAAATGCTATGACTCCATCATAATCTGAAAATACTGTTCTATAAGTTTGTATTTCTATTTCACTTTGTCATAGAGCTCACCTCCTTGATCTCCTAAAATTATAAAATTTTTTTTTTGGAAGTAAAAATCCAGATGTTGAGCCAGAAAGTTTGACCATGGTCAGACAGGAAGACCAGAAAACGAGGGGAAGATGGCGGAAGAGTAAGATGCAGAGATCACCTTCCTCCCCACAGATACACCAGAAATACATCTACACGTGGCACAACTCCTACAGAACACCTACTGAACGCTGGCAGAAGACCTCAGACCTCCCAAAAGGCAAGAAACTCCCCACGTACCTGGGTAGGGCAAAAGAAAAAATAAACAGAGACAAAAGGATAGGGACGGGACCTGCACCAGTGGGAGGGAGCTGTGAAGGAGGAAAGGTTTCCACACACTAGGAAGCCCCTTCGCGGGCGGAGACTGCGGGTGATGGAGGGGGAAAGCTTCAGGGCCGCAGAGGAAAGCACAGCAACAGGGGTGCGGAGGGCAAAGTGGGGAGATTCCCGCACAGAGGATCGGTGCCAACCGGCACTCACCAGCCCGAGAGGCTTGTCTGCTCAACGGCCGGGGCGGGTGGGGCTGGGAGCTGAGGCTCGGGCTTCAGTCGGAGCGCAGGGAGAGGACTGGAGTTGGCGGCTAGAACACAGCCTGCAGGGGGTTAGTGCACCACGGCTAGCCGGGAGGGAGTCCGGGGAAAAGTCTGGACCTGCCGAAGAGGCAAGAGACTTTTTCTTCCCTCTTTGTTTCCTGGTGCGCGAGGACAGGGGATTAAGAGCGCTGCTTAAAGGAGCTCCAGAGAACGGGCGCGAGCTGCAGCTAACAGCGCGGACCCCAGAGACTGGCAAGAGATGCTAAGGCTGCTGCTGCCGCCACCAAGAAGCCTGTGTGTGCGAGCACAGGTCACTAACCACACACCCCCTTCCGGGGAGCCTGTGCAGCCCACCACTGCCAGGGTCCCAGGATCCAGGGACAACTTCCACGGGAGAACGCACAGTGCACCTCAGTCTAGTGCAACGTAACGCCGGCCTCTGCCACAAGCTACCCACCCCCACCCCGCACTCCGTGCCCCTCCCCCCCCCCCCACCCCCGGGCTGAGTGAGCCAAACTCCCTGAAGCAGCTGCTCCTTTAACCCCGTCCTGTCTGAGCGAAGAACAGACCTACACGCAGAGGCGGGGCCAAATCCAAAGCAGAGCCCCGGGAGCTGTGAGAACATAGAAGAGAAAGGGAAATCTCTCCCAGAAGCCTCAGAAGCAGTGGATTAAAGCTCCACAATCAACGTGATGTACCCTGCATCTATGGAATACATGAATAGACAACGAATCATCCCAAATTGAGGAGGTGGACTTTGAAAGCAAGATTTATGATTTTTTCCTTTTCCACTTTTTGTCAGTGTGTATGTGTATGCTTCTGCGTGAGATTTTGTCTGTATAGCTTTGCTTCCACCATTTGTCCTAGGGTTCTATCCGTCCGTTTTTTTTCTTCTTTAATTTTTTCTTAATATTTTTTGTTTTAATAACTTTATTATATTTTATCTTACTTTATTTTATCTTACTTTATCTTCTTTCGTTCTTTTCTCCTTCCTTCCCTTGATCCCTCCTTCCTTCCTTCCTCCTTCCCTCCCTTCTTTCCTTCCTTCCTTCCTTCTTTTCTTTCTTTCTTTCTTTCTTCTAATTCTTTCTTTCTACTTTATCCCCCTTTTATTCTGAGCCGTGTGGATGAAAGGCTCTGGATGAAAGGCTCTTGGTGCTGCAGCCAGGAGTCAGTGCTGTGCCTCTGAGGTGGGAGAGTCAACTTCAGGACACTGGTCAACAAGAGACCTCCCAGCTCCACATAATATCAAACGGCGAAAATCTCCCAAAGATCTCCATCTCAACACCAACACCCAGCTTCACTCAACGACCAGCAATCTACAGTGCGGGACACCCTATGACAAACAACTAGCAAGACAGGAACACAACCCCACCCATTAGCAGAGAGGCTACCTAAAATCATAATAAGTCCACAGACACACCAAAACACACCACCAGACATGGACCTGCCCACCAGAAAGACAAGACCAGCCTCATCCACCAGAACACAGACACTAGTCCCCTCCACGAGGAACCCTACACAACCCACTGAATCAACCTTAGCCACTGGGGACAGACACCAAAAACAACGGGAACTACGAACCTGCAGCCTGCAAAAAGGAGACCCCAAACACAGTAAGATAAGCAAAAGGAGAAGACAGAAAAACACACCACAGATGAAGGGACAAGATAAAAACCCACCAGACCTAACAAATGAAGAGGAAATACGCAGTCTACCTGAAAAAGCATTCAGAATAATGATAGTAAAGATGATCCAAAATCTTGGAAATAGACAAAATGCAAGAAACATTTAACAAGGACCTAGAAGAACTAAAGATGAAACAAACAGCAATGAACAACACAGTAAATGAAATGAAAAATACTCTAGATGGGATCAATAGCAGAATAACTGAGGCAGAAGAACGGATAAGTGACCTGGAAAATAAAATACTGGAAGTAACTAGTGCAGAGCAGAATAAAGAAAAAAGAATGAAAAGAATTGAGGACAATCTCAGAACCTCTGGGACAACATTAAACGCACCAACATTCAAATTATAGGGGTCCCAGAAGAAGAGGAGAAAAAGAAAGGGACTGAGAAAATATTTGAAGAGATTATAGCTGAAAACTTCCCAAACATGGGAAAGGAAATAGTTAATCAAGTCCAGGAAGCACAGAGACTCCCATACAGGATAAAACCAAGGAGAAACACGCCAAGACACATATTAATCAAACTGTCAAAAATAAACACAAAGAAAACATATTAAAAGCAGCAAGGGAAAAACAACAAAATCACACAAGGGAATCCCCATAAGGTTAACAGCTGATCTTTCAGCAGAAACTCTGCAAGCCAGAAGGGAGTGGCAGGACATATTTAAAGTGATGAAGGAGAAAAACCTGCAACCTAGAATACTCTACCCAGCAAGGATCTCATTCAGATTTGATGGAGAAATTAAAACCTTTACAGACAAGCAAAAGCTGAGGGAGTTCAGCACCACCAAACCAGCTTTACAACAAATGCTAAAGGAACTTCTGTACGCAAAAAACACAAGAGAAGGAAAAGACCTACAATAACGAACCCAAAACAATTAAGAAAATGGGAATAGGAACATACATATCGATAATTACCTTAAATGTAAATGGACTAAATGCTCCCACCAAAAGACAGAGATTGGCTGAACGGATACAAAAACAAGACCCATCTATATGCTGTCTACAAGAAACCCACTTCAGACCTAGAGACACATACAGACTGAAAGTAAGAGGATGGAAAAAGATATTCCATGCAAATGGAAACCAAAAGAAAGCTGGAGTAGCAATTCCCATATCAGACCAAAAAGACTTTAAAATAGAGACTATTAGAAGAGACAAAGAAGGACACTACATAATGATCAAGGGATCGATCCAAGAAGAAGGTATAACAATTGTAAATATTTATGCACCCAACATACAAGCACCTCAATACATAAGGCAAATATTAACAGCCATAAAAGGGAAAATCGACAGTAACACATTCATAGTAGGGAACTTTAACACCCCACTTTCACCAATGCACAGATCATCCAAAATGAAAATAAATAAGGAAACACATTCTTTAAATGATACATTAAACACGATGGACTTAATTGATATTTATAGGACATTCCATCCAAAAACAACAGAATACACTTTTTCTCAAGTGCTCATGGAACACTCTCCAGGATAGATCATATCTTGGGTCACAAATCAAGCCTTGGTAAATTTAAGAACATTGAAATTGTATCAAGTATCTTTTCCGACCACAACGCTATGAGACTAGATATCAATTCCAGGAAAAGATCTGTAAAAAATACAAACACATGGAGGCTAAACAATACACTACTTAATAACGAAGTGATCACTGAAGAAATCAAAGAGAAATTAAAAATACCTAGAAACAAATGACAATGGAGACATGACAACCCAAAACCTATGGGACGCAGCAAAAGCAGTTCTAAGAGGGAAGTTTATAGCAATACAATCCTACCTTAAGAAACAGGAAACATCTCGAATAAACAACCTAACCTTGCACCTAAAGCAATCAGAGAAAGAAGAACAAAAACACCCAAAGTTAGCAGACAGAAAGAAATCATAAAGATCAGAGCAGAAATAAATGAAAAAGAAATGAAGGAAATGATAGCAAAGATCAATAAAACTAAAAGCTGGTTCATTGAGAAGATAAACAAAATTGATAAACCATTAGCCAGACTCATCAAGAAAAAAAGGGAGAAGACTCAAATCAATAGAATTAGAAATGAAAAAGGAGAAGTAACAACTGACACTGCAGAAATACAAAAGATCATGAGAGATTACTACAAGCAACTCCATGCCAATAAAATGGACAGTCTGGAAGAAATGGACAAATTCTTAGAAATGCACAACCTGCCAAGACTGAATCAGGAAGAAATAGAAAATATGAACAGACCAATCACAAGCACTGAAATTGAAACTGATTAAAAATCTTCCAACAAACAAAAGCCCAGGACCAGATGGCTTCACAGGCGAATTCTATCAAACATTTAGAGAAGAGCTAACAGCTATCCTTCTCAAACTCTTCCAAAATATAGCAGAGGGAGGAACGCTCCCAAACTCATTTTACGAGGCCACCATCACCCTGATACCAAAACCAGACAAGGATGTCACAAAGAAAGAAAACTACAGGCCAATATCACTGATGAACATAGATGTAAAAATCCTCAACAAAATACTAGCAAACAGAATCCAACAGCACGTTAAAAGGATCATACACCATGATCAAGTGGGGTTTATTCCAGGAATGCAAGGATTCTTCAATATACGCAAATCAATCAACGTGATACACCATCTTAACAAATTGAAGGAGAAAAACCATATGATCATCTCAATAGATGCAGAGAAAGCCTTTGACAAAATTCAACACCCATTTATGATAAAAACCCTGCAGAAAGTAGGCATAGAGGGAACTTTCCTCCACATAATAAAGGCCATATATGACAAACCCACAGCCAACATCGTTCTCAATGGTGAAAAACTGAAAGCATTTCCACTAAGATCAGGAACAAGACAAGGTTGCCCACTCTCACTGCTCTTATTCAACATAGTTTTGGAAGTTCTAGCCACAGCAATCAGAGAAGAAAAGGAAATAAAAAGAATCCAAATCGGAAAAGAAGAAGTAAAGCTGTCACTGTTTGCAGATGACAGGACACTATACATAGAGAAATAAAGATGCTACCAGAAAACTACTAGAGCTAATCAATGAATTTGGTAAAGTAGTAGGATACAAAATTAATGCACAGAAATCTCTTGCATTCCTATACACTAATGAAAAATCTGAAAGTGAAATCAAGAAATCACTCACATTTACCATTGCAACAGAAAGAATAAAATATCTAGGAATAAACCTACCTAAGGAGACAAAAGACCTGTATGCAGAAAATTATAAGACACCGATGAAAGAAATTAAACATGATACAAATAGACGGACAGATATACTATGTTCTTGGATTGGAAGAATCAACATTGTGAAAATGACTCTAGTACCCAAAGCAATCTACAGATTCAATGCAATCCCTATCAAACTACCACTGGCATTTTTCACAGAACTAGAACAAAAAATTTCATAATTTGTATGGAAACACAAAAGACCCCGAATAGCCAAAGCAATCTTGAGAATGAAAAACGGAGCTGGAGGAATCAGGCTCCCTGACTTCAGACTATACTACAAAGCTACAGTAATCAAGACAGTATGGGACTGGCACAAAAACAGAAAGATAGATCAATGGAACAGTATAGAAAGCCCAGAGATAAACCCACACACATATGGTCACCTTATCTTTGATAAAGGAGGCAGGAACGTACAGTGGAGAAGGACAGCCTCTTCAATAAGTGGTGCTGGGAAAGCTGGACAGGTACATGTAAAAGTTTGAGATTAGATCACTCCCTAACACCATACACAAAAATAAGCTCAAAATGGATTAAAGACCTAAATGTAAGGCCAGAAACTATCAAACTCTTAGAAGAAAACATAGGCAGAACACTCTATGACATAAATCACAGCAAGATCCTTTTTGACCCACCTCCTAGAGAAATGAAAATAAAAACAAAAATAAATGGGACCTATGAAACTTCAAAGCTTTTGCACAGCAAAGGAAACCATAAACAAGACCAAAGGACAACCCTCAGAATGGGAGAAAATATTTGCAAACGAAGCAACTGACAAAGGATTAATCTCCAAAATTTATAAGCAGCTCATGCAGCTCAATAACAGAAAAACAAACAACCCAATCCAAAAATGGGCAGAAGACCTAAATACACATTTCTCCAAAGAAGATATACAGACTACCAGCCAATAAACACATGAAAGAATGCTCAACATCATTAATCATTAGAGAAATGCAAATCAAAACTACAATGAGATATCATCTCACACCAGTCAGAATGGCCATCATCAAAAATTTAGAAACAATAAATGCTGGAGAGGGTGTGGAGAAAAGGGAACACTCTTGCACTGCTGGTGGGAATGTCAACTGGTACAGCCACTATGGAAAACAGTATGGAGGTTCCTTAAAAAACTACAAATAGAACTACCATATGACCCAGCAATCCCACTACTGGGCATATACCCTGAGAAAACCATAATTCAAAAACAGTCATGTACCAAAATGTTCATTGCAGCTCTATTTACAATAGCCAGGAGATGGAAACAACCTAAGTGTCCATCATCGGATGAATGGATAAAGAAGATGTGGCACATATATACAATGGAATATTACTCAGCCATAAAAAGAAACGAAATTGAGCTATTTGTAATGAGGTGGATAGACCTAGAGTGCATACAGAGTGAAGTAAGTCAGAAAGAGAAAGACAAATACCGTATGCTAACACATATATATGGAATTTAAGGGGAAAAAAATGTCATGAAGGACCTAGGGGTAAGACAGGAATAAAGACACAGAGCTACTAGAGAATGGACTTGAGGATATGGGGAGGGGGAAGGGTAATCTGTGACAAAGCGAGAGAGAGGCATGGACATATATACACTACCAAACGTAAGGTAGATAGCTGGTGGGGGGCAGCCGCATGGCACAGGGGGATCAGCTCGGTGCTTTGTGACCACCTGGAGGGGTGGGATGGGGAGGGTGGGAGAGAGGGAGACGCAAGAGGGAAGAGATATGGGAACATATGTGTATGTATGACTGATTCACTTTGTTATAAAGCAGAAACTAGCACACCATTGTAAAGCAATTATACTCCAATAAAGATGTAAAAAAAAAAAGAAAGGAAGACCAGTGTCAAAAATACCAACTTTTAAGACATTATCTACCAAAGAGTGATACCTACTCGTGTTATCAACTTTAAGCAAGGTGATTCTTACTTCACAATAAAGTATATTTTTCCTCTTCAATCTTGAATTTCAAAGTCGGGTATTGGAATATGTCATACATTAAGAATATTTCTGAATTCCTTGAGCTGCAGTGGGATTACAATAGCAACAAAGCTTCCAATGAACCTCTGTGGCTTTGGCTTTGTTATCTGAGTACCCTATTTAATCTCAGACTTCCTTTCCTAGATCTTATTTTGTGTAAGGTCAGTCATTCATGGTTGTTTTGTATGTTATCCTGCTACATAAGGAAATGAACACTTAAAGAACAGTCTACCTTTTTTAGAATGCTGCTGGCAAGTAATACAGCCCAGGATAATTTCAACAACAAAAAATTTATAAATTCCCTTACTAGCATGAATTCTTTGCTGATTAATAGTTTTTTCAAGTTCTCTTCTCAGTCTGACTTCTGCCCCATACTTTCCAACAGTGCCATCATCCACCAATATGAAATGGGAATGTAGATTATTCAGAACATTCAATTTGCTCAGAGGGTTCAATAACGTTTGGTAAGGAGCAACCACCTAAACAATAGCAAACATTGAGAGTTAGTGGGCAGGATTAAATTTAATATAAAGTAAAAACAAATTTTGAAATAATCTGTAAAGGCAAGTAGGAGGTAAGATTATATTTATGCATAGCAACAAATAGAAAATGTAAAAGAATATATCAAAAAGCATGAGCTTTTAAGCAGCTGAAGATTATTCAATAATGGGTTGAACCACAGTATTGTATTTCGGCTATCATTGCAGAATATACCATATTTCATCATCATCCCATGCAAAGGAAACAGCAGCAAACAAGCAAATAAACAAACAATGTGAAGAAACTATTAAGTTATTACTGAATAAAGTGAAATATATAAAGGACACTGAATAAAAGCAATCAAATGTCATAGTTATTTTTCCAGTCATAAGTAGAATCTTTAAAATTGATGTTAGAAATTTAATTGCACTTGAAAGTGATCATTATAATTCAGTAATTCCTTTTTAATAATCTCTTGAAAGATATCTATAAGCAATTCATATGTCTTTAACCTACTTGAATAAAACACTGGTATTTGATTACTACTCTTACAGACAATACAATTAATTCTTAATAGAATGTCACCATTAAAAATATAATTACAAAGACTGGCATGACATGGAAACGGTGTGAAATAGTTATACAAAAGAAGGCAGAAACAATGTATTAACACTACTTTTTGTATCTATGAATGCATTTTCGAAACGGTTGTGGTATGATCATGAATATTTTAGGTTGACTTCGCATTATTCTTGCTCTAATTTTGTTTATACATAAGTTTAAATGTAAGAAAATTTAAAAAGCACTCTTACATCTCTCCCAACAAGATCATTTCTGTTTTCAATCACTCCCCACGGAGCTATTCCGATAGTGCAAATCTTTCGAGATGATCTGGAAGTATGTTCTTTAAGGGCATCACCAACATGTTTTGCCACACCTGTTCATACAAAATTTAATTCATTTTATTTGGAAGTCTTTACAGTGTTCAGAAGAATCCTTTGCTCAATAACATTACAATTGGTGGTATTTTTCTTTACATACACTAGATAAAAGGCAACAAGGTCCAAAAGACAAACTTACAAAAGAAAATACAAGGACAAAAAAGAAAAAAAAAAACCCACAATGTCAAATCACTACAACTGCCTGAAACACACGTAAAACTAACTTTTACCATGTTGTTAGACCTAGTCTCCTCTCTTAGATTCCTCATGTTAACTGTAGTTTTTGTTACTGCTCTAAACATCATCTTAAAAAAAAGAAGAGTATGGCTCAGGACTATAAGCAAAGCACACATGCTCACAAAAAACTACAAAAGTTTTCCAACTGAGTCAAAACTGGGAGGAAAGTAAAAAAGATAATTCAAAAGAGCACACAACTTCTCATTATCACTTGTTATGGACTGAACTGTAACCTCTCCAAAATTCCTATGTTGCAATCCTAATCCCAGTACCTCAGAATGTGACTGTATTTGGAAATCGGTTCTTTAGGTTATCATGTGAAAATGAGGCTGTTAGGGTGGGCCCTAATCCAATCTGACTGGTGTCCTTATAAGAAGGGGAAATTTGGACACAAAAAGAGACACCACGGATGCACATGCACAGGGGGAAGGCCACAGGAGGACACAGGGAGAAGAGAGCCATCTGAAAGTCAAGGAGATGCCTGAGGAGGAACCAAACCTGCTAACATCTTGATCTTGGGTCTCCAGAACCGTGAGAAAATAAATTTCTTTTGTTTAAGCCACCAAGTCTGTGGTATTTTATTACAGCAGCCCTAGCAAACCAGTGCATCACTCGATTTGATTTTTATAATGCATTAAATCTCATTCCTAACATGGATTATGGAAACAGCACCTTCACTGTTCTTCCAAGTGATGCCTTGCCTGTTTACAGTCTATTTTTAAACGATCATTCAAGTGATCTTTGCTCTTGTCAACTCTCTGTTTAAAATCTCCCCTTCTCATTCGATTAAAAGTCATAGTGCTTATGATGGCCTACAAGGCCTTATATAATGATCTGTCTATTGCCCATGCTATTCACCACCCCACCCCATGCCAGGCCTACCACCACCACCACTCACCCATGACTTTCTGATTTCATCACTTGTCACTCCTTGCTCATTCCAGTCAAGCTACACTGGACCTTTCTTACTATTCTTCCAACACTTGCCACTTCTCCTTTAAATGCTCTGCCCCACATTATTCTTATCTTGCTCACTTCATTTCCTTACATCTCTACTCAAATGTCACCTTATCAATGAAGTCCCCTCGACCATCCCTCACTATCCCTCCTCTGTATTTCATGTGTCTCCAAAGCACTTATCATCTAATTTATTATACACTATTTAGTTATGTTTGTTGTTTGCATCTTCCCCACTAGAATATAAGTTCCATGAAGGTAAATATTTTATTTTGTGGAATGATATATTTTCAGCAGCCAGAAGAGTGCCTGACACACCATGAGGTTCAAAACACAGTTGCTGATAACAAATTAGATTTTTCCAAGCTAATTTAAATAATAACTATGTTTTACTCTGGATATTAAAATTAATTTGCCTTCAATATATCCAACCTGTATATCTGACAGGGAAGACTTAGAATGAAAGATTATAGTACATTAAAAATTAATTTGAAAAGCTATTTCTTACCAGTGTCTAGGCAATGAATTGCCATTCTTCTCTCAATTTACCAGTAGTCACAGAGAGACAAGAACAACACTTCACTTTACAGTAGGGAGTCAACAAACTTTCTTATAAAGGACCAAATTGTAAATATTTTAGGCTTTGCAGGGCATACAGTCTTTGTCAGACCACTCAGCTCTGCTTTTGTAGCACAAAAGTATGATACAAATGAGTGTGGCTGCATTCCAAAAAACCTTTATTTACAAAAATAAGGAGTAGGCTGGATTTGGTGCATGGAGCCACAGTTTGCAAACCCCTGCTCTAAAGCATATTATTCTTGGGGATTCCCTGGCAGTCCAGTGGTGCTTTCACGGAGGGACGGGAGTCCCGGATTCAATCCCTGGTCCGGGAACTAAGATCCCACAAGCCGCACAGCATGGCCAGAAATAAATAAATAAATAAAGTCTTAATTAAAAAAAAGTGAATGATAAAGCATATTATTCTTTTAAAAGAATAAATGAAAACCAAATACTTTTTCAGTTAGCATTTATACTTAGGAAGTAGATTATTTAACAGAAGAATTGAATATATTTATATTCAGTGTTGACTTTTCAAATATCTAATTGATATTATGAAGAATTTACAAGCACATCAAATAAAATTGGTATAATCACATTACCTGTGTTTACTCCTCCTGTTAAAATCCAGGCTCCAGTTGTAACTGCAGCTTTAATAAGACCCTTTCCAAGCAACTGCTTGATTCGTGGGTGAAGCTCAAATTTCTGCATGCCACCGTGTACAGAGATAACAAGTTTGGGTAATTCCATTTGCCATTCTTTAAGCAGAAGTTGTAGAATGACTTCAGGTTTGGTGTCATATGATAGCCTCACATACTAATAAAAAAGATTTTTAAAACAATAATTAACAATTGAATATTCATAGGTTTCAAAATGCAACAAAATTCATAGGTTTCAAAATGCAACAAAATTCATAGGTTTCAAAATGCAACAAAATTCAAAAATTTTGTTTGGATCAGATTATTATAAAATAGATTTCACAGGCTACTTGCAATATATTTACACTTCTAGGAATAAGCAATAGCAAACGATTTTAAAGTTGGAAAATCATTCCATAAGAGCTACAGAAGTAGTGGCACTGTAATTTTTAAACCAAGACGTAAATTTGTTACTCTTTCTGTTTATATAAACTTAATTACCATTCATCTGATTTACAAATTTATCCACAGTACTCATTGCCTTGTTTAACTATAAGTATGCATTGAGTGAGAAGTGTTAAGGATAGGTATGATGATGGGAAAAGGGAAAATAAGAGAAGAATGGTGAAAACATGGAGTCTTCTACAACTCTTGCAACTATGAGAGGCAAATACTGAATTATCTGTTTGAAAGTTTGATCAATGATCTAATCCATCGATCAGAATTGTGACTATGCAGTAAAGTAACACAGATTTTTTTAATACAGATGATTGTTTCCTTCACTGGAAGTAACTGTGGATTTGACTCACAAATTGCTGAAAATAATAAATTTTGCTCAGTATTTCAAGGTGTTCAGATGGAATCACCACTTTAATTTTTGAAAAATCATTCTATAAGAAAATAAGCTATCATATCTGTGGAGTAAGTTCCTCTGGTTTGAAAGATTAAAAAAAGGATCTTTCTGGTAGGTGACATCACAAAATTTACTTGCTATGACTACTGTAATTCATTTTCTTTATCTAAAGCACCTATGACTTAGCTCGTAAGCAATCTAAAATATTCAGATGTTGGAAGAAAAACACTTTTTTTTTTGTGGTACACAGGCCTCACTGTTGTGGCCTCTCCCGTTGCGGAGCACAGGCTCCAGACGCGCAGGCTCAGCGGCCATGGCTCACGGGCCTAGCCGCTCTGCGGCATGTGGGATCTTCCCGGACCGGGGCACAAACCCGTGTCCCCTGCAACGGCAGGCGGACTCTCAACCACTGCGCCACCAGGGAAGCCCAGAAAAACACTTTTAATCATCTCTAACAAAGGTTCTTTGCAAAACAACATATTGCCAATTCCTTTACAAATAGAGATCAAACACCAAGGAAAATTATCCCAAAATATCAGAATTATATAAAACTGAGAAGACTCCAGAATCCTTTAAGAATGATTTGTAATGAGATTTGTTCTGTACTCTTTCTGCATTAGTTCTGTTTAACTCTTTACTATACTTGGGTACATTAAGTAGTGTTTGGAAAACAATCTAAAGTTAATTTTTTTTAAAAAAAGATTACGTTAGTAATAAATGAGGAATTCCATTTCCAGCAATGATGGACTAGGTTGTTTTCGACTAACTGCCCCTGGGAACTAAAGAAACTAGAAACTAGATAAATAACACCTGTTGTTAAGCTATCAGTGAGCTACCAAAGCAGTGACAACTTGTGGGATCAGGATCCAAGAGAATAGAAAAAATGGAGAGACAGGCCCAGCATTTGGCACTGCTTATCAAATCAAGGCAGGGAGGGAGGCAGGTGGAACAATCTACGGGATAATATGTTGATACATCTAAATGAATAATAATTATGATTTGGAAGTTTAATACACGAAGAAATAAAATTCATGCCAACAAGAGCACATTAGTCATGAGGGAAAAAAATGTAGTCACAAGTATTCTAAAGTTTCTTGCGTTGTCCAGGAAGTGGTAAAAGTACTAATTTATAATAGTAACAAGTTATAAATGCGTTTTATAGTATTTATTATAAGATTAATCTAAAGAATAGAAAAACAATGTATAAATAAAATGCTATAAAGAAGGAAAGCTTAATAAAAAAATACTTAATCCAAAAGATCAAAAAGAAAGGAAAAAGTGAGATAGTAGACTAAACTAAAAAAAAAGGTTCAATTCAACAAGATATAACAATTCTATATTCATATATGTACCTATACAAAGAACTTCAAAATACATAAGGAAATGATTGAAACTAATTTTCTGACACAATATTATTGTCAGGTAATAAACGTACATTATTAGGTAATAAGGTAAATGAAGAAACTCAAATACATGACATACCTTAGCTCTGTAGGAATGAGAACCCCCTTGAAAATTTATGACTCCATAAGCATCCGTTGGGCTCTGTTCTGTATGTTTTTCCACAGACCACTCTTCTAATGTCTGATTAAAATGGTCACCCAATTTCACATCTGAGTATTTCATGGCAAGACTTGCAGTAAAACAAGCATGTTGCTTGACCAAGCGACCACAAAAACACCTAAAGGAAAAAAGTAATAAAATTTTAAAAAGACCTTTTAAAAAATTAGTCAATGAAAAACCATACGAAAATAAATGAACTCAAGAGTATGAAAATTAATCTTTTTGATTTTAGGATATCAGTAAATTAATACCTTCACCATAGAATTAAAATAGTATAAATACATTAGTATTTGATGATACAGTCTTCTAAATTTAGTATGGGGCATCTACTTCCTACTGGATGGGCAAAACAGCATTGGAGATTGCAGAAATAAGTGTTAGTGAACCTGAAGACAGATCAATACAAATGATCTAATCTAATAAATGGGAAAAATTATTTTAATTAAATAAAAATGAAACAGGGCCTCAGTGACTTGTGGAAAATATCAAGCAATCTAATATATGTATAACTGGAGTTTCTGAGGGAAGAGAGATAGAGAATGGGGCAGAAAAGTATTTTAGGAAACAATGGCTGAAAACTTATAAATTTGGTGAAAAATATGAACTTGCAGATATTTATGCAAGAAGTACAAAAAGAACCATTCCTAGGCACATCATAGACCTGCTGTTGAAATCCAGAATTACAGGGAAAAAAAAAAATCCTTAAAATAGCCAGAGGAAAAAAAGACCCATTACACACAGGAGAGCAACTACACTAACGACAGCTGACTTCTCACTAGAAACCAACAGCTAGAAGACAATATAATGGTATCTTCAAAGCACTGGAATGAGAAAAGTGTCAACTCAGAATTCCATATTCAGTGAAAATATCCTTTAAAAATGAGAGTAAAATAAACATATTTTCAGATAAACCAAGCTGAGAAAATTCCTCTCCAGTATATCTGCATTATACCAAATGCTAAAGGAAGCTCTTCAGCCTGAGTGTAAAGACACCAGACAGAAAACTTCCCATCTAGAGGAACAAATGAACAGGACTGGAGATGCTAAAACAACTCAATATATCTAAATGAACATATTCTATGCAATTCTTTTCCTAGCCCACCACCAAGAGACCTTCTCATCTTCCTCTTGTCTTCTTTCATCACAGCTTAAAAGAACAACATTACTCTTTAATTAGTTGCCTAAGTAAGAAATTTAGGTACCATCCTCAAATCTTCCCTTTCTCCATACATCCACCAAATCCTACTGAATTTATCTGATTAATCCCTTCAAATATGCCTACTTCTCCTTCATCACCATAGCCACTATCTTAATTCAGGCTCTCATTTTTTGCCAGAATTACTCCAAAAGTTTCTAAACTATTTTTTTCTCCCAATCCAATCTCCTCAAAATACCAACTGCTTTTATTGAGGAAAAAAAAAAAAACTAAACATGCTACTTCCCTATATAATACCCTTTTAACATGAAATCAAAACTGTGTGGCATAGTACACAAAGAGCTTAAATGATCTGGCCCTACTTATTTCTCCAGACTCTGATCTCTCCAATATCCATCTTACATTCTACAGCCTGCAGTTTCCTGACAGAACCATAATCTTTTTCACTGCCAGGCCTTCCCACATCCTGTTCTCTCTGCCTAAAATCCCTTTCCCTCAATCTTTACCTAAGTCACATTCAGCTTTAGAACTCTGCTCAGATACCTACACTTGAGTTTCAAGCAGCTTTGCCTGATCCTTCACCTCCCAAGTCTGAGTAAAGTAACCCTTAAACATAATGGCCTGTGAATTTATCCCAATGTATTCTGATTTCTTTTATACATTAGTTTTATTTTTCAAAATTTGTGCAATGAAGTTATGAAAATTACCTGACGAGTTGTTGACAAATTTGACATCCTGGAAGGCACCTATAAAACAAGGTACATCTATTACTTAAAGGGAAAAATTTTTTTTAGTTTAAACTATATAAAATCCATTAAAAAATACAAAACAAAGGAAAAATTATGTATTTAGTTTAATTTTTCAGTAGATAGCACAAGACATTTATACCTTAATTTACATATTCAAATAACTACTTTTTAAAACTAACATGATTTTCATATTTTAAATATAATTAGTTGTGACTTAAAACCCAGAAACCATAAGAGAAAAGACTGACAGATTTAACTACATAAAAAATACAACATTTTTATGTGGCAAAAATATGTCACTCATAAAGTCTAAAGGTAAACTGAGAAAAAATATTTGCAGACAAAATGTTAGTTTTCCTAATATATAAGAGCTTCACTGAATCAATATAAAATAGGAAAATATATAAACAGATAATTCACAGTAAAAACAAACATGAAAAGGTATTTGATTAGAAAAAAAATTTTTTAATCCTTTAAGACAATATCTTGGTGAGAATATAGAGGAAAGTTGCCTCGTATCTGCTGGGAGGAGTATAAACTGATAAACTCTCTATGGAGGGCAATTTGGCAATACTTATCAAAATGAAAAATGCAGACTCTTTCTCTAAGTCTAAAGTACTAAGAGTGAAGGTTAAAAAATATCTACAGCATATGTGTAAAATGATTCACTTATAAGGTTATTTACTACAGAATTTTCATTCATTCATTCATTCATTCATTCATTCATTTATTTATTGTGGTGAAGGAAAGAGCAGCATTTATTGTAAGGTACCAAACAAGGAGTCAGGGACGGCTACTGCTGAAAAACCCAACAGAATTTTTTTTTCTAACAGCAAAAAAAACAGAATAGCTAAAATGTCCTAAGGGAATACTAAAATTATGATCCAGATATATAATTAAAAAGGATGCAAAAATTAAGAGTAAAGTGGTTATTGCCAAGATAATAAACACGAGATAAACAGTATGTATTTAATAGGGAAGAGGGAGGAATAAATATACATCTGCTTGGTCAGACAAAGAGTATATCTATTTCTGAAAGGTATCCCAAGGAATAGGTAACACCAGTTTCCTTTAGGGAGGGGAACTTATAGTTAAGGCACAGTGGTAAAAACGAGGCTTTCACTTATAATTTTTGGTACCTTGTAAATCAATGATTAACCTATTCATATTAAATTAATTTTAAAATCCAATTAGTGTAGGAAAAAATGACCAGCTAATGGTGTTTGTAAATTAGGTCTCATATGGATGGCTACAGGCAAGGGTATTTAATAACAGCTTGAGGTTTCTTTAACACCTAATGAGGACTTGTATTATTTCTACTGCAAAGTAAAATTAACAAAATTACAAGAAATAAGCTCCTTAATGATAATACAATCTATTTCTTAATAAAGCAAAACTATAATTTTCTCTAAATGGAAGAACAACACAGTCTTATTTAGAACTGGCAGATCTAAATTCTAATCCAATCTTTATGAATTATTAGCCATGTGACCTGGGAAATGTCACTTATGCTCTCTGGTTAAGAAATGTAATCTTATCTTGTAATAAAACCTATCTTTAATAATTTGTAAGAAATACAAATAAATCATAGAATAATGATTGGAAGAGACATTAAGGTTATCTATTTTAATGATCTAAAAAGACATTTACAGAAATTAACAAAAATTGGGGGAATATTAAAGAATATTAAAAATGTTTTCTCAACAGTAATCAAATAAATGCAAATTTAATACATACACTATTTTCTACTCATCACTTTTTCTTGAAGATGATGGATCATATTACTCTAGTCAATATTCAGGCAATCTCGTCACTATTGGTGATAATGTGTATTCTTTTATCTTTTGTAAAGTTTTTTGGCATTACACATACTAAGCGGGAATAAAACTTTAAACACAAAAAAGTTTTATCCACTAAGATCTCCATTGTGACCTAATTTTAATTTATAATGCTAAAAACTGAAAATAACTCAAACGGCAAAGAGTAGGATAGGTATATGAATTGTGATACATACACTAACAGAATATTAACTACCATTCTTATAAAATATCTGTATCATGAAAAAATGTAATTCCTATAACATTTTGTTAAAAAGCAGATTCAAAGCTTTACGTATAGACTGAATTTAGCAATATTTTAAAACGAAAGCTATGCACTGAGAAAAGATTAAAAATAGGTGCAATGTTATTAATAATGACTGTCTTCATGTTTTGAAACTGAGTATTGTGCCTACTTTCTTTTTTTTAATGATAGAGTAACTTTTTTAATTAAATAAATAAATATATTTATTTATTTATTTTTGGCTGCTCTGGGTCTTGGCTGCTGTGTGCGGGCTTTCTCTGGTTGTGGCGAGCGGGGGCTACTCTTCATTGCGGTGCATGGACTTCTCATTGCAGTGGTTTCTCTTGTTGCGGAGCACGGTCTCTAGGCACACGGGCTTCAGTAGCTGTGGCTCGCAGGCTCTACAGCGCAGGCTCAGTAGTTGGGGCACACAGGCTTAGATGCTCCGCTGCATGTGACAACTTCCTGGACCAGGGATCAAACCCATGTCCCCTGCATTGGCAGGTGGATTCTTAACCACTGCGCCACAAGGGAAGTCCCTGAGCCTACTTTCTGCATCTCAAAACTTTCCAAAAGTTATTATGCACATTCCTCTTATGATGGAAATTTGTTTAAGTGAGAGATATATTCAAAATAGGTATTTTTTGCTGTTTAAAAAAAAAGAGAAATGTTGAATTCAAACAGCAGGTTTATGTAATGTAACAAACAAAAGGTTCAGAAATTCTATTCAACAAATATTTACCAAAAACTCACTATGGACAATAATGGTGACAGGTGCTATAATTTAAAATACATCAGTTAATAAAAGATTACTTACTTGGCTGTATTTTCATAAGAGCCATATAGTAAATGGAAGTAAAGTTGCAGAGAAGATTACTACATAGCAAACAGGGTTTAACAGGAGACAGCAAAGGTAAGAAGACTAAAAATCCTTGTAAATGCCTTTTTCAATTAATTTTTCCTAAATGCCTGTGAAAAGAGGTGCTCTGTAGGCCAGAAAATAACTGTATTTTTGATTTACCCTTTTAAGCTTCTTGCTATTTTTAGGTCTAAAGAAAAAGAAAAAAATTAGGAAAAATATTTCTTCAATAAATACCTCAACAGGTCTTTTTCTTGAATTCTAACTACTGTCCTTTACTTAAAATTTTTTCTATTATCAAAGCCATTTTAAAGACCAAAAGACAATCAGAGATGCCAACAGAATCTCTGGTGACAAGTTTTCCACTAAGTGCTCATCATAGCTATATTTTGGCAAACAAAACCAGCAACTATTAGGTTCATATTGGTTTCTTCAGCATAAACCATAGTGTTGGGCACCCAGTAGATGCCCATTAAACCGATACACAAACATTTTTAAGTTCTCAGTATCAGTGAATCAATTAAAAAAGAGAGCCTTAACTGTCTTTGTAATACACTAGTATGATACGGGGGAGATTAGGGATAGAACAACACTTTGAAGAAGAGATTAGGGATGGAACACCACTTTGAAGAAGATGTTGTGAAATGTCATTAAGAACTCCAGAACACTGATATTTTGCTATGATAGCTCCTTCTCCTAATCCTAAAAGAATAATTAACAGTAAGCACAAAAGTTAACAGTAACTACAAATAATAATTTAAATTTTTAATAAATAAATAGCAATATAATTTACATCTAAATTTCTAGAAGAGGGACTTCCTTGGTGGTCCAGTGGTAAAGAATTCGCCTTCCAATGCAGCAGACGCAGGTTCAATCCCTGGTCAGGGAACTAAGATCCCATATGCCGCGCGGCAACTAAGCCCACGCACCTCGACAAGAGAGCCCACGCACCACAGCTACAGAGCCCATGTGCACTGGAGCCCTCGCGCCACAACGAGAGACAAAAATCCCACACATCGCAACTAAAGAGAAGCCCAAGTGCCACAACAAAGAGACCGTGCTCCATAATGAAAGATCCTGCATGCCTCAACGAAGATCTCGTGTGCCACAATTAAGACCCAACGTAGCCAAAAATATAAGGTAGGTAGGTAAATAAATTTATTTATTTATTTATTTATTTATTTATTTATTTATTTCTAGAAGAACCCAGAAGAAAGAGAAGTATGCTTACCTGTGAGGGTCTTTTGAACTTGGTATAATGTATACACATTCCCTCTTGGTCAAAGTGCTTTCTATCCAGGATTTCTGGGACTAAAACAGAAAGTTTAAAAAAGATGGTTTATAAATTAACCAACTAATATTACAAGGAAAAATTTAATGATAAATACATTAAAATAATTTAATTCACTAAATATTTACTATATACAAACATGTTGACTGACGACAGCACACCTAAAATATTAGAATCATTCCATTTAAGTCCAGTGAGATTGAGATTACTAAATCAACAGTGCTATGCAGATACTGTGGCTTCAAATAACCAGAGAGGAGGGAAATCGAGTTTCAGCCAGAAACTTCAAGAGGGGCTGGTATGATCCTGGGAAGTGGATCATTTTAAGGCCAATTAAAAGTGACTGTCAGGGCTTCCCTGGTGGCGCAGTGGTTGAGAGTCCGCCTGCCGATGCAGGGGACACGCGTTCGTGCCCTGGTCTGGGAAGATCCCACATGCCGCGAAGCGGCTAGCCCTGTGAGCCATGGCCGCTGAGCCTGTGTGTCCTGAGCCTGCACTCTGCAACGGGAGAGGCCACAACAGTGAGAGGCCCGCGTACCACACACACACAAAAAAAGTGACTGTCAGATTCAACTAAAAATAAAATAAAACCTAATAATAGCTATACTCTGTTTCTAAGACAAATACCTAAAGCATAGGCCATGGAATGGCTAATGGTACAGGGACAGAAAGAGATATCAAGCAAATTCTAATCAAAAGAAAGACAATACTAAAAAAAAAATAGATGCTAAACATCAATAGGGATAGTGCAGGTTATTATATGATTTCAAATATTCACCAGACTACTACAACAATCTTAAATATGAATCACCAAATAAAGTAGTCTCAAAATGCATAAAGCAAAACCATCAATATGGAGAATAAGACAAATCTAGGACGACAGTGGAAGATTAACACATTTCCGTCAATTACTGTAAACCTGAAATAATTTCAAATTTAAAAGTTTTTTTTAAATTACTTTTCATACCACCACTTAAGCTTCTGCTGGATCCCTAGACTCTGTATCCTGCTACTGGTGATTGATTAAAAAGGGATGAGGTGGACTTCCCTGGTGGCTCAGTGGTTAAGAATCCACCTGCCAATGCAGGGGACACGGGTTCGAGCCCTGGTCTGGGAAGATCCCACATGCCACGGAGCACATAAGCCCATCCACCACAACTACTGAGCCTGCACTCTAGAGCCTGCGAGCCACAACTACTGAAGCCCACACACTTAGAGCCCATGCTCTGCAACAAGAGAAGCCACCGCAATGAGAAGCCCGTGCACAGCAACAAAGAGTAGCCCCCGCTCACTGCAACTAGAGAAAGCCCGCATGCAGCAATGAAGACCCAAGGCAGCCAAAAATAAAATAAAATAAATAAATAAATTTATTTTTTAAAAAAAGGGATGAGGCATTACATACTGAGATAGGTGAAACTCCATAAATTCGGACTGAGTAGATTGAAGATCTTGAGCTTCATCCTCCACATAATATATATATTAGACATATAAACATTAAACATCTAATATATCTATAGATATTAGATATATATTAAATATAGATATTAGCACGCTCTCTCTCTCAAAATCTCTCGCCCTTATCTCCCTCTTTCTTACCAGTACAGTACAAAAAGGAAGAGCCTGTATTCCAAAAAGAAACCTCTAGGGAACTCTCTGGGGGTCCATTGGTTAGGATTCTTCTGTGCTTCCACTGCAGGGGGCATGGGTTCGATCCATGGTTGGGGAACTAAGATCCTGCAAGCCACCACCTTCTTTTTCTAACTAAAGTCTGGTAGTATTCCTTTGAAGAATCTGCTTCCCTACATACCCCTCGGGGGGCGGGGGGGGAATAGTAATCTCTCCAGTTTTACTGTACTAGGAATACACCTAGCAAACACAACCCTGATTCAATCCAATTCCCCATCTATTCCATAACTGCCTATATTAATATGACTACGGAAAAAAACAAACAAAACAACACCCTCTGGTTTCACTTTAAAGCCCTGACCACAAACCTCAAATGTCCCTTCATGATGCCCAACAGTCACACCATATTTCCCTGGTCCATTTTCTCATTCTTCTGTATGATTTCACACCACCTCCTCCTCCCTCAAACCTCCAACACTCCTTCACCATTCTTACTCTCAAGTGATGACCTACTTCCCATTTCACTCAGAAAATTGAGCAGCAAGAAGAGAACTTCTACAAACCTCTACCACATCTGTCCACCAATGAGTATCTATACCCACACATTATGCCTTCCTTCCTGTGACTGTGTTCCTATTTAAGTCTAATCACTCTTGTGCTCTAGACCCCATACCCTTACTAACTCTCCACCAGTTCTCCCTGATTTTTTCCCCTTCTTTATTAACTTATTCCTATCAGCACGTAACATGCTATTATTCTTCCCATTTTAAACACAACAAATTTTGCATGACTCCATTTGCCCCTCAAGCTAACACATAATGTTTCTGTCTCTATCTACAGTAAAGATCATTGGAAGAAGTGTTTCCCTCTTTTCTTCTCTTCCTATGCTTTCTAAAACCCACTCCAGTCAGACTTTCAAGGCAAGCACTCTCCTAAAATAAGTTTCAACAAGATCATCAACGATTTTCTCTAAATCCAAAGGTCAACTTTCAGGACTCATCTTCATTGATATATCAGCAGCATTTAACAATATCAACCATTCTTATCTTCTTAAAACATTTTCATCAGTTAGTTTGATTTTCTTCCCTTCACTGGCCACTCCATTGCTGATTTCTCCTCTTCTCCTCAATCTTTAGACTTCTTTTTTCCAATTATATTCACTCAGACTTTGGACTTCTTTTTTCCAGTTATATTCACTCAGACTTTGGACTTCTTTTTTCCAGTTATATTCACTCAGACTTTGGACTTTTTTTCCAGTTATATTCATTCTTTTAGTGCTCACATCCAGTTTGCCATCAATACACTGGATAACTCTCTAATTTGTATTTCCATGTCAGATCTTTCCCTGAACTCCATGCTCACATATCCAACTGCCTACTTAACAGCTTCATTTTGATGTCTAACAGGCATCTCAAACGTAACATGGCCAAAACTGAGCTCATCTTTCACCCAAACACTATTTCTCATAAAGTCTTCCCCATCTCAGTAAATGGTGACTCTATTCTTCCAGTTGTAATTCTTTCTTTTTTTTTTTTGAGGCAAAAAATCTTTTTCTTTTTTTTTTTTGGCTGCATGGCATGCAGGATCTTAGTTCCCCAACCAGGGATCGAACCTGTGGCCCCTGCAGTGGAAGTGTGGAATCTTAACCAATGGACCGCCAGGGAAGTCCCTTAAGGCAAAAATTTTAATGTCATCTTTGATTTCCTCTTCCTATGTACTTCATATATAATCCCATGGCAAAACCTGTCAGCTTGCCTTCAAAACCCATCCAATATCCAACCACTTCTCACACCTCCACTGCTACTATTCTGGCCCAAGCCATCATCACCTCTTGCCTGGCTTACTGCAGAAACCACTCATGCCACCCTTGCCAAAAGAAATAAAATAATCTTTTTAAAACATTTTTATTTTATTTATTTATTTTTGGCCATGCCACACAGCATATGGAATCTTAGTTCCCTGACCAGGGATCGAACCCATGGCACCTGCAATGGAAGTGCAGAGTCTTAACCACTGGACCACCAGGGAAGTCCCTAAAGTAATCCTTTTAAAATATGTCATTATGTCACTTCTCTGCTCAAAACTCTCCAGTATTTTCACATTTTACTCAAAGAAGTTTTATAAAAGCCAAAGTCTTTATAATAATCTTTAAGGTCCTAGTGCTCTGCATCTCTGCATCCTGACTCATTACTTTCATTCTATCACCTCCTTCAAGTCTTTGAGCAAACGTTACCTTTCTCAATGAGACTTACACTATTTAGGAATGCAATCTCCATCACCCCCTACTCCCTTATGCACCTGTAGAGCAATAGAACCATCCCCAGGATCACATTTAGAGCATTCTCCTGAGAACCAAAAGATCTGGCCACATCAGTTAGACTGCTGGTATATTATTGCTATCCTGGCCCCTTCTCCCACTCCACAACCATAGTACACTGAAGGGAGGCAGAGCATCTGGACCTGAAGACATTTATTCATGTGACTTCTGCTTGTAACTTGAAAAAAATACCATTTGGTAGGCTGCTCTGACACGTGATAACGTGAGGTTGCATTTCTACCAAAACCAACTTAACCTACTGCTTTAAACTCATGAAATTTTCATTAAGCTCCTATTATTAAAAATGCAGGGTTTAGGGGTAGCACTAAAATTATACTGTAATTTATCATTTAAAGGGTTGCTTCTCTCTTCTAGAAAAAATTGGAACTGGTTTGAGGGGGAAAAACAGATTAGTGGTTGTACTTGCTGCTATATTTTTACTGGTTGTTAAAGCAAGACAAAGATTTGTTTGGAATTTCTCCCTGTGAGCTTCTTTGCAAACAAATGGCAATGACCACAGCTCAGTCTCATGCTATGGTAATGAAGTCCACCAAAATCAGATTCTAGAACTAGACATTTAACATATGCAAATAACCTACTAAAATAATGGCAATATACATGCATGAGAAGCACTCAGACTACTCCGGTACGAATTATATATATATGTTTTTAACTAAATCATTTGCAGTTCATGAGCGTATGTCTAAAGCCTACAATATGAATGAAAGATGGGCAAAAAGGGAACACAACATGAGCAAATTTATTAATTAACAGTGGACCTTTCTAAGGAGTTCTGTCAAAGACAACCACTTGACAAAAGAGGAAAACGTCTTAGGGAGAACTTGGAAATATATGGGCATAGATAAATGCTATGAAATGCAATCCTGTACAGTTCACATCCTCTTTTTTTTCTTTTTTTTTTAACCTCGTCTTTTTCTTGATAGGAAAACTAGAAAGAATAGAGTAGACTTAAACAACACTGTCAATCAATTTTACCTGATGGAACTTATAAAATACTCCACCCAAAATAGCATATACTGATTTAGGACTTATTTGCAAATAAGATAAAGGAGTCAGAAAACTCAACATTAAAAAAAAAAATCCAATTCACAAATGGGCAAAAGACATGGAGAGACATTTCACCAAAGAGAATATGCTTACTTTACCAAATAAGTATAAGAAAAGGTGCTCAATTTCACTGGCTATTAGGAAAATGCAAATTTAAAACTACAATGCAATACCACTTCACAACCACTAGAAAGGCTTTAATCAAAGGCTGACAATACCCAGTGCAAGCACAGATGTATAAACTGGAATCTCATACTTTACTAGTCGGAATGCAGAATGGTATCAACACTTACAAAGGAAAAGTCTGGTTGTTTATTGAAATGTTAAACATAAACTTACATATGACTCCAAGATTCCATTCCTAACTATCTTCCCCCCAAAAATGAAAACATGTCCACACAAAGATTTGTATTTGAATGTTCTAGAAACATTATTCATAATAACCAACAAAGTGATATATCCATGCAATGATATATACTACTTAACAATAAAGAGGGACAAACTAAAGATAACACGCAACACTGCTGGACCTCAAAAACATTATGGTAATGGAAAAACCCAGACATAAGGTATTATGATTTCATTTACATGAAATTTCTAGAAAGGCAAAACCATAGAAACAGTAAGTTTAGTAATTACCTGGGGCTGAGAGTGAGAGCAGGGATAAACTGCAAACAAGTACAAGGAAACTTTGTGAGGTATCTAAAACTGGATTATGTTGGTTATAAAAGTAAATAAATTTATTAAAAACCATCAAATGAAAAAAAAAAGGAAAAAAACCCACCAAATGGGGAACTCCCTGGCAGTCCACTAGTTAGGACTCTGTGCTTTCACTGCCGAGAGCCTTGGTTCAATCCCTGGTTGGGGAACTAAGATCCCACGAGTCACACAGCATAGCCAAAATCAAACAAACAAAACAAAAAAACCCATCAAATGTGTATACTTACAAATGGCAAATTTTATAGTATGAGCATTATTCCACAACAAATCTGTTAAAAAGGCAGGGGAGGGTTACAAGACATGTAAAACAGAATGAGAAGATCAAACGTAAGTTTAATCAGAGCTCCAGAAAGAGAAAAGACAAGGTATGGGCAGAGACTTAGACATGAAAGTTACAAGACTGTCCAAAGTCACACAGCTAGTAGTTTACCCTGACTCCAAAGCCTCTACTAGCTTTCTTTTTTTAGCTTTTTAAAAGAAATTTAAGATAAGCATTTCAAAATCGTTTGATGATATGCTTTAAATAAGCACCTTTCTTACATCTTTTTTTGAAACCAATGAGTAGAAATATATTAATTACTTTCAAAAGTAGAATTCCTATGTAATCACTATGTATATAATTTTCTGAACATGGAGAAAAATAGAAAGAACAGAGAGTTAACATACCTCTCCTAAAAGGTATTGTTAATTGCTAACTACTGCTAAGCAGTATTAGCTTTTCCCCTTTTCTTTCTCCAATTCCACTCCTCAGCAACAGTCTACCTGAAGCAACTCTAACTATAGCTATTCAAACCCAAGTGGCGATAGGGATGGAAGAATAATATCAATAGATTTCAAAATGACTGTTCTACAGCAACGAACTAATGCCCCAGTTAAGTCTAAATGCTGGCTTGTAAAACTTTGGATAGTTATTAATTGAAATACTCATAAAAGTGAAACACAGGTATATATACTTTTCATACCTTATGCCTTCCTATTAAATGTAAATATAAACATTTTCATTGACATTTTAATTTACATACGGAAGAAAAATGAATCCCAAGTAGCATTTAACATAAGAAATCATCAGAGCTCTCTTTAGGAAAATTAATCAGGGAGATAAGTAAAAGTAAGCTAGAGCCACCAGTCTTTTGGGGAGGGGCAATGGGAGCCTGGACTAGTAAAGGAATGGATACAACAGATAATTTCCAAATCCTTTATAGTTTAACACAATGCCTTACAAAAAAATAAACACTACAGATCAATTATTAATATAGTCCTGGTTTCTCATCCTTCCTTCAAATTCACCTCTGCAATTATTTGTCCAACAACAGACAACTCATCAGGGCCCAAAGGAACACCTTTCCCCTTAAACTGATGCTTCCTTCAACTTCCCCGCTTCTTAGAGAAGTATGGCTATACTCTAAATAGGCAATCAGTAAATTTTTTCTATTAAGAGCCAGATGGTAAATGTTTTAGGCTTTTTGAACCACATACTGTCTCCATCACCTATTCTTTGTTTTGTTTTTTAACCACTAAAAAACATAAGAACCATTCTTAGCTCAAGGCCATACAGAACAGGCCTTGGCCAGATTTGGCATACATAACATAGTTTGCCAGCTCACACTCTAAATCCCACAAAAGCTTCCCACAAAAAAATCTCACCATTCCACTGAGTCAATTCAATCTAACAAGTACGTGCCAAGTCCTTCAGATTCTTCCCCTACACTGTTTCTTGGATATTACTAATGTCCCTTCTACCAGCCCTACAATCCCAAAAGATCCTTGTATTAAGAGTTGCTTTCTAGAGGAGGAACCAAGATGGCGGAGCAGAAGGACGTGCTCTCACTCCCTCTTGCGAGAACACCAAAATCACAACTAGCTGCTAGACAATCATCGACAGGAAGACACTGGAACTCACCAGAAAAGATACCCCACATCCAAAGACAAAGGAGAAGCCACAATGAGACAGTAGGAGGGGTGCAGTCACAGTAAAATCAAATCCCATAACTGGTGGGTGGGTGAATCACAGACTGGTGAACACTTATACTACAGAAGTCCACCCACTGGAGTAAAGGTTCTGAGCCCCACATCAGGCTTCCCAACCTGGGGGTCCGGCAATGGGAGGAGGAATTCCTAGAGAATCAGACTTTGAAGCCTTGGAGGAATTGATTGCAGGACTTCGACAGGACTGGGGGAAACAGAGACTCCACTCTTGGAGGACATACACAAAGTAGTGTCCGCATCGGGACTCAGGGGAAGGAGCAGTGACCCCAGGGTAGAAAGAGACCTACCTGCTAGTGTTGGAGGGTCTCCTGCAGAGGCGGGTGTGGCTCTGTTTCACCGTGGGGACAAGGACACTGGCAGCAGAAGTTGTGGGAAGTACTCCTTAGCGTGAGACCTCCCAGAGTCTGCCATTAGCCCGACCAAAGACCCCAGGCAGGTTCAAAGGTTGGGTGGCCTAAGGGAGGGAACCCAGCCCCACCCATCAACAGTCAAGTGGATTAAAGTTTTACTGAGCTCTGCCCACCAGATCAACAGTAACCTCTACCCACCACCAGTCCCTCCCTTCGAGCCTCTTAGATGGCCTCATCCACCAGAGGGCAGACAGCAGAAGCAAGAGGAACTACAGTCCTGCAGCCTGTGGAACAAAAACCACATTCACATAAAGATAGACAAGATGAAAAGGCAGAGAGCCATATACCAAATAAAGGAACAAGATAAAACCCCAGAAAAACAACTAAATGTAGTGGAGATAAGCAACCTTCCAGAAAAAGAATTCAGAATAATGATACTGAAGATGATCAAGGACCTCGGAAAAAGGATGGAGGCAAAGATCGAGAAGATGCAAGAAATGTTGAACAAAGACCTAGAAGAATTAAAGAACAAACAAACAGAGATGAACAATACAATAACTGAAATGAAAACTACACTTGAAGGAATCAATAGCAGAATAACTGAAGCAGAAGAACAGATAAGTGACCTGGAAGACAGAATGGTGGAATTCACTGCTGTGGAACAGAATAAAGAAAAAAAAATGAAAAGAAATGAAGACAGCCTGAGAGACCTCTGGGACAACATTAAACGCAACAACATTCTCATTATAGGGGTCCCAGAAGGAGAAGAGAGAGAGAAAGGACCAGAGAAAATATTTGAAGAGATTATAGTCGAAAACTTCCCTAACATGGGAAAGGAAACAGCCACCCAAGTCCAGGAAGTACAGCAAGTCTCATACAGGATAAACCCAAGGAAAAACATGCTGAGACACATAGTAATCAAATTGGCAAAAAATAAAGACAAAGAAAAATTATTGAAAGCACCAAGGGAAAAACGACAAATAACATACAAGGGAACTCCCATAAGGTTAACAGCTGATTTCTCAGCAGAAACTCTGCAAGCCAGAAGGGAGTAGTATGAAATATTTAAAGTGATGAAGGGGAAGAACCTATAACCAAGATTACTCTACCCAGCAAGGATCTCATTTAGGTTTGATGGAGAAATCAAAAGCTTTACAGACAAGCAAAAGCTAAGAAAATTCAGCACTACTAAATCAGCTCTACAACAAATGCTAAAGGAACTTCTCTAAGTGGGAAACACAAGACAAGAAAAGGACCTACAAAAACAAACCCAAAACAATGAAGAAAATGGTCACTGGAACATACATATCGATAATTACCTTAAACGTGAATGGATTAAATGCTCCAACCAAAAGACACAGGCTTGTTGAATGGATACAAAAACAAGACCCATCTATATGCTGTCTACAAGAGACCCACTTCAGACCTAGGGACACATACAGACAGAAAGTGAGGATATGGAAAAAGATATTCCATGCAAATGGAAATCAAAAGAAAGCTGGAGTAGCTATACTCACATCAGATAAGATAAAATTGACTTTAAAATAAAGAATATTACAAGAGACAAGGAAGGACACTACATAATGATCAAAGGATCAATCCAAGAAGAAGATATAACAATTATAAATATATATGCATCCAACATAGGAGCACCTCAATATATAAGGCAACTGCTAACAGTTATAAAAGAGGAAATCGACAGTAACGCATAATAGTGGGGGACTTTAACACTTTACTTACACGAATGGACAAATCATCCAAAAATGAAAATAAATAAGGAAACAGAAGCTTTAAATGACACAATAGACAACAGAGATTTAATTGATATTTATAGGACATTCCATCCAAAAACAGCAGATTACACTTTCTTCTCAAGTGCGCACGGAATATTCTCCAGGATAGATCACATCTTGGGTCACAAATCAAGCCTCAGTAAATTTAAGAAAACTGAAATCATATCAGCATCTTTTCTGACCACAATACTATGAGATTAGAAATGAATTACAGGGGAAAAAATGTAAAAAACACAAACACATGGAGGCTAAATAATATATTACTAAATAAACAAGAGATCACTGAAGAAATCAAAGAGGAAATCAAAAAATACCTAGAGACAAATGACAATGAAAGCACAATGAATCAAAACCTATGGGATGAAGCAAAAGCAGCTCTAAGAGGGAAGTTTATAGCTATAAAAGCCTACCTCAAGAAACAAGAAAAATCTCAAGTAAACAATCTAACCTTACACCTAAAGGAACTAGAGAAAGAAGAACAAACAAAACCCAAAGTTAGCAGAAGGAAAGAAATCATAAAGATCAGAGCAGAAATAAATGAAATACAAACAAAGAAAACAACAGCAAAGATCAATAAAACTAAAAGCTGGTTCTTTGAGAAGATAAACAAAATTGATAAACCATTAGCCAGACTCATCGAGAAAAAGAGAGAGAGGACTCAAATCAATAAAAGTAGAAATGAAAAAGGAGAAGTTACAACAGACACCGCAGAAATACAAAGCATCCTAAGAGACTACTACAAGCAACTGTATGCCAATAAAATGGACAGTCTGGAAGAAATGGACAAATTCTTACAAAGGTATAACCTTCCAAGACTGAACCAGGAAGAAACAGAAAATATGAACAGACCAATCACAAGTAATGAAATTGAAACTGTGAATAAAAATCTTCCAACAAACAGAAGTCCAGGACCAGATGGCTTCACAACTGAATTCTATCAAACATTTAGAGAAGAGCTAACACCCATCCTTCTCAAACTTCCAAACAATTGCAGAGGAAGGAACACTCCCAAACTCATTCTATGAGGCCACCATCACCCTGATACCAAAACCAGACAAAGACACTACAAAATAAGAAAATTACAGACCTATATCACTGATGAATATAGATGCAAAACTCCTCAACAAAATACTAGCAAACAGAATCCAACAACACATTAAAAGGTTCATACACAATGATCAAGTGGGACTTATCCCAGGGATGCAAGGATTCTTCAACATATGTAAATCAATCAATGTGATACACTATATTAACAAACTGAAGAATAAAAGCCATATGATCGTCTCAATAGACGCAGAAAAAGCTTTTGACAAAGCTCAACACCCATTTATCATAAAAACTCTCCAGAAAGTGGGCATAGAGGGAAACTACCTCAACATAATAAAGGCCATATAGGACAAACCCACAGCAAACATCATTCTCAATGGTGAAAAACTGAAAGCATTTCCTCTCAGATCAGGAACAAGACAAGGATGTCCACTCTCACCACTGTTATTCAACATAGTTTTGGAAGTCCTAGCCACGGCAATCAGAGAAGAAAAAGAAATAAAAGGAATACAAATTGGGAAAAGAAGAAGTAAAACTGTCACTATTTGCAGATGACATGACATTATACATAGAGAATCCTAAAAATGCCACCAGAACACTACTAGACCTAATTAATGAATCTGGTAAAGTTGCAGGATACAAAATTAATGCACAGAAATCTCTTGCATTCCTATACACTAATGACGAAAAATCTGAAACAGAAATTATGGAAACAATCCCATTTACCATTGCAACAAAAAGAATAAAATACCTAGGAATAAACCTAACTAGGGAGACAAAAGACCTGTATGCAGAAAACTATAAGACACTGAGGAACGAAATTAAAGATACCAACAGATGGAGAGATATACCATGTTCTTGGATTGGAACAATCAATATTGTGAAAATGACTACACCACCCAAAGCAATCTACAGATTCAATGCAATCCCTATCAAATTATCAATGGCATTTTTTATGGAACTAGAACAAATCAACTTAAAATTTGTATGTAGACACAAAAGACCCCGAATAGCCAAAGCAGTCTTGAGGGAAAAAAACAGAGCTGGAGGAATCAGACTCCCTGACTTCACACTACACTACAAAGCTACAGTAATCAAGACAATATGATACTGGCACAAAAACAGAAACATAGATCAATTGTACAAGGTAGAAAGCCCAGAGATAAATCCACGCACTTATGGTCAACTAATCTATGAAAATGGAGGCAAGGATATACAATGGAGAAAAGACAGTCTCTCCAATAAGTGGTGCTGGGAGAACTGGACAGCTACATATAAAAGAATGAAATTAGAACACTCCCTAACACCACACACAAAAATAAATTCAAAATGGATTCCCGACCTAAATGTAAGACCGGACACTATAAAACTCTTAGAGGAAAACATAGGAAGAACACTCTTTGACATAAATCACAGCAAGATCTTTTTTGATCCACCTCCTAGAGTAATGAAAATAAAAACAGAAATAAACAAATGGGACCTAATGAAACTTCAAAGTTTTTGCACAGCAAAGGAAACCATAAACAAGACGAAAAGACAACCCTCAGAATGGGAGAAAATATTTGCAGACAAATCAATGGACAAAGGATTAATCTCCAAAATATTCAAACAGCTCATGCAGCTCAATATTAAAGAAACGAACAACCCAATCCAAAAATGGGCAGAAGACCTAAATACACATTTCTCCAAAGAAGATATACAGATGGCCAAGAAGCACATGAAAAGCTGCCCAACATCACTAATTATTAGAGAAATGCAAATCAAAACTACAATGAGGTATCACCTCATACGAGTTAGAATGGCCATCATCAGAAAATCTACAAACAACAAATGCTGGAGAGGGTGTGGAGAAAAGGGAACTCTCTTGCACTGTTGGTGGTAATGTAAATTGATACAGCCACTATGGAGAACAGTATGGAGGTTCCTTAAAAAACTAAAAATAGAATTACCATATGATCCAGCAATCCCACTACTGGGCATATACCCAAAGAAAACCATAATTCAAAAAGACACATGCACCCCGATGTTCACTGCAGCACTATTTACAATAGCCAGGTCATGGCAGCAACCTAAATGCCCATCGACAGATGAATGGATAAAGAAGATGTGGTACATATATACAATGGAATATTACTCAGCCCTAAAAAGGAACGAAATTGAGTCATTTGTTGAGACGTGGATGCATCTAGAGACTGTCATACAGAGTGAAGTAAATCAGAAAGAGAAAAACAAATATCGTATATTAACACACGTATGTGGAACCTAGAACAATGGTACAGATGAACCGCTTTGCAGGGCAGAAGTTGAGAGACAGATGTCGAGAACAAACGTATGGACACCAAGAGGGGAAAACCGCGGTGGGGTGGGGGATGGTGGTATGCTGAATTGGGCGATTGGGACTGCCATGTATACACTGATGTGTATAAAACTGATGACTAATAAGAACCTGCAGTATAAAAAAAAAAACACAAAAACTAATACTAAACTCTCTTTGGGTTAATTTGTATGGAAATATGTTAATAGAAATGTTTCAGACATTACATGAAATTTCTAAAAATCTTATATGTTCTGATATAATGTTATAAGTCATAATTCTAGTTATTACTTTAAAATGTATATCTCAGAAATAACTAAATTTCCTTGTCAATTATTATGAACTTTCACCAAATCTTTAACCGTGGTCATTTTTAAGTCTTTTTTCATTTACAGACAGTTCTGGATGTACTCTGATGCTTTTCCAAAAATGTTCCTGTAAAAGGGTTTCATCTTCAAGGAATTCATGGAAAAGACTCTGACAAGTACAGGTTTCTGGTAACTGACTATACTGCTGAACTGAATGAATAAGCATTTTCAGAACTCTAACGGAAAACTGATGAATTCATAAAAGTGCTAACAAAATATCAAGATAAATAAATTAATTACATGGGACTGAGTGAACTGATTAGGATGATTATAATTTTTGTGACTTTCTGTTTGGAAAAAAAAAAAAATCCCGTAAGGACTCAGAGGCAAAAAACATACAAATCAATTTTCACTGCAAAGTAAAGGAGCTGTTACAGTAGAGGATTACTGGACTGAATGTCAATATTATGACATAGTATGAGTGTGTTTCGTGTTTGGTAAACTGCAGTCATTGTTGCTTTTGTTGTGGTCAAAAACATAAATAAAAATAAATAAAAATATTTTTAAAGAAAAAAAAAGAGTTGCTTTCTAATGAGGTGAAAAAAGAGGTGGGGCTAAAGAGTTTTAGATGTAGATTAACAAAAGTTATTTTTCCTGCAGGTTCCCTATAGCTGATAGTCACATATCCCAGCTGATAACTGCAAATCCTTCCCAATGACTGGTTTCTGCAATTTTTGAAATTCTGAGTTTCTGCTCTGCCATCAGGTATCCAATCAAATGTACCCTGGATTACAAATATATGTATATTTATATTCCCGATTTTACACTTCTTTTGCTAGACTGTATTACTGAATTTTACCAAAAGGTGGCACACTACAAACACAAATCTGAAAATTCCTAACTTAGGAACTTTTACTAGGTAAAGTAAAAACTAACTATATCCACAGAACATTAGCAAAAGAGGGAAACTTAGGGATCACTTAGTGATCTTCAGTGGTTAAAGAGCACAGATTCTGGAGTCAGATTAACCTGTTAGAATTCTAGCTTTGTTGTTTATACTGTCGATGCAACCTTAAGCAAGTTTCTGAACTTGTACCCTCACCTATAATATAGAAAAATAACAGTACCTAATTCACAATGTTGCTCTGAAGACTACGGTCCGTGTTTTAGCAAAATGCCACACACACAGTCATATTTCAACAATTCTTCAAAATTCAGTTATAAATTCTTCCTATCTGTCTCCTAGCAATAAGGGGCACATCTGCTATAAATAAACCTTCTAACCACATACGACTCTTCAAACAAGTCAGTAATAGCACATCCTTCTTGCCTATATGCTGAGAACAAAAATTGGGGGAAAAAAAGATTGCTTTAAAAATTCTACTTTCAAGGTAACATGTGAAAATCAATCTATTTTTACAACTAAATACACTCTATGGTTCTATATATTAATATTAGAAAGGAGCTTCCAGCTATGGAGGTTCTACTGGATTAACCCTCCCACAGATAACCATAAACTCTGGACAAAATAAAAATTAAAAAAAAAAAAAAACAACTACTTAACGGCACTGGAGAGGCAACCAAAAGCAAGCAGAAATCAGATGAAGTCTGTACTTAAGATAAAGGGACAGCACTGAGGGAGTTTCCCATTTTTTGCCTAAGACAGTCCCCACTCCACATCCACTACGTAGCTAAAACTCCAATAGAAATTCCACAGTCTTACTCGCTTGAAGAACCAGAACAGCAACTTCAAGGTGACAACAGCAGCTGGAAAGTGATGGGAAAAGTGACTCTGCAAAGGACAGAGTCACAGAAAGGGAAGCTTAAATGCTGCACAATAACTCTGTTCAAATCTAGCTGACCCATGAAGTACGTATACATGGGGCAGATTTCAAGCATGTCAGTTAAGAATAAAATAACTGAACAGATATTTTTGCTGCCCACTGAAGGAGACACAGTTTGGAATTTGAGTACAGTCAAGTTAATCAACTACTATCCTAGTCTGCTTTGACTGCTGTAACAAATACTGGAAGACTTAACTGTGGTTTCAACAACCAAAATTCATTTTCTCACTTCTAGAGACTGGAATCCAAGATTAAGGTGCTAGTAAGGTCTATGTCTGGTGAGAGCCCCCTCCTTGGGTTGCAGACAGCCGTCTTTTCACTGTGTCGGGGAGAGGGAGCAAGCTCTCTGGTGTCTCTTCGTATAAGGACCCTACCTTCATCACCTCATCTAACTCTAATTACCTCCACAAAGCCCCATCTTTAAATACCATCAACACTGAATTCTGGGAAGACACAAACATTCAGTCCATAACAACTACTTTTAAAAACAAAATCAGTAGTCTTCAGAGGACTATAACAGAACCCAGAGTCTCTCCAAAGTAACATTCACAACACCTATGATAACAATCCAAAATTACTAGATATAAGAAGAAACAGGAAAATGTGACCCATACTCAAGAAAAAAGGCAATCAAATTAAGAGGAAGTTTGCCTACTAATAAAATGCAATAGCTTAAAAAAGTTAAATGACACTACAGATCTAGAAATTTTGAGTTACATGATAATTTTGTACATAGGTCAACATGCCTGCCAGCAACAGCACAATGACAAAGAAAAATTAAGGCTAGCCTGAAGCAAAATGTTGAAAACAGCTGGCACTCTTTGACTTCCTCTGTCAAGTCCAATTTATTTGATCTCCTGGCACTCCTACAGGCCCTTACGCTAGAGTTCTGCTCTTGTGCTTAATTGGCTGCCAACCACTTAACTAATTAATAATTACATATTACTGATAATTCAAATATGAATCCTCTGAACAGGTTTTTAAGACACTGTTGAAAAGCTTCTGTGGAATGATAAACAGTTGGGGAAGTTTTATATATTAAAAAATAAACAGGGCTTCCCTGATGGCTCAGTGGTTGAGAGTCCGCCTGCCAACGCAGGGGACACAGGTTCATGCCCTGGTCCGGGAAGATCCCACATGCTGCGGAGCAGCTGGGCCCGTGAGCCATGGCCAGTGAGCCTGTGCGTCCGGAGCCTGTGCTCCGCAATGGGAGAGGCCACAACAGTGAGAGGCCCGTGTACCGCAAAAATAAATAATAATAAAAATAAATAAATAAACAGAATCAGATTCAGACCATGACTATGTTTGTAAAGAGTCCAACTACTACAACCCATCTTATTTTCTGTTGGTTTTGCTGTCCTGCTGACCTCGTGGAGATTGCTACCCTGACTGCTTACCAGCCCAATACTGCCCTCAATTTAAGGGATAGAAAATGTTTGATAAAGATAAGTATGAGCAGTTACCATCATGCCATACCATCGAGTCCAAGACATTAAATAATTGAAGACTAGACATTGAGTCTAAAAAGTGACCAACCTCCATTTAGCTCAAACAGCAGTAATTTTTTCCTCAGGTATTCCAGATAAAGTCTTACCCAGAATAATTCATTTTATCATAAAGAATTATTATTAAAATGAAAAGGGATCAAAATTCATCATTTTAGGAGAAAAAAAGATAAGTATGTTGGCAAAAAAAAAAAAAATTAAATTTCTTACACTAACTCAAGAAATTTTACCAGACTCCTAAGATTGCTAAAAAATCCAAATAAATATATTGACACAAAAGACAAACAGAACAACTGAGTAAATCACTTAGAAACTTGCACTTAAGGAAACTTGGTGTGTGACAGACACAGCAATACAAACCAGGAGATAATACCAACATACTATATGTATATGAACTATCACACTAGAATTCAAAATGAATACTAGATGGGTTAATAAAGTCATAACTTTAAAACTTCTACCAAAAAATAAATAACTTTATAACCTCAAGATAAGAAAAAGCACATGCTATAAAGAAAATACTGATAAATTATTACCTAAAATTAAAAACCAATGTACACCAACAACCTAAAAATAAGTAAATAGCCCACCATTAACAAAGTAAAAATTTTAAAAGCTAGAGACTGAAGAAGGTATTTGTAGCTCATAAAACAAACAAACAAACAAAAAAACAAAAATTAGTATCCAGAATACATAAAGAACTTCTAGAAGTAAATAATAAAAAAGAAAAAGATAATCCATTAGAAAACTGAGCAAAGCAATTCATCAAAGAGGAGGTAACCATAGCCAAAAACTTGTAACCTGAAATGATACACAACATTATCGGTGGACAGGGACATGCAAATTAAAACAATGAGGAACTACTACACATTCATGAATCTGGCAAAATAAAAGAACTGCATCAAAAGTGCTGGCAAAGGCGTTGGGGGAAAAAAAAGAATTCTCATATATTTCTAGAGGGAGTGGACACTGCACAACTACTTTGGTCAACACTTTGGCAATATCTACAAAGATGAAGATGCACCTACCCTATGACCCAGCAATTCTACGTCTAGATATATACTTCCTAGAAAAATTCTCACATGTGTACATAAGACGATACATATAAGAATGTTACATCATTATTTGTAAAAAAACTGGAAACAACCTAAATGCCCAGTAACAGTAAAATGGACAACATACAGCATATTCCTATCGTGGAATAATATATAGCAGCTGAAAGGGATAAACTAAACCTTACATGTATCAACATGAATTAATCTCCAAAACCGAATATTCATTAAAAAGAAAAAAAAGAGGTCTTCCCTGGTGGCGCAGTGGTTGAAAGTCCGCCTGCCGATGCAGCGGACACGGGTTCGTGCCCCGGTCCGGAAGATTCCGCATGCTGCGGAGCGGCTGGGCCCATGAGCCATGGCCACTGAGCCTGCGTGTCCGGAGCCTGTGCTCCGCAACGGGAGAGGCCACAACAGTGAGAGGCCAAAAAAAAAAAAAAAGCTATAAGGATATATGGTTCAGCACAGGAAATATATCCTGTATTTAATAACTTTATTTTTTTAATATCTTTATTGAAGTATAATTACTTTACAATGTTGTGTTAGTTTCTGTTGTACAACAAAGTGAATCAGACATAAATGTACATGTATCCCCATATCCCCTGCCTTATAATAACTGTAAATGGAGTATAATCTATAAAAATATTGAATCACTATGTTGTACACCTGAACCTAATATTGTATATCAATTATATTTCAATAAAAAAAGAAAACGAAAAAAAAAGATCCATAAAACGATGTACATAATTCTATATATATCAAACATAGAAATACCAAAAGACCACTATATAGTATACATACTCTTGGTAACAACATTACAAAAGCATCCAAAGGAACAATAAAGGCTAAATTTAGAATAAAAGTTATATCTGAAAAAGTAGAAAGTGGAATGGGATTTTGATGGGGTACATCAAATTTTGTCTGTAATATTTTATTTCTTAAGCTGGGTGATAAGCACTGTCTGCTATATTATGATCTACACACCTGAATTCCATAACAAAAACAACCAGCAAAGAACTCAAATTATATACATTTATTTTAAAATATTATGTACTTTCAGTCAAATAGTATACAATTTAAATTCTGCACCTTTTTTCCTGGCTCCTTATTACCTAATAAAATATTTTTTCAAAAGCAACAGCATCTGTTGAATTAAATGGATCTATCACATATACCTAATTCAATGACCACTGATTGATATGTTTTCAGATGATACCACAAAAATTAATCTGAAAAAGAGAAATCTAAAGAAGTATTGGACATTCTCTATTACAAATCTTGAGCCTTCATATTGGAGTAAACCATAACAACCTATTCTCTGTCCCTGAGTAGTGTGATGATACTTTGTTGATACACTCATTATAGGCATCTATGGTTTTTATTAATGAGTTCTACCTATAACAAAATCTATTTAGTTTAGTTAATGACTTTTCCAATCTATTAAGGATTCCCTCAGAATAGTAAATCTCTGCACTTCGTCAAAATACCATGTAAACAACTGAGTTATAAATAACCTATCCTAAAGTTATTACATAGAAATTTGGTAGTAAAGGAAATTCTACTAAGCTTTATAGCATTTAAAGAAAATATGGTACGACAAAATTTTTTTAAAGGTGATACATCTTTTTTTTTTTAAAGGATGCACCTTGCCTTTATTGAAGTCTTTAAAGAATTCAGTAGCTTACTTCATATTTTTTTTAACATCTTTATTGGAGTATAATTGCTTTACAATGGTGTGTTAGTTTCTGCTTCATAACAAAGTGAATCAGTTATACATATACATATGTTCCCGTATCTCTTCCCTCTTGCATCTCCCTCCCTCCCACCCTCCCTATCCCACCCCTCCAGGCAGTCACAAAGCACCAAGCCGATATCCCTGTGCCATGCGGCTGCTTCCCACTAGCTATCTACCTTACGTTTGTTAGTGTATATATGTCCATGACTCTCTCTCGCCCTGTCACAGCTCACCCTTCCCCCTCCCCATATCCTCAAGTCCGTTCTCCAGTACGTCTGTGTCTTTATTCCTGTCTTACCCTAGGTTCTTCATGACATTTTTTTTCTTAAATTCCATATATATGTGTTAGCATACGGTATTTGTCTTTCTCTTTCTGACTTACTTCACTCTGTATGACAGACTCTAGGTCTATCCACCTCATTACAAATAGCTCAATTTCGTTTCTTTTTATGGCTGAGTAATATTCCATTGTATATACTACTCAGCCATAAATGACACATCTTTTTAAATGACCTTAACTTTTCTACTTAACAGTAACACCTGTCATCTGACATCTCGCTAATAAAGATCCTTCTCCAGGTTTCTATAATTTGGCAAGTCAACAACTACTCTTCCACTTATAAGCCTTATGACCTCTGGTGAGTGATTCTGCTTCTCTGTTCTTTATACAAATAATGGAGGGCGGAAGAAGTGTCTACTTCATAATGGAGTCTTGAGAGTGATATATGTAATTGATATATGTATAGCATTTAGAACGATGGCCACAAAATGCTAATACATGTTAGCTAATATTGTGAAAATTTGTCTAAAGCCTATAACACACTTTGTTTAGTCAGGAGTACCTTCTGGGTAGAGCACCTTCCAGGTGCTGGGTATGGTAAATTATACTCAAAAACAAGGAAGACTGCTAGTTCACATACTGAAGGGTAATTTACAGTCCCATCTTTCTATTCTAGTTAATGTTCTCCAGTCTCCTCCTTATAGTATTAGTCTGCTTCCCAGGTAACTTTCCTTCTATCATTCCTAATGTACTACCAAACTGTCAGAGAAAAGTAGGTAACTAAGCCTATTAAATTTCACTTTGCACATATTTTTCAACCAGTGAACTCTGGGCTTAAGGGTGCTATATTTCTGATAATGGCTTGGCTCAAAAGCTTTTTTTCTTTCTATGAGGAGTTGGGTTTCCAAAGGATGAAGTTTTCAGAAGTCTGGCAGCTGGGATAGTTGAGGTGTTAAGTTATTAACATGTTTTCATGACGCAAGGAGGGACAAATAGTGTTTCACAGACTTTAATCCTAGTACTGCTCCTGAGGTGAAGTAGAAAAAAGATTACCATCTGTCTTTCACAGAGTAACAGTGTGACTTGGCAAAGATGCTTAGGTAAACAGGCAAGTCTATCAATTTCAAAGAACTGCTTACCGCCATACACCAAAATTTCTTCAACAGGGTTCTAAAACCTTTAGATAGTCAGGAAACTAAACACATATTCCCCCAAAAGATCCAGAGTAATTTTCTAAATCCTAGGTGAACCGAACCAAAGGGTCAACAAAATATCTAAAAGTAGTAACTTAATTCAAATTAAACCAACATTTTTATAAAGATAAACTAGAAGAGGTCCAATTCTCCAAGTCACACATTTCACTTATATTCAAACTAATCTAATAATTACAAAGCCCCTTCTAAGAGTGACACACATCTAAGTGTTTTTATACCAATTCATATAAATGACTCAGTTCAAATTCCCATAGATAACCAAATGTTCCTCATGTTCTAAACTAATCTCAACCACTCTGAACTTTGCCTCCAGGCAACAAACTTAAAACAGGCATTTTTAAGACTGCTCATTTTAAGAGCAGTCTCTTAAAAACAGAAACAACAACAAAAAAAAAACTGTAAAATTTAATCATATGCTGAAAGGTTCCCCCAAAAAGAAAGGAGAAACAGAAACCCAGAGTGAAATAACTGAGCAATGGCAATAATCATCAATTGCTACCATTATGTGAATGTATGATGGGGAACGTCACAACTCAAAGATCAGGCAGCTGACAACACCAACCCACTGGTCAATCTTAACATCAAAAAAAGAAAAACAACCAGACAGCATGTGCCTCTTAATGTAATGCAATAAAAAGTACACAGCACCACCTGTGAAGCAGTCTTGCCAAAACATCCAACTAGAATCTCACAGAGTCTTTAGATTAACCACTCGTTCACAGGAAATACAGAGGAGAAAGGAACATGTTACAGGATGCTATATGGATACATTCAACAAAATCCAAACTGTGGGAAATTCTACAGGGCAAATGATCTGGATTTTTTTTTTCATTAAATAAGTGTTAAATGACAAGACCAAAAAAGGGGGGGAGGGGATACAAGAGACTGAGATTTATCAACCAAATGCTGTGTGGACTTCTTTGGATCCTGATTCAAACAAACCAACTGGGAAAAAAAACATGAGAAAATTAAGGAAATATACTGAATATTTAATGATATCAAAGAATTATTAATTTTAGGTGTGCTAATAGTACTGTGGATATGTTAAAGTTTTAGAGATACACATAATGAAGTACCTGTAGATGGAACATGTCTGGGATTTGCTTTTAAATTATCCAGTTGAGGAGGAATGAGAGGGATAATAGCAGAAACAATATTCACATGTTTCAAACTGTTGAAAAGGGTCATGGGTATATGGTGATTCATTGTACTATTATACCTTTGTAAGTTTGAAATCTCCCACATTAGAATGTTAAAGAAAGAGATTATCAGAGTACTGTATCAAAAATATCTATGGTTGGCAAAACTCTCAAACTTAAATTTTAGAAGTGTTTGCTTCAATAGACCTTCATTTAAAAATCAAAACCAGGGACTTCCCTGGTGGCAGAGTGGTTGGGAATCCTCCTGCCAATGCAGGGAACAAGAGTTCAAGCCCTGGTCGGGGAGGACCCCACATGCCACGGAGCAGCTAGGCCCATGCACAACAACTACTGAGCCTGCACTCTAGAGCCCGCAAGCCACAATTGCTGAAGCCCGCATGCCTAGAGCCCATGCTCTGCAACGAGAGGCCACCGCAGTGAGAAGCCCGTGCACTGCAACGAAGAGTAGCCCCCCTCCGCTCACTGCAACTATAGAAAGCCCGCGCAGCCATGAAGACCCAATGCAGCTATAAATAAATAAATTTGTAAAAAAAATAAATCGAAGTCAAAAATACAATTTTAAGTACTGCCTTTAAATATTATATTTGCACATATTAAGTAATGACTTCAACTATTACATGTTTTCATTTTATGTCTGGTTCTTCTTACTGACGTTTGCTAACACACACACACACACCCCTCCTCGAAAGGAACCAAGTTCTAAATATTCTAACGCCTAAACATCTCAATCAGTTCCTTCTTTTCTTCTACTACTTCTTTACGTCAAGCCCTAAATATTTTGGTCAGTCTTGCTACAGCCTCCTTATGGACTCTCTTTTCAGCTTAAACACACAGCAAGTCACCCTCCATACTGATTCCTTCAGTGGACCCCTCATCTCCAGAATAAAATCCAAACTTCTTTGCATAACATACATTGCCCTCAGAAATCTGGTCCCTGCCTATCTTTATAACACTCCCAGACTAGTACCCCATATATCATCCCATACTCCACTCTTTCTAAACTACATACAGTACTCGTACAACAGATCTTAAGATAAACTATGTATGCCTTTTTTTTTTTTTTTAGCCGCACAGCACAGCTTTCAGGATCTTAGCTCCCCGACCAGGGGTCGAACTCAGGCCCTCAGGAGTGAAAGCGCCGAGTCCTAAACACTGGACCAGGGATTTCCCTGGATGCTCTTCTCTTCTAAAGCTCAGTTCCCTTAGACTAACACCACCAATACCAAATTCTACATACCTTCTATTTCCAGGTTAATTAATTCCTATTGCCTCTACGACACTCACTTCTCCTATCAGCTCCTTTGCAAGCCTAACTAGACTTTCCTTTCTCTCTCCCTGACTAGCCTATACATTCACAGTAATCTATGCAGTAATATCAAACTACCTTTTTGCTTTTTGCATAGCTATACTGCCCTTCAAGACAGAGTATCACAGAGCCTGCTAGACACTAAATGTTTGTTTTGTGATGTATGCATCTCCCATTGACAACAGACAGGTAGTTCTTTTATAAATAACTGGAATGTAAGCGGTTTGAAAGTGGGAAATTTGTCTAACACATCTTTGCCACTCCAGTGCTTGGAATATATTAAACACTAAGTGTTTACCAAATGAATGAAACAAATATTTCTAATAGCCATGGTTTTTAATTTTGTAACAAAATTTATTCCACTGCAGTTTCCCTTGTGTTTCTTGGTATTTTATTTGTTTTGTGTTGTTTTTTGGTCTGTTGGCTGATTAGTTTTAAAGCAAAGGCCTTAAACAAGAGTTTACAATAAGAATTATACAGTGTAGCTACAACATACTTAGGGAAACTTTCAGGTCACAGTGTTTACCTTAAAGTTGAGGAGGCTCAACGAATTATCATTATTGGAGAACCTCAGTATTAGGTTATCCTAAGTTTCACTGTAATTTAATTGGAAATTGTAGGGAAAAATCACAAAACTCAATAGCAGTCAGGACCCAAGCAACGTAAAAAATAAAATCAGATTCTTAATTTCAAATTTTAAAGTGAAAACTTCTCCCTGTAGAAACAACAATGCTGCATACAAACGTTGTTTCGGAGGCGGGGGGGTGCATCTGCCACAAAAATGGAAAGACAACAAACACAAGAGAAACTCTGACCACGTCAATTTTTGAAGGCTAGATTTCAAAGTGTGTAGATAGCGACATTAAGAGGCTGAACTTAAGAACAGCACCTGAGGTAAGACTAAGAAATTGACTTTCACTAGAATGTCACTAGAAACAAAGTCATCTGGTTGCTTTAACCAAACAGTAGGAAGCAATGGCTTTTAAGATGATGAATCGTCTTCATTTCCATTTTCTAACGTATCCAAATTTTTTTCTAAATACTTAAGTGGCATGTTCAAATGTATGCTATTTACCATATAAAAAAAGGAAAACTAGACACATCACTGAACAGTATTAATGGTTTGCTTTTTTTTTAATGAAAGGCACTTTGATTCAACTTCCCCCCCCAAAATAGAGTCCCTTAAAATCCACTTAAGTAATAAATGTTAAAATTTAGCGTCGGTAGAGGAACTTAACAAATCCTTCTTTTAAAAATTACGAAAAAAGGTAAAATGACGTTTTTATTGACTTTACCGAAAAATGTGGAAAATAATGGAAAGGTGTACTATTTATTCAAAGCATAACTACTTTCGTGGTTTCAATTTGTATGGTACTTGAATTAGTTTCTAGAGAAAAGTAAACCTGCCAGACTCCAGCAAAGAGAGAATTGTTTGCATGAAGCCTATCTAGTTCAACTACTGACCAGGAATACCTATCCGCTCGTCAAGTCTCTGATCTAAATGACTTTCTCTGTGAGAAATCTTCTAATTTTATTCCTGGCCTTAACAAAAACCTCTATCAGAAGGTGAAATGCGCCGCATCCCTCTCGCAACTTTGGTTTAAAACACGACCAACCCTTCTCTGAGGCAACGGATGAGGCGGTTCGACACAAATCCAGACAACACATCGCCTCGGTACCTACAGCAGCGCCCCAATAAAACCCTTAATTCTTGCTAAAGAAAATTCCAAACCAGATTTAGCGTCAATATCGTCTAATCCCTCCTCTTGGGCTCCAAAGGAAAATGGACCTGTGGAGTACACGCTGCGCAGCAAACAAGGCACAGCTCCAAAGCCGTATCCTCTATCCCGTTTTTGCTCCCTCTCAGCCCTCCCTCTGCTTCCATGCAGAACTTGAGCAGAGCATTTGGCTGCCTTATCTGCCAGCAACAAGCGCCAGGAGGAACGCGCTCCCGGGAGATGCGGAGCTTGCAGGCTGAGCGCTGCCTCTGGCGCGCTGCGGCCGCTCAGCTCTGCCAGGTCCTCCGCGGCTCCCGCCTCTGCCGCCCCGAAGAGCCCTCGCTTGAGCCCTGGCTCCGCTCAGGGGATTCCCGCGACGAGGTGTCGCGCCAGATTTGCTACCTGCTTCCTGCTCCTCACCCGCGAAAGAACTGCACTCCCGTCCCGCCACGGCAAGTCCGGAAGCCTCAAGGCAAACCGGCGGTGCATAGCCCCAGGAAGAGCGGCTCCGCGCACACACTTGCCAGCCGAGTCCTCCCCCTTCCCTGCCCGCAACCCCCAGGGCCATTCCCCCGCCTGGGCCTGCGTGGGTCCAGTACCATTCTCCTCACGGGGCGGACTCCGGAAGGGCAGCAACTCCACCTCCTCCTCCTCCGCGGCCTGTAGCCATCTATCGGGAAGCGTCTCCGGAGGCGGCAGCAGAGGCCGCCGGACAAGGACAGCCCAGGGAAACCTTCTCAGAACTAACTCAGCTCCGGCACTAGCAGCAGAAACTGAGTCTTTCATAATTGTGCGACCAACTCCGCCGGGTGACTGGCCACAGGGACGCGCCCGCGCCCGCCTCCGCCGGCGACGGGGCTGGAGACAGACCACGTGAGGGGCGCGTCGTGTGCGTAGCCGCCCGCGGCCCGGGTCACGTGAGAGGCGCGCGCTCCCTCACTTCCAGGCCGCCTCCATGCGCGCCGCGCGTACGCGTCGGGCACGAGCGCCCCCGTCCCAGCACCTCGGCTATGCCGAGTTGGGTGAGGTGTTCTCCCCAGATCTCCGTGGGATACCTAGGCGGGACTTGCACAAACATCTGCCTCAGCTCGGGGAGTGGAACTTAAGGAAGCGATAGTTGAGGTTTAAGGTTTCAGGCCGCTGGGATCCCGCCGGGAGTTGTGGCGTGGTCTTGTCTGTGTTAACTGGGCCTGGCGTCTGCCTGCAACCCCGTAGCTGTGCCTCAGCGAGGGTGGAGGCCTTCCATGTTTTTCTCTCCTAGTCCAAAATGGAAAATTATCTTGACCCAAATCATGTTCTTCCTCTAGCTTCCCCTGTTTGTGCCAGCAAAAATTCTTCTGGCTTTAACTGTGGGCACTAGCCTTTCCCTCCAGAGATATCTCCCGCCGGCGCAGACACACCACACACCTGAACCTAAGACTGTGGCTTTTCTGTCTTTCCTTTTCCTTTGTTCTCACACCAGCCCAGGTTTGACCATTAGGGTTGCTTTTCACACTCCGGAAAAACGTCAAGAGTTCCTCTGTCTGATGCTAATCTTATCTCTTTTTTAAAAACAGTTTTATTGGGACTTCCCTGGTGGTGCAGAGGTTAAGAACCTTCCTGCCAATGCAGGGGACACGGGTTTGAGCCCTGGTCCTGGAAAGTTCCACACGCCAGGGAGCAACTAGGCAGGTGCGCCACAACTACTGAGCCCGCAAGCCTAGAGTCTGTGCTCTGCAACGAGAGAAGCCACCTCGATCACCTCGATGAGGCACCTGTGCACCGCAACTAGAGAAAGCCTGTGAGCAGCAACAAAGACCCAATACAGCCAAAAATAAATAAATAAAGTAAAATTATTTTAAAAACAGCTTTATTGAGGGATAATTGACATGTCAATTAAGTAACCTATGCCTATTTAAATGTACGATTGGACAAGTATTGACATATTTATACACCCATGAAATCGTCACACTCAAGGCAGTGAACGTATTCATTACCTCACATTTTCCTTCTGCCCTTTATAATTCTTCCATCCTGTCCCTCCCCATCTCCATCCTTTAGCAACTACTGATCTGCTTTCACTCACTATAGATTAGTTTGCATATTCTAAAGTTTTATGTAGTGGAATTATACCATATGTACTTTTTTGGGGGAAGGGAGAGGAGGTCTGGCTTCTTTCACTCAGCATAGCTATAACCTTGTAAACCTTTTAAAACACAATTCACTGAAGTAGGATCTTCTCTTCAACAAAACTGATCCACCCATTTTCCCTAACAAGCTTTGGCCATACTTGTGAACAATCTTCAATTACAGACATACCCTGGAGATATTTCAAGTTCCATTCCAGACCACTGCAATAAAGTGAATATTGCACTAAACTGTGTCACATAAATGTTTTGGTTTCCCAGTGCATATAAAAGTTATGTTTACACTATACTGAGGTCTATTAAGTGTACAATAGCATTATGTCTAAAAAAAACTACATACCTTAATTTAAAAATACTTTATTGCTTTGAAAATAGTATCTTTGGGCTTCCCTGGTGGCGCAGTGGTTGAGAGTCCACCTGCCAATGCAGGGGACACGGGTTCGTGCCCCGGTCCGGGAAGATCCCACATGCCGCAGAGCGTCTGGGCCCGTGAGCCATGGCCGCTGAGCCTGTGCGTCCTGAGCCTGCGCGTCCTGAGCCTGTGCTCCGCAACGGGAGAGGCCACAGCAGTGAGAGGCCCGCGTACCACAAAAAAAATAAAATAGTATCTTTGAAGAGCAATAAAATGAAGTTCAATAAAACAAGGTATGCCTGTATTGTATATTCCTTCCCCATCTGGCAGGTCCAGCAGGACCAAGGTTTAAAAAATGGTTTTTTTTTTCTTTTTGGCGGTATTGGGTCTTTGTTGCTGAGCGCAGGCTTTTCCCTAATTATGGAGAGCGGGGGCTACTCTTCGCTGCTGTACGTGGGCTTCTCATTGCGGTGGCTTCACTTGTTGCAGAGCACAGGCTCTAGGCGCTTGGGCTTCAGTAGTTGTGGCATGCAAGCTCAGTAGTTGTGGCTCGCAGGCTCTAGAGCACAAGCTCAGTAGTTGTGGCTCACTTAGTTGCCCCGCGGCATGTGGGCTCTTCCCAGGCCAGGGGTTGAACCCATGTCCCCTGCATTGGCAGGCAGATTCTTAACCACTGCGCCACCAGGGAAGTCCTAAAAAAATGTTTTAAAACATGTGTCATACCTTTCCTACTAGATTGTCAGCCCCTTGGGGCAGGGATCTAAATGTTTATTTTCTAGATCTCAGCTGGGCCTACGCACTTTCTGCCTTTAGGGAGTTTATAATCTAGAAGGTGGAAACAAACCAGAAAATCAAAATAAAATGAGATAAGAGTGCTCTGTTCTCCTTGGTCTTTGTGTCTCTGGCCTTTTTGTACCCACAAGTCCCCTTGCTTGGATGGTGTAGAAAAGAAACAAGAATAGCTCAATGATAGTTGGTCTCCAGAAATTTTTGGTAAATTGGAGCATTTAGTGTAGAGTTAGAAATGTTGCTTGCCATTTCAGTAAACAGCGAATGTTGCCCATGATCAAGCCATCAGCCACTATCACCTTGTGCTCTGAGGGGAATTCAGGATAGAGAAAGACAGGATACTGGCTCTAGATAGTTAAGATGCATATCAAAGGAATAATTTCAATGAGCCCAGACCCTTATTTATTTATTTGGCTACATCAGGTCTTAGTTGCAGCATGCGGGATCTTTCATTGCGGCACACGGGCATCTCGCTAGTTGTGGTGCACAGGCTCAGTAATTGCGGCATGTGGGCTCTAGAGCGCTCAGGCTTAGTTGCCCCGCGGCATGTGGGATCTTATTCCCGCCCCCCCCCCCCCCCCCCCCCGCCAGGGATTGAACTGGCATCTCCTGCATTGGAAGGCAGATTCTCAACCACTGGACCACCAGGGAAGTCCCTCAATGAGCCCAGACTCTTGCATCTTCCCATACATAGAAAAGCACTAACATCATTAACTTGAGATATCTGTTTTTTTGTAATTAGCAGTAATGTTTTGATGTTCGACTACATGTCTTTTTCTAGCAAAGACTCCTACATAACCTGGCTCCTCCCTTACCTCTTTGAAACAGTTTCTCAAAGCTATCTGAGAATCTGTTTCCAGGCTACAGTACTCAGTAATGTTCTTGAATAAAACATAATTCTCAACTTTTAGGTTGTGCATTTTTTCCCACTGACACCTTAATTGAACTACTGAAAATAAATTATTTAATTTACAGGTGATCAGACAGCCCTGAAGTTCACATATGCTGACCTTCAGTGAGCAATCAGTTCTGGAGGATGAATATATTCATTCAAAAAAAAGTGTTGGGACTTCCCTTGTGGTCCAGTGGGTAAGACTCCGCGTTCCCAATGCAGAGGATCCGGGTTCGATCCCTGGTGGGGGAACTAGACCCCACATGCATGCTGCAACTAAGACATGCCTCAGCCAAAGTAAATAAATATATTTTTTAAAAGACACTCAAACAGCCTCTGAAGAGGTACATGTGGCAAGGGGCTGAGACCTCCCAACAGCCAATACCAAGTTACTGGCAAGAAAGTGGAGCAACAGGAACTCTCATTCATTGCTTGTGGGAATACAAAATAGTAGTGACACTTTGGAAGATAGTACGACAAAAACTAAACATACTCTTTTGATAGGATCCAGAAAGTGTGCTCTTTGGTATTTACCCAAATGAGGTAAAAACTTTTGTCTACATAAAAGCATGCAAATAGTTGTTAATAGCAGCCTTATTTATAATTGCCAAATATTCAGAGCAATCAAGATGTCCTTCAGTGAGTGGATAAACTAACTGTGGTACATCCACAGAATGGAATATTATTCTGTGATAAAAGAAATGAATTATCATGCCATGAAAAGACATGTAGAAAACTTAAATAAATATTTGTAAGTGAAAGAAGCCAATCTGAAAGGCTACAAACTGTATGATTCCAACTGTGTGACACTCTGGAAAAGGCAAACTATGGAGACATTTAAAAGATCCGTGGTTGCCAGACGTTTGAGAGGAGGGAGGGAGGGAGGGATGTATAGGTGGAGGACAGGGCATTTTTAGGGCAGTGAAACTACACTATATGATACTGTAATGTGGATACCTGTCATTATACATTTGTCAAAGCCTGTAGAATGTACAACGCAAAGAGTGAATGCCAATGTAAATTACGAACTTTAATTAATAATAAAGTATCAATATGTGCTTATCAACTGTGACTAATGTACCACACTAATGCAAGATGTTAATAATAGGGGAAACTGGGGGGAGGGAGGAGTGTTGTGAAAGGGGTATACGAGAACTTTCTATACTTTCTCACTCAATTTTTCTGTAAATATAAAACTGCTCTAAAAATAAAGTGTATTAATTTTTTTAAAAGCATATGGGCAAAGTAGAATAGAAACACAAGTTAAGGACAAAAAAAGAATAATGCAAAATTTCCTATTCTTGAGAAGGTTACCTTTCTTAAATGAATAATGATGGGTATCAAGTCATATTTAAAATCTAAGTGATAAAATTTACATTTTAAAGTCTATAAATTTTTAATATTCTGTTAATTACATTTATTGCAAATATTTTAAATTATGATAAAATATACAAGGGTTACATAGTATTTTTTACACTGATACATATTTTATTGAGATATAATTGACATATAATATTATATTAGTTTCAGGTGTACATCATAATGATTTGATATATGTATATATTGCAGAATGTTCACCACAATAAGTCCAGTTAATATCCATCCATCCATAGTAGTTTCTCAAAATTATTTTAAGTGGTATGTAAACAAAAATACTTGAAGACCATCACTCCAAGTCTCTTTCATTATTTTGGAAGAAGATAGATACAGCCATAGTGTTTTAGACTTCACGTTTCATAAGGACATTTAAAAAAATAAGATTAAGAACCATGAGAAAAGAAATGGATTATATAACTTCCAAACTGTAGAGGAGAAATGGATTAAAACAAAAACAAAAACTCGGTCAATCTAAAAAATGTCAGTGATTAGTCCACAATTTCCTCTTGGTTTTTGTAATTTAAATTTGTTAACTAAAATATACAATACTTGGTGTTGTATTTACATTTAGAATGTTTCAGAAGCACATTTTGCTGTTTTAAACACATCAACAGCTGCAGTAAGGATGTGGCAATTATAAAACAACCATTTTAAACATTAGCAGATTCTTTGTGGTTTTAGGGTATTTAATAATAAAGAGGCTAAATTTTAACCTAGGAAAAGTATTTTTAGAATGCTGCAAGTTTATTGTAATTTATATTTAAAGGGACCAATAAATAGTGCAGTTTATGAGTGATGACTATCTCTGACACTAGCCAGGTTTTATGACTTCCCACAATTATTTAAAACATGCTTCATCTTGATGTCCGCACAAATGTGTATAGAGGTTTACATTCAGATAAGTAAAAGCAGGCTCCATAGTAAAACAGTTGGAAAGCATCAGAGTCCTTACTTCCTAACACTGAAGAGCAAGCATTTATTGAATGGTTTCTCTCTGCCAGGTATTATTCTAGTCACTCAACTTGTATTAACTTAAGTCCTCTGAACTCTATGAGCTACATACTATTATTATCATCCCTATTGTACAGAGGAGGAAACTGAGGCACAGGGCAGAACCACAGTTTCAACCAAGGCAGCCTAATTCCAGAGTTTATGTCCTTAACACTTCTGCTATATTACCTCTTGTGACAGTAAAACACATTGAGAAAGCTGTTACTAATAATAGAGAACAGATTATATATGATTCAGCCTTTCACAAAATCTTTTCTTCAAACTATTTAATCAGCTAATCAAGATTCTTTGTTTACTTCACTAGGTCCAAATATTTGGCTTATATGATTGTTTTCACATTAATCATGCTCTAACTTCTCCCTAAACGGATTTGCCACCAGCATTAAGTCCCTGAGCAACCTGAGAAGGGGACACTGTGTTGAAAACTGAAGAACACTGGCAACATTAAAACAATTAAAATTGATTAAAGCATCAAATTAAAACAATTAAAAAGAGAGCCAATATATAAAGTATATGTTTTATGATCAATTTCCCTGTCACTTAAAATTAGACCCTCATAAATGTTTGGCAAATCCTTTGTATAAGCAGAGCTATTAAACCAGTTCCAAGAAATTTTGCAGTAATTTGGATTGAGGATTAATGGATTTTCTTTCTTAGGCATTCTTTCAAAAGAATTAACCTGTTTTGTAAGAGGAAAGCTAATAAAATGGCACCAAAAATACCTGGAATCTTTCAAATATTTTTTTTAATTAATTTATTTTTGGCTGTGTTGGGTCTTCGTTGCTGCGCGCAGGCTTTCTCTAGTTGGCAGTGAGCTGGGGCTACTCTTCGTTGTGGTGTGCGGGCTTCTCATTGCGGTGGCTTCTCCTGTTGCGGAGCACGGGCTCTAGGGCACGTGGGCTCAGTAGTTGTGGCACACTGGCTTAGTTGCTCCGCGGCACGTGGGATCTTCCCAGACCAGGGCTCGAACTCATGTTCCCTTCATTGGCAGGGGGATTCGTAACCACTGCACCACCAGGGAAGACCCTCAAGTATTAATCTCTAACCCCAATAGTTTAGTACAGTGCCTGGTATATCATAAGTATTCAATAAATAGTTCTTGAATAATTGAGAGGATGAAAATCAGGCTTCTTGAATTAGAGTGTATGCATATATGTTATTTATGCAATATACAAGTAATAAACATTTTTTATAACTGTTTTCTTTGCCCCTAGTTTATTTTTAAAATAAATGAAAATCATAGGGCTTCCCTGGTGGCACAGTGGTTAAGAATCTGTCTGCTGGTGCTGGTCAGGGATGATCCCACATGCTGTGGAGCAACTAAGCCCGTGCACCACAACTACTGAGCCTGCACTCCAGAGCCCTCGAGCCACAACTACTGAGCCTGCATGTCACAACTACTGAAGCCTGCACACCTAGAGTTGGTGCTCTACAACAAGAGAAGCCACCGCAATGAGAAGCCCGCGTAGCACAACAAAGAGTAGCCCCCGTTTGCTGCAACTAGGGAAAGCCCATGCCCAGCAACAAAGACCCAATGCAGCCAAAAAAATAAATAAAATTAATAAAATTATTTTAAAAATAAAATAAAATAAATCATAGACATCATGCCATTTTGCTTCTCTATACTTCAAAATACATCTGTTTAATAAAATGGACATGATGTCATTATCACATCTAAAAAAACAATATTATTTGGTATTGTTTTATATCTGGTTCATAACCAAATTTTCCCAGTTGGCTCACAAATGTCTTGTTTAATTGGTTTATTAAATTGGGATCCAAACAGCATCCACACAAGTGATTTGGATGTCATGTCACAGAAAAGTCTTTTAATTTAGAGCAGCCCTTCCTTCCACACTTTTTCCCCCTATGGTATTCATTTATCACAAGAACCAATTCAGTTGTCCTTGAGAATGTTGCATATTCTGTATTTGTAAATTTGCTCCCTTGAGTGTCATTTAACTTCTCCCTTCATCCTCTATATTTCCCATAGTTGGAAGTTTGTGCTGTAGATTTGATGAGATTCCAGGTTATCTTTTTTTTGGAAGAACACTTCATGGTGCTTTGTGCTTCATACTATACCATGTTGAAATGCCTACAATGTCTGGTTGTCCCACACTTAACAATGCTAAGATTAATCAATGATTTCAGGTGCTGACAGATTTAGCCCTCCTCTCATCTAATGGTTTTATACCCTGATGATCATTGCCTAAACCAATTATTTCGTGTGGGATTACAAAATTGTTATTTTCTAATCCTATCATTCATGAAGAACCACAAATCTCCTCTTATACTTCATGTAGCTGGGCAAATTTTTTTCCCTGACTCTGGCAGAAAACTGGAGCTTTGTTCTTTGGAGAGAGTAAAACAGGGGTTTTACTGACTGGGATGATACCAGTTACAATCGAGGGTGTGCATGGGTAACAGACTGAAAATTGTGTTTGAGTGAATGTTTGCGTGTAGAATGCTGAGACCCTCAACACTTTCCCAACCACATGACTCCAAAAGATTTGGAGACATTTTTCTGAGAAATCTGATCATCCCAAGAGAAAACATTTAAATATACTGGTATTGGGGTTTCCCAGCAGCAAAGCCAGATCATCCTACAATGTACCTCACATTTAATAAGCCCATTTATGTGCTCAGAGTATCCAACTGTATTTTTAGCCTCTCACTCTTAAACATGAGCAGAAAACTAAAGATTACCTTCTCTCTGAAGAAAGCTTCTAAGAAATAACACACAAAAATGGAGTTGAAAGAAAACGGTGGTTATACACAGAGGACAATTTTAAAAACAAGCAAACAGAAACCCTACGATTAATATTTTCAGAGCGTTAAGAGAATATATGGCATCAATGAAACAGCAATAGAATACAATAAAAAATAAAGTATCAGAGAGCAAAAAAGAGCTCTTGGAAATTTTTAAATGTTAGCAGAAATAAATTCAATAAAAGGATTAGATACTGTTAAGGAAATCTTCCAGATAATGGGCAAAAAGACAAGAGGTGGAATATTTGAGAAAACAGGTAAGACAGGAGGTACAATATCAATATATTAGGGATTCCAGAAAGAAAGAACAGAGAAAATGAAGGGGAGGAAATAACCAAATAATTTAAGAAAATATCCCAAAATTGAAGGACAGAGGTTACTAGGCTGAAGGGTCCCATTGTAAGATCAGCATAATGGATGAAAATAAACCCTTTCTAAGTATACTTTGGAACATACTTATACTAAGAAGTATCCATTGTTTATCTAAAATTCAAATTTAAATGGGCATCATGTATTTCATCTGGGAAACCTACAATGACCTTATCATTACCAGTAATGGCAATTCCTCATAATTTCCACTTCTAACAATCATCTTGGACCACCACTTTCCATCTATTGAACTTTTTCTACTATTCCAAACCCAGCAATCATTCAGTTCTATAGGTATCTATAATGCATTTATCCTAACACCTTTTCACCATCATTTACTGCCCCCCCAAACCCTCATGTTCTTCTTTACCTAGCTTAAATTTCATGGTTAATAAGTTATATTCACTCCTTCACACACATCCTAAATTCCCTTGCTCCTCTTTTGCTTTTGAATTTGCTTGGCTAAATCACAGCCCTGGTTCAATTCAATATTATACCTGTATAACTGAATGTGGCTGGGGAAACATACACACACAAACAGAAAGTCCAATTTAAATTTAAGACTACGGACCTCATGATATGCCCCTGATGCAACTATATCATACTATATTTCCTTAGACCAGTAGTTCTCAAAGTGTGGTCCGCTGGCCAGCAGTACCAACTTCATCTGGGAACTTGTTAGAAATGGAAATTCTTGGTTGGGTTCCACCCCAGACCTGAATTAGAAAATCTGAGACTGGGGCCCAGCTGCCTGTGGTTCAATAAGCCTTCCAAGTGAGTCTGATATGCCTGGTCTCAAATTTTAGCTTGTAAAAGAATCACCTGTAAAGCTTGTTAAAAACCAGATTGCTGTGCCCCACCCTTGGAGTTTCTGATTCAGGTCTGGGTGGGGACCAAAATTTTGCATATTTAACCAAGTGATGCAGTTGCTGAGCCAGGGATCACACTTTGAGAACCTGTCCCTATACCAATCATTCTTACTTTTGAAAGATTAACTTTTTTCTTTCTCTTCAAACTTTCTGCATCTGCTCCCGAAACTGACTCAGCTGATGACCCTGATTAGCACTTCATTGGCAGAATATAAAAGGAATCAGAATAGAACTTTCCATGCCCACGCCTATCACATCTACCTCCCTATTATGCATTTATACTTACATACACTACCTTATCTCCAGTTACTGGAGGCGAACGCTCCATATTTCTATTTAATGCAAGCCCTTCCACTTGGGCACTAGATCCCATCACCTCTGGCCTACTTAAGGAAATAAACTTAGTTAATTCTCCAATCTCTTTCCAACATCATCAAAATATCCCCTTTTATTGGATCCCCATTAATATTCACAAATGCTGTTATTTCTTCCCTTGTCAATACCCCACCCCCATTCCAAACTTCTTTTTTAAAAAAATTTTTAATTTTTTTAAACTTTTTATTTTATATTGGAGTATAGTTGGTTAACAATGTTGTGACAGTGACAGTTTCAGGTGTACAGCAAAGTGATTCAGTTATACATGTATCTATTCTTTTTCAAATTCTTTTCCCATTTACCAAACTTATTTCTTGAGCCCATTTCTCATCTTCCTTTTTAATAAAACTCCATAAAGGAATTGTATTTGTTCTTTCCACATTTATCTCTTCCCATTCCAAACAGTGATACCTAAACTGAGATTTGAAGGGGATGGCTGGGTGTGGGAGGTGGGAGTGTGTTTAGAAGAGCTTCCTAGGAAGAGTGTAAGGGGGCAGGAATGAAGGAGAGGAAAATAATGGGAGATTAAGTTGGAAAGAAACAGGGACTAGAAAAACCACATTAAGGTATCTAGACTATTCTTAAACAAATTTGGTGCTATTAAAGGGTTTTTTTAAAGTGCTTGAATTGCATGATTAGATTTTCATCTTGGAAAGATCACTGGCTATGATGTGGAAGGGGGATTGATAGTGAAATTAGTATTTGGAAGACCAATTAAAAGTCTGTTACAGTACAGATGAATTAAATTGAGTTAGTGGCAGTGGGGATAGCGAGTACCAGGATTCTTCGAGAGACGTTTAGAAGAGTATGGAGAGGACTTGGCACTTGAATTTGTCTATTTTATTTCTCTGCACTGAAAGGGGCTGGGGTAGATTTTATAGAAAAAATAATAATACGTGAGGCTTCAATCAGTGTTCCAAACACATATAATAAATTTTTGGATGAAGCACTCTTCATTTGTAAAAAATTACTTGGTTTTCCATAGCTAGCAGAGCCTATTAACACGTAACTATTAATTAGAATCCAATTGATACCTTTCCCACTTATCTAAAGAAGTGACCCTATGATCTAAATTGGAAAGTTGTTTTTAACATAATGACATGCCAAACCATAGACTTTCATTTACAGCTAAGGTTAAGAACTATTTACAGTAAACTTTCAAGTTGTGAACTTTCAAAGATGCAAACCTGTGTTCACGTGTCCAATCACGTTAGTTCACATGTCTGGCATACATTGTCACGTGCATGCATCGTCTACAAGTGGTTGTGCTGTTGTGGACTTACCTTGTGTAGCTTACTAATGAAGACCTGATGGAATTGGAAGCCCAGAGAAAGGACGAAGAGAGACAAGAGGAAGAAGTAATTGAAGAACTAAAGAGATTTACTATGCAGGGAATGGCAAGGGGATAGTCTTTATTTGAGGAGGCACTATTAGTTTGTTTTTGTTTTTAATTTATTTTTGGCTGTGTTCGTTCTTAGTTGCCGCACGTTGGATCTTTTGTTGGGGCACATGAGCTTCTCTCTAGTTGTGGTGCCTGGGCTCAGTAGTTGTGGCATGCCTGCTTAGTTGCCCTGCTACATGTGGGATCTTAGTTCCCTGACCAGGGATCGAACCCTCATCCCCTGCATTAGAAGGTGGATTCTCAACCACTGCACCACCAGGGAAGTCCGGAGGCACTGTTAGTTTTTGAGGCACAGGACCAGAACATAGAATGGTACACGAAGTTTGCAGCAGCCGTTCAGAATGCAATCCAGTGCTACCGTGTCATCTATGATGAGAAAAAATGAGCTACTACCCAGACATCACTGGATCGTTTTTTCAAGAGAGTAGATAGAATTGAATCCAGCAAGGAAACAGAACCTGTGCCATCAACGTCAGGCATGAATGAAATTGCAGCTTGCTCTCCTTGTCTATTGCTGACAATCCTTCAGCTCTACCACCTCCCACCTCCTCTCCCTCCATCAGTCAGTAACTCTTCTTGGCTCTTCACTTGATGCCAGCCCCTGTATGCCAGCTGTTGCATTGTACTACTATACTTTTCAAGGTACTGTACTGTAAGATGAAAAATGTTTTATTTTTGTGTTTGGGTTTATGTATTATTTGTGTGAAAAGTATTATAAACCTATTACCCTATATAGCCGATTGTGTTAGTTGGGTACCTAGGCTTTGTTGGACTTACAAACAAATTGGACCTACGAACACGGTCTCAGAATGGAACTCGTTCGTATGTAGGGGACTTACTGTACCCATAACCTCCTAAGAGAGCTGTTAAGAATTAGTGCCTTACTGCAATTTACAGACCTCTCTCTCCAGAATTCTGCTGAGTCTGGCTATTGCTGCAAGTGCCAAGTGTCTATTCTAAGAGCTCATATGCAGGTTGTTGAAATTTCCAAAATTTTTAGGAAGGATACTTTGTTATCATTAGTGTTGCCTGGAATTGGACATTGTTTTCCATTGTCAATGCTTTTCAGTGATTCATTATTTTTACTTTTTATTTTTTTTTGGCCAGGTCACACAGCTTGTGGGATCTTAGTTCCTGGACCAGGGACTGAACCCTGGCTCCAGCAGTGAAAGCACTGAGTCCTAACCACTGGACCGCCAGGGAATTCCCACTTTTGCTTTATTTTTAATTTGTGTGGGTCATTTGGTTAAGGGCCACAAAGAAATATTAAGTTGAGAACTTCTGATCTCAATTCTAGAGTCTTTATGGGATTATAGAAATGGGAATGAGCTCATAAAATTTAGTTCTACTCTTATTTTCTAGCAAAAAATGAATTTCAAGCTAATAAATTTGTACAGAACATAAATTTCAAGACAAAAAACATGACAACTGGTTATTTCTCCCTCTTCTCCCACTATACATATTAGACTGTTTCCAAGGCTTACTATCTTAAGAAAAATGAGTAATTTATTAGTTAACCATCTATTTAGTATGAATACCTATTAAGAGGAAAATAATTCAACAGATTTTTATGATTTGTATTTTGAATCTTAATAGAAGTATATGATAGAAAATGTAAAAGGTACTAAGTCTCCCTCTCACTCCTGTGCTCAACCCATCTTATCCCCTCTCTTCTTAAAGAGAGCCTCTCTTTCCAGTTTCTTATGCATCTTTTCAGGTATATGGGCCTGTGGGATGAAACAAGCTTCCTCTGAACAGGACTCCTCAACATATGGTCGAGACAAAACCACTACAGATACATATCTGGGCCATCCACATCTAAGTTTAAAAAAAAAAAATACCCCATACAATGGCAGCAGGGATCTTAGTAATTTGTGAGAACATAAGCAAAGCTGCAAATGTCAGGGATGTTCATTACAACAGGTAGGATAGTTTCTTGGTAAAAAAAAGTCTATAGATATATCAATTCAATAAATATTTATTAAGAGCTATTATGTGTCAATATAAATTTCCAGTAAATGACACTTATGGAATCTAGGTTTTATGGATAATTTGTCAGATTTAAAATAACCACACAATTTCATAAGTGATTATTATCATTTTCACCTTATGTGAACATGATCTAGTAGCTTTTAGTTCATTTTCAATTATTTTTCACCATTCAAAATAAAACAAACTCAAATTTTATTTTAAAATAGAATTTATTGAATACCATAGTGAATTCAATACATTTAAAAAACTGTTTTTCTTGTCAGTATTGGCACATAATGAAGAGTTTTAAAGCACTGCCAGATTAACACTTCAAAAAATTTTAAATCATGTTCCATAAAAAAATAAAGCCTAGTAGTGCTATTAAAGTACTAATTTACACTAACATATCAAAGTGTTAAAAGAAAAGAATTTCACACTCAAACCTCCATCTAAGAAGTAAAAATTCAGTCATGTACTTTGAAAAAGGTTCTCATATGATCAAAAGACAACAGAAGGTATAAAACAAGCAAAACCCACGTAATTTACCTTGACTTGTCTCATTGGGAAATCTCAAGGCTAACCAGGTAAACTTTAGATACTGAAAAAAAAATCCATATTCCAAAGCAAAATAAGTTGTTTACTTTTTATGCCTAATCAAAGAAACAAATAATGACATTAAATATTCCACATTTTTTTCTTCTAGTTGCCCCTTAATTGCAAATAATGTAGGACTATTCTAAAAAATTTAGTTAAAAAAATTTTCCCCAGTGAACATTTTCTTAGATACAAAAAGCTGTCCTTATGGAAACATTAAACAAGAAAATTTACATATATGATTTTCACTGTAATATGGCCTGTATATTACTCTTATAAATCATTTTGTTTACTCTGAAAATTCAGTAACCCAAATTGTGAGTACTACATAGTTTCTTTCAAATTCCAAAAGGTTAAGTCATTTGATTCAGATCTCTTGAATTTATAGAGTATCTTTCTTCCAGGAAGCATAAACTGATTTTTACTCAGTATTTTGATTTTATTTTCATTACCCTCCCCTACCTCCTTTAGAATTACCTCTGAGGTAAATAGAGCACTGAAAATAAATTTTTTAAACTGTAAAACGGGTTGTTTGGCATAACAACTTTTTTCCTTGTTAATGGGAAAATATAAAGCCTTTCAAACTAGTACAATCCACTAGTCTGAAAAGCAATTCCTGTTTGTGAAGTCTCATTAGCTGAGATCAAGTTGACATTTTAGAGACCAAACTTAAATAAATTAGTTTCTGCTTATATCTAAGGCAGAAATTAAAAAAACAAAGGAAAACTGGAAAGCTCATTTGTATTTACTCTAAATGTACCATTTCATCAAAATCTCTATGAACATGTAACTAAAATCAATGAATGCCAACAGCAGATGGGTTAAAATTTTCTTCCTTCAAAAGAGAAATAAATTGCTGAGTCTACTAATAAGGTATTGCTAATCTAAAAAAAAAATCTACAAGCTAGAAGGAAACATAACATTGTAAAATATCAAAGTCCTTTCCCACAAACCTCATATTTATCTTTGCTGAACTAAACTGAAGTAAAAATCATTGACTTTACAATTTGAGGTATTTAATAATTTGTTTGATAAACTACAAACATGTTCACAGGGAATTTCTCACTTTTTTTTTTGCAGTAAGTAATCTCCTACAATATTTCTTATTGTTTTAAAGACATGTTTAGGAAAAAACCAAACTTCTCTTCCCCTTAAAGTTATTGGTGGTGGGAGGGCAAGAGAGGAAGAAATGATACAGTCTTCTAAAGCCAAATTTCCATCTCCGCTATCTTTTGCTTATATTTTGATTCCCCAACTATTTCTGCACTTTATTGTAATTTCTATAAATATTTTCAGTTCAGTTGCTAGAAGGACTAAGTACAATATAAAGTTGATATTGAAGATGGAGAAACTTAAGAAAGTTCACTTTTTATGTTATTTCTATTTAATCTGTAAGATTTAAATAGCAAACTAGAACAAGGTTATACCTTCTTGATAACTAATGGTTGGATAAAGTAGAATTTGCATCAAAGAATTAAGATTCCAGACTTCTAGATGTAAAATTTTCTCTTAACATTCTTCATAAAATGTGGTTGAGGCTTTTGAATATTCTAAAGCTGGGATAAGAGTGCAGATAATTTTACTTAAAAAAGCTGTATTTTGGCAAACATTTTATTGATATTATAAATGAAAATATAGTTGGAGCTTTAACATGGCACTTAATCTGTTCTTTCTATCAGAGTCTGCCAAATAAATTAAATTCTTTGGAAAAAATTCAAACTTTATATTATAGAGGCAAAATTAACATGAACTCTTACTTGTCAGATACTTGTCATTTGCCATAAACCAAATGACCCATAAGTGTATTAAGTAGAAAGAAGGGCTGACTGTCAAGGGAGCTTCTACATCTATAAATTACCCAGCAACTTAACAATTAATCAAAAGCATCTAATTCCCTCAAATACTAAATTTAGTTCAAACATCAAAGGTCTGATCCATTTTTAAAGGCATTAGCTTTATCTTTTAATCAGTTAAACTGGCCTTAGGATGAAAAATCATGGATTTGTTCACATATCTTGTACATTATTCACAGAGAAATACAAAATCCTGCTGTCTTTGCAATCACTTTTCATTTGGGAATTTCTTAGAGAAAATAAAAGAAAATGGAAAGATAATGTGACCTATGACTCCCAGGATAATGTTCAAGTCCACATCTGAGATTTAGCAAAGAATGAGAAAGATTTTTTCAAGTTGGAAGATACCAAAGTGATTAGTTGGTCTAACATACTCATTTTGCAGATGAGAAAGCTGAGATACAGTTTTATTGCGCTAATAAAATTTACTCAAACTCTTGTAATTAAATTGAGACTAACACCCAGTCTCCTGTCTTCTGTCTCCAATTCTTTTCTCTGAAGCACACTTTGTATATTAGTAAACCACTCTCCATCCAAATTTTAAAAAGTTAACAGTGGTTTCCTATGGAGAAAGGAGTAGGGATCAGGGGAAAAAAAGGTAGGGGAGGGGATTATTAGGGATGTTAACACTCAAACAATGAGTCATATGTATTAATACATAATTTAATAAGAAAAATAATTTTTACAAAATATTAAGTCTTAACATTAGCAGAACCAAACTTCAGAGATCAGAAATACCATAGTGGAATTAAATGTTAGTTTAGAAATTTAAGCTACATCTTCAAGGAAACAGCAGAACTGAAAACTGTGGATTTCAGTTTTTGTTTCCTTTTAATGACTAGTTCTATATATTATGTTTCTCTATATCTGGAAAAATATTCTAATATAATACATATGTAGTCTGAAGTAATTTAGGTTCTCAAGTTTAAAAAAGGATTGGGATTTTTTTAAACTTGCTACAAAAATACACATTTATATATATTCCCAAATTATATATTTCTAACCTCTGCAGTGATAAAAGGTCTAAAATTCCATTGCTGAACTGCCTTCTTACATGGTCTTAAACAGTTGTTTCTATACAGCATAAAATTTGCATAATTCTTTACAGTAAAATCTGCTCAGAAATTCACTTTGACAAATACTTTTAACTATCATTAGAGTTGAAAGAAAGAGATTTCAGTAAGAAAAGTACAGGGGTGGGTGAAGACTTTTTTTTTTAGAAAAATATACTGTATATATTACATCTTAAAAATTACACAGACCATATGCTTTTATTTAATGTGAAGGCACAACTTTAATGTAGTTAAAAGCAAATGTATTTTAATTACTTATCATGTAGTCGTCAGTACCAGCTCTTAAAAATACATATTTGCAAGCACAGCATTGAAGTTTCTTTCAGATTGTCAATTCAAAAGCCAATTTAAAATGGCCAACTCTATTTGTAGAAAGTCAATTGACACATTATTGCAAGTCCACATAATATTATTATTGGACAATCTGTTCACCAGCAGTCACAGGGTTTTCTTCATTTGTTGCATAGTCCAGATGGTCCATCATCTAGGCATAAATAAAAGATGTTAGGAAATGCAAATTTTCAACTTGCCCCTAGCATTCACTAATTTGGCAAAAGAAGTCCCAGTTTTTAAGAGACACAGAGTGCTCCATGGAACTGAGCACTCCTTTTGGAGCAATGTACTGTTTCAACATCCACACTCCTAAGGAAGGACATGCTCAGAGTCCTTACTCTTTCAGGAAGCTTAATCATTAGACTAGGGCCAATCTGATAAGTGCTTTCTCTGGATCTTCCACTATTTCCATCTCCCAATATGAATACTGCCCTGCATGGCAGTGGGAATATCCATCACAAGATATTCCTGATGCTTATTCCAGGACACTATTCCAAGCAGTGTCCACTCCTACAAGTGGAAAAACTAAAAACGGCACCACAAATCACTGTGAGAATACTAGCTGGTTCAGGGACAGTATAACCTGGTTGACACCTTGAATTGACCTTAGGATCATTTAAAAATGATACATGAAATATTAAAAAGACTGTATGACAAAAATTTCTACTAAGAGCAAAGAAATTAAAGTCAAATGATATCTGAAAACAAAAACAAGAATATACTTGCCATAGACTATTTTAGGGGAATTACCAGTTGAACTTCTCTCAAATGATCACTTCAGTTCCTCCCATATTCTCATAAAAATCTTTACATGTTTGGGAATGAAGGAAGAAACACTTAAATGTTTTCAGTGTTTTTACCCTGTTCTTCAGATAAAACTAATTAAAAATAGGAAAAAAGGGACTTCCCTGGTGATGCAGTGGTTAAGAATCCACCTACCAATGCAGGGGACACAGGTTCGAGCCCTGGTCCAGGAAGATCCCACGTGCCACAGAGCAACTAAGCCCGTGCACCACAACTACTGAGCCTGCACTCTAGAGCCCATGAGCCACAACTACTGAGCCCACGTACCACAACTACTGAGCCCACAAGCTGTAACTACTGAAGCCTGTGCACCAAGAGACCGTGCTCCGCAACAAAGAGAAGCCACTGCAATGAGAAGCCCGCACACCACAACGAAGAGTAGCCCCTGCTCGCCGCAACTAGAGAAAGCCCACGTGCAGCAACGACCCAATGCAGCCAAAAATTAATTAATTTAAAAAAATAAAGTGTGACCTATAAAAAAAATAGGAAAAGAAAAAGTACTTAATGTCTTTCTGAAGATTGGCAAAGATTTTTAGATTGGTGATTAAATTTAAGTATTGTGATGTAGTTTTTCCCTTCTCCTTTACTAAGAAGTAGAAGACAAGCAAGATAAATGTTCCCATTTTTATAAACTGATTCTAAAAGCTTTAGTGTTTTTTGGAAGAGGAAGCAGAGAGAGCATTAATTTTCAAATGGGGTCTCTGGACATGCCAGACAAAGAAGAATACAAACATGAGCTGAGGCTTTCAGCTGACAACTGTCTCAAGTGACGGAGACACCTTATAAAACCCAAACCTGCTGATACTCTGAGTCATTTCAAGCCCCTAAACAATCAGTTTTGAGGTCCTCTATTTGCCAAAGATATCCCCTAGATTAATGTAGTTGCATATTCATAGCGCTTCTGCAGCAGGTCAGTGGGGGGGGGGATGGCACATAAAAGCCAAATCAAGATAGGTAACAAAAAGACGAAGTTGTTGAAGAGCTGATTTTAGTCACAATTTAAACGAGAGAGGGAAAGAAGAAGCACATAAGATATATTTAGCCTCCTTCTTTTTCTATAGACACTCCAGTGTAAGAGGCTGGAGCTGTGGGGACAGAGAACTGCAGAATGGATGTTGGGGAAAAACCCTCTTTCTTCCCCAAGACCTGCTGATCCTGGTAACTATAACCTAATGAAATAATAGCCTACATAACTCTAAGTTATAATGTGCCTCTTCTTTCCTAATCCTCTGGTACCTCATTGGTACTGTAATCTAATCTCTAAATATAGAAATATATTAGTTAAAAAGAAAAAAACTTGCAAAATCAACCTATTGAGAAGTGACATCTCTACTCTGTATTTACTTTTCTTTACTGACTTTTCAAAAAAAAACAACACAGAGAAATAAAGAGCAAACTTGAAACAGGATTTTAAAAACACAACAAAAATTAACATAGATAATAAAATTAACCAGAAAATTCATGTAAATTTTTTTCTTAATATTTGTAAATAGGCAAGGTCAATTTAGAAAAGATGTTCTCTGAAACTGGGTCGACTAACCTGGCATTACTGATAGCTCTGAACCAATCTCCAGAAACAGCCTAATAAAATGCTCATTAAAGTGCAGGAACTGGAGAGTTGTTGATAGTACAGCAAAGTTGTTCTAAGTATTTCTGTATTCTGACTTGTCAGTTACAGCTTGTGACTTCTAAAAATAATTAGAAGCACTAGTGACATTTAACAGAGACAAACCCACTGTTTACTGGATCTTCACAAACTGAAAACTTACTTCCCAACCAGAGTAAAACAGCCCATTGGAGGTTGCTGCATAAATCTAACTCCACTGATTTAGGATTAGAAACAAAAAAAATTCTCCCCAAAGGATGATTTCTATTAATTGTTCTATATGCCAAAGTAATTATGTCACCGCTTAATTTTTCTCCTTAGAGAAAAAACACCTTAACTTTCTCTACACTCATTATAAAATAAGGGAAACTGAATATTGTAGCTCTTAAAGCACTCCAGAAAAATAGTTCATAAAAAATATAGTGTAAGTAGCTTTGAGGTACAGAAAAGAATATACAATTAAGATTTCCAAAATAGTATCATTTAATGAAATCCTATAGGAAACTTTACTTTTTTGATTAGAGAAATTCATGGAAGGGCTGAATGACTCCAAGTAAAATACTGAAGTATCTCTATGAAGTCTCTAAGTTTCAGCAAAAAACAAGGTATAATTTGCCCTTTGAAAACAGTATAAAAAGGCTATCAGGGCTACCCATGACTTTTAAAAATCTCCAGTGGAAAAGTCCTGCTTTCTGCTACTCTTACACTCAATGCTAATATCAGGAATTAGAATGAATCAAATGATAACAGCATAAACAAATGTGCTGTTAGATTCTGACTTTAATTTATATTATTTGCTTTACATTTGATTTTTTTTTCAAAACAGTAGCAAAAACTTTTGGTACTTGCAAAAAATGGTTATATATAAAGACTGTAGAGATATGTCTAGTTCAATGTTTCAAAAGTGCCACACTTTTACAATACCTTATTAACATTTTTGGTAATTTTATGAAGGTTGCTTAAACACAACCCAGAAGTTTACACACACACACAGAAGTGATTAAAGGTCAGTGCCTTAAGGACTGAACATTATAATTGCTTTGCATGAAGAATTTCAATAACATAGACTGAGAATTTACAGTGTATAAAAACACTGTTATCAGCACTGTGGGTTCCTAACACCTAGGAGCTAATAACTTAAGTGAGGGAAGCATACACAAATATCTACACTACAAGGCAGGTGTCAATAAGTATTTAAAGTCAAAGTCTAAAGAAAATATGGGGAAAGGTGAACCTGATTTCAATTGGAGAACTCTTGGATATCTGCTTGGAGAAGGCAGATTTTGAGTTGGGAGTTATATAAGGGATATTCTGGAAAGAGATACTGGAGGTAGGGGGAGAAGAGGGAAAGGATTATTATACTGTTAGCCAAAGAAATGAACCAGTAAATGGCCTGAGGGTTGTCTTCAGGGCTGATTCTCAGGCCTCTCCTACACTAAGTCCATACCTAGTCTCCCTTTATTTTCCCAGGCTTGTTGAGGTTCCCTGTTCTACTTCCAAAGCCTCTGCTAGCCTTATCTGATTTCAACATCCACTTGCCTCACTAAGCTTTGGGATAACCTACCTCTATAGATTAGATTCTCCTACCTCCCTGTAAGTCCAACCTCATTTTATGAACGAGGAGTCTTCAGAGATTAAATAATTTGCCAGAACTGATGCCAAAGCTATAATATACTGTCTTCCACAAATGACAACATTTGAGCTAAATTAAGTTGGACTTTAAAGGCTGGACAAAAGGAATGAGAGATTTTCTTTTTCACATTAACAGAAGGCATTACATTCTATAACTTTTAAAAAGGCTAGTTTTTTTGAAAAATAGACTCTCTCCTGGCAGCAGTTTATAATATTCTGCAACTAGCTTGCCTAAAATTTCAGGAAATGTCCATGCTTAATATTTTCTGTGGGAAAATGACCATGTTTAACAAAATCTTTTCTCTGAGGCTTCTGATGGCCTTTTACAAATAAGTTAAAAGGAAGCAGATTTATCAAAGACCCAAAGTTTTAATATCCAAACCAGGAAAGTAGAAATCAGTTAATGAATTGAAAAATAACCACCAAACCAACAAATAAACCAAAACAAGAAAACTCAATTCCTACAAATAATAATAGCAAATACATTTATAGTGCTAACAACGTGCCAGGTACTGTACTAAGCAATTTGCATCTATTACAGCAACATTCTGAAGCAGGTTGATTATTATCCCATCTTACATTGGAGGAAACTGAGGCACCGAGAAGCTAAGTAACTTGCCTAAGGTCACATGGCTAATAATTAACAAAATCAGAATTCAAACTTAGGCAGTCTGGCACCAGACTCCATGCTTTTTATTACTATGTGGTATTTTATATTCTGAATGTCTTATGTAATAAAATTATGATACCACACTACAAAAGTGAGAAGTGTATTACCAAAATTGTCTTATTTTTTGACACTTTAAGATGGATTTTCCTACAATCAACTGTCTTATTTACTGTCTCTGTCTTAGAGTGAAGGCCCTGGAGACCACCCTTCTGTAACTATTTACTATGGCTTTGTGTCCAGCTGCAATTATCTTTAACTTTATATGTAGCTGTTGTGAATCAGAATCATCATTTCTTTCAAGGTCACAATTTTTAAGAATGAAATTTGAATGGTCCAGGGCAGAGCACTTATTCATAGGGAATATAAATGCATCCCTTGGTTGAAGTCCATTCTTACCTACCATCCCCATTCTCCTCAATAAAAAGCATGGAGAGAGAAAGGTGCTATAATAAACCACCCGACCCTTAAAGCTGCATTAAAGGGGAAGGAAAATTTTACAAGTAAAAATAAAATGCTGGTGATGAAAATAACAACAAACATACTTCATTCTGTAAGATAGTACCATGTGCTCTCATTAACTGTCCCAAATTTAAACTTTAACCCTAAACAAAGTTTCCCCATGTTGCTCATCCTCTTTGTCCTGATTTGCCTCATAATCAGTTAATAAGATAAGTGCCCCTAAAAGGAGAAACCTCTTGGCCACAGTTCTGTCCTGAGCCTTTTCTTCTCCCTCTACATTCTCACTCACGGAGTATGCTAGTGACACTCCCAAATTTCTGTCTCTAGCTAGGCCTGTCTCCTGCATATCAGGAGATGTTTATTCAACTGCTTACTTCTCTTTTCCTGGTAGTCCCATAGGTATTCTGAAATGTCCAACATTGAATCATCATATTATCTCTCAAATCTGTTGCCCTTCTTAATCTCAGTGAGTGGGTGTCACCATCCACCCACTCAGCTACCCAAGTCAAAAATCTTGGACTCCACTTCCTCTCCCTACACTGAATCTATCACCAGATCACATTAATTATGCCTCTAAATTTCTCTTGACCTTGTTCTCTTCTCTCAATCTCACTACCTTTCTAACTCTGGCTACCACTGCTTCTAATTGTAATAGCTACCTCAAGTTTTGCTCCCTCCTCCAATCCATTTTCTAGATTTTTTAAAACTCTTAAAATGGTCTCCAATATTCTTAGGATAGAGTCCAAGCCCTTGAATGTGGCTTACAAGACCCTACAGATTCTTTCCCTTGCTTCCTTCTCCAGTTTTCATCTCCTACTGCTCCCCTATTCTTACTCAATAGGATAGCCACCCTAAACTTCATTTCATTCCTAAATCTGTCAATGCTCTTCCCTCCAAGCCTTTTTTTTTTTGCACTACACGGGCCTCTCACTGCTGTGGCCTCTCCCATTGAGGAGCACAGGCCCCGGATGCACAGGCTCAGCGGCCATGGCTCACGGGCCTAGCCACTCTGAGGCATGTGGGATCTTCCCGGACCGGGGCACAAACCCGTGTCCCCTGCACTGACAGGCAGGCTCTCAACCACTGTGCCACCAGGGAAGCCCCCTCCAAGCCTTTGAAGTTATGGTTCTCTCAATATGGAAAACATGGCTCAGTCTTAAAGTCTCAACATAAACTTAACATTCTTTTTTTTTTCTTTTTGGCTGTGTTGGGTCTTTGTTGCTGTGCACGGGCTTTCTCTAGTTGTGGCCAGTGGGGGCTACTCTTTGTGGCAGTGAGCAGGCTTCTCATTGTGGTGGCTTCTCTTGTTGCAGAGCACAGGCATGCGGGATTCAGTAGTTGCAGCACGTGGACTCAGTAGTTGTGGCTCGCGGGCTCTAGAGCGCAGGCTCAGTAGTCGTGGCGCACAGGCTTAGTCGCTCTGTGGCATGTGGCACCTTCCCAGACCAGGGCTTGAACCCTTGTCCCCTGCATTGGCAGGCGGATTCTTAACCACTGCACCAACAGGGAAGTCTCATAAACTTAACATTCTTTAAGAAGCTTCCCTTCCTCAAATCACCTTTGACTGTCTCAAAACCATAAGCACTGGGTGTCCCACTTCTAGTTTTCATGGCACCTGCCATAACTAACATTCATCACACTTTATTGTTAGTGACTCTATTTGTATCCTCCACTAGACTCTAACTTTCAAGAGGCCATGAGAGTAGGCCTGCTTCTAACTTGTTCATCTTTTATCAACAGCACATACAACAGTACCTGGCTCAATAGAACTGCTCAATAAACATTTGCTAAGTGAAGAAATAGAAAACTATTTTTAAAACATGATGACAAAGAGCACTTCTTGGGATGTGACTTTCAAAAACTAGTATTAGGGACTTCTCTGGTGGCACAGTGGTTAAGACTCCGTGCTCCCAACGCAGAGGGCACAGGTTCGATCCCTGGTCAGGTAACTAGATCCCACATGCATGCCACAACTAAGAGTTTGCATGCCACAATTAAGGAGCCCATGTGTCACAACTAAGGAGCCCACCTGCTGCAACTAAGGAACCTGCCTGCCACAACTAAGACCTGGAGCAACCAACCAAATAAATAAATATTAAAAACAAAACAAAACAAAACAAGTATTAGAGTATGTGTTGTAGGACATACTTTTACTTTTCAAAATCTATAAAACATTCCACGTGGGTGTCCTCTTTATGGAAGTTACAAGCTGTCTTACTAGTTTAGTCAAGGACCTTGTGGCCATAAACTAATTCTATGTGTATAAATACAAGTTGAGACAATGGCATTGTGAGGTAGGAAAGGCAGGTATTTATCCTAATCTCAAAGAAATTATAAGACTTAACCCAAAGAATTCTAAGCTGGTGCTTTTTCAATTATAGTAGTCTAACTTAATGTGCTAATCACCTCTTGTTAAATAAAGATGACACTACAGGGTTTCCCTGGTGGCGCAGTGGTTGAGATTCCGCCTGCCGATGCAGGGGACACGGGTTCGTGCCCCGGTCCGGGAAGATCCCACATGCCATGGAGTGGCTGAGCCCGTGAACCATGGCCACTGAGCCTGCGCTCCGCAACGGGAGAGGCCACAACAGTGAGAGGCCTGAGTACCGCCAAAAAAAAAAAAAAAAAAACCAACCACAAGGTGGATATGAACTTTGAACTGTTTATCTACTAACAGAATTGCAGCCATCTACCCAAAGTATCTCTATTTTTGTTCATGTGATCACTGACATGCATGCATGAGGGTGGATGACAGAGGGTAGTTTGTTGTAATAGGGCAAAGAAGAGCTAACTGCCTCATGAAGGGATCAATGCCATGACCATGACCTCAACAGGCAAGGGTTTCCCAACCCTCTTTAATTTCGAAGCAAACAAACAAACTTTACAGGAATACCAAGAACATTTAGGAAAAGAAGAAAGGGGTTTAACTTCAATGAAGAAATAACTCAAACATGATAGATTCTGGTATCTGATATTCTCTGTTCTAGGAATTTTACAGAAAGGTTAATCTTGATCAATTTAAATCTGAGGGGCTTCCCTGGTGGCGCAGTGGTTGGGGGTCCGCCTGCCGATGCAGGGGACATGGGTTCGGGAGGATCCCACATGCCGCAGAGCGGCTGGGCCTGTGGGCCATGGCCGCTGGGCCTGTGCGTCTGGAGCCCGTGCTCTGCAATGGGAGAGGCTGCAGCAGTGAGAGGCCCGCGTACCGGGAAAAAAAAAAAAAAAAAAAATCTGAAATGAGTGCCCTCTTTCATTTCGTTAGGCCCATTTAGATGCTGGAGAGAGTACTTTTTATCTGCAAAATCTCAGGACTCTTACTATAAATAGCTAATGTCAGTATCAAAATTTATTACTTAAACAAGGGTTTTATCTTTCATGAAGGCGACTTTTGTGTGGATTTTGAAAACTCATGTTGAAATGCCGTTTTGATTTTCCCTGATGCCCTCCCATGCTTCTTGGTAGTTTTATCTTGAGTCACCAGAATTTTGGCATCAGATTGCAGTGGGGATGAGAACTGATGATGCAGCAGGTGAATAGTAAGGGGGTAGTAGTGGAAAAAGCTTAGGACATCCTGACAAATTCAAGGCAACTTTTTGGCATGTAAAAGCTTTGATATATACAAGCAGTTCCCATCCAAAGTTAGGCAGTGTCATAAGATAACTTGGTAACCAAGATATAAGCACATACCTGATAGCCGCTACCTTTCCAGAACTTTTTCATTTCCTTACGTCTCCAAGCAACAACTGAGGCAGTAATAAGTGTGCAAGGTACTAAATAGAGGAGAGCAGGTTGCCCCTTTTTCATCAGCACCAGAACAACAAATGTAAGTATCATACCGACGGCATAGGCTGAAAGAATAATATCAAGTATCAGCAATTTCTATATGCTATCAAAGGTGGATTTTAACTCTGTCACTAAAGTACTAGTTTTCGAATACTTCTAAGGACGTTTTTGCCCTATGACTTCTTTTCATAATTTCATTATTTTCCTAGATAGTAGTTAGGAGAGACATTCTACAGAGCTTTTGAAAAATTTGGAAACTGGTTAGTGTTTTCATTATAATTACCCTAATCATTAATCATTGATAAAGATAATAATTCAAGGAAGCCTCAATTATCTGCCACTATTAGGATGTTGAGTTGTTCCACATTTTAGGTAACTAAAATCTGTGCCTCTAGGTACTAAAGTTTGCTTTTAAAAATCTTCCTAATATTGATTATATACTTCCTGGTCTTCTTCAACAAGTGCACACCAAACATCATTTGATCTTTTATTAATGATTGAGGGTCTCATTATGAACACAGGATCTCAGAATATTGGAGCCAGAAGGGGCTTTATGGACAATGCAGTCCACATTCTTGCTTTATAGATGAGACAATGGAGGACCAGTGAAGTTAAGTGAGTTGCCCAAAGTTACACAGCAGAGTTGACAGTCCTATTATCTGTCTTTTCATTGAGTTCTTTTATTCTATCACACTGATTGGTGCTGGACTCTAATATGTTCATACCTTTTGGGAGTACTATACTTAATGGCCTCAGACTGCTTTTCTTATTCCTTTATAATTTCCCCTTTTTCATCCTTTCACTTACTTAGCTGTTCTTTCTTACTGTCAGGGTAACTATTTCTAGCAACACCCTTTTCTACCACTAATGTACACTTTTAATTTACTAGATTTAATTCCACTGTGGAATTGAAAACCTTGCTAGAACAGTATCTAAATGGCTCTGGTGCAGGCCATTTACCTAAGAATAAAGAACTTTGGTGTACAGACTTTGAGATATCTATTTGATATGTTCAGAAGCAGAAAAGTATTTTTTGGCTTACAGCCTGTTCCTGTTTTCGATAATAGAAATAAAAGGATGAGTGACAACTACCGCTGCTGTCCCAGGTGAAATGTTATTGTGCCATAAATTTATTTATATTAATACGTAATTATTGTACCGTATTTTTAAAGATTTATTATTTATTTAATTTTTGGCTGCATCAGATCTCAGTTGCAGCACGTGGGATCTTCATTGAGGCACACAGGATCTTTCGTTGTAGCACACGGGCTTCTCTCTAGCTGTGGCGTACGGGTTCTCTCTCTCTAGTTGTGGCACACATGCTCCAGGGTGCATGGGCTCTGTAGTTGTGGCATGTGGGCTCTGTAGTTTGCTGTAAGCAGGCTCTCTGAGGTGAGTGAGCTCAGTAGTTGTGGCATGTTGTTGTGGCATGTAGGCTTAGTTGCCCCACAGCATGTGGGATCTTAGTTCCCTGACCAGGGATCGAGCCCATGTCCCCTGCATTGGAAGGTGGATTCTTTAACAGTATAGGGACCACCAGGGAAGTCCCTATACTGTATTTTTTAAAAATCTAGTATTATAGACTTTATTGACTACTTATGTGCCATGTGCTTTAATAAGAATTTTATGTGTAGAACCTAAAGTTTTTCTTTCACATATAATTTCCTTTTTAAACCTCCAAAACCTTGTGATATAGGTAGTAAAGTATAATTACCTTTTTGATGGAAAAAATATGTCTGATTCATTCATGGTGAAGAACTAGAATCCAGGACTCTTTATTTTTAGACCTTTTCCTACAGACAGTACAATTCAATATAATAAAAAGAAAAAACAAAAACTTACCAACTGTGGAGGAAACATAGTATATAGAAGAACCAGCCTGAACATCAAATCTTCTACAGTATGCAATCAACAGGCCTAAAAAAACACTCTACATTATTTTCTTAAAACAACAACAGCAATACAAATTCAACTGTTAACTATGGCAACAGAACATGTTGTATTGTATCTAACCTTCATTTTTGCATCATTAGAACATTAAACTACCTCAAATTCTGGACAAAATTTTACATGCTGATTTTTTTAAACTTAATACCATATATTAAACATTTTCCTAAGCCATCAAACAGTCTTTAAAGATATGATTTTTATTAGCTGCTTAATATTCCATCTCATGGAGAAATTTTTCTAATATTTTTGTGGTATCACTTGTAATGTCTCCTCTTTCATTTATAACTTTACTGATTTTTTCTTGGTTAGTCTAGCTAGAGTTTTGTCAATGTTGTTTATCTTTCTAAAGATTCAACTCTTGGTTTTGTTAATCTTTCCTATTATTTTCCTGTTCTCTATTTATTTTTGCCCTAATCTTTATTATTTCCTTCATTCTGCTAACTTTGGGCTTAGTTTGTTCTTCTTTTTCTAGTTCTTGTAGGTGTAAAGAAAGGTTGTTTATTTGAGATCTTTCTATTTTCTTGATGTATATGCTTATCAGTGTAAACTTCTTAGAACTGCTTTTGCTGCATCCCATAAGTTTTGAAATGTTGTGCTTCTCTTTTCATTTGTCTCACAACACATTTTTACTTCTCTTTTAATATTTTCTTTGATCCACTGGTTGTTCAGGAGTGTGTGTTAATATCCATGTGTTTGTGAATTTTCCAGTTATCCTCCTGTTACTGATTTCTAGTTTCATTCCACTGTGGTCAGAAAATATACTTGGTATGATTTCAATCTTCTTAAATTTGCTAAGATTTGTTTTGTGGCCTAACATATGATCTATCCTAGAAAACGTTCCCTGTGTGCTTCGGAAACGTGTATTCTGCTGTTGCTGGATGGAATATTCTGTATATGTCTCTAGTCTATTTGGTCTCTAGTGTTGACAAAAATTTTTAAATGTATCATCAAAAAAAATGTATTGAAAGAGCATCAAGGAAGACAATTTCAAATTGTGATCAAAGAAATCTCTTTTCCAAGGAGAATAAAATAATTTGGAATTTTAATACAGAGAGTTCAAATGGCAATGAAATATAAGGTTTAATTTGTAAGCATGCAAGTGTACAGGAAAAAAAAATTTATTACCTATTTAAGAAATGTGTTGAACCTCTCCAAAGAAGAAATCTCAGACTGTATTTATTTGCTAAACACTATTATGAAACAGTAAGAATGACATTCAACTGCTTAAAAATATCAGAAAATAATTTTACTATCTTTATTAGTTGTTTCAGTTAATTAGTTTTGGTCCTTACATAATTAATCAAATACGATTCTTGGTAGTTCCTTGTTATTTTTTACTATATTTGCTGTTTAATCAACATTTCCATACATTAAAAACAGTGATATCCATCCTCCCAAATTAGAATTTAGCTTTTAGAATTAAGTCACATATTATAAAACACTCTGTTTTTTGGGGAAATATTTGTTAGTGACCTTTGTCATTTACTTCAAGAATGCAGTATTTACATACGATCACACTATTTTCACCAATTCTATGCTATGTGCTTTTTATAGCACATGGTGTGGGACTGGTAAAGTTGGGGATAAGTTTAAAGATATTCAAGAAACCTTAAGTTTACTCAACAGAATGCTTTCCCTACTTAATCAATTATGTGAATGGAGACTCACTGAGCTAAGAGAGCTGCTACACTGGTCTTTACGATCCAGCTCACACGGCAACACTTTTTGCTTATTTCTCTATCCAGCTTTACTATGTCAATGAAAGGGCTTTTTCAGAAGAGCCAGTACTCTTTACCCAGCCACAGGCAGTTAGTACATAAGGAGACTATAAGAAAAGTGAGGAAGGAAAAACTCTCAGCTGATTGAGAAACATTATTAATTATTTCTACACTACATTATTCCTGGGCTGGGATTAACTTTATTCTACAGGTAGCCCAGTGAGGAAAATAATGCAGAACTGCAATAACTGTCAGAGAAGACATGCTAGGAGAAGGTGATCAATTTCCACCACATGCTGTATTTTTTTTGCATTATAGTGCCCTACAAGCTATTGTTGTTCTACTATGTTTTCCACTTGGTCATGACCTTGCTTAGTATTCCTAAACCACTTTTCCTAGAATATAACTATTATTTTATTATGATACATTTGGTAATATTAAATTCAACTTTTAAAGGGGGATTTGTTATATACTTTCTTGGGAAAGAAGGTCAAACTGATACTAGTTACTTCTTCTAAGACACTTTTTGAGCCATGGAAAATATACTTTGGTTGTTACTATTTGGGCTTTATCTTCTACCCCCCAAAACACTTTTTCTCCACCTCTGTCTCTGTGGCTGATCCCAGCTCTAGCTATAGCCAGAAATACTTAATACAGAGTAGGTAACTTTTAACATTTGACATTTGATACTATACATATGACAATGTTAAACCATCAGTATATTTCCACTCAAATTGTTACAAACAACCGCTTACCTGGTACAATAATGTCTCCAAAACCCAATATTGAAACTGGCATGAGGCACACACTCATTACTGAGAAATAGGCCAGCTTTGGTACTCTGATGACTACTGGTAACTGTAATTACAAAAAAAAAAAAAAAGAGGCCACCAATAAACCTCTTAGGAATCTTTACCCATATCTTTAGAAATGGAAGGAATGATATTAGAATAATTGTTTTAACATTTGAGAATTAACATTTTAGGAAAGCTTAGAATCAGAGAACATAAATTAGGCATATATATACTCTGAATTTATAGAAAGCTTGAAAGAAATAGATATGTAGTTTTGGAAAAACAAAACCCAACACACATGTAGGGTTAACAGTATTAATCCAGTATCCGCATATCTAACCTTTTTCTCTTTCCTTTTTACCAAAAATAGGACTCAGGCCTTGAAACTTTTTTTTTTTTTTGGCAATCTGGATTTTTTTTCCCCAAAGAAGAGTCTTGTCTCAGAGGGTATGATTTAAAGTCCAATGAACATATCTGAAATACAATCCTTACTTTCTCATGGGGAGCTGAGGGTTGAGCAGTGGCTTCCACCAAGTTTCCATCATTCTAGGATGAAACCCAAGTCAATAGGTATTTAATAATTTAGAATAACTAATAAAAGGGCTATATTTTGTGAGAAATAAAGTTTTACAATACCTTAACATGCACTACGTGACCAATGAATTACACAAGAAGGTAAAATTATTAACTGGACACACACACATACACTGGCAGCCATTTGTATTTAATTGCCATCCCTACCTTTTCATTATTTCCAAAAGGTCCAGCTGCAAGTTCAATCATGATACTCTCACCATTCTAAAATTGAGAAGAAAGGTGAAAGAAATTGTTCAATCACTTAAAGGGAACAATCTGCCAGTGTTCAAGACAGATTTGACCCCATTGCTCATGGCCTACTGTAAGCTGATGAAAAATGGGTTGTAGACTGATTTTTTCCTAAAACGGTCTCTGTAGATAGCAAAACTTGGAGTCATCTAAAACAAATTTCATCTAGCATGCTGTTCCACTTTATCAGAGCTCAACAATTATCAGAAACTTACAGATAAACCATACAAAGATTATCCAATTGAGTTTGAGCACTGATTTATGCTGACAACTAATATCTAACATTTCTAATGGGCTATAAATTTTAAGTGCTTTTAATTACATTTGTCATATACTATGTGTCCTTAGTCATTCTTAGCAATAACAATGAACAGAGACACAAGAAATATTGAAATTTTTTATATTTAGATTTGTAATAAATATTGGTAACTTTATTTACATTTGACCTTCCGACTACTCACCACAATAACAATGAAGCCAAACTTGAAAAGACCCAGCCCTAAAGAACTTGAGAACATTTCTCTATCCTGACTCCTGTCCAATTTCAGCCCTGCCTGCTTTTTATCCACCAATCAAAATATTAACCTTAGCTGAAGTTTTTCTTTGTGTATGCCTAAGGTCTTTTTATGTGGGCTGTGTTTATTAAAGTTATTTCCTGACAGCCAAATCTACTGGGGAGAGGGAAAACATTTAGATGTAGCTAAGACTGCATGAGCACCCATCTTACACTTCACATTATGATAAATACATGCCCCAAATAGGCAGTCGGAAGATAAATAAATGCTGAATTTTAGGAAAATTTGATTGATTAGCTATACTATTTGCCATGTGGGTGGGGTGCATAGGAGAAATTACTTGAGTATTTTTAAGAAGACTTAAAAATATTTTTAAGACTCACTGACACCTGAGCTGAGTAGAAAGAAGGCTAAAATCCTTAGTTACAGAAATCTTTTCCTCATGTTAAGCTTCGGGTTACAGAAGGGTTAAATCACAGGAATTTATAAAAATAAACTAATATTAAATACAGTTCTTTACAGCAAACTCCCATGATATGATTCAATTTCCAGATAGAGTTCACGTTGGTTCATTTTTGAATTGCTATTTAAAACATTTAACTGAAGACCATTATTAACATCCTCTTACACATTCATAGATATCTACCTGAGTAACTACTATTTGCAAGATACTATACCTAGTGTGGTGGTGGATGAAAAAAAAAATGAAGACAGGCTCTTATTACCGGTACTCCTATGGCTACCTGTCCTGCCAACTCATTAACAGTCTACTAATACCAGGGTCAAGAACATGTTTAGAATGTCTAATATTTAATCCTTGAAATTTTCAGTGAAAACCACAAAAATCAGAAATTACGTATCTAATTTTCATTTTGAGTTGCCTAACAAACAAACCAGACTGAGAAGAAGGTGTTAAGGTAAATCTACAACAGTGAACACTAAAGAGCACTTCAATCTTTTCCAGTGGATCAGATTACCAGAAATCACATTCCTAGTCACTGGGAACAAAGAAGGAAAAAAAGAAGATGAAAAATTCCCTAAGCACAGAAGAAAGAAGACTCAAAGATATCTTTATTATTACCATATACCTTTAATATACTAAAACTTTTTATGTGTAGCGAATGGACATAGTTTGCTGGCAGACAAGTTTGGCATTTATAAAGTGATACTAGTGTTAAAACAGAATGGAAAAATAATTTTTTAAAGAGTTTAGTTAGGGGCTTCTCTGGTGACGCAGTGGTTAAGAATCTGCTGCCAATGCAGGGGACACGGGTTCGAGCCCTGGTCCGGGAAGATCCCACATGCCGTGGAGCAACTAAGCCTGTGTGCCACAACTACTGAGCCTGCGCTCTACAGCCCGCGCGCCACAACTACTAAGCCCACGTGCTGCAACTACTGAGCCCATGTGCTGCATCTACTGAAGCCCGCACACTCTAGAGCCCGTGCTCTGCAACACGAGAAGATACCGCAACAAGAAGCACGCGCACCGCAATGAACAGTAGCCCCCACTCGCCGCATCTACAGAAAGCCCGTGCACAGCAATGAAGACCCAATGCAGCCAAAAATAAATAAATAGAGAGTTTAGTTATAGTTCATAGCTATGCCCACTGTGCAATATATGTATCATATGGTATAACTACGTGTTGACTTATGGAAATGCCTTTGTAGAGAGAATGCTTTACTTTCATTATGAGATCTCTGATGGAGTGACTTATAGAAACATTTTTTTTTAACCAAATAAATTGACACAAGCTAGAACAGCTTTGGATAGAACTTTAAAATATGCTTTAGTAAATTAACAATTTTGTTATAATCCATAATACTAGTGCTATGCTTTTTTAGGTTACTATTGCAAATGAAGTCAGTGAGCCAGATGGCTCATCATTAAAGCATGGAAAGGTGCTAATGTTTTGGGACAGTTAACTACATTTGTTACCTAGTTGCAATTTTAGCTCCCCAATGGAGCACATGTTTGTCTTATGCCATTATAGCAAATATCAGAAATGCAGAGATTTCACAGATAGTAGGGGCTAAAGAATAAAGAACTACTAGGGAAAAAAGCAGTGATTATAATATCAATCACTAAATATATGAGAGTGACAAAGGATAAAGAAATGATATAAAGTTACAAAGCAAGACTCAAAGTGGGGAAAGTGGAAGAATTAAGCAATAATTAAAAATATGTTCATGAGACAGGAATAGGCACAAGGTAGAAAAACTGGGCAACGAAGGACTACCACACTCATCCAACACCTCTCCCTTATTCTAAGAACAGCACCAGGATTTTATTGAGGAGCTAATGGTAAAGCTGGGAATAGATGAACTAATTTTTTTTAATTTACTTTCATTTATTCCAAGGATATTTATTGATCACTTATGAGGGTCAAAACACATGAGAAAAGTAAAAATACAAATATGAGAACAAATATAACTTATAAGTGAAGGGACTATTATTTGTGTTACAATAATTACTTTCAAATTCATTCATAGCAGAATTTATTAAGATTTAAAACGTGACAAGTGATTCCAGATTTTTGATCAGTCAACATTCAACAGATATTTGAGTGCTATAATTCTAAACTCATGGAAAAAGCCAGTCTGAGACAATGAACATATGGACAGAAGCAGAAAGGAAGAGCATGTGCCCCTGAGTCTAGTTTCTCCTGAGGCCAGGCCCAACCTGGCCTTTGCACATGTCCTGGGTAGATGGGACCTCTTTCATATAGAAAGGTTAGGTTGGGTTCTGGCAGTGGCAACCAAAAGAATCCTACTGATGGAAAGAGAGGATGGAATGCTAGCAATACTCCCTCACCTAACTGATTAGGAAACTGAGGGCTAAGTGACTAGCAGCCCAGGGTTATAAAGTTACAGACCTACACTTGAGGTCTTCAGACTTTCAGTGTGGTGCTCTTTCTTAGTCTCACACTAGGGTTACAGAAATCAAAGTAGCAATGACACTTTTTTTATTCTTTTTGCTGTCTATATTCTCTATAGCACATATTTATAGTTTTACAATAATAAGAAAAGTTACTTTAAAATGGGTAGGAAAATTTATATTCTCATGTTTACATCAATCAGGACAGATATTTTTATTTAGCAGAATGGCTTAAAGGCTTAAAAATATCCTCTACGAAAAGGCCAATTTCAATGATAATTCTCTTAAGAGAATTAAAACTCAGTCAGTGGTAAACATCTGCAAAATCAATACTCTAAGAGCATGTTTAAGATTCTCATCTTTTAGCATGTTTCTCATGGATTTCAAAAATATCATACCTTTGTGATGAATGGTGTTATGAAAACAAAAAATACATCATAGAGGAGGAGAAGGCTTAGAAGTATCACACATGACTGTTGAAGAAAGAAACAAATTTAAAGGTCAAACTTCCCATATCTAAATTAAGAGATATTATTTTACAAATACAAATAAACATGTAACATACATTTGAACACTTTTTAAAGGCATTTAATGTTATTACTATTTGTAGTTTTATTCTACAAATCACATTCAAACTTTTATCTGCTTTAAGTCCTTCTTTTTTTTTTTTTTTTTTGCGGTACGCGGGCCTCTCACTGCTGTGGCCTCTCCCGTTGCAGAGCACAGGCTCTGGACGCGCAGGCTCAGCGGCCATGGCCCACGGGCCCAGCTGCTCCGCGGCACACGGGATCCTCCCAGACCGGGGCACAAACCCGCGTCCCCTGCATCAACAGGCGGACTCCCAACCACAGCACCACCAGGGAAACCCTAAGTCATTCTTTTAAAAAAAAAATCACTGAAGGACTTCCCTGGTGGTCCAGTGGTTAAGACTCCGCGCTCCCAATGCAGGGGGCCTGGGTTCAACCCCTGGTCAGGGAACTAGATCCCACATGCATGTTGCAACTAATAGTTTGCATGCCGCAACCAAGGAGCAGGCAAGCCGCAACTAAGGAGCTGCCTGCCGCAACTAAGGAGCCCACACACAAAAAAATCACTGAATCAAAGAAATGTTCTTCCCTGATATCTAGTCTTGCACAGATTATATGAATTTGGCATATTATATGAATGATTAAAAATATTTTAGCTAGCAAATTAGTGGTTGCTTGGGGTTGGGGATTAGGATTGACTGCTAAAGGGCATGATAGAGCTTTTGAAAAGATAAGAAATATTCTCTAATTGATTGGGATGGTGGTTACAAAGTTACATATTTGTAAAATTTCAACAATCTGTACACCTGAAATGGGTGATTTAATTCTCTGTAAATTATACCTTAATAAAGTTGTTTTAAAAAGAAAAAAATTATTTTAGCTAGCAAAGTAGTATACTTTACCTTGAAGTTGGGTAACTTCAGTGTTTTAATTAAATTCAGACAGAAAGCAATCCCTAAAATATCCTGTAAAATCCAAGCCCACCTAAAATCAAAAGAAATTACTCTATTGTTTTATTCAGTTATTTTTAAATGGAACATTTCAAAAGAAACAGATCACTAAAGTAATACTGTTCTATTGCTATGATATGAGTATTCAATTATTAAGCAGCAATTATAACAACAGAAAAACCTCTTATATTCTCCATATTTAGTAATTTACTGTCCTAGTAGAATAATGAATACTACTACTACACTAAGAAAAAGTTGAAAGGCTACCTCAGAAGAATGTATATCATGTAAGTGCATATTTATCTTTAATCTTTGATTTTATACATGTCTCTTTTAAGAAAGGTAGCTCATAACAAAGGACATTGATGTTAATATACATCCAGATAGCTAAAACATAAAGGAAATGAGAGCTATACAACATACTGTACCAGAAACTGACATGAATAATTATCAATTATCATACCTGAAGCTGCCTAAAATTGTATGAGCTTTGCTCTCAAACTTTAGGCTGTTAAATCCTTTGGGGTATTAATAATTTTATTAATAAACTGTTAAATTTTTTATTCTTCGTGCAAATGGACAGATACCTATATATTTTCTGATATTTCCTTTCTCATATGAAAGGTAACATACTCTAGATATTCTTTCATATTTTGCTTTTTTCACTTAAAAATATATCCTGGAAATCACTGCATATTAATTCAGAGAGATCTTCATTCTTTACAGCTGCATTGCACTCCACTGTGCGGCTATACCATAATTAAGTATATTTTTGAAGCGTATTTCAGCTTAGATGTTTAAATCCTAATTCATTATTTCCTTCTCTAGACAACCTCAAATCCATTAGCACAAGATCTGCTTATTTAAGAATTTATTTAGCATGTTTCAAGACTATGATGTTCTGGGATAAAAGCCAAAAAAATCCATAATAATCATAATGAACAATTATAAAGGCAAGATATAAAGTAATCCATCCTTAGACTAATCTAAAAGTAAATACAATGAGTATTCATACCTATCTTCATTTCGAAATACAGCCCAAACAACAGCTATTGCTATGCACAGTCCAGAGAGAAAAATAAGTCTCACTTCAATGCTTTTGCCACGACACATAATCCTAAAAGAGAGAGTGAAATAGGTTAATTCACCCTGCAGATGAAACACAATGTTCAGTTAATGTAACAAATCAATGTTAGCCACAGTGACAAGAAAACTTCTGAAATATCAATTTAAAAGTCTTGATTTTAAGTATAACAAATGATACATAATAAAATATTTATCAGTTCAGTAGAACTGTGATGATGAAAATGCTTTATATCTGTGCTGTCCAATACTGTAGCCACTAGCAACATGTGGTTATTTAGCACTTGAAATGCAGATAATGAGACTGGGCAACTGAATTTTTAATTTTATTATTTTAAATTAAAATAGCGACATGCATATTGGACTGCACAGGTTTAAAATAACGCTCCTGTTTTTCCTTGTATTATTTTAAATTACAAAACCCAACATTATAGGCTTCCTCATAAGAGATACATACATGCATTGTCCACATGGTATCTTCTGAATTAGTGCAGCAAGACAGTTGTACAGACTCATCGCTGATGCTATGCAGAAAATTGCTATCATAACATAAACTAGAAAAAAAAAGACACTAAATTACATGAGAACAGAAAGAAACATGATAAGAAAATATTTATACAATCAATATTAATTCTTTAGCTTTTTTACTGGATCATAATACTTTCAATGCAGAGACCATACCATAATCTGAATTGGTTACTAAACTGAAAATATTTAGATCTTGAGCTTTAAGGGTGGGTATTTTATGTGTTGTTTTAGTTCCATTACACACTGGTAGGATTTCTTTAGGGGCTGAAGCTGGCTCCACAGTTTCTTTCTTTTTGAAAAAATTTACTATTTTTTTTTATTGAACTATAGTTGATTTACAATATTGTATTAGTTTCAGGTGTACAGCTTCAGATTCTTTTCCATTATAGGTTATTACAAGATATTAAATATACTCCCCTATGCTATACAGTAAATCCTTGTTTATCTTTTTAATATATAGTGGTGTGTATCTGTTAATCCCATACTCTTAATTTATCCCTCCCCCTTCCCTTTCCCCTTTAGTAACCATAAGTTTCTTTTCTATGTCTGTGAGCCTGTTTCTGATTTGTAAATAAGGTGATTTGTATTATGTTTTAGATTCCACATATGTGATATCATATAGTATTAGTCTTTCTGTCTGACTGACTTCATTTAGCATGACAATCTCTAGGTCCATCCATGTTACTGCAAATGGCATTATTTCATTCTTTTTAATGGCTGCATAATATTACACTGTGTGTGTGCGTGCATGTGTGTGTGTGTGTGTATATATATATATATATATATATATATATATATATATACACCACATCTTCTTTATCTATTCATCTATAGATGGGCACTTAGGTTGCTTTTATAATTTGGCTATTGTAAATAATGCTGCAATGAACATAGGGGTGCATATATCTTTTCTAATTAAGTTTTTTTCTTAGAATAAATACCCAGAAGTGGAATTGCTGGATCATATGGTAGCTCTAATTTTAGTTTTTATGGAACCTCCATACTGTTTTCATAGTGGCTGCACCAATTTACATTCCCACCAACAGTGTAGGAGGGTTTCCTTTTCTCCACATCCTCTCCAACATTTATCTGTAGACTTTTTGAAGATGGTCATTCTGAGAGGTGTGAGATGAAACCTCATTGTAGTTTTGATTTGCAGTTTTCTAATAATTAGCGATGTTGAGCATCTTCTCAAGTGCCTATTGACCATCTGAATGTCTTCTTTGGAGAAATGTCTATTTAGGTCTTCTGCCCAGTTTTGGATTAGGTTGTTTGTTTTTTTGATATTGAGTTGTATGAGCTGTTTGTGTGTTTTGGATATTAACCTCTTGTTGGTTGCATCTTTTGCAAATATTTTCTCCCAGTCCATAGGCTGTCTTTTCATTTTGTTTATGGTTTCCTTTGCTGTGCAAAAGCTTATAAATTTAATTAGGTCCCATTTGTTTATTTTTGCTTTTATTTCTTTTGCCTTCGGAGACTGATTTAAGAAAATATTGCTACTATTTATGTCAGTGGCTCTGCATTTTCTATCATTCAATGATTCAAACTCACATGTTTGCTAAAGATGTCTATAAAGTGAGTTGTAGACATTTGTATTTAATTTAAATGTAACGAATGGAGCAATTAATAAAACATTATAAATGCTTTTTAAATTGCAGCTTAAGGATGAGAACTGACACCTACCTTGGACGTTAATCATGATGTCTATATTTTCCTACAGTGGAATTTATCTCTAACAACTTTATATGTGTAAAACTAAATCCACTTAAACAAACCTCTTTGTCTAGATACAATACTAAGGTAGTTAAAATTCACAAATGTTTTTCTATATTAGCTATACTTATTTGAGAATTATTTAAAATTAAAAACATTTGATCTCGCTATTGTTAAAAAGGGGGAGAAATTATTGTACTCTAAAAGTGTTTGTTTTCTGAACTTTCTCAAAATTTCACAATGGAAATACAAATTTTAACTGAATTTTGCAAATTCCACTAGATTTCAGAAAACTATAACTCTGTTTTGTATGTGAGAAAAGAGAGTAAACTAGAGACAGTAAATAAGGGATAGACACTTTCTAATTGGTGACCTTGGACAAATTATTTTTTCGTTCCCTTATTATTCGTTATTGTTATTATTGGATACATATGGTAATCTGAGTAGTAAGATTGACAGTCAAAGATTGCCAAATTGAGTTTGGTTAGTCATCCACCAAAGGTCTCCAACCCAAGATTTAAAACTCTGGTGGAAATCATGCTCTGGAGGCCCTAAGAGAGTTTTAAGGTGTCTCATTCAATGTCATACTATACCTAAGAAAATGATTTGACATGAGAAAGAATTTGGTTAATATAACTATCTTTAGTTACTTTCTTGTGTATGACAACATAAAATGGTAAGGAGAACCTGCAATTTCGTACATTGAACATATTAAGAAATGGCAGCAATTTTAGCCATAACGAACCATTTGAAAGTATACTAAATCTTGCAATATCACACACCATTGTCAGAGTCATAATTAAATCCCATGTCCTAGGATAACCATGAGGTTAATTGATTTTCCTCCTACATTGAAAATTAGTTATAAGCAGGGTTAACTTTTTAAATACGGATGAGTTTAAGGAAATTCCTTACCAAAAATGAAAACATGCTTTAGGGTAAGGTAGAAAAATCTCTTTTTTCTGTCAAAGACCTCTATATATATCAACTGAGGGTCAGACACAAACAGTTGAAAGCTGAGAATTAAATCAGAAAAATTAGCTGTGCAATGATGACCTAATACAAATATCACCCTGGTATCCACTCTCCCAGCAACATATTGAAATATGAGTGATATTCAAAGAAAATTTTTTCTAATTGGAAATATATGTCTTAAGTATAGTTTTAAAGCTGCTGCCATAGGACAGGAGAAATTGAACAATAAGCTGAAACTAACCTTGGGGCCTCATTTTTCTAATCCAGAAACTTATACTAATATTCTCTAAATAAGCATTATAGCCTGTGGTGGTTTTTACAAAGGGTTTCTAATTCTCATCAGGCACACTCTCTCTTTCCCTGGGCTCCCTCCTCTTTTTGCTATATGTTGGCCACAAATAGCAAATTTCCATCCTAATAGACCACTAAGAAGACAGGCCAGGGGATGGGCAAGCCATTATCCTACCTTCTTAAAGGAAAAAGTGTAATTTATTCTCTAGACCACAGGCAAGTACCTGTGTGTTTTTAGATGTAGTATGATCTGAAATGTTTATATAAGTAAAACAAAATTGGAGCAATACAACATCTTGGTTTGCAAAATGACAAAAAGAACAAACAACACTTTGGGGGTAAGCAGAAGCAATAAATCCATAATTTGAATAATCTTCTATTTCATATAACTATATATAGCCACCAAGAAATCCTTAGTCTGCTGCTTAGATACTGGCCTATCATGCTTTAACTGCAGAGAGGGAAACTTAAGGGCCATAGCAATTCTTTCAAGTCATCCATGAAGAAGTGTTCTTATTTCAAGACACTGTATATTTTTTTCCTTTTTTTTTTTTTTTAAATTGGGGTATAGTTGCTTTACAATGTTGTGCTAGCTTCTGCTGTACAGCGAAGTGAATCGGCTATACGTATACATACATCCCCTCTTTTTTGGATTTCTTTCCTATCTAGGTCACCACAGAGCATTAGAAGAGTTCTCTGTGCTATACAGTAGGTTCTCATTAGTCATCTATTTTATACATATTAGTGCATATATGTCAATCCCAACCTCCAAATTCACCCCCTCCTCCCTTCCCACCTTGGTGTCCACACGTTTGTTCTCTACATCTGTAGGACACACTATTTTTTAATTTTTACTATTTTTAAATTGCTTTTCTTTTCTTTTTTTAAAATTTTTTTATTGGGGTATAGTTGTTTTAAAATGTTGTGTTAGTTTCTACTGCACAGCAAAGTGAAGTAGAGTTCCCTGTGCTATACAGCAGGTTCTTATTAGTCATCTATTTCATACATAGTAGTGCATACATGTCAATCCCAACCTCCCAGTTCATCCCACCACCACCCCCACACCGGACACAGTATTTTTTTAATTGGAATATATTTTTTTTAATCCCAGAGTAATAGGGGCCTAACACTTCTGACAGTTTAAAAAGTTCATATCACTCTTTAACTATTCACTTAAGTTTTCCAGGTAGAATGCCTTAAAGGAAAAGATAAATCTGGCAAAGTAAATAAAAAGATATATGCTAAAAGTAGCAAATATAAAATATGATTTCTTACCCAACCATTTGTAGAAGAAATAAAGTAAGACCATCATAACACAGCAGATGACCACAAATATTACAACTGTTAGAGGACTAAAAGTAAAATATTCTTCCTTCTTTTTCCTCATTTCTCTATCTTCAGTGTTTGTCACTGCCTTCATGCTTTCCCTGCATAAACATACACAGGAACTTCAGCAAATCTCTGCCAAGTATAGTTATTTTAAAAATCTATCTCTAACACCAACTTAGATTTGTTTCTGATTACAAAGTAATATACTTAAAAATTACACACCAAAAGGAAATATTTAATCTAGAAAGTAAAAACTCCCTATAATTCTACCCTCAAGAGTCGATCTGTTATTAACCACTAACTTTTGAAATAGCATTTTTTTCTGGAGGCAAAATTGTTGAAACAGATGACATTTATTACATAAACAAATTAATGTGTATATTATCTAATTTGGAAACTACATTGACGTAATAAGTTTCAAATGATAACCAATTCTTTTTACACACTTAATATTACCAACTTGCAGATAGGAAAGTACTTTTAAAATTAGCTTCTCTTCAATGTAAAACACTAAATTCTTCTCTCAGTCAACTCAGTATTTTCTATATGTCTGTTCAGGGCTCACTGACATACTATGAAGGATTCAAAAGGAGTTCAAGACATAGCTTTGTCCTGCCTTGATATAAGATAGCAAAATAGTTTCTAATTCTCCCAACAACATTGCTGGGTCACACAGCTAATAAAAGGCAGACACAGGAGTTGAAGAGGAAAGGGTCACAAGCTTCTTTTGTTGAGCAGTGAGTCTCTGTTCTGTCACCTAATTGTCTCTTCCCAGTTATATGGAACCCACTACATACTTTTCCAGCTCCAGTTCCTTCAACTCTGGTCTACTAAATTCTGTTCCCTTTTCGTATATCCTGACCCTTTTCATCAGGTCTGGGCTCAATACAAACTTTAGGTTAAAAAAAGATTTATTTCTATGAAACTGTACATTTGCCAAACTGCTTATTTACCAACATGCCACTTTCTTATTAGAAAACTGTGGATTGGGATGGTTACTATTCTAGGCATCTGTGACTCTAGGGAGGCTGCCTGGGAAAAGAGCTGGGAGAGGGTCTGGGGAGAGACACACAGTACCTCCCTGAAACTGTAGAGCTGGATGACAGGGTATTAACAAAAGTTTCAATGAAAGTAGTACCTGAGTGGGAAAACATGCCAACCTTTGGTATCTATCATTGCAAACAGATTCATTTAAAGACATTTCTATCACAGAACATATATAAGCCATAATAATCAAAGAGTCATATATTCATATTCAGTGTACTAAAAAGCACCAGGCAATTTCTTGAAGGAAAACATATACTAGATTTAAATCATGTTAAAATAATATAATTCATCTTTTTAAAAAATCGTACTCTTAAATCAGCTCAAGAGCCACATGCAATGAAAAGCTAAGCTTTCTTTCCTGCCATCTTGAGTTTATGATGAGAACCAGTTATAAGAAGGACTCATTATAATAGACTTTAACTCTCTACTGAAAAGTCTTTATACAGAATCAAGGCATGTTTCCCTTTTGCAAAAAGTACCTCTTTCATTTGGCAGGGTAATTCTGGGTTATGAGATCCTGTTCTGATAAATTTTCCATTCCCTAAGCCTTATTCTCTTTTCCCTTTTCTTTCAGTCTAACTCTCTTTACTTGCTAAATAACAGTCCTTGTGTTATTTTTTAAATTAAGATATAATTGACATATCATATTAGTTTCAGATGTACGACACAATTTGATATTTGTATATACTGCAAAATGATCACCATAATAAGTCTAGTTCACATCCATCACCACACAGTTAAAACATTTATTTTCTTGTGATGAGAACTTTTAAGAACTACTTTCTTAGTAACTTTCATATATGCAGTACAGTATTATTAACTATGGTCACCATGCTGTACATTACATCCCCAGGACTTATTTATTTTATAACTGGAAGTTTGTACCTTCACCCATTTTGCCCCCTCCCCACCTGTGGTAACCACCCATCTGTTCTCTGCTCTATGAGTTCTTTTTTTTTTTTTTTTTTAAGATTCCACACATAAATGAGATCATTTGGTATTTCTTTGTTTGACTTATTTCACTAAGCATAATGCCATCAGAATCCAGCCATGTTGTTGCGAACAGTCCTTATGTCCTCAATAATTCTACTTTTTATGAAACTTTCTCCATTTTATTACTGATTCATACTCTCTTTCTCTATACTGTCACCCCCACCACCACCAACACACACACTTAGTTCTTTCTATCTTTATCCTGCTCTTAGAATCAGCCTCCTCAATTTCAAAATCCATAATCCTGCAGGTAAAGGACATCTCTCCCAACCCGGCTACTGAAGGCAACACATTCTTTGCTTTTGCCCATCATGTTTTATGAATAAAAGAACTTATACGTGCTGCTCTCCCACCTCCAATTTTCTTGAGGAGGAGCCTGCCCTGACATGTATATGAAGCTTGCCTTGCTAACTCAAAGTGTGGTCCACGGGCCAGTCTGTCAAAAATGCAGAGTCTCAGCACGCATCCTAAGCCTACTAAATCTGAATTTTTAAAAATTTTAATGAGCTCTCAAGACAGTTTGTATGCACATTACAGTTTGAGAAGCACTACTCTAGAGAAGAAACAATTTACATTATAATGTAACTATAGTGAAGATATATATTAAATGGAAAAACATTTTCAATGAATCAGTAGCTTTTGGGAAATTATTTATAAAGTTTCACCATATAATCTAGAAAATGATTTTGGAGCTCTTACATACTATGCTTTATAAAGATTAATAATGAAGAAAAATAATGCTTACTCATGTGAAATCATGTGACTAATACATGCTGAAATGTGTTTTCCAAATATGTAAAATATTTTAAGCTCAATACTCTAGGAATCTACACATGTTAAACCCTAGACTTCTCTCTTGATGAAAGTCAATCAAATTTTAGTACTTTAAGAAATTACAAATAAGCTTATTAGCTTTGGCTAGCGTCAAGTAAGCCCTTTTTAATGGAATCTATAGATCAATTCACAAGTGAATATATCGTCCTTTATGCATAAAATAATATGCTCTGAGCACAATTTTTTACTCAGAGTTATAAATATGAACTGATCCTTCTAAACTACATTGCTGGGACTTTCCTGGTGGTCCAGTGGTAAAGAATCTGCCTTACAGTGCAGAGAATGTGGGTTCGATCCCTGGTCAGGGAACTAAGATCCCAAATGCCGCGGGGCAACTAAGCATGTGTGCCACAACTACTGAGCTCACACACCACAACTAGAGCCCGCATGCTGCAAACTGCAGAGCCCACGTGCTCTGGAGCCTGTGCGCCACAACTAGAGAGAAGCCTGTGCCCCAACAAAAGATCCCGCATGGCTCAACGAAGATCCTGCGTGTCACAGCTAAGACCCGATGCAGCCAAAAGTAAATTAAATACATAAATAAATAATAAATAAATCTTTAAAAAAATAAACAAACTACATTGCTTGCTTTAGTCTACAGCCAAAGGTACGTAACTGTAAGAAGACTGGGCCTAGGTTGTTATTAAATAGAGAAATCTAAATTTCACATACATTTGGCATTTCTATATTTAAATTAAAATATGGACATGTTTAATTAATACCCTTAGAATTACTAAAGCATTAAATAGAATGATGAGGTCACACTGTAATGACTCAACTCAGGAGGAGCTGAAAAACTTCCCACCTTCTCTTGTTTATTTTCTTCCAATCTAAATAGGCACATTAGAATGTTAACTATCTCCACCTTTTCTGGGAGAGGTAATTAAACATTTTAATTTAAGAGTCTCTGGTGAAATTTCAATGTTTCCTTCCCAGCAGAAGAACAAGAGGAACCTATGACTCCCTTCTTCTCAGTGAAAAGTTAAAGACCTGTATGAGGACAAACCTGGCAATCTAATGGTCAGCACTATATTCTAAGAACAAGCAGAACTTTATCTGTTGTTACACGATAAAATGATTAACAAACAATTTTTAACCATTTATCTTAAAAACAATGAAGTTTAATTAAGCTTACAATTCAATTAGCCCACTCCAGTATCCTCCTAATGCCACAGTGAACACAGCAATTACAAAAATAACCACCATAGTATAGTCAAAGTTAGGCCACGATGGAGAATACATTTTCACAGTAATGTTATCTCCGAGAGTCTGAAAGGCAAAATAACAGTTAATACACTGGAATTAGTTTTCTTTTTACTATAGCATATGGCAGCAATATTCCAATTTCATTCTGGAATGGACACTATACATAAGATAGCCAAGAATAATAGAACTGTTTTGACAACATGATATATAGTCTCTTGTCAAAATTATGAGGCTATGCTTTGGTTTATTAAATCTTGAAAGTGCAATGTTCCACACATCACATTTTGTTCAAGGATTTAAAGTTAAATGATACAACACGAAGATTTCTAAAGAGGTCAAAGTAAAGAAATATCCCTTCTAAAGTCAGGACTCTGAAACACCTTGTGCTCAATGGGGGGGGGTGCATACTTTCCAAATAAAAACTTGATAGGCCTTTATAACTTCCTGTTAGCAAATGGAACACATATAATAATTTAAATTAAATATCATGGTTAAAAGTAAAAAGCTGTACTATTTATAAACTTTATCTAATATATAATTACTAATTTACCTGCTTTGTATCTTTAAAGTCTTTGTGGTTTATAAATGCAATCAGTATTTTCACATCATGAAATTCAGATTTGTTCCCTGAGGGAGGAAACTAAAAGAAAAAAACATATTGTGAAGACTTATGAACTACTAGTGTATTTACAGAATAAAATACAAGTTATTCATTAAGTACAAACATTACATCTTTTTAAAGTAATAAAACGAAGTTTCATGTGTTCTTAATGTTATAGTAAGAGTTCTCAAACTGGAATCCTTTTAGCATAAACTTAAACTGATATTTTACACACACATACACACACACACACATTCCTAACATAGTCTTGTCTACTTTAGGAATGGAAAAGAAACAAAATTTTCCAAACACCTATCATAACCAGAATGTTTATTTAAAAAGAATCCTACCATCAGATTATTCAAAACTCAGCCCCTAAACCACACACAAAGAAGATAGTTCAATTCCTGTGAAATTTGATATCTTGAATTCAAAAGAAGTTATTATAGTTTTATAACTTACGAGGACACTGTTATTGGCAACCAACAATGCTTCAGCACCTCCTGTTTGTGCAATTCTGGCTTTTTCAAGAAAATGGCACGTTCCCCACTGTACCACAACTGCTTTGTTCTTTATTCCATCAGGAGGAATATCAGAAAGGTTGCACAGTGGTGTGGTAGTCAGATTCATCAAACTAATGGAAGTCTGGAAAGAAGAAATGTCTTTAATATTATAAATATCATATTTCACCCTAAATGCATTCAATGACAAAGTGTCAACATTGGTTTAATACAAGGTTCTTTTTTTTTTTAAATTTTATTTATTTATTTATTTTTGGCTGTGTTGGGTCTTCGTTGCTGCACACGGGCTTTCTCTAGTTGTGGTGAGCGGGGGCTACTCTTCATTGCGGTATGTGGGCTTCTCATTATGGTGGCTTCTTTTGTTGCGGAGCACGGGCTCTAGTCACGCGGGCTTCAGTAGTTGTGGCACGTGGGCTCAGTAGTTGTGGCTCGCATGGCTCACAGGCTCTAGAGTGCAGGCTCAGTAGCTGTGGAGCCCAGGCTTAGGTGCTCCGTGGCATGTGGGATCTTCCCAGACCAGGGCTCGAACCCGTGTCCCCTGCATTGGCAGCTGGATTCTTAACCACTGTGCCACCAGGGAAGTCCCAAGGTTCTTTTAAATTAGAAATATTTGATGACAATCAGGCTTTGAGGCAAGTATTTTTATTTTTATTTATTTATTTATTTATTTTGAGGCAAGTATTTTTAAATTCTCTAACTTGTTTTTCTCACAGACAGAAATACTTAAGCAAAAGCAATAAATATTTATTAATCATAATATAACTAGTTTACATTCTAAAACATAATAATCACTCATTCTTACCATTCAATATTTTTATGTTTATAAATAAATAGAAGCTGTGATTTACTTACTGCGTTTTCTAGGGTACTTGGAAGAGCTGTCCAATGAGGGTTATATAGCATGCAGTAGTCCTTAGATGGTGAAGGCATGCCATTTCCAGATGCATGCAGGATTGCTTCCTGAGCAGCTGTCTAGGACACAAACAATAATTTTCACAGTGGCAATAATTCGGCTTGCCAAGAACTAAGGATTTTAATAAAGCTATTTATATACAGGTTTGACCACATTTCCTTAAGGGGGAAGGTCCTCCAATAAATTGATTTCTTCTTGTTTGAGGAAGTGGTAAAACTGTACATGGTTGCCCAGAACACATTCTTTAAGGAAGATAAGTCACTTTCTTACAGGCCCTTGTTATAAGGGCCATATCCCAGGGAGGAATCTTGTTATGATTTTATAAGTTCAATACTCCCTTTACAGTCTGAAACTTTATTTCCCAATCTCTTATGAGTTATTATTCCATTGTTCATATTCTATAAAAGAAAATGAACTTGAAATCCCTCAACCTATATTACCTTCCATATTCTACGAGTAACTGGGGTGAAAAAAAAAAAAAGGTATCATTATTTCTAAGTGCTATCTTTGGAAGAGAACCAGAGCAACTGGAAATCTCAAGTTTTCAAGACCCTGCAACTGCCTATTGCAAAAGACCAGTCTAGAGTTTAGAGTGGAAAAAGAAGATATAGAAACATGTTCGTTCCTTTTACCTCATTTCTCACTACCTAGAAAAGAGAGACAAGAGGTAAGAAGTGACTAAAAAGAACATCCATTGTACATGGGGGTGGGGGGTGGGAGTGGAGCCTATGACATGAAGAAACAGCCTAAGATAACTAGAATACCACTCCACATCTCAATTCCCTTCAAACTTGCATCAGTCCAGATCCTTCCTCTCTCCTCCTTTGAGAAAATCTTACTCTACAACATAAGGGAGAAAAATGATTGTTTGGCAGATAAATATGTTGTACTGCTAAGCCTCTGCCACTGAAGCATGCATTAGGTCGAGCTACAGGAAACTGCTGATATTTGATCATTTTTGATCTATAAAATTGTTTATTACATAGAAGTCAATTTACATGTCTAAGAAGTACAGAAATGCTCTAATCCATGCTCTCCTACCTGAAATCTCCCTTGAACATTCGAGATTAGAAAACTTTCTAGCATACTTGGGACTTTATTAGCTTATGGATCTAAACAAGTATAGGGAATTCTTGAAACATGCCATCAGATTACATAAAGTAATTACATAAGGAATCTACTTCTGGAAAAAAGAAATGTAGTTTTCATTCAGCTATATACTTGGTGGCTATGAATGCATTCTGACAGGAGAGGTAAACTGATATGTTAAATTCTTACTGTATACAAACTATTTTTAGGTGTAAACAAACTACACAAATTCAACAAAGTATATTTAGGTTATTGTCATACATTTATTTGATTCACTGTCACTGTTTTATAAATGATGGCTCTGAGACTCAGAGTAGTTACTAACAACCTACGTAAGGTCACACTAACATCATCTACAGTTCTAACTATTGCTGGTAATTTTACAGATAATCATAAGGGTTGATTAGACCCTTATGACATTAAATATTTTTTAAAGAATACTATGTAAGTGAATTGGGTACTTCTTATTGCACCCAACAAAATGGCGCATGATATCAGGATGTCCCGCTATTAGCAATGCTGAGTTTGATTATTTGGTTAACATAGTAACTGCAGGGTTTCTCCAGTGTAAAGTTAAATATTTTTTCCCCTTGTGATTAGTAAGTAATCTGTAGTACAATGTGAACAGTTCAGCAACTTATCACCTAGTGTTTTAGCCTCCATGCCTGAATTTAATTTTACATATTATGTTGGGGGTTGTGAAATGGTGAATGTCAATCCTCTATATTTATTAGCTTGTACTCTTCTTTTTTTTTATAAATTTATTTTATTTATTTATTTTTGGCTGCGTTGGGTCTTCATTGCTGCGTGTGGCCTTTCTCTAGTTGCAGCAAGCGGGGGCTACTCTTCGTTGCAGTGCGCGGGCTTCTCATTGCAGCGGCTTCTCTTGTTGCGGAGCACGGGCTCTAGGCACGCAGGTTTCAGGAGTTGTGGCACACGGGCTCTAGAGCACAGGCTCAGCAGTTGTGGCACATGGCCTCAGTAGTTGTGGCTCGCAGGCTCAGTAGTTGTGGCACGCGGGCCCTAGAGCACAGGCTCAGTAGTTGTGGAGCACGGGCTTAGTTGCTCCGCGGCATGTGGGAACCTCCCAGACCAGGGCTTGAACCCGTGTCCCCTGCATTGGCAGGCGGATTCTTAACCACTGCACCACCACAGAAGCCCTTGTACTCTTCTTTTCTAAAAAAAAAAAGAGCTTTACTCTCTCTCTCTACCACCTTTTGTTTACTATCACTAGAGATTAATTGACTTTTTAAAATTCAATGTAGTGCAATTACAATTATTTGTCTGATGTTCAAATTACCCCAAATTTGGCCAGTAGGGCCTCTTCCACCTTGCTCTTTGTATCCTTTTGGCAAGACCCCATTAGTCTTTGAGGACTTCCTTGTTTTAGGCTGACTTTATCCTTTACCTGCCATAGGTTGGAACCAGTAATTCTACTAAGCTCCTTTTAGAGAGAACTGTATTTAAATTAGGATTTGGGTTTTAACAATGCACACTGCTGAAGTGGTATAACCTTTACAATAGACAATTGGCAATATCAATCAAACTTTTTTAATACTTATAATTCTCTGATTCATATCCTACAGATGTATTACATAATGCACAAAGATTATACAAAGATAGATGTACAAGGACATTCACTGCAATATGTTATAGCAAAAACAAAAAACATCTTCCACAGATAAGAATCCATTACATTATGGTATGCATAGTACACAGCTATTAAAAAGAAAGAACTAGAGGACTTCCCAGGTGGTGCAGTGGTTAAGAGTCTGCCTGCCAATGTAGGGGGCACAGGTCCGAGCCCTGGTCTGGAAATATCCCACATGCCGTGGAGCAACTAAGCCCGTGCGCCACAACTACTGAGCCTGAGCTCTAGAGCCCGCATGCCACAACTACTGAAGCCTGAGCGCCTAGAGTCCATGCTCCACAGCAAAGAGAAGCCACCGCAATGAGAAGCCCACACACCACAACAAAAAGTAGCCCCACTTGCCACAACTAGAGAAAGCCAGTGAGCAGCAATAAAGACCCAATGCAGCCAAAAATAAATGAATAAATAAATTTATTAAAAAATTTAAAAAAAGAAATAACTAGATCTACCTGTAGAAATAGATGTCCATGGTGAGAAAAGCAAGTTCCAGAAAGATATTTATAGTGTTTTCTATTTTTATAAAAATGACCCCCCCTCAAAGCTCCCTATATGTATTTGTACTGTAATGTGAACCTAAAGAATGATGTGGAGAGAGATCAGGCTATTAAAAAAAAGGAGAGGAAAACAAAAGCAAAGATGAGGGTGTAAAAAGATTGGAATGAGAAAATTTAAAAAGGAAAGAAATAATCAAACAAAACAAAAAGGTATGAAGTCCCTCTCCTCTCATCCTGGTTCTCACAGTCACCCCTTAGGGGCTTCTCTTATGTCTTTCCAGATACTATCTATGAATATTTAAGATAGATAGATGTTGGGTTGGCCAAAAAGTTCCTTCGGTTTTTAAGTAAAAATAACAGACACATTTTTCATTTTCACCAAGAACTTTATTGAACAACGTATTCACCCTTTTGTTCCACTACCTTCTGCCATTTTTCAGGCAACTTCATAATTCCCTCTTCCCAAAACTTTTTATATTTTTGAGCAAAGAACTGTTCCAGGTGCCTTTTACAGTATTCCAGGGAAAGGAAATGATTTCCATTAAGAGAATTTTGTAAAGACCAAAATAAATGGAAATCCAAAGGTGCAATGTCTGGTGAATATGGCGGATGAATCAGAACTTCCCAGCCAAGCTGTACAATTTTTGCCTGGTCATCAAAGAAACATGAGGTCTTGCGTTATCCTGATGGAAGATTATGCATCTTCTCTTGACTGATTCTGGACACTTTTCATCAAGTGCTGCTTTCAGTTGGTCTACTTGGGAGAAGTACCTGTTGGGATTAATCATTTGGTTTTCTGGAAGGAGCTCATCATAGAGGACTCCCTTCCAATCCCACCATATACACAACATCACCTTCTTTGGTTGAAGACCGGCCTTTGGTGTGGTTGGTGGTGGTTCATTTCACTTGCCCCACAATCTCATCTATACCACATTATTGTACAGCATTCACTTTTCATCACCCATTACAATTTGTTTTAAAAACAGAAACTTCGTTACGTTTCAGTAGAGAATCGCGTGAGGAAATATGGTCAAGGAGGTTTTTCTCACTTAACTTATGTGGAACCCAAACTTCAAAGTGATTAACATAACCAAGTTATTGCAAATGATTTTCAACGTTTGACTTGGATATTTTGAGTATGTTGGCTATCTCCTGCACGGTATAAAGTTGATTGTTCTCAATTAATGTCTCGGTTTGATCGCTATCGACCTCAACTGGTCTACCCGACCATGGAGCATCGTCCAGTGAGAAATCTCCAGCATGAAACTTTGCAAACCACTTTTGACACGTTCGATCAGTCACAGAACCTTCTCCATACACTACCCAACTCTCTTTTTGCGTTTCAGTTGCATTTTTACCTGTCTTGAAATAATGAAGCATAATATGCTGAAAACGTTGCTTTTTTCTCCCATCTTCAATTTAATAATGGCTATACAAAAATTCACCAATTTTGATTTTTTTTAATGCATGCTGATATGACAACTGTCACATTACAATCTAACAAAATTGCTTCGAATGAAGTTAAAGACAACTAAGCCCTACCAGAGCCATCTTATGGAAAAACCGAATGAACCTTTTGGCCAACCCGATAGATAGATAGATAGATAGATAGATAGATAGATAGATCAATCTCAAACATATACATTGTTGTCTGTTTTACACATATGGGATCATACTATATATACTACTGTGTAGCTTTTCTCAAATTTTACTTTTTAAAGTTTATTTCTTTGAAGTATAACCGATTTACAATGTTAGTCTCTACTGTATAGCAAAGCGATTCTGTCATATATATATTCTTTTCCATTATGGTTTATTACAGGATATTGAATATAGTTCCCTGTGCTATACAATAGGACCTTGTAGTCCATCCTATATATAATAGTTTGCACCTGCTAATCCCAAACTCCCAATCCTTCCCTCCCCCACGCCCCTCCCCCTTGGCAACCACAAGTCTGTTCTCTATGTCTGTGAGTCTGTTTCTGTTTCATAGATAAGTTTGTGTCATATTTTAGATTCCACATGTAAGTGATATCATATGGTATTTGTCTCTTTCTGATTTACTTCACTTAGTATGATAATCTCTAGGTCCGTCCATGTTGCTTCAAGTGGCATTATTGCATTCTTTTTTATGGCTGAGTAGTATTCCATAGTATATGTGTACCACACCTTCTTTATCCATTCATCTGTTGATGGACATTTAGGCTGCTTCTATGTCTCTGCTACTGTAAATAGTGCTGCTATGAACACTGGGGTGCATGTATCTTCTTGAATTATAGTTTTCTCTGGATATATGCCTAGGAATGGGATTGCAGGATCATATGGCAACTCTATTTTTAGCTTTTTGAGGAACCTCCATACTGTTTTCCATAGTGGCTGCATCAATTTACATTCCCACCAACAATGTAGGAGGGTTTCCTTTTCTCTATACCCTCTCCAGTATTTGCTATTTGTAGACTTTTCAATGCTGGCCATTCTGACTGGTGTGAGGTGGTACCTCATTATAGTTTTTTGTTTTTTGTTTTTTTTTTGTCGTACGCGGGCCTCTCACTGTTGTGGCCTCTCCTGTTGCAGAGCACAGGCTCCAGACGTGCAGGCTTAGCGGCCATGGCTCACGGGCCCAGCTGCTCTGCGGCATGTGGGACCTTCCCAGACCGGGCCACGAACCCGTGTCCCCTGCATCGGCAGGCAGACTCTCAACCACTACGCCACCAGGGAAGCCCTGTATGTCTTTTTGGAGAAATGTCTATTTAGCTCATTTGCCCATTTTTCAATTGGGTTGTTCTTTTGTTGTTGACTTGTATGAGCTGTTTGAATATTTTGGAAATCAAGCCCTTGTGGGTTGCCTCATTTGCAAATACTTTCTCCCAGTCTGTAGGTTTGTCTTTTCATTTTGTTTATGATTTCCTTTGCTGTACAAAAGCTTGTAAGTTTGATTAGGTCTCATTTGTTTATTTTTGCTTTTATTTCTATTGCCCTGGGAGACTGACCAAAGAAAACACTGGTATGATTTATGTCAGAGAATGTTTTGCCTATGTTCTCTTCTAAGAGTATTATGGTGTCACATCTTATATTTAAGTCTTTAAGCCGTAAAATTTAAATTTTATATGTTAGATTTTCCATATTGATACATATACACTACCTCCTCTTACACAACTGTATAATAGTCAGTGTTACTTTTATAATTACAAAAGCTAAGGGATTTTTTAAAAAGCTTAAAAGTACAAGGAAGTACAAAGGTATCCAACTATGAGTAACATTTATTGCTATAGACAGATTACAGTCTTTTCTACAGTGGTAGAAAATTTATCATTGATATAAGCAAAATTCATTGATATGGGAATTACTAAGGCAAAACACAAATTTTAGTGGAAGATTAGTATGAGAGAGGAAAGTATAACCATACGTAATTGTAGAATAGTTCATATTGGATGTGCAACATGCAGCAAATTTCATGAGCAAGCTAATATACCCAAATAACTTAAGCATTTCCACTACATTTTAACATCTTAGTAAAATTTCTCATAGAGATGATATAGTTTTGAAAATTCAGTTTATCAACAATAGATATCGTATGTTCTGGAGTTAGAGACCTGGGACAGAATGGCAATTTCACCATTTACTGGCTATGTTACAAGTCATTTAAACTGTTTAAGCGTCAACATCTTGGTTTTTTTGTTTTTTGCTTTTGGTCCCGCCTCGAGGCTTGCGGGATCTTAGTTCCCCGACCAGGGATTAAACCTGGGCCCTGGCAGTAAAAGCACGGAGTCCTAACCACTGGACCTCCAGGGGATTCCCTCCTCAGCTTTGAGATGACAAAAAATGTCCAGACCTCACAGAGCTGTCATGATGATTAAGTCAGATGATGCAAATGTTTACACATATTAAGCTCTTAATAAATGGTAACTATTATTATTAATAATACATCTAGCACCTTGCCAAGTACTTGCACAATGCAGAAGAAATACAAGATGATTAGTGGTTGCTTAGGGTTTGGTAGGATGTGGGGATGGGGGTGATAGCTACAGAATATGAGGTTTCTTTCTTTCTTTTTTTAAAATAGACCTTATGTTTTAGATCACCTTTAGGGTCACAGCAAAACTGAGCATGAAGTACAGTGTTCCTACATATCCCCTTACCACACACACGCATAGCCTCCCTCCAACCTCCATTATTAACGTTTGTTACCATCTATGAACCTACACTGACAATTCATTACCACCCAAAGTCCACATTTTACATTTAGGGTCTCTCCTGGTGTTTTACATTCTATAGGTTTTGACAAATATGTAATGACATGTATACACCACTACAGTATCATATGGAATATGAAGTAGTTTTATTGCCCTAAAAATCCTCTGTGCTCTACCTATTTGGTTTCTTTTTGAGGTGATGTAGATGTTTTAAAATTGACTATAGTAACGGTTGTACATATCTGTAAATATACTAAAAGCCACTGAATTGTACACTTTAAATGGGTGAATTTTATGGTATATGAACTATATCTCAATAAATCTGCCCCCACCAAGAAACACTAAACAAGAAATTATAGTCTTACTGGGAAGATTAAAAAGAAACCTGAAAAAGATAATGACAAACAGAATATGATTTAAGTCAGTCTCTAGTAAAAGCTTTAGTAGTTCTTAGGGTGTTGGAAATGCAAATTTTTGGACCCTATTCCAGACCTACTGAATCAGAAACTCTGAGAAGTTTATTTTTAACAAGGCCTTATGGAGATTTTGATGCTTGTTAAGGTTTGAGTACCATAGCTATAGGAGCAGTGCTTCTCAAGATTTAACGTGCATACAAATCACTTAGTGATCATATTAAAATGGAGATTCTGATTCAGTTGGCCTGGGTGGAATGTGGGATTCTGCATGTCTAACAAGCTCCCAGGTGATCCTGATGCTGCTGCTCTGTGGGCCCAACCTTGAGCAGCAAAAGCTATATGGGAACAAGAGCACAGTCATCCCTCGGTATCTGAGGGAGACTGGTTCCAGGACAGATAACAAAATCCAGGTATGCTCAAATCCCATAGATTTGATTCCACACAAATTCAACAAATTGTAGATCATAAACAACGTATATGTATTGAAAAAATCCAAGTATAAGTGGACCCGCGCAGTTTAAACCCATGTTGTTCAAGGGCCAACTGTAGTAGAAACCACATCACTGTGGGCCAGTTAGGTTGGGAAGCACAGAGGCCTGAAGCTCAAGTGTCCCTTTAAACATTACAAGTACCAAATCAGGAAAGACCTGTGGTCTACCCGCGCTAGTATTAGATCATCTGACAAAGGCCCTACGGTGGATGGACAGGATACCTTCCTTTATATTTTTCAAGTTAGAAACATGCTTCAAGACATCTGAATTTTCCTTTGTAATCAACTGTGGTCTGTTCTTCTATGACTTTACTCAACCCTTAAAAAATATCTGTTTATATTTTCAACCAATAATGAAAATATTCTCTTTGTAAAAAGCTTAGTATCAAGAGCTTGAAGGGATTTAGGGATATCTAGTCCCTTCATTTCACAGCTCAAACAGGTCCAAAATGATCAAAATGAAGTCTCAGGGGCCAGATTAGAATTGAGCTCTCTAAAACCCAGACCAGCAGTCTTTCAGCTCTGCTATCACTTCAAGTTCCCTTATGCAGCTAGATCTGCCAGCACCCCTTAGTACCCAATCATCACCCTCCAGTTTTAATATTGGTCATATATATCTCTGCATTAGCTGTCAACTCCCTCTCTGCTGTGATTCTGGGCATGGGTCTCCTACCACCACTCAAATTCCTCTAATACCCAATTAGTTCCTCCCACACCCTAAACATCCCAAACTCTAACTCCTTTCCTTACCCTCTTCCAAGTACCCCCACTTCTAGGACTCTAGAGTTTCATGGAATTCCTTTCCCTATGACAAGTGCTCCTTACTGCTCACCCCAAATCCTGCCTCTTAATGGCAGTTCCTACAACCACTGGCGGTGGAATCAAGTGCTCTTCATGGCCATCAAATCTTTATATTCCACATCTTGCTTGATCCTCACACGCAAGGGAAGCAAGTTTACTAGCCCACAGTGTGAAGTAGTACTTCCTGTTTTTCCGATTCAAATATACCTCACATAAAAATTCATCGGATGCCTTTTGTTTGTGAACATTTCCAAATTTACTTTACCCAGATCACTTGACTTCAGTCTTATTCCATATCATCTTCTTTTTAAATCAATGTTTAAGTCTATCTTAATGTCAGAGTTGCCTATTCTTTTGATCATTTTTCTCCTAAATAATTTTTGGTATGATAAGTGCCAAATGATTACTCAAAGTCTAAAAACACCTCAACTGTAATGGAGTACACTATACTCACATCCTTGCAGGTGTCCCATTTCCTCATTTTCCCAAACCAATCAGAGCTTAAACAATAGGACATATATAAAGAGCTTTATTTCGTCAGTGTACTTTCACTGAGTCAGTCTTGCACTGACCTTCACGTCCCTGTCTCTTGAGGCTATATCTATGCTTTATACTCCAGTCTCTTGGTAGTCCCAAGCATGGGCATTTGTATTCCTGGCCTCTGTTCAAACGGCCTCCTGATGCTGACTCACCAGCCCAATATTAACCTAGGAAACAGGCCTTTCTACTCCTGTCCAAGCTAATAGCACAGTTCAATTCTTCTGTGACTTTGTTTCACAGGTTTAGTTTGCCTTCTACTCTTCTTTCTCCTTCAAAAGGTATCTACCAGCACTGGATCTACTTTCCATATTTAAGTCTTCACACATTCCTTTTGAAAATAAAAATTCTTTAGCTAAAAATTTATCTAATATACTACCCCCTACCCTGAATCCACGCCATACTTTGGGTGTGCCAGGACTCTGTATCTTGGCCCATTTTCACCTCATCATGATGGAGCTCTGACTAATACAATGCTAACTTTTACCCACGTATATATTTAATTCCCTTTAAAAACCTTAAAAGATTAGTAAAGCATGGTTCTTCTTTTTTATTAGAGATTATGGTGAGTAATCTGGGCAACAATTTCTTACCCTTTATTATAAATCAGTGCTTCTTGAATTTAATGTTCTGTTAAAATCAGATTCTGATCCAGCAGGTCTTAGGAGGAGCCCATGATTATACATTTCTAACAAGCTTCCAAGTGATGCTTTGATGTTGGTCTGCAGAGTACATGGTTATAGACTTCATCATGAATAGCAGTGAAACTCATCAGATTTCCAGACATTACTCGGGTTCTCCTAGGAATTTTCTTAAGAGGTGAAAGTCGCACTGTACCTGCAGTATGCTGGTATAGCCAACGTTCATGTATTGGCCAGCAGTTCCCCCATTTCACCCATAAGTTCATTCAAAACTCTTCAGCATTTGTATCACTGGGTCCCAGCTTCCCCACCCACCTCCACAGTCTGTCAATTAAACATGGTTCACATTATTCATATTGTTATCCATTAGATATACTTAATCCTTTGGTTTCAAGGGACAATGTGTGAATATGATGAACTCTCTCTCCAATGAACCCCCCCTTACAATCTTTCTTCATAAAATCTACAAATTAAACTACTCCTCTATCTTTAGATACCGAATATGAGGGCTGGGGGTTTGGGGCAAGTTTTGCTAATAAACAGAATTTATTTAAAATGAGAACTAGCAATTTAAAAAAAAATTATTTCTAAACCAGAAGGTAAAAGTTAAAATGTAATCACTGAGTGCTAGATGCCAAAGAGTAATAGTCATCTACCCATTACCCTTATTTCATAGCAATGTAGGAGGTATCCTTTTCTTTACAAACATCTTTCTCCTTACACAGATTGAGTTTTAAGTCAACAGCAATACATTAAGAGTTGAAAGCAGCCTCTACAAGAAAGGCAGAATTGGGGTTATATGTCTGAATGACACATGTTCCAAAGCCAGGTCTAAATAACTTCCAGATTCACTATTCACTATTATATTTTCTATGCCTCTTTCCTCACTAATAAGTTAGACAATCAAGACAATCTATGTTCTTTCTACTCCTACTTCCAATATTCAAGGTTTATGGAAACCATGCACTGAAACTGACTAGACTCAGACCCTCAGAGATGAAGTGAAATCTTGATTACTTAATTAGTGGCTCAGTGGGAGCTAGGGCACCAAACAGGGATTTATAGAGAATCAGAGGAGTCTGTGGGACATGGGGAAAGTAGATCCCCAGGATCATTCCTTACACTTGGAGAATCTGGGGCATGTAACAGGCTAAGATGTACTAGGGTGGAGGGAAGAGACAAGGTAACCATTCTTCATTCAGTACTCTGCAAACTATGAGGTGCTAAGGGAGACAGCAGAGAATGAGTCAGGTAGCTTCTCCTTCATGGGGCCTATATTCTACGTTACCTAGATCCAGCCCTCTCCCTGGGTTTCCTCAAGTAATCTTACTACTTAACTATTATAGAATTTACGATTTACACTAGAATTCATAAACTCAAATGCGTAAAAGGCCAGGCAGGTAAATAAGAGTTGATTTAAGACCATAGGACATGGTAACATTTGGCAAATTCTGGCCTAAAGGCAATGAAATTTTTGAAAAAAAATTTAGTATCTTGGGGTAAGAATCCATACCTGGAGACTTTATGGTCTAGATTTCTGTAAACAGAACCAATTTCAGGTAAATTTTTAACAAAGACAAATTATTAAATATATAATAAACATGACTTCTATCTTTAAACCTTTTTTCATGAAAATAAATTCACAAATTTTTCCAATCAGTCTTGTGATCTATTTTTGATCCAAAAAAAAAAAACCACTTAGTGGAAATGTATAAACAAATGTCTTAGAAACTCTGGGTTCTAGTCCTCTTTTTCATGACTTTCTATCTGGTCTAGGACAAATTGTAATCTTCCTGAAACTTCTCTCAGGATCATTTTGAGATTCTAAGGAGATGTATGTTTAGGTGTTGTATTTTGAGAAGGAGATAAACAGCAATTAGTGCCTTAAAAATTGGACAACGGGATGCAGAATCCACAGAGACAGCTCTGATTGTGAAGAATCTGACAGTTAAAGGAGGAATGTGACATAACCAGCATGTCTAAGCTTGGGCTTAGACATGTACCACAGACTAGGTGGTTTAAACAACAGAAATTTATTTTTCACAGCCTGGAGCCTAGAAGTTTCAAGGTGCCAGCATGGTCCAGTTCTGGTAAGGGCTCTCTTCCTGGCTTGTAGAGAGCCACCTTTTCACTGTGTCCTCACATGGTTGTGGGGGGCAGAGGGAGAGAGAGCAAGGCAATAATCCCATTGTAAGGGCCCCACCCTGATAACCTCATCTAAACCTAATTATCCTCAAAGGCCCAGTCAATCTCCAAATACCATCACACTGGGAGTTAGGGCTTCAACATGAGAATTCAGAGGCACACAATTCAGTTCATAGCATTTCTCCCCTGGCTCCCAAAATTCATATCCTTCTCACATGCAAAATATTTATATTCATTCCATCCCACAGCCCTAAAAGTCTTAATTCATTCCAGCATCAACTCTAAAAAGTCCAAAAGCTCATCTAAATGTCGTCTAAATCTGATATGGGTGAGATGCAAGATTCTTCATGAAGTAAGATTCCTCTCCAGCTGTGAACCTGTAAAACCAGACAAGTTATGTGCTTCCAAAATATAATGGTGGGACAGGTATAGGATAGACATTCCCATTCCAAAAGAAGAAATCAGAAGGAAGAAAGGGATGAGGGGACCCAAGGAAGTCCAAAACCTAGTAAGACATAGATCTTAAGGCTCAAGAAGTATCCTTTTTGGCTCTATGTCCCACTTTCCAGGCCCACTGGGGAGGAAGTGTCACGCCCATGGCTCTGTGGGGTAGCCTTTGGTTCTGTGGGATACCACCCCCAAGGCTCCTGGTAGAGGCCAAAAGGCTTGTTGAAACTGAAGCTGTGGCCCTGATGATCTCTGAATCACCTCTGGGGGTCATTTCTCCCTCTTCTTGAAGAATAATGCACGTTCACAGCCTAATAGCTCTATCATCCCATCCTGTCAGATCCAAAAGGTCCAACAGCCTTTCTTCATTTCATCCTGTCTCCTTCCCCCGGAGTTAAAAGTGGCAGTGTTTTTGCTCATAGAATCCCATAAGCTACTTATCAAGTGATTGTTCAGCCACACTCTTAGTGTTCTTTCCAGAACAAACTTTCTCTCTTTTTTTTTTTTTTTTTGCAACATGGATAGGCTGAGAATTTTCCAAATCTTCAAATTCTGGTTCCTTTTTGCTTAACAATTCCTTCTTCAATTCCTCTGTCCCCTTTGCATTTCACTAAAAGCAGTTAGAAAGAACCAAGCTGCTCCTCCAATGCTTTGCTTAGAAATCTCCTCAGCTAAATATATTTCACTGCTTACAATTCTTCCTTCCACACAACACTAGAACATAGTTCAGCCAAGTTCTTTACCATTTTATGACAAGAATTGCCTTTCCTCTAGTTTCCAATAAACTGTTCCTCATTTCCATCTGCGTTCTCACCAGAATCACCTTTAATGTTCATATTTCTAGCCTCTACCCATTACCCAGTTACAAAGTTGCTTCCACATGTTTAGGTATTTGTTACCACAGAACCCCACTCCTGGTACCAAAATCTTAGTCAGCTTGGGCTGCCATAAAAAAATACGATAGGGAGAGGGGGAGGGGGCAGGGAGAGCAAGCTCTCTGGTGTCTTTTCTCATAAGGGCACCAATCCCATCACAAGGGACCTACTCTCTGACCTCATCTAAACCTAATTATCAATATCTCCCAAAGGCCCCATCTCCAAATACCATCAATACTGGGGGTTAGTGCTTCAAGATATGGATTTTGGGAGGACATGATTCAGTCCATAGTACAGTAGCTCAGCATGTCTCTGATAGGTTGGGTAGCAGAACACTACTAGTTTCTGCAGGAGGTTGAGGCAGGAGGACAGAAGAGAAGGAATTAAAGAAGACTCTTTGAGTTGGTGTAGTATACCAAAGGAATGCAGATTTCAGTAAGAGATTTTCCTGTTGGGGATTCTTATTACCACTTCATTTTCATAAGCTCAAGATGTGGCTATATGACACTTCAAATTCTTTGAAGTAATGAAAACATGAATACAACTTTTATAAAAACATTATGAGAAAGACTCAGGATTCTTCAGAGAACTCTGAAGCAATTTTAGAAAACAGATCCAGGCTAAATTTCACTCATTGTCTTTGAAACAGAACCCTGTGACTGGGTCCGAATAACACTAAAATAAAGGTCTAACAGTTGGGGCTGGCGGTGGGAGTTGGACTAGGGAAGGACAAGTGTGATATGGAAATATGTCAAAGCCAAGAGAGAATTAATTACCCGCCAGGCACTCTTTTCATGTCTAGACTTAAATGTTTAATGGGTTTAGAAGTTATTAAAACAGCCAGATGTGCTGTAGTTTGTGTTCAAGATACACGGTAAGGTCACTCTGATGTGATGAGGACAAACAGAGTAGGGTAGGCTACATGATGTTGAAGGGGCTTTCCAATGCTAAATACTCTGCCTCTTCTACAAGGATGTGACTCTTTCTGGAGATTAAGTGCTGCTTCTACATGAGGATGATGACCCTTATTTTTTCTTTTAATTTTTGGCTGCGTTGGGTCTTCGTTGATGCACATGGGCTTTCTCTAGTTGCGGTGAGGGGGGGCTACTCTTCGATGAGGTGTGAGGGCTTCTCATTGCAGTGGTTTCTCTTGTTGTGGAGCATGGGCTCTAGGTGCGCAGGCTTCAGTAGTTGCAGCACGCGGGCTCAGTAGTTGTGGCTCACGGGCTCTAGAGTGCAGGCTCAGTAGTTGTGGTGCACAGGCTTAGTTGCTCCGCGGCATGTGGGATCTTCCCAGGCCAGGGCTCGAATCCTTGTCCCCTACATTGGCAGGTGAATTCTTAACCACTGCGCCACCAGGGAAGCCCATGATGACCCTTTTCTAACATGACCAAGGGGAAAGAGGCTCAGTAGGGTCAGCTTCCACAGACCAGAAAGAAGAAATGAAATGATTAAGCTGGCATCATTCATTCAAATGAACTCAGAGAGGCCACCTAGGGCTGTAAGAGTAGGGAAGAGGAGTAAACAAGGGCTTCAGGGAGAAAATGGTTAAAATAACAAAAAACTTAAAATAGTGGAGGAAAGGAACTAGGTATCTAGTAAACAGAAGGAAAGAGAGAGCTCCTGCTGAGAAAAAGGATACCAGATTTATTTGAGTTCCTCAGAAAAGGAAAGGAATGAGAAAGAGATCCTTTCATGAATTTAAAGGAAGAAAGAGTGTAGAAAAAAAAAAATCCACTATGGAATCACTAAGAAATAGAAAATCAATAATACTAGTTAGCACTGAAAAAGATCTTCCCAATTTCGAAACATCTTGTCAGTGTATTCACAGTTACCAGCACAGCTCCTGGCATATAAGAGATACCACACTAAATATTTGTGGAGTGAAAGAATGCTACTGAGTCCTCACAACAACCCCGCAACCGGGGAATATAGAACTCAAGATTAACATGGTGAAATATGACAAAATATATATGTGCAATATAAAAAGAATAAAATCTAGAATATGGGAGAGACAGACTAGCTACAATTTAGAACACGGACAAACTTTAGACTTGTGAAGCACTTGAAATTACATGAAAATTTTGCTTCCATTTTTCTAGTGAGAGGCTTCAGAGCTTTTATTAAGAATTTCAATAAGAGTTTTTGAGCAATTGATGTATTATTAGGTTAATTATTAATTTGTGTTGAGAAAGGACAGGTGGGAATTTATACACACATGTATATATTCTTACAATTAGCTTAAGAAGTTCAAATGAAAATGAGTGCAAAAACACTCAAAAAAATTCATACCTAGGTTATAGTTTTATGTGTATTTACATACTACCTGAATTATCTTCTGGACACGTCTGATTACAAGGTAAACAACACCTCAAAGATTCAGACCAACACTGCCACTTTGCTATTCTCTTTATATCCTACTCCTCCCCCCGACCCACCTCAAGCAATTTTTACATACATTCTTCCTAATGCTGCCTAGCAAAGTTATGAATACAAGGAAGGCACTTAACCACTTCAGGCTTTGAGTTTGGTTTCTCAATAAATGTTAAAAACACTTTCATATTGAATATATTCACTGGTAGTAATCATTTAAACTGGAGAGTAAGCAAAATATACTCTTTCAGAGAAGTTACACATTCTAATGGAAAGAACTAGACAGGCATACACCATACCAATTCTGTATAAAGCTCATAAAAGTTTCCAACCTGAAACTCCCTAAGTGAAATTTACAAGAAACAAAAACTGAACACTGGCGTCCTTATCACCCATTCACTGAACCTTCTGCTTGGTGTTGAATTTTAAGACATTATTACTTTTCTCTAATTACGAAAACAAACTTGTGTACACATATTTGTTACTGTTACTTAACCGGCTCTCCTCCCCTTTAAACTAGGCCCCTTTAAACTCCCCTTTAAACTAGAATTGAAACCCACTAAAACCCACTAAAAGAATTACACTTTGGTGTGTTCTTTAAGAAATTATTTTAAATTATTACTGTTACCAGAAAGCCCCAAAATGGAATCAAATGAGCCCTAAGGCGAAACAGAAACTAGAGAAAGAAAAAAATCTGTATGAGAGCAATTAAACTAAAGCGCAGTCCTTGAACCGCTAAACATCCAGGGATCGCGTATACGTTTTTTCCTTCTTTCGGGGTTGGGGGTAGTGCGGGTTAAGCAGCGGTAAGAAAGACTGGACAATAAAATTCAGAGGTCAATTCAAAACGCCTGGAACAGTGAAACTACAGAGGAGAAGCACCAAAGTCCGAGTCGTATTAGGGGCTCGGCAGGTAGCTTTCTCGGGGGTAGGTACCGGGACTTCAAAGGACGGGAATGGGGGCTGGACCAAAAGGGAGTAGTGGGACAGGGATGGGTATGAAAGCAAAAACCCAGAGCAGGCCGCGTAGGCGCGGGAGAGGGCAGGCCGGCAGGGAGCCAGTGGGGGTGAGGCGGCGGCAGCAGCAGCAGCGGCGGCGGAAGGTGGGGGGCCCGGCCCCGCCCCGGGGAGGCCCGAGCGCCCGCCCGTCCCCCTTACCAGAGGGAGCAGGAAGCCCCACAGCAGGGCGGCGGCGGCGGCGGCGGGGGTCAGCGGTTGCTGCAGCCCCATCAGACTGCCTGGTGAGCGGCCGGCGGCGCGAGGCGGGGCGGGTTCCGGGGTCCCCTCGCGGCGCTGCTTCGGTGGCTGGGCCGGACAGGGGCGGGCAGCGGGGTTGGGTTGGGGCCGCCGCGGCTGCTGGAGCCGCCACTGCAGCGCCGACTTCCTCTTCCGGCCCCGCCCGGAGGCCGCGGAAACCCCCACGGGGCAAGTGGAGGCTGGGTCAGCGCGCGCCGCCCGCCGGGCTCTCTCAGGCTCCCGGCGCTGGCGAGCACCGGCAGCGGGTCTGGGCGTGTCTCTTTACAGCTGCGTGACCTGAACTGTTCCCCGGTCCGGGCAGGCGAAGGGACTTTTTCAAGCCCTCCTTCTTCCTAGAAGCGGCGGAGCGCCTGTTCAGTTCCCCACCAACTACCCAGGTGCTCGAGCCAAAAACCTACATGCTCTGAGTCTTAATTCACCTGCTCATCAGCCGTCCTAGGCTCTCTCACATGTATGTCCCCAAAACGCCCACCTTCTCCTAAACCGCAGTGACCACCCCCAGACCACCGTTGCTTCTCTCCTCCAAACTGGTTTCCGTTTCCACTCCCCACAGCCCATTATCCACACAGCTGTCCTGGAGAGATCTTTTTGAAAATGTAAATCAGATCATGTCACTCCCAACCACACTTAGAATAAAATCAAAGCTCTACTCCAGGACTTCCCTGGTGTCCCAGTGGTTAAGAATCCACCTGCCAATGCAGGGGACAGGCGTTTGAGCCCTGGTCCCAGAAGATCCCACAAGCCATGGAGCTACTGAAGCCCACGCGCCTAGCGCCCGTGCTCTGCAACAAGAGAAGCCACCGCAATGAGAAGCCTGCCACTGCAACAAAAACCCAACACAGCCATAAATAAATAAATTTATTTTTTAAAAAAAAACGGAACACTCTGCTCTGGAGGACAAAGTTTATATAACATGGTCCGTGCCTGCTTCTCTGACCCCATCTTCACTGTTTTCCCACGCTCGTTTCAAGCCACATGGGCCGCCTTTGGTTCTTCCGGCCTTTGTACTGGTAGTCCTCCCTGCTGGAACGCTCCTCTCTCTGAATACCTGGCACGCTGGCATTCACTTATCAGCTTAAATGTCACTTCCTCAGAGGGAACTTATTTATTTACTTTTTAAGTTAATTAATTAATTAATTTTGGGCTGCATTGGGTCTTCGTTGCTGCGTGTGGGCTTTCTCTAGTTGCAGTGAGCAGGGGTTACTCTTTGTTGTGGTGCGTGGGCTTCTCATTGCGGTGGCTTCTCTTGTTGCAGAACTCGGGCTCTAGGTGCGCGGGCTTCAGTAGTTGTGGCACATAGACTCAGTAGTTGTGGCTCACGGGCTCTAGAGCGCAGGCCCAGTAGTTGTGGCACACAAGCTTAGCTGCCCCACAGCATGTGGGATCTTCCCAGACCGGGGCTTGAACCCGTGGCCCCTGCATTTGCAGGCGGATTCTCAACCACTGCGCCACCAGGGAAGTCCCGAGGGAACTTATTGACATACCCAATCTAAAGTAGCCACCCAGTCACTTTCATATCACATGATTTAATTCTCTGCACAGCACTTTTCACTCTTACTTATTTATCTCATCGTTTATTTATGATGTAGATTCCCACTTGATAGAAAGGTGTATCTTTGCTTTGGTCACTGCTGTATCCATTACAACATTTGGCTTAAATTTGGTCCTCAAATATTTGTTGGATGAATATTCAATACCAAACACTGAATAGAATGCTGTCCCTGCCATCCCACAGCTCATGGTTTAGTGAAGGACATAGATGTGTGAGCAAACAGTTCAGGGTGAGTAGTGACCCTTTTGTTTGCACAAGATGCTATGGGAGTATCAAAGGGACATTTTACAGGGGTGCCAGGAAATATTTCAACCTAAGCTGAGTCTAGAAGGCTGAGTTAATTTTAGCCAGGCAATGGGTAGGAGAAGGGGGAGACTTCCAGGAAGAATGAACCATTAGTGTCAAAGCCAAAGGTGACATTGGAGGAACTGCAAAACTTGGGCTTGGCTGAAGTTATGAGTGATGATAGATGAAGTGAGAGAAGAAGGCAGAGGCCAAATCACAAATAGATAGGGGTATCCTGCTTGGAACTTAAGGCTTCGTCTAGTTGGTGATGGAAAGCACAGTGACAGACAATTTTTGTTTTAGAAAGCGCTCTGTGATGGCAGGAGGGGTGGCAGATGGATTGAAACAGGGCAAGAGTAGAAGCCAGGAGACCTATTGGACAACAGTAGTAACCTAACCCAGGCAGGGATAGTGAGGGCCTGAACTGAGACAGTGGCAGAAGAAATGGAAAGGAGGAGGAGGTGGTGGATCTGAAAATTCATAGCAGAATTTGGTATAACTGAGGGTACATGAGAGATGAAGGAGAGGGATGATTCCCAGGATCCTGCCCTGGGCCCTTTATTGAGATGATCATCCCAGGAGATGGAGGAGGTGGGGGATGGGTGAGGAAGAGGAAAGAATTTTGGACTTGAGTTTGAAATGTTTGTGGGACATCCAATTGCAAATGTCTGTAGGTTGATGGCTAAGTGGGTTGGTCTGAAACTTAGTGGCACAATGAGACCAGAACTCAGGTCTCCTGCCTGTCAATCTGAGACTTTTCACATTTTCTAGCTGCCTAGGGCAAGCCAGATTTCCCTTTTGTAAAATGACTGTGATTAGATGACTTCATCTCTAAATATTCCCTTCTGTCCATAATGGTCCTTCGCCTAGTGAATCTCCAAGGTGGCTCCTGAAGCTGAAGATCTCTGGTTTTCCTGTCTAGAGTTATGCACATTTTTTCTTCCCCTCAGTCGGAGAAAATTTTGTACCTGCAGTCAAAGAACCTGTGTTATAGGCTAGTTCCTTGTGCAGTCTCTCTTTGCCTGCTTTAGTTTTCTCAGCTGAAAAATATGGAGAGTAATACCTGTTCTGCCTGTCTCAGATGAGTATTGTAAAAATTACATGACTTGTAATTTGGGTATAATTACTCTGAAAATTTTTTAAAAAAGAAAAAGAGGGAGAGGAGAGGAAAAACAGAAGACTGTGTTATTGCTGTAGTCCAGTGTCAGCACTGTTTGTCATAATTCTTCTGCCAGAATTTTTTCTTCTTGGTCAAAGTCCCTGTGCATGATGAAGGAAAATGGGAGGGTTAATGGAATATTGAAAAGATTCTTATTTCATGACTTTACTGTTGGAATGGCTGTTAAAGGATATTTGGAGTATACCTCTATTACACAAGAATTTCCCTGGAAGTATTAGGTAGGATAAAATTTACCTGCATAATTTTTAATCGATATTTTTCTTCTCTAAATAAGCTATGTATAAAAACCCAATTATGGAAAATAACTATCATTAAAGATTGTTTTAATTTCTAAATATATTTAGTTAATGGAATTTTTTCCCCAATGATGAAAGATAGAATGTTATTGGTTGTCAGAACCTTTCTATAGTCTAAGAAATGGTCAAGAACTATTGGCTTCATTTTACAAATGTGTTAGATGACAGCAGCAGAGGAGGAGCTAAAACTCAGTCTCCTACCTTAGTACACTAACAGTAAGTAAACCTGTTGTTTGCTGTACTTCCACAGTGTTTTTTACTCAGAGGACATTGATGAAGTGTTAGTAATGAGCCCCAAAGACTTTCTTGCGCAATCTAGATCATTACTTTAGTATAGAGCAGTGATTCTTAGTCTTGATTATTTATTAGAGTCACATAGGAGAGCTTAAAGGATACTGATGCCTGGGTCCCACTACTCCCCTTTCCCCATGCAGATCCTAAATTTAATTGGTCTGGATGTAGCCTGTGTATCATAATTTTTAAGGCTCCTCAGGTGATTATAATATGCAACCGAGGTTGAGAAAGTGGCTTAATCAGTGATTTTTAAAATGTGGCCTCGTGGACCAGCAGTATTGACACCACCTGGGAACTGTGAGCAGTGCAAATTCCTCCAGACCTATAGAATCAGAAACTCTGGTTCTTCTGACTATAGAATCAGAAACAAAAGCAATTTGTGTTTTAATAAGCCCCCTAAGCAATTCTGATGCGTGCTAAAGTTTGAGAACTATTGGTTTCAGAGCAACATTCCTTAATTCTGCCTGCATATTAGAATCAGATGCAAAGTTAAAATAAAAAGCAAACCATTTGCTCCAACACTAATCAAACTGAAAGGAAAAACAGACAAATCCACAATTACAGTTAAAGATTTCAACTCTTCTCTTTCAATAATTGAAAGAATGAGTAGGCAGAAAATCAGTAAATACAGAAGACTTGATCAATATTATCAACCAATTTGACCTAATTAGCATTTATAGAACACGCCACCCAACTTATGCATGATACACATGATTTTCAAGTGTACATGGGACCTTGACCAAAATAAACCATTTGGCCATAAAACACGTCTCAATAAATTTAAAGTTTCCAAATCATACCAAGTATGTTCTTTGCCCACAACATAATTCAATTAGCAATTAATAACAGAAGGATACCTTGAAGATCTTCAAATAATTAGAAACCCAACACACTTTTCTAAATTACCCATGAACCAAAGAAGTCACAGGAATTAAGAAAATATTTTGAATTGAAGGAAAATGCAAACATGACATGTCAAAAGTTGTGGGGTGCTTAAAAGAAATTTGTAGCACTTACAATAGAAAGGTATAAACATTTAAAATCAATGACTGGGACTTCCCTGGTGGCGCAGTGGTTAAGAACTCATCTGCCAATTCAGGGGACGTGGGTTTGAGCCCTGGTTGGGGAAGATCCCACATGCTGCAGAGCAACTAAGCCCGTGTGCCACAACTACTGAGCCTGTGCTCTACAGCCCGCGCGCCACAACTACTGAGCCCATGTGCCACAACTACTGAAGCCCGCGCACCTAGAGCCCGTGCTCTGCAGCAAGAGAAGCCACCGCAGTGAGAAGCCCGCGTGCCACGACAAAGAGTAGCCCCCACTCGCCACAACTAGAGAAAGCCTGCGTGCAGCAATGAAGACCCAACACAGCCAAAAATAAATAAGTTTAAAAAATAAATAAATTTATTTATAAATAAAATCAATGACCTAAGCTTCTATCTTAAGAAACTAGAAAAGAAGAGCAAATTAAATCCAAAGGTGAGCAGAAGAAAGGAAATTAAAATATCTGAGAAGACATCAACAAAATAGAAAACAAACAAACAAAAACAATAGGAGAATTGGTGAAGCCGAAGACTGGCTTTTTGAGAAAATTGATAAGTGTTGGGAAAACTCTAGTCAAACTGATTAGAGGAAAAAGAGAAGATCCAAATTACTAATATCAGGAACAATAAAAAAAAATTACTAAACATCCTAAAGACATTAAAAGGATAACATGTAAGTATTATGAACAACTTTATGCCAATAAATTTGACAACCTAAGTGAAATGGAGAAAGTCCTTGAAAGACAAACTACTTAAAAAGAAATAGATATTAGTGATAGATTATCTATTTAAAAATTTGAACTTGGGGAATTCCCTGGCATTCCAGTGGTTAGGACTCCATGCTTTCACTGCTGAGGGCCTGGGTTCTATCCCTGGTCAGGGAACTAAACTCCCATAAGCTGCATGGTGCAGCAAAAAAAAAAAAAAAAAAGAAAAATTTAATTTGTCATCAAAAACCTTCCCACAGAGAAAACTCTAGGCTCACGTGGCTTCAAGAGTGAATTTTACCAAACATTTGAGGAATAAATAATATCAATTCTACACAAACATTTTCAAAAACTTGAAGAGGGGGTAATACTTCCCAATTCATATTTTGAATCTAGCGAAATAAAAAAATGATATATCAGTTCTAATTAAGATTCATCCAAAACATGCAAGGTTATTCAACATTTGTAAATTAATCAATGTACCTCACCATCTCCACACTACTACAAGGTCAATAATAAAAGAATCAACTGTATTTCTCTACACTAGAAACAAACATTTGGAAATTGAAAATACCATTTACTATAACATCAAATAATATCAAATACTTAGGGATAAATTTGGCAAAGATGTGCAAGACTGAAACATCAAAACCTACAAAACATTACTGTGATCTCTTGATTATTAAGTAGTGTATTGTTTAGCCTCCATGTGTTTGTATTTTTACAGATTTTTTCCTATGTTCATTGCAGCTCTGTTTACAATAGCTAGGACATGGAAGCAACCTAAGTATCCATCAACAGATGAATGGATAAAGAAGATGTGGCACATATATACAAGGGAATCTTACTCAGCCATAAAAAGAAATGAAATTGATTTGTAGTGAGGTGGATGGACCTAGAGTCTGTCATACAGAGTGAAGTAAGTCAGAAAGAGAAAGACAAATACCGTATGCTAACACATATATATGGAATCTAAAAAAAAAAAAAAAAAAGGTTATGAAGAACCTAGGGGCAGGACAGGAATAAAGACACAGATGTAGAGAATGGACTTGAGGACATGGGGAGGGAGAAGGGTAAGCTGGGACGAAGTGAGAGAGCGACATGGACTTATATATACTTCCAAATGTAAAATAGATAGCTAGTGGGAAGCAGCCGCATAGTACAGGGAGATCAGCTCGGTGCTTTGTGACCACCTAGAGGGGTGGGATAGGGAGGGTGGGAGGGAAACACGAGAGAGGAGATATGGGGATATATGTATATGTATAGCTGATTCACTTTGTTATAAAGCAGAAACTAACATACCATTGTAAAGCAATTATACTCCAATAAAGATGTTAAAAAAAATTACTGTGAAGTGTTAAAGGGGGACCTAAATAAATAGGGAGATACACTATGCTCATGGATTGGGAAAGTCAAAATACTGTTAGGATGTCAGTTCTGGGACTTCCCTGGTGGCGCAGTGGTTAAGAATCTGCCTGCCAATGCAGGGGACACGGGTTCGAGCTCTGGTCCTGGAGGATACCACATGCTGTGGAGTAACTAAACCTGCGAGCCACAATTACTGAAGCCCGCGCGCCTAGAGCCTGTGTTCCACAACAAGAGAAGCCACTGCAATGAGAAGCCCGGGTAACACAACAAAGAGTAGACCCCACTTGCCGCAACTAGAGAAAGCCCGTGCGCAGCAATGAAGACCCAACACAGCCAAAAATAAATAAATAAATTTATTTTTAAAAAAGTCAGTTCTTTCTAAATTGATCTTTAGAAATAATGCAATTCCAATCAAAATCACAGCCAGATTTTTGTTGTTGTTTTTGAAACTAGGATGCCAATTACAAATTTATATGGAAATATAGAAGAGCTAGAGTAGCCAAAATAATTTTGAGGAAAAAAAAAGAACCAAATGGAGGACTTAAATACATGATTTCAAGACTTTTTAAAGCTCGACAGTAATCGAGTGGGGTAGTGGATATATATATATGTGTGTGTGTGTGTATATATATATATATATATATATATATATATATACACACACACACATACACACACACATATATACATATAGATCAATGAAAGAGCATAGAGAGTCTGTAATTAGACCTACACATATATAGCCAATTGATTATTGATAAAGATGCTAAGGCAATTCAATGGGGTAAGGATAATCTTTTCAATAAATAACTGGGTTATTTGGTCATGCCTCCCAAAACAAAACTTCCCCCAAAATGAAACTCAGTTCTCACCTCATAACATATTCTAAATTTAACTTGAAATAGATCACAGACCTAAATGCAAAGGCTAAAACCAAAAAATTTCAAAGAGAAAACATAGGAGAAAATCTTTTTCTCCTTTTTCTCTGCTACCTTTTGTTAGGCAAAGATTTCTTAAATAAAACACAAAAACCAGAAACTATAAAAGAATAAAAATTGATAAACTGGACTTCATCAAAATGAAAATTTTCTTTTCTTTGAAAGATAATGTTAAGAGAAGTAAAGGCTAGCCACAGACTGGGAGCAAATATTTGCAAAACATATCCAACAAAGACTTGTATCCAGGATATATAAGAAACTCTCATATCTCAATAATTAGAAGACAAAAAACGCAATTGAAAAAATGAAGAAAATATTTGAAAAATATAATCTTACAAATAGTCACCAAAAGCAGATTCATCGTTCCCTGGGGAGGGTATGGATGGAGGGATGGGATATGAGAGTACATAAAGAAATTTTGGAAGATGATAGAAATATTTGTTATCTTGATTGTGGTGACGGATTCACAAATGTATATTTACATCAAAACTTGTCACACTTTCAATATGTACAGTTTACTGTAGCCATATATACCCCAATAAAGCTGTAAACACACACACACATACACACACACACACACACACACACACACACACACTAATAAACGATACCAAAAAAGATTCTATGCCCAAACCTCATCCCCAAGAAATTCTGATTTATTTGGTCTGGGGTAGGGCCAGTCGTCGATATTTTAAAAGCTCCCTAGGTGATTCTACTGTGCAGCCAGAGCTGGGAATTACTGGTAGAGAGAAATCAACTCATTATTACTAGGAAACTCAGACTTTCTAGGCGTTTCCAATAGAGGAGGCTATAGGCCAGATCTCATTCCTTCCTTCTTCTCTAAGAGTGGGAAAAAGTATCCCACGAGTTTTCATTTAGCGTTTTGTGTTATTGGGGTTGGATACATGTGTTGCAATCTATCTCTGAGCGCAACTTATAGGAGACAATCTTTTTTATTATTTTATTTTATTTTTGGCTGCATTGGGTCTTCGTTGCTGCGTGTGGGCTTTCTCTAGTTGTGGTGAGCGTGGGCTACTCTTCATTGAGGTGCACAGGCTTCTCACTGAGGTGGCTTCTCTTGTTGCGGAGCATGGGCTCTAGGCGCACAGGCTTCAGTAGTTGTGGCACATGGGCTTCAGTAGTTGTGGCTCGCGGGCTCTAGAGCGCAGGCTCAGTAGTTGTGGCGCACGGGCTTAGTTACTCCGGGGCACGTGGGATCTTCCCGGGCCAGGGCTCGAACCCGTATCCCCTGCCTTGGCAGGCGGATTCTTAACCACTGTGTTACCAGGAAGCCCAATCTTATTTTTTCTTAAACAGCTCTTTTGAGGTGTAATTGACATACAAGCATTGTATATGTTTAAGGTGTACAACTTAGTGGTTTGATACATATACATTGTGAAATGATCACTACAACAAGCTAATTAATATATCTATCACTTCCACATAGTTACCATTTGTGTGTGTGTGTGTGATGAAAAAACTTCATTTAAGATCTACCCTTTTAGCAAATTTCAAGTATTCAATACAGTGTTGTTAACTGTCATTACCATGCTGTATGTTAAATCTCAAGAATTTATTCATCCTGCATAATTGAAACTTTGTACCCTTTGACCAACTTCACCCCATTTCCCCCTTCCCCCAGTCCCTGGCAACCACCATTCTATTTTCTGCTTCTATGAGTTTGACTAATTGGATTCACATATAAGTGAAATCATGCAGCATTTGTCTTTCTGAGTTTGACTTATTTAACTTAATATAATGTCCTCTAGGGCTTCCCTGGTGGCGCAGTGGTTGAGAATCTGCCTGCCAGTGCAGGGGACACTGGTTCGAGCCCTGGTCTGGGAAGATCCCACATGCTGTGGAGCAACTGGGCCCGTGAGCCACAATTACTGAGCCTGCACGTCTGGAGCCTGTGCTCCGCAACAAGAGAAGCCGCGATAGTGAGAGGCCCGCACACGGCGATGAAGAGTGGCCCCCGCTTGCCACAACTAGAGAAAGCCCTCGCACAGAAACGAAAACCCAACACAGCCATAAATAAATAAATAAATAAAATTTAAAAATAAATAAATAATGTCCTCTAGGTTCATCCATGTTTTTGCAAATGGCAGGATTTCCTTTTAAAGGCTAAATAATATTCCACTGTGTATCTATTTTATCTATCTATCTACCTATCTATCTAAATGTGTATGTGTGTGTGTATCACATTTTAAAATCCATTCATTCATTGAAGGACATCTGAGTTACTTCCATGTCTTGGCTATTGTGAATAGTGCTGCAATGAACGTGGGAATGCAGGTATCTCTGCGAGATCCTGATTTCAATTCTTTTGGAAATATACCCAAAAGTGGGATTGCTGGTACACATAGTAGTCCTAATTTTAATTCTTTTTCAAGAATCTCTGTAGTGTTTTTCATAGTGGCTTCATCATTTTATATTCTTACTAACAGTGTGCAACTCTTCTAGTGTCTCCACACTTGTTATCTTTTGGGGTTTTTTAATAATGGCCATCCTAACAGATATAAAGTGATACATCAATGTGGTTTTGTCTTGTATCTCCCTGATGATTAATGATGTTGAGCATCTTTTCATATACTCGGCCATTTGTATGTCTTCTTTGGAGAAATGTCTGTTCAAGTCCTTTGCCCATTTTTAAATTAGCTTTTTAACTATATAGAGTTTTAGAAGTTCTTTATACGTTTTGGAGATTAACCCTTTATCAGATATATAGTTAGCAAATATTTTCTCCCATTCCATAGGTTGCTTTTCATCTTGTTGTTTGTTTCCTTTGCTGTGCAGAAATTTTTTAGTTTGATGTAGTCCCACTTGTTTGTTTTTGTTGCCTGTGCTTTTGGTGTCATTATCTATGAAATCATTACCAAGCCTGAAGTCCTGAAGTTTTTCCCCTATTTTTTCTTCTAAGAGTTTTATAGTTTCAGGTCTTATGTTTAAGTCTTTAACCCATTTTGAGTTTATTTTTGTGCTTATAACTCTTTTGATAGGAATAATCAATGTTGCCACCTCAGCCTCAGTAATTATCCTGTCTGCAGATTAAAAAGCTGCTTAGTTTCCTGGTATTGTTTTCCTGTAGCAACTACGTGGCTTTGGTTAAACACTTTCCTCCTCTAATACCTGTTTCTGAGGTATTTATCCTTGAGCAGAACATGTGATTTGAATGCTTCCTGGGTCATAGGAGGTGACTAGGAGCAGAGACGCAAGCTGACAGCTGTGGTTTTATCACCAGATCTTCTGTTTACCTGTGCAACATATATACTGTTCTTGACGGAGCTGCCTCCCAGTTGGAATTTTTTCAGTAAGTGAAACATAGTAGACACTTCCTACTGAGAGGTGAATTTACATATTAACTTGAATCTCAGGGCATGCAGAAGAGAAATATGCAATGGACGGAAATACTCTGAGAAAAAATTCATGAAGCTCACAGTTGTGGGGGAGCAGGTGACTCAAGGTGACAGGACCAAAATGCAGGCTCTGGTCACCTTCTCTTGGGAAATCTTTGTAAGCTCTTAGCAAGGGAACTTCTTGAAGGCAAAGCAATGCAAAGTTTAATAATAATGTCTTATAAACTACTTTATTATCATTTTAAAGCTCCTATTTACTTCTGGGTTAGATGCTTTGTATACATTATCTAATTTAATTAATTTGAAGCAATTTTATGAGATAAATTATTGCTCCCATTTTGCAGATTAGGAAATTTAGATATCAAATTATGCATATGAAATCTCCCAGCAAGTTATAGAGCAGGAATTGAAACCCAATCAGAGAGGATTCTGGAAAGATAGCAGAGTAGGAAGCACCGGGAATCTGCCAGTTGGATTCCTATGTATATCATTGTAGGTGCTCAATAAATGTTTCCTAAATTAGTAAAATTTGTCAATAATTAAGAAGCCTGTATTCTGGTTTTGAATATTTTTGGATTCAACTAAAGCATCATCTCAAGCTTAAAGAAATCTAGTCTTTTGAGGAATAGCCAGATCTAATTTTTCAAACAAAATCAGTTCTTTGAATTTTGATTTGCCTGGAAAATCTGAGTCTCCTCACTGACTGGTAACAAGGAGGAAGAAAGTTAAGTTGCATATTCAATATTAAGATGAATCATTTTGACAATTAAGACTTATTAAATCCCAGAAATTTTTTTAAAGTTTTGTAACTTTCTGAACAATTTAAATTTACCAAGTGAGTCCCTAATAATAGCTTTGATTTTTTTCCTTCCAGGACATATTTCCACACTAAAAATGAAAAGATAACCTGATACATACATAAGATAATCTTAAAGATTATAGAATACCCATATGTGTATATATATTTTTGTACATATTTGTATGAATGAATTTTTTAAAGTAAACTTTCTGAAAGTGATAACCTATTGGTTTGTAAACTAGAGTTATATTGTTCTTGCTGTTGAGGCATAACAAGAGGTGCTATTGTCTGTATAAATCAGTGTGAGGAGCAGTGGTTGATTTTAGATGTTTCTGGGAAAGACAAAGCCTAGCTCGTTCCCAAGCTTCCCAGGCAGAGCAGATTGACTCACATGTTGCTAAAATCCCCCCCTGGCTCCAGATGAATGAATGAATCGATGCGGTATTCTTGCTTGGGCATTACAGTATTGTCTATTGACATGTTGAGACTACTCTGGGCTTTTAAAACCAAAGAAGCTTATTTATAGGAGGCTCCAGATTAATAACTTATCACCCTCAGCAAGTAAATGCAACTAGATGCTCTTTGATACACAAGGATGCTTTCAAGCCTCTAAGGTGCCATACATTATACAACAGAGTACTTTCCACATGACTTTTCTGGCTCTATTTTGCTGTGATTCTATGAACTATTACCTGCTCAGAAGAAAACGGACTCAGGACTTTTTGGCTAATAGTGCAATTCAACAACAAAACTGTATTCAGCCTCTATTATGTGCAAGATGAATAAGGGATATTCTGGGTCATAAACCAGTACCCTCCCCACTGCCAGATAAAGGATGATACAAACTCACAAAAATAAATTAACATTTTAAGTCAATGTTTTATCAACTGTCTGATTTAGTAGGAAGATTATTACATTCATCCCAATGTGTAGGCTGACCTCCATGAGTTATTTGCTGAAAATGCAAAGTATATATTTTCTAATTAACAAGCCTTGACAGTATTGAGCTTTTCCCCCGCCTTTCCTTGTTTTTCATTAACCTACACCTGCCATTCTGTGTCAGGTGTACATGCCAGAGATCCCAATGATAGGGCCATGTGATATTGACAGCCCAGTCTAGGGATTAGTGTGCAACCCAGTCAGCAACTGCAGCTGGTCATTTCCAGCCACTTGGATCAGCTGAGATGAGAACATCAATTTAAATGAAAGTGTAATTAGAGTGGTGACCCACTGTCACGAGATACAGACTTAAGGCCAGGAGTTTAAAATTCAATAACAAAAGTGTGGAGCACAGGAAATAGGAAAGAGTGAGAGAAGTATTTTACAATTTATGAAGATGAAAGAGCTCTCTGTACCTTTAAATTAACTTTTTCTTCAAGTACAATACACAGACAGGAAAGCACACATATTGTAAGGGTTCACCGCAGTTCTACACATCTGTGTATCCAGCACCTAATCAAGAAACTGAACATAACTAACTCCTGAGAAATCCCTGTTGTATTTCCTTCTAGCTAGTATTCGCTCCCAAGAGTAACTGCTTTCTGACTTCTTTATTTCCCCAGTGTTATTGAGATATAATTGACGGACGTACAGCATTGTTTACCTTTAAGGTGTACAATATGACGGCTTGGTATTTCTGTATATTGTGAAATAATTACCACAATAAGTTTAATTAACACATACGTTTCCTTACATAGTTACCTTGGGGTTTTTTGTTTGTTTGTTGTTTTGGTGGTGAGAACATTTAAGATCTTCTCTCTTAGCAACTTTCAAGTATACAATACAGTATTGTTAACTGTAATTACTAGGCTGAATATTAAATCCCCAGAACGAATTCATTTTATGACTGGAAGTTTGAATCTTTTGAACAACATCTCCACGTTTCTGCCACCCTCCAGCCTCTGGCAACCATCAATCTACTGTTTCTATGAATTCAACTCTTTTAGATTCTACATATAAGTTAAATCATACAGTATTTGTCTTTCTCTGCCTGACTTATTTCACTTAACATAATGCCCTCAAAATTCATGTTATCACAAATGGCAGGATTTCCTTCTTTTTTTATGGTATTGTATCATATTCCATTGTATATATATGCCATATTTTCTTTATTCATTCATGTTTTTCTTTTTTTTTGGCTGCGCTGGGTCTTCACTGTGGCACGCAGGCTTATCTAGTTGTGGTGAGTGGGCTCCAGAGCATGGGCTTAGTAGTTGGGGGGCTCAGGCTCTCTAGCTCTGGCACGCGGGCTTCAGGGCACACTGCTAGCGTGGGCTTAGTTGCCCCGAGGCATGTGGGATCTTAGTTCCCCGACCAGGGATTGAACCTGCATCCCCTGCATTGAAAGGCGGATTCTTAACCACTGGACCACCAGGGAAGTCCCTATTCATTCATCTGTTGATGGACACTTAGGTTGTTTCCATGTCTTGGCAATTGTGAATAGTGCTGCAATGGACGTAGGAGTACAGATATCTCTTCAAGATCCTGATTTCATTTCCTTCAGATATATACCCGTAAGTGGGATTGCTAGGTCATATGGTAGTTCAATTTTTAATTTTTTGATGACCCTCCATACTATTTTCCATAATGGCTCTATGAATTTATATTCCCACCAGCAGTGCACAAGGGTTCCCTTTTTTCCATATCCTTGCCAACAGTTGTGATCTTTTGGGTTTTTTTGGTAATAATCATGCTAACAAGTATGAGGTGATACTTCACTGTGGTTTTGATTTGCATTTCCCTGATGATTAGTGATGTTGTACACCTTTTCATGTACCTGTTGGAATTGCTTTCTGATTTCTATCACCCCATATTTAGTTTTGTCTCTTCTTAAACTTCAAATAATCGAAATCATACAATTTTTACTCTTTTGTGTTTTGCTTTTCTCTCAACATTGTGAAATTCATCCACATTGTTGCATATGGTTGTAGTTCAGTCATTTGCACTGCTATATAGTATTCCATTTTATAAATGTACTACAATTTTTTATCCATTCTTTGCTCATGAGTATTTGGGTAGTTCTCTACATTTGGTTAATACAAAAAGGAAAAACACATATCTTAAACAATGAAAAACTTGATTTTACAAGGTCCTGGTGACCTGGCCTGAACTCATTCCTCCAGCCTCAGGCCTTGTTATTTCCCTGGTCTCATTGAAAGTTCCAGTTATACTGAATTTTCTGTTGTAGAATCTATCTCTTGCTCATTTCCTGGCCTTTGAACATTCGGTTCTTTCTTCCTGGAATACGTGTTTCCCACCGCCTATGCCTTAACCTGGATAACACCCACTCCTCCGTTGGGTCTCAGTTTGGATGTCTTTTCCTCTAGAAAACAACCACCTCCCTCTAATTGACTAATTAGGTTATCCTCCTGCATTGCCAGTTTACTCGAATATGTCCCCAGGAGACTGCGGAGAGAGGCTGCCTTATTCTCTGTGTATTCTATCTCTGGTGCTTAGTGTAGAGTGGGCACAGGTTTGGCTGGATACATTTATTTATTACAATCTAATAAGTAATTAATCCAGTGATACACACTCATCACTTTAAGACCTAGTAAACTTTCATAGAAACAGGACATGATCTGGTTATTTTGTAATTTCTCCTCAGTTTTGATGAATACAGAAATCAAATATGCACATTTTCAAAAGGAAAATATGTTTCTTTTCAAACATCATTCTTGAAACACAGCCTCCTACATATCCTGCTGTTTCAATGGTATTTTATACTTGTTGGTTAGAGAACTGGGACCATTGTGAAGCTAGATTCAAAACATGTCTGCAGTACTCTCAAGTCTCCATGTTCTCCGGAAAAAGAGGTGTGTTGAAGGTTTGTCAGGAGTTTTCCCATCGAGTCTCTGTATTTTTGTTTGGATGATAGGCTGGTTTCTCCAAATTCTCTGGCCGAAGGCTAGTTTTCAGCTTTGGAAGGAATAACCTGAGTTGGAAGGTGAATGTGGATTGGGCTACCTTGACGATAAGAAGCACGTAGGGTATTTGTTAAAAATATAAATTCCCGGGACTTCCCTGGTTGCGCAGTGGTTAAGAATCCGCCTGCCAATGCAAGGGACACGAGATCGAGTCCTGGTCCAGGAATATCCCACAAGCCGCAGAGCAACTAAGCCCGCACGCCACAACTATGGACCCGCATGCCTAGAGCCTGTGCTCTGCAACAAAGAGAAGCCGCTGCAAGGAGAAGGCCGCGCACCGCAATGAAGAGCAGCCCCCACTCGCCACAACTAGAGAAAGCCTGCGCACAACAACGAAGACCCAATGCAGCTTTCTCTTCGTTGCAGTGTGTGGGCTTCTCATTGTGGTGGCTTCTCTTTGTTGCAGAGCACAGGCTCTAGACACGCAGGCTAATTTATTTATCTATCTATCTATCTATCTATTTATTTATTTATTTATGGTTGCATTTTATCTTCATTGCTGCGCAATGAAGCAATATATATATATATAACTCCCAATGTAAATTGGTGAAAGCACTATGGAGAACAGTATAGAGGTTCCTTAAAAAACTAAAAATAGAGCTACCATGATCCACTCCTGGGTATATAACCAGAAAAAAATGAAAACACTTTTTTGAAAAGATACATGTACCCCAGTGTTCATAGCAGCACTGCCTAGAATAGCCAAGATATGGAAGCAACACAAGTGCCCATCAACAGACGGTTGGATTAAGATATACACATATCTGTCTATATATATATATACACAATGGGATATTATACTTAGTGAAATAAGTCAGAGAAAGACAAATACTATATGATATCACTTACATGTGGAATCTAAAAATAAAATAGAAATGAATGTATATGCAAAGCATAAACAGACTCTTAGACATAGAAAACAAATGTGTGATTACCAAAGGGGAGAGGGAAGTGGAGGTGGGACAAATTAGGGGTATAGGATTAACAGATACAAACCACTACATATAAAATAGATAAATAACAAAGATATACAGTTACAGCACAGGAAATTATACCCATGATCTTTTAAAAACCTATAATGGAGTGTAATCTGCAAAAATACTGAATAACTATGCTATACACCTGAAACTAACACAACTTTACCTCAATTAATAAAATCAAATTCTCAGTTCCCATCAGAGCCTCTTAATCAGAATCCCCAGGGGAGGGGATTAACTAGGTTTTACCCTGTTTTAAGAGCCCTGGGTAATTCTTATCAAGAGCAAAGTATAGGAAATGCTGTTTGACAAATTCCAAGTGTTTTAGGAATTGGGGTATAGTTAATGGTGTGCTAGAGCTGGCTTGATTTGCAAGTTGATTGTGCGTATCTCTTCCCAGATCCACGTTGGGTAAATTCTTGTTGGTAAACTGAAATTGTTCATAGTAGGAGTACTTATACCACAGAAATTGGCAAATGCTACAAATCAGGGCATTTCCCTCCCAAAGAGCCAGTTTTTAAACATTTATGTGCATACCACTGACTATAGAAGTAAACAAACCAAGGAAAATCCTTGCCCTCGTGGAACTCACATTCCATTCTAATTGGGCAGACGGACAAAATAAGTAAGTGAATTATGTTAGAAGTATGTTAGAAGGAGCTAAACACTAAAGAGACAGAGTTGCAGAAAGAGATAAGGAGTATGCATGATGATGGGCATTGCAATTCTAAATAAAGTGGTCGGGAAAGTTTTCACTGAGAACATAATATTTTAGCATTAATTTGAAGGAGAGGAGGGAGTAAGCCATGCATATAGCTAAGAGAACAGTGGTTGAGACAGAAAGAAGCATCGGTGGGAAGGCCCTGAAACAGGAATGCTGCAAGGGGCCCACTAGAGCTGGAGCTAAGTGAGGAAGGGGTAGAGTACTAGGAGCTGAGATCCTACAGGTAATGGATGAAGAAGCAGGAGAGGGGTGGAAGGCCAGAATATGAAGAGTCTAGAAGGCCATTGTGAAGACTTGAGATAAATTAATAGGAGCAATTGCAGATTTTTACAGAGTTAAAATATATTATCAAATGTTAACTTGTTAGATTCCCTGCTGAATTCAAAGCTGACTTCCGAATTGCTTTCTTTCCGCTGGTTTAACCTCTAGACTTGCCTTGGTAGCATTAGTCACAGATGGCTATTTAAATTTAAATTAATTTAAACATTAATTACTAATTTAAATCTATTAATTTAAGTTAAATAAAACTAATTTAAATTATTAAAAATAAAATGAAACTAAGAATTTAGTTCCTTGCTTGCAGTGGCCACATTTCAACTGTTCAACAGCCACAGGTGGTTAATAGTGACCACGTAGGACAGCACAGATGTAGAACATTCCCATCATTGCAGAAGGTTCAATTGGATGGGGCTGCTCTAGGCAGTAACCTTGGTGAGATTAACTATACACTGGGCACGAAGAAGAACTACAACCTGCAGCCTATGGAACAAAAACCACATTCACAGAAAGATAGACAAGATGAAAAGGCAGAGGGCTATGTACCAGATGAAGAAACAAGATAAAACCCCAGAAAAACAACTAAATGAAGTGGAGATAGGCAACCTTCCAGGAAAAGAATTCAGAATAATGATAGTGAAGATGATCCAGGCCCTCAGAAAAAGAATGGAGGCAAAGATCGAGAAGATGCAAGAAATGTTTAACAAAGACCTAGAAGAATTAAAGAACAAACAAACAAGATGAACAATACAATAACTGAAATGAAAACTACACTAGAAGGAACCAATAGCAGAATAACTGAGGCAGAAGAACAGATAAGTGACCTGGAAGACAAAATGGTGGAATTCACTGCTGTGGAACAGAATAAAGAAAAAAGAATGAAAAGAAATGAAGGCAGCCTAAGAGACTTCTGGGACAACATTAAACGCAACAACATTCACATTATAGGGGTCCCAGAAGGAGAAGGGAGAGAGAAAGGACCAGAGAAACTATTTGAAGAGATTATAGTCAAAAACTTCCCTAACATGGGAAAGGAAATAGCCACCCAAGTCCAGGAAGTGCATAGAGTCCCATACAGGATAAAACCAAAGAGAAACACGCCGAGACACATAGCAATGAAATTGGCAAAAATTAAAGAAAAGAAAAATTATTGAAAGCACCAAGGGAAAAACGACAAATAACATACAAGGGAACCCCCATAAGGTTAACAGCTGATTTCTCAGCAGAAACTCTACAAGTCAGAGGGAGTGGCATGATATACTTAAAGTGATGAAAGAGAAGACCCTACAACCAAGATTACTCAACCCGGCAAGGATCCCATTCAGATTCGATGGAGAAATCAAAAGCTTTACAGACAAACAAAAGCTAAGAGAATTCAGCACCACCAAACCAGCTCTACAACAAATGCTAAAGGAACTTCTCTAGGCAAGAAACACAAGAGAAGAAAAGGACCTACAAAAACAAACCCAAAACAATTAAGAAAATGGTCATAGGAACATACACATTGATAATTACCTTAAATGTGAATGGATTAAATGCTCCAACCAAAAGACACAGGCTTGTTGAATGGATACAAAAACAAGACCCATCTATATGCTGTCTACAAGAGACACACTTCAGACCTAGGGACACATACAGACTGAAAGTGGGGGGATGGAAAAAGATATTCCATGCAAATTGAACTCAAAAGAAAGCTGGAGTAGCAATACCCATATCAGATAAAATAGACTTTAAAATAAAGAATGTTACAAGAGACAAGGAAGGACACTACATAATGATCAAGGGATCAATCCAAGAAGAAGATATAACAATTATAAATATATATGCACCCAACATAGGAGCACATCAATACATAAGGCAACTGCTAACAGTTATAAAACAGGAAATCAACAGTAACACAATAATAGTGGGGGACTTTAACACCTCACTTACACCAATGGACAGATCATCCAAAATGAAAATAAATAAGGAAACAGAAGCTTTAAATGATACAAGAGACCAGATAGATTTAATTGATATTTATAGGACATTCTATCCAAAAACAGCAGATTACATTTTCTTCTCAAGTGCGCACAGAACATTCTCCAGGATAGACCACATCTTGAGTCATAAATCAAGTCTCAGTAAATTTAAGAAAATTGAAATCATATCAAGCATCTATTCTGACCACAATGCTATGAGATTAGAAATGAATTACAGGGAAAAAAATGTAAAAAGCACAAACACATGGAAGCTAAACAATACGTTACTAAATAACCAAGAGATCACTGAAGAAATCAAAGAGGAAATCAAAAATACCTAGAGACAAATGACAATGAAAATACGTCAATCCAAAACGTATGGGATGCAGCAAAAGCAGTTCTAAGAGGGAAGTTTATAGCTATACAAGCCTACCTCAAGAAACAAGAAAAATCTCAAACAAAAAATGAAACCTTACACCTAAAGGAACTAGAGAAAGAAGAACAAACAAACCCCAAAGTTAGCAGAAGGAAAGAAATCATAAAGATCAGAGCAGAAATAAATGAAATAGAAACAAAGAAAACAATAGCAAAGATCAATAAAATTAAAAGCTGGTTCTTTGAGAAAATAAACAAAATTGATAAACCATTAGCCAGACTCATCAAGAAAAAGAGGGAGAGGACTCAAATCAATGAAATCAGAAATGAAAAAGGAGAAGTTACAACAGACACCGCTGAAATACAAAGCATCCTAAGAGACTACTACAAGCAACTGTATGCCAATAAAATGGACAACCTGGAAGAAATGGACAAATTCTTAGAAAGGTATAACCTTCCAAGACTGAACCAGGAAGAAACAGAAAATATGAACAGACCAATCACAAGTAATGAAATTGAAACTATGATTAAAAATCTTCCAACAAACAAAAGTCCAGGACCAGATGGCTTCACAGGTAAATTCTATCAAACATTTAGAGAAGAGATAACACCCATTCTTCTCAAACTCTTTCAAAAAATTGCAAAGGAAGGAACACTCCCAAACTCTTTCTATGAGGCCACCATCACCTTGATACCAAAACCAGTCAAAGATACTACAAGAAAAGAAAATTACTGGCCAATATCACTAATGAGTATAGATGCAAAACTCCTCAACAAAATACTAGCAAACAGAATCCAACAACACATTAAAAGGATCATACACCATGATCAAGTGGGATTTAACCCAGGGATGAAAGGATTCTCCAATATACGCAAATCAATCAATGTGATACACCATATTAACAAATAGAAGAATAACAACCATATGATCATCTCAAAAGATGCAGAAAAAGCTTTGGACAAAATTCAACACCCATTTATGACAAAAACTCTCCAGAAAGTGGGCATAGAGGGAAGCTACCTCAACATAATAAAGGCCATATAGGACAAACCCACAGCAAACATCATTCTCAATGTTGAAAAACTGAAAGCATTTCCTTTCAGATCAGGAACAAGACAAGGATGTCCACTCTCACCACTATTATTCAACATAGTTTTGGAAGTCATAGCCATGGCAATCAGAGAAGAAAAAGAAATAAAAGGAATACAAATTGGAAAAGAAGAATGAAAACTGTCACTGTTTGCAGATGACATACTATACATAGAGAATCCTAAAAGTGCCACCAGAAAACTACTAGAGCTAATCAATGAATTTGGTAACGTTGCAGGACACAAAATTAATGCACATCAATCTCTTGCATTCCTATACACTAATGATGAAAAATCTGAAAGAGAAATTAAGGAAACACTCCCATTTACCACTGCAACAAACAGAGTAAAATACCTAGGAATAAACCTACCTAGGGAGATAAAAGACCTGGATGCAGAAAACTATAAGACACTGATGAAAGAAGGTAAAAATGATACCAACAGATGCAGAGATATACCATGTTCTTGGATTGTTCTAGTATAGTCATTTCTTGTGAAAATGACTATACTACCCAAAGCAATGTACAGATTCAATGCAATCCCTATCAAACTACCAATGGCATTTTTTTTTTTTTTTTTTTTTTTTTTTTTTTTTTTTTGCGGTACGCGGGCCTCTCACTGTTTTGGCCTCTCCCGTTGCGGAGCACAGGCTCCGGATGCGCAGGCTCAGCGGCCACGGCTCACGGGCCTAGCCACTCCGCGGCATGTGGGATCTTCCCGGACCGGGGCATGAACCCATGTGCCCTGCATCGGCAGGTAGACTCTCAACCACTGTGCCACCAGGGAAGCCCTACAATGGCATTTTTTATGGAACTAGAACAAAACATCTTAAAATTTGTATGGAGACACAAAAGACCCCAAATAGCCAAAGCAGTATTGAGGGAAAAAAACGGAGCTGGAGGAATCAGACTCCCTGACTTCACACTATACTACAAAGCTACAATAATGAAGACAATATGGTACTGGCACAAAAACAGAAACATAGATCAATGGAACAAGATAGAAAGCCCAGAGACAAACCCACGCACCTATGGTCAACTAATCTATGACAAAGGAGACAAGGATATACAATGGAGAAAAGACAGCCTCTTCAGTAAGTGGTGCTGGGAAAACTGGACAGCTATATGTAAAACAATGAAATTAGAACACTCCCTAATACCATACACAAAATAAACTCAAAATGGATTCGAGACCTAAATGTAAGACCAGACACTATAAAACTCTTAGAGGAAAACATAGGAAGAACACTCTTTGACATAAATCACAGCAAGATCTTTTTTGATCCACTTCCTAGAGTAATGGAAATAAAAACAAAAATAAACAAATGGGACCTCTTGAAACTTCAAAGCTTTTGCACAGCAAAGGAAACCATAAACAAGGCAAAAAGACAACCCTCAGAATGGCAGAAAATATTTGCAAACAAATCAACAGACAAAGGGTTAATTTCCAAAATATATAAACAGCTCATGCAGCTCAATATTAAAGAAACAAACAACCCAATCCAAAACTGGGCAGAAGACCTAAATAGACATTGCTCCAAAGAAGACATACAGATGGCCAAGAAGCACATGAAAAGCTGCTCAACATCACTAATTATTAGAGAAATGCAAATCAAAACTACAATGAGGTATCACCTCACACCAGTTAGAATGGGCTTCATCAGAAAATTTACAAACAACAAATGCTGGAGAGAGTGTGGAGAAAAGGAAACCCTCTTGCACTGTTGGTGGGAATGCAAACTGATACAGCCACTATGGAGAATGGTATGGAGGTTCCTTAAAAAACTAAAAATAGGGCTTCCCTGGTGGCGCAGTGGTTGAGAGTCCGCCTGCCGATGCAGGAGACACGGGTTCGTGCCCCGGTCCGGGAAGATCCCACATGCCGCGGAGCGGCTAGGCCCATGAGCCATGGCCGCTGAGCCTGCGCGTCGAGAGCCTGTGCTCCGCAACGGGAGAGGCCACAACAGTGAGAGGCCCGCATACCGCCAAAAAAAAAAAAAAAAAAAAAGAACTAAAAATAGAATTACCATATGACCCAGCAATCCCACTACTGGGCATATACCCAGAGAAGACCATAATTCAAAAAGACTCATGCACCCCAATGTTCATTGTAGTGCTATTTACAATAGCCAGGTCATGGAAGCAACCTAAATGCCCATCGACAGACAAATGGAAAAAGAAGATGTGGTACATATATTCAGTGGAATATTACTCAGCCATGAAAAGGAATGAAATTGGGTCATTTGTTGAGATGTGGATGGATCTAGAGACTGTCATACAGAGTGAAGTAAGTCAGAAAGAGAAAAACAAATATTGTATATTAACACATGTATGTGGAACCTAGAAAAATGGTACAGATGAACTGGTTTGCAGGGCAGAAGTTGAGACACAGATGTAGAGAAAAAACGTATGGACACCAAGGGGGGAAAGCTGGAGGGGGGTGGGGATGGTGGTGTGATGAATTGGGCAATTGGGATTGACATGTATATACTGATGTGTATAAAATTGATGACTAATAAGAACCTGCTGTATAAAAAAGTAAATAAAATAAAATTTAAAAAACCCCGAAACCAAAAAAAAGCTATAGGCTGTGCACTTGTTCTTAGCCTTTTCATGGATGGTGCATTTTTTAAAAATTGAAATATAGTTGACATACAATGTTATATTAGTTTCAGGTGTACTACATAATGATTTGACATTGTATACATTACTAAATGATTACCATGGTAAATCTAGTAACTATCTGTCCCTATACAAAATTATTATAATATTATTGACCATATTCCTTATGTTGTATATTACATCCCTGTGACTTACTTGTTATATAACTAGAGGTTTGTAGCTCTTAATCTCTTTCACTTATTTTGCCCACCCCTCACCCTTTCCTGCTGGCAATCGCCCACTTGTTTTCTGTATCTATAAATCTGTTTTTATTTTGTTTTGTTTGTTTGATAGCCTCTAGATCTAGCCATACTGTCATAAATAACAAAATTTCTTCTTTTTTATGGCTAATGTTCCTCTGTGTGTGTGTGTGTGTGTGTGTATGTGTATATACATACCACAATTTCTTTGTCCATTCGTCCATCAATGGACACTTAGGTTGCTTTCATATCTTGGCTGTTGTAAATAATACTGCAGTGAACATTGGAATGCACATATCTTTTTGAATTAGTGTTTCTGGGTAAATACCCAGAAGTGAAATTTCTGGATCATATGGCAGTTCTACTTTTAATTTTTTGAGGAACCTCCACACTGTTTTCCACAGAGGTTGCACCAATTTACAATCCCACTAACAGAGGGTTCCCTTTTCTCCACATTCTCACCAACACTTGTTATTCCTTGTCTTTTTGATGATAATCATTCTAACAGGTGTGAGGTGATATCTCATTGTGGTTTTGATTTGCATTTCCCTGATGATTAGTGGTGCTGAGCATTTTTCATATGTCTGTTAGCCATCTCTATGTCTTCTTTGGAAAAATGTCTATTCAGGTCCTCTGCCCATTTTTTTTTTTTTTTTTTTTTTTTGTAAAAGAGAAAATTCGGTTGAACTTCTTATTTATTTATTTATTTTTATTTTTGCTGTGTTGGGTCTTCATTTCTGTGTGAGGGCTTTCTCTAGTTGTGGCAAGTGGGGGCCACTCTTCATCGCGGTGCGCGGGCCTCTGACTATCGCAGCCTCTCTTGTTGCGGAGCACAGGCTCCAGACGCGCAGGCTCAGTAGTTGTGGCTCACAGGCCTAGTTGCTCCGCGGCATGTGAGATCCTCCCAGACCAGGGCTCGAACCCGTGTCCCCTGCATTAGCAGGCAGATTCTCAACCACTGCACCATCAGGGAAGCCCCCTCTGCCCATTTTTAATTAATTTATTTTTTTGGCTGCACCGCGTGGCTTGTGAAATCTTAGTTTCCCAAGCAGGGATCGAACCCAGTCCCTTGGCAGTGAAAGTGTGGAGTCCTAACCACTGGACCACCAGGGAATTCCCTTTGCACATTTTTTAATTGAGTTGTTTGTTATTTTGATGTTGAGTTGTATGGGTTCTTTGTATATTTTGGATATTAACTGCTCATCAGATATATCATTTGCAAATATCTTCTCCCATTCAGTAGGCTGCCTTTTCATTTTGTTGATGGTTTCCTTCATTGTGCAAGAGCTTTTTTAGTTTGATATTGTTCCATTTGTTTATTTTTAGTTTTGTTTCCCTTGACTGAGGCGACATATCCAAAAAAATATTGCTAAAACTGATGAACTGATTACTGTAGCTTTGTACTATAATTTGAAATCAGGGTGCATGATACCTCCAGCTTTGTTCTTCTTTCTCAAGATTGTTTTGGCTATTCATGGTCTTTTGTGTTACAAATTTTAGAATTATTTGTTCTGTTTTGTGAAAAATGCCAACAGTATTTTGATAGGAATTGCAATGAATCTATAGATTGCCTTGGGTAGTATGGTTATTTTAAATATATTAATTCTTCTAATCCATGAGCATGGTATATCTTTCCATTTGTTGTATTGTCTTCAATTTCTGTCCTCAATGTTATAGTTTCCCAAGTACATGTCTTTTATCTTCTTGGTTAGGTTTACTCCCAGATATTTTATTCTTTTTGGTGCAATTGTACATGGGATTGTTTTCTTAATTTCTCTTTCTGATAGTTTGTTGTTAGTGTATAGATGTACAACAGATTTCTGTATATTAATTTTGCATCCTAAAACTTTACTGAATTCATTTATTATTTCTAATAGTTTTTTGGTTACATCTTTAGGATTTTCTATATATAATGTCATGTCATCTGTAAACAATGACAGTTTTACTTCTTCCTTTCCAATTTGGATTCCTTTTATTTCTTTTTATTGTCTGAATGCTGTGGCTAGGACTTCCAATACTATGTTAAATAAAGTGGCAAGAGTGGGCATCCTTGTCTTGTTCCTGATCTTAGAGGAAATGCTTTCAGTTTTTCACCACTGAGCATGATGTTGGCTGTGGCCTTTTTTTATGTTGAGGTATGTTGCATATATACTCACTTTGAATTTTTATCATAAATGGATGTTGAATTTTGTCAAAAGCCTTTTCTGCATCTATTGAGATAATCATGTGATTTTTATTCTTTGGTTTGTTAATATCATGTATCACATTAATTGATTTGCAAATACTGAGCCATCCTAATTCCCTGGAATAGATCCCACTTGATCATGGTGTATGATCCTTTAATATACTGTTGAATTTGGTTTGCTAATATTTTATTGAGGATTTTTGCATCTGTGTTCATCAGTGGAATTGGCCTGTAATTTTTTTGTGGTGTCTTTGCCTAGTTTTGGTATCAGGGTGATGTTGGCCTCGTAGAATGAGTTCAGAACTGTTCCTTCCTCTTCAGGTTTTTGGAATAGTTTGAGAAGGATAGGTGTTAACTCTTCTTTAAATGTTTTATAGAATTCACATTCTAAGCTGTCTGGTCCTGAACTTTTGTTTGTTGGAAGTTTTTAAATTGCTGTGTTAATTTCATTGCTGGTAATCATTCTCTTTGTATTTTCTATTTCTTTCTGATTAAGTGTTGGGAGATTGTACATTTTAAGGAATTTATCCATTTCTTCTAGGCTATTTTATTGGCATAATTGTTTGTAGTAATCTCTTATAATCCTTTGTATTTCTGTGGTGTAGATTGTAACTTCTCTTTCATTTCTGATTTTATTGATTCAGGCCTCTTTCTTTTTTCCTTGATGAGTCTGGCTAAAAGCTTATCAATTTTGTTTATCTCTTCAAAGAACCACCTCTTAGTTTCATTGACCTTTTCTATTTTTTAGTCTTTTATTTATTTCTGCTCTGATATTTATTATGTCTTTCCTTCTACTAACTATGGGTTTTGTTTGTTTTTCTTTTTCTAGTTCCTTTAGATGTGACATTAGATTTTTTATTTAAAGTTTTTTTGTGTCCTGAGATAGTCTTTTATTGCTATAAACTTCCCTCTTGGAACTGCTTTTGCTGCATCCCATAGATTTTGGATTGTTGTGTTTCTATTTTCATTTTTCTGCAGGTATTTTTGATATACTCTGATTTCTCCAGTGACTTATGGATGGCGTAGTTGCCCTAGCAGAACTTTTGGCAAGGACAACTTGGTACAGGCATCCTGGAGCCATTTGATTTCTGCTCAGATTGTAAGTTTCTATTTCAGGACCTTATTTCTGAAAGCAGCTTTACATAAAACCTGTAATCTTCTCCAGAGACATCCTCCAGTTCATTTATATATTCATAAAATGTGAGTGGTCACTGGCTATTACCTGGCTTGTATAACCTGTTGTTGTGAAAAGCAAGGATGAGGTAGATGCAAATTACTGGTCAAAAATGGCCCAAATTATAGCCTAGAGACTTTAATTTATTCATTTATTTATTTTGTGGTTGTTTTCAATACTAAGGATTCACATTAAATAGTGATTAAATCTAAGATGTATATTGCTCAGAGTCAAGAAATGCAAAACAACTCTTTAAAAGAAAGGATGTTTTGGAGGGTTAGCTCAGGGTTCTTCACCTCCTACTTCTCCAGTGCTTCCTGAATTGGGAATAGAACCATCAAAACTTAGTGGTCTGACCAGAGACTTTTCTCTAGCTGGCTCTGTGTGATGAAGGGAATGCAGTCTCTAAACTTCATAAAAATGGCAGTTATCCTGTGAGTGTCTAAGCTGGCTTATTTGGAGCAAGGTGATTCATAAGCAGCTGGGAGCTCGTCCTTTATATTCTGCTAGAAATGAGATCTTTATATTCTGCTAGAGATGTGTCCCCTGGGGCTAGGTGAGCATGGATCCTTTGGGCCAATGAGGCTTGCCTGGCCTTGTGGTTCCTTGTGGATATTTCTCTGAGTTAAGACTAGGTCTTATGGTCAAGGTCATCCTCAGACTTCTCCAGCTTCCCTCATGCAGTGTTCTTTCCCTTTTCCCTCAGCCAAATACAGTCCAGAATTCAACAGACTGGCTTTTCCTCTCCCTCCAAGCTTGCCCTCTGGGAAGAATCTGAAAGGTTTATTCATGTTAAAATATAAATTACTGGACTTCCCTGGTGGGGCAGTAATTAAGAATCTGCCTGCCAACGCAGGGGACACGGGTTCGAGCTGTGGTCCGGGAAGATCCCACATTCTGTGGAGAAACTAAGCCCATGTGCCACAACTACTGAGCCTGCACGCCACAACTACTGAGGCCCACACACCCTAGAGCCCGCACGCCACAACTACTGAGTCCATGCATCACAACTACTGAAGCCTGCAAGCTCTAGGGCCCACATGCTGCAACTACTGAGCCCACGTGCTGCAACTACTGAAGCCCACGTGCCTAGAGCTCGTGCTCCTCAACAAGAGAAGCCACTGCAATGAGAAGCCCACGCACAGCAACGAAGACCAAAAGCAACCAAAAAAAAAAGACAAAGAAATAAAGCTCTAATTGTGGAATTTCAGACATCAGCTGAGGATCTATCTACTTCCTCAGAAATAACATCATGGTTACAATTAGAGGAATTATATACATCTGATTTGCTTGGGACAGTCCTGATTTATACCTATTACTCTTGTATATTTATTAACCAGTGTTCCCTTTCACTTTCAAAATATCTGCATGATAAATTAGTTACCTTATTTATAACCCTTTCTCTGCCTAAAGCCTGAAGAATAGGTGCAAGGCAGAATCTTCTCAAAGTTACTTCCTTGAGTTGGCTGCCCCTAATAATCTCTAAGCCTTTCCCTCCTTTTTCAAATTTCATATTCAAATTGGAAAGCACCAGGAAACAAATGACAGCATGTGGAGTATTACTTTTTTTCAGCAAGTGGTTAAATAACGTAATAAGTCTTGATCCTTGAATAAAATCCTAAAGGGGCACATCTTTTCAAGGCTACTCATCAATTTAGTAATCTTGATTTCAAATATTTTCCTTTCTGCTTGTCTACGAAAACATGATTCCTCTGAGAACTCCCTTTTTTGAATTATTGCCTCATATTAGCATTGTGATTGGATTGATTCCACTTTCTATTTTTAGAACTGCAGTGACTTTATTCACAGATTTTTGTCTGAAGTGTACACAATTAGAATTTGTTATAATCTTGCCTTTGGGCCCCACATCTTATCTGAGATAAGAGCCTGGAGTATCCGGCATTTTCAAAATTCATTACCAGCTAGACTAGCCTAGAGGCAAACTGGAACACTAGTCACTAGCATGAGTTACACCTGCATGCATATAAATGGCATTTTAAGAAGAAGAAAGCATAAAGCCACAAAGTCATAACGTTAATTTACAGCTGGACTGTAACTATAAAAATCACACCATGTAGGCACTTACATTTTTAGCTGTTCTAAGTTCTCCACTGGTTTTTATGAAAGTAAATGTGTATTCATTTGGATTTTTATATCAAGGAAATAGTCTGACAGTTCTCTTTGCTCGTGCAGCTATTTTCCTTAAAAATTTCATTATTTATCTTTATAAGCTAGGCCCAAAAGGATTTGTCTTGACACTTTCCTTAGCACTTTAGATTATAGAATTTCCAAATGCAAGCATGACCTAAGCATTTTCATAATTTTGCCCCTGTAACCCTTGGATTCCAATTAGTTAGAAATTAACCTATTTAATGTCCTTGGGAGCAAAGGGTTAAATCCTAGCATCAAAGTTAATTTAAAACAACAGTTGGCCTCTTGTGCAAATAGTCTCTTCCACTTAAGGACACACTCCCCCCCTTTTTTTTTCCATTCCAAATGCCAGTTTACGATTCAGTGAGCTACTTTTCTATTTATAGTCTCCTCACCTTAAATGTAGTCCCTCAAATAGTATCAGGAGTTATTTCTAAAACACAAGAAAGGGATATCTATCCTCATACCAAAAAAAAAATCTATGTTGGCCAGGAAAATTATCTGGGTAGTAATAGCAGTGACAATATGAAAACTATTAGTGCAAATGAGAAGATATTAACAGTCTAACTCGTTCCATTTACCGAAGAACTTAGACAATGAAACAGTAACTGAGTAGAAATAAAAATGAACTTTCTATCTGAAGGAAAGGGAGGATGCATTCTAGCTAGACAGAAAGGTGAGATCCAACTTTAATAATTAGAATCTCCAAACTTAAGGTTATAGTTAGAGAGATGTGCTGGTTGTGGACTATGAAGGCGGATTACTCAGGGGAGCTGACTTTGATGTGGGTCTTTAGGCCTTGGCTCAGACTCAGCACAGGCCCTGAGACTCGTTTTTGTCAGGACATCTACAAGAAATCACAAGAAAGGGAATGAGCAAACAAGAATCTTCATGTGTTCATTTTTAACTTTTAATAATTTGTATCAATATATGTATATATAAATAACTATGTCTTTATATGTGCTTGCCTGCAGGTGCTAAATTATTTATTTGGATCTCAGGTGCAGAAGGTTAGTTAATGACATTCTTCAATTACTGGCATGTTATCATTATCGGTACCACTGAGACCACTCTGTCCTATTTATATATCTATCTATCCATCCGTTCATTTTTTTGATCATCATACTCTACTCCCATTCCCCATCCCCATAGGTAATTTAATGTATTTAATGTATTTAATATGTATCTTTTTTTTTTTTTTTGCAGTACTTGGGCCTCTCACTGCTGCGGCCTCTCCCGTTGCGGAGCACAGGCTCTGGACGCGCAGGCTCAGCAGCCATGGCTCATGGGCCCAGCCGCTCTGCGGCATGTGGGATCCTCCCAGACCAGGGCACGAACCCGTGTCCCCTGCATCAGCAGGCAGACTCTCAACCACTGCGCCACCAGAGAAGCCCTAATGTGTATCTTTTTATTTGAATGTGTTATGCAAACTGTATATTATGTGCTTGTATTTTTAGTTTATATGAATAGTATTGCATTCTATATCTTTTGTCATTAAGTATTATATATTAAAGACCTATTCTTGTTGCTATATGGTACCTCTAATCCATTGCATCCAACCTGTTCACTCTCTCAGTGATGGCCACCCAGGTTACCTTCAACTCTCCAGAACCATAATCAAAGCTCTAATGAATGCCCTCCTGTGTGTTCCCTAAGAGACCAGTCTAACTGATGTAAACTTGATGTCTCATTGTCTTTGTGAAATTTTGTTTAAAATTTTTCTCCCAAATGGGGAGCCAGTTTTCCCAACATCTCCTAAACAACTTGTTCCTTTTACAGTGATTTGTGTTTCCACTTTTATTGCATAATAAGTTTCAATTTGGACATGGGTATGTCTCTGAGCTCTTCTCTCTGTCCAAGTGCAAGTATTTATTTCCAGTGGGAACTCTGTACTCTCAGAGAAACAATAATGCCTGTAGACTCACCAAGGGAGCTCCCTCTCCCTTCCTGGTTTCTGCTTACTTGGCAGATCAAATGAAGAACCAGAAAATTTCCTGGTGAGCATGGAGTCAAGAGAAATCATTTTAAGGGATGTTTTTATGTGTACATCTAATCCAGCTGAACAATCTCTGCCCCGTAGAAGAACAGTTCTCTGCTGAGCCGAATCTTTGTGAATTGTGCTTATATGGCTCTTCATCTCTAGGCTCCAAACAAATCCATTCCCTTTTTTTAGATAGCATACTCATTCTTCAGGCTGCCATGATACAAGTAATCAAAGTTGAGCATGTTTAGAACAATGGCGTTCCAGGTTTGCCTTCTGAGATGACTTCGGGTCACCTCAGCTACAGTTAATTCAACAGATGCAAAGTAGTATAGCTTTGGATACAGATGGGTTGAATCTTGGCTATACTATTTCTTAGCTATGGCATACATGTTTAATGCCTTTCCCCACTTCCATTCCCCACTTACCTCCATGTCTTCCTTGCTAGATTTTTTTTTTTTTAAGCTGGCAATGTGTCCAGTCTCAGGGGGAATGAATTGTGTTTCTAGCCACATACAGAGGTGACACTTGCAGCAGAGATGGCCATCTTGTGACCATGAGGAAATAGCCTAAGATAAAAAACTTATTTATGATGGCACATCAGATAGATGGAAAGAGTCTGTGTCCTGAAGGACACTGTAGAGCTGTTGAATAAATCCTGGAACTGCCTACCTCCAAACCTCTCACTAAGTAAACAATAAGTGTTTTTGTGGTTAAACACTTGCTATTCACTGTATGGTCTCCAGACCAGCATTGGCATCACTTGGTTGCTTATTGAAAATGTAGAATCTCACCCCCAATTCCCAACCTACTAAACTAGAACCTGCAGTTTAACAAGATCCTAGGTGATTCTTATTCACATTAAAATCTGAGAGGCACTGGTATTAGCCACTCCTCATAAGTTTTTATTTCTTGCAGCCGAATTCATCCTAATTGACACACTGTGACATTGACCAAGTTCCCTAAAGCATCTAAACCTCTGTTTCTTTATCTGTAAAATAGGAGGGATAGTAATAATCATAGCACCTACCTTGTAAAAATGCTGCAATGAGTAAAGGAGTATGTAAAATGTGCTGCCCAATATCTGGCATATAGTTCACACTCAGTGTTAGCTATCTCACTGGATTCTGCAAACATCCTTAGTGTAGATAATAAAGTTTGAGTGAAAATGCAATTCTCTGCCATTCTAGGATGGAAACTGGGTGTTTCCAGAACATCTGTAGGGCAAGGCTTTTATTGTCATTGTTGCTGCCAGGAGTATAGGACAGACTACTTCTAGTAGCTGCTTTCCCGAGAATTGACTATTGGCAACTCGTACCTACATGTAGCAAGTTTGATTTTATTTTTTAATTTCCTTAAGCTCAATAATAAAAGTCATTGTTTAGAAATGACTTTGTCTATTTAGCTGGACAGTAAAAATATAGGCCAGCAAACGAAAGCAAGGTACATTAGAAAAGACTGTAGGACAAAAATGAGATTAAAGAAGAAAGGCACTTTAAATGCTTGGGTATTTGGTGACTGTGCAATAGGACGACTGGCTAGGACTTTAGTAAACTTGCAATATTAAGTCATTAACTGTTAAGCTGAGGTACCAGTAGACTTGATTTAGTGCAATAAAATAATGTTTGCATGCCAAGCATGCCCTAAATGTAATGTAGTGTATCCATATCTCATAAAAATATAAGGCTCTAAAACCATTAACCTATTTGCTATACTCTAAAATTAAAGTATATTTATCACAATATAAAACATTCACTGAAATACTAAATGCAATGAAAAACAAAGGACCTGATGACATCTGAACTGTGCTAATCTCAGAATGTCCCTGTGAGGCTGCACTGCTTACTCTAGGCTGGAGAGGAATGTCAGGAGGATACTTTGCCCCAGACCCACCCATCCCAGGTGGTGAAAGGAAGGTGTGGGCCCAGCTGAATGTAAAGGCTCTGACAGCTCAGCAGGGCAAAGGTGCCTCAGTGAACTGCAGGAGAAATAGACATAGTTTAAGCAAATGTTTGGTCTGCAGCTAGGTCATCAGGGCAGAGCCAGGTTTCCCAGCATAAGTTATGAAGGGGGTAGGCAAAACTCAAGACTACAAACAGACAGAAAGCCAACTTACCATGCTCACCATGGTTAATTAACATGTAATGGCCTCTGGATTAGGGGGCAGAGCTCTGGTGCAGGACCCAGCAAAAGTGAAGCAAGGTCTCATTCTTAGGAATTCCTGGGATATTAAGCTAAAAAATCCAAAAGAAGGACTAAGCTTTATAAACAGTGTTGGAACCCAGCCTCAGAAAGCAGTGCCCATTACCAGAACAGGGCACCTCGTGGGCATAAAGAACTGCAACTCCTTAGTTCTCCGCTGGCAGCACTGACCAAGTCCCATTCTAGATCTCAGTCAGGGAGGAAGTGGTGGAAAACACAGGAGCCAGGGGTCAGCACTGCAAGAGAACCTGCTTCTTTCAAGTACTTACAGATTGGGGCGGATGACTGGTATGTGCCAGGCTACTTAAGTGCTTTTTATCCCAGCCCTGGATGGGTGAATATAAGGCTCTGAAGGTGATAAACAATCCAAAATCCCAATGCCTAACAGAATAATCATTTCTTATTAATCTCATAGTCCAATTTGATTGGTTGGGATGAAGGAAATGAAGTAAGTAGAAGTTTACTCCACACAGTCATTCAGGCACTCAAGTTCCAAGCACTTTTCATCTGGTGGCTCCAGCATCTTCTCAGGTATTGGTATCCTCCATTGGTTTCTCTGCATCCAACAGAGGGGACCAACAGATAGGGAGGATCTCAAGGAAGGTATTTTATGGGCTCAGCTTGAAGGAAGATACATCATTTCTGCTTACTTTCCATTGGTGAGAATTAGTCACAAAGCACTGCCTAGTTGCAAGGGGAATGATAAATATTTTCCAGAAGTATGTTATGGAAGAGGACACAATTTTAATAAATAGGTAGCCAGTCTGCCATGAGAGAAGAAAGCAGCAGGAATGAAATGAGGCTTATAGGAAGTAGGTTAAAATGGTTCCCTTTTGAAAAAGTCAGTTTACTTATGGGGAAAGGCAAGAGATAATCATTTATTCATTAATTGATTTATTCATTGCTCTATTCATCCAATCAATAAAAATTTATTAAAGATGGACTGTGCTGAGCACATCAAGAAGAGTTTACTTAACAAATATTAGTAGAACACTTCTTATTGCCGAACAGAGTGTTCTAGGTGCTGGGAATAGAACTGCAAACAAAATCAGACAATGCCACTAACTTCTAGTTATTCATAGGTTAATGGGGAATATAGACATGGATGTAAAAAAATATAATGGAAGACAGTTAATGTTATAATAGAGGCACTATGGAAACCAAGAGGAAAATGCATCTGAATTGAGCTGGGGTGGTGGAGGCCTGGAAATAATAATACAGCTAGTATTTTTCCTATGTGGTAAACATTGCACTAAGCAATTTATACCCCTGATGTTATTTAATCTCACAAATATCCAATGAAGTTATTTTCCTCACTTTGTAGATAAGGAAACTAGAGCAGAGAAAGTTTTAATAACTTTTCTCACATTGCCTAGCTTTTAAGAGATGGAACCACATTTGAACCTGAGCCTAGCAAATTCTGAAACCCATACTCTTTTCTCTGTATGTCATTCTGCATTTCATTAGGCACAAGATAGTGGGGCTGGATCCTGAAATAAAGAGCTGGCTTGATGGTTGAGGTGCCAGGACCTTTCAGGTATTGTGAACAGCATGTGCAAAAGCATGAGGAGTGAAAGAACAGGTTGCATTTAAGGAAGTATTGTGAATTGGGACAGACTAAATTAAATTATTGTAAAAAACAACCCCCAAAGTTGCAGTGGTTTAAAACAACAAAAATTTATTTCTCTGACACACTGTTCCAGGCTGGTAGGCAGTGGGTTTTACTCCACATTGTCACTCAAGGACCCATGAGGCCACTCGAGTCAGAGTGGAAAGAAGGAAATCTAGAGAATCAAGCACTGGCTTTTTTCTGCCTTGACCTGGAAGTGACACACATCAGTTCCCCTCAAAGCCCATTGACCAGATCTAGTCACATGGCTCCAACTACTTGCTATAAGCTGGGCAGAAGTGGGAGAAAGTGTATGAGAGAAAATGAGTATTGTGTGAGTATTACTGTCTGCTGCATCTTGCATTTACTTAAAAAAATATATTTTAGGTAATTTTTAAAAAATAATTAAGGTAGAACGCATCAAAGTGAAAAATTCTCATCCCCAACTTAGACCTTGGTCTGATTTTAACTTGTTTTAGGTAAATTCTCATTGGAGGATTTCTGGAGGGACTAGTTCAATTCTAGGCCAAACCAAGGTTTTGAATCTCTTTGAGCTGGTAGAGCGGTCCAAATTTTCAGATCAAACCTTCCTTAGGTCCAGAACTGAACCACTATGCTCTGTGCAACACAGATTAACCTGGGCTGAACTAAACCTCTTAGCACTTGAACCAGATAAAAGTGTATTAAATTATAACTTCAGTGTATTTTATATAATTTCATTGAAAGCTTTTCTTAGAATATGACTGCATGATAAATCAGTTTTAAAATGAAAATAGCTGTATAAAAAAGAAAATAGAAAGGATTTTTCAAATTTTAATGTTTATAAAATCTCTCAATAGGCTTTCTGTTTAACAGTAAACAATTGGAAAAAATGCAAGCAATCCCAAGATTATAGTTCCTTAATAATATGGAACATTAGTATATTTTGATAAAATATTTCATATTCCAAAACTGTGTGTATAAACTTTTAGTATTAGAAGGGTGAAGGGGTTAGTGAGAGGTTAAGGAGATTAATAAATTGATTATTTGTACTAAAATCTCCTGTTACCAGTCTTGTTTTTGTTTTTTAAAAAATATTTTTCTATTTATTTATTTATTTTTTGCTGCATTGGGTCTTTGTTGCTGTGCGTGTGTTTTCTCTAGTTGTGGAGAGCGGGGGCTACTCTTCGTTGTGGTGTGCAGGCTTATTGCAGTGGCTTCTCTTGTTGTGGAGCATGGGCTCTAGGTGCACAGGCTTCAGCAGTTGTGGTGCATGAGCTTAGCAGTTGTGACTCGCAGGCTCTAGAGCGCAGGCTCAGTAGTTGTGGCGCACGGGCTTAGTTGCTCCGCAGCATGTGGGATCTTCCCAGACCAGGGCTTGAACCCATGTCCCCCACATTGGCAGGCGGATTCTTAACCACTGCGCCACCAGGGAAGTCCCCTGTTACCAGTTTTGTGATTAATCTCTCAGGAGTTTTTAGATTGGTATACTTTATTCCAAATTTGTATCAAAACCTGGTTCTCAATCTTTTAACAACAAAGCACAAAACAGTTCCTAGGTATTCACCATTGGTCAGTGCTATTATGTTCTTATTTTACAGATGAAGAAAGCAATCACCTGAAAAGTTCAATAATCTGGCCAAGGCATAGCTGGAATTTGTATCCAGGCTGACTGATTTCAGAGCCTATAGCTTTTTCCATGTTTACTTGTTCAGTAGACAAGGTGAGAGCAAGCAACAGGATAATTGGCAAGAGGGTGAATGAAAAGTGCTCTTTATCCTATGGCCCATATTTAAACCTGGGCCATCAAGCAAATTTTCAAAACAATGTTCTTTATTTTCCCAATCTGCTCATGCAAGAAATGTTCTTGCTGCATACCCTTGGGATCCTTTTTTAATTCCCTGAACCATTGTGGGTAGGCTGGACACATTAACAAGTCATAACATGAAATCAGCCGTGACAGGCCTTTATCTGTCCTGTCATCAGTTTCCCAAGTGTCAGAGAGGTGGCTCAATCTGAGCTTCAGTTTATGTTGTCACCAACTAGAGAAAAAAAAAATGTACTGGGAATACTCTGTGCCAATCATTTCAAGATAAAACTCTAGTAATTTCTTTTTAATAACATAATTATCCCATTAGAGAAAGTATTTATAAGTTCAATTCAGTAATGGTGAATAGAATTTTTAATGGACTTTATTTTTTAGAGCAATTTTATGTTCACAGCAAAATTGAGTGGAAAGTACAGAGAGTTCCCACACGCCCCATGCCTCCACACATGAATAGCCTTTCCTATTATCAACATCGCTCACCAGTGTCATACATTTGGGTTTTTTTGGTTTGGTTTTTTTTGGCCACATTTTGTGGCCTGTGGGATGACCAGGGATTGAACCCCGGGCCCACAGCAGTGAAAGCGTGAAGTCCAAACCACTAGACCACCAGGGAATTCCCACCAGAGTCATACATTTGTGACAATTGATGAAACTACACTGACACATCATTATCACCCAAAGAATAGAATTTTTTTAAATTAATTAATTAATTAATTAATTTTTGGCTGCATTGGGTCTTCGTTTCTGCACGCGGGCTTTCTGTAGTTGCAGCGAGCAGGGCTACTCTTCGTTGCGGTGCACAGGCTTCTTATTGCGGTGGCTTCTCTTGTTGCAGAGCATGGGCTCTAGGTGCACGGGCTTCAGTAGTTGTGGCACACAGGCTTAGTTGCTCCGGGGCATGTGGGATCTTCCCGGACCAGGGCTCGAACCTGTGTCCTCTGCATTGGCAGACGGATTCTTAACCACTGTGCCACCAGGGAAGCCCCGAATTTTTTTACTTGAAAGATTTAGTTGTGTCATTTCAAATGACCCAACCACAGCTGATGAATTCATTGTGAATATTAAGACTAAGCATTATCAAATGTCACCTTTAGTTAGAAATACATATTTCCAGTATGATATTCAGAGATTTTCAGAAGATTTTGATTTTTTATTTTTGCAATGGCAATAGCTTTATAAATTTTTTGTTGCTGTTTTTCCTCCCTGGTTTTATTTTATTTTATTAAAAAAATTTTTTTTTTGGCCATGCAGCTTGCGGGATTTCAGTTCCCCTACCAGGGACTGAACCCAGGCCATGGCAGTGATAGCCCGGAATTCTAACCACTAGGCCACCAGGGAACTCCCCTCCTCACTGGTTTTAAGTCCCTAGGGGCAGGGAAGAATGGATTGACAGGACACCCAGAAAACAAGGTCTGTGTGCAGACTGACTCTAACCCTGACTAACCCTGAGCCATTCTCATTCTCATTATCATGAGGTAATCAGAGTGAGAGGAAGCACTGTCTTTTCTCCTCTAACACAAGTTGGAAAAACAGAAATTCAAAGTTTTGTTTGGAACCAGCAGAAAATGTTAGAAATAATAACATGAAAAGATAATAGTATTTATTGATTAAATAGCATTTATACTATGTGCCAGACACTGTGCTTAGTCCTTTGCATATGTTGTCTCATTTAATTCTCACAAGCATTCTGTAAGATAGGTATTATTATTATTTCCATCATAAAAATGGGTAAATAAAGGCTAAGTACCACACAGAAAGTCACACTAGACTGGTGGATTATAGTGCTGGATTTTAATCTCAAGTGTATTAGGGTAGGGTAACTGGTTTAGCAATCCCAAAATCATAGTAATGTAACACAATAAAATGTGTTTCTTGCTGGGGCAAAGTGCAGCATGGATGGTCCTCATCAGGTGGCTCTCTTAGGCAGCTCACCTCTAAGCAGTGACTCATGTACACAGGCCCCTTCCATCTTACGGCTTAAGCATATTGTAGCTTCAAGATCTCCCCATCATCAGTCAGCCTGGAGTGATGGAAAGAGAGCATGGAAGACTGAATAGGATGTTTCAAGGTCAGACCTGGAAGTAGTGACATCACTTCTGCCCACATTCCATCATCTAGAACTCAGTCTCGTGGGAATCTAGGATGCAAGAGAACCTGCGAAATGTGGTTTACCTCCATGTTCTGGAAGGTGAGGCAACCTGTATATTGGTGAGCCCAAGAAATCTCTCCACAGCAGGTTTGTCTGACTCAGGACCCTTAACCATTAGACTCTGCTGTAACTCTAATCTCCACCCCTACTCTTTGACCAGAGGGAAAGTATCAAGTCTCTCTGAGACTTAACACTACATGAAATAAATCAATTTGGGAGTTTAAACAGCAAGAAGAAATGGCATAGTGCAGCCATTATGAGCCTGGGAACTAATGCTAAATCTAATGACCTGTTTATTAACTGGGTGACCTTGGGCACGTTTCTGAATTTCTGCTTTTCCTTATCTATAAATTGAAAATAATATTTTCCTTTGCATGTCTTGCAGATTGCTGTGAGAGTCAAAGGGAATAGTTTATGTAAAAATACTTAGTAAAAGGTAAAATGATACACAAAACACAAATGTCAGAGGTTGTTGGTGTTATTATTGTTACTTCCTAAGTGTCAATATGATTGATATAGGTAATAATCACTCTGTAATATCGGAGAAGAAATCACTGTGAGTTGGGCTGGTCAGGGAATGCTTTACAGGAGAGTGGAATTTGAATCTGATCTAGAAAGATGAATAAGATTTACATAGTAGAGGAGTAAGGAAAAGGCATTCAAGGCAGGGAGTATTGGACCACCAAAGAAGTAGAAGCCAGGATGAACAGAGTGCTCCTGAAACACTGAAAAAACTGTTTGCTCTTGGAGGCTTCTGAGATTGGGTTGGGCGGGAGCAAGTGAACTTCAGGCTGCTGCCACCTCTGCTTCACTTCAGCCCTCTGTTGAGACATTTCTCCGTGGGTCATTCCCATTCTGCAAGTCCTGTAAATGAGGCACCAACTGCACTTTGTTCCAGACTACCTTTTCAAGAATGTTTGATGGCAACAGGGTGTCCTTCTGGAGTAAAGGGTAGGCATATTTACTGCCCATTATAAAAGATTTAGGGGAGGTAGCAGCCATCTCCAACCCAGCATCATGACTGTTCTCAGACACCTTATGAAGCCCACAGTGATCAAAGAGAAGACCAAGAAGTTCATCCAGCACCAGTCAGGCTGATATGTCAAAATTAAGCGTAACTGGCAGAAACCCAGAGGCATCGATAACAGGGTACAGAGAAGATTCAAGTGCCAGATCTTGATGCCCAATATTGGTCATGGCAGCAACAAGAAAATGAAGCACATGCTGCCTAGTGGCTTCTAGAAGTTTCTGGTCTACAACATCAAAAAGCTGGAAGTGCTGCTGATGTGCAACAAATCTTGCTGAGATGGCTCTCATTTCCTCCAAGAACCTCAAAGGCATTGTGGAAAGAGCAGCCCAGCTGGCCGTGAGTCACTGATCACAATGCCAGGCTGCACAGTGAAGAAAATGAACAGTTCATGTGCAAGTTTTATTTGTGTTAAATAAAACCATGAAAATTCTGCAAAGTAAAACAAAGATTTTGGCTCCCTAAGCTCAGAGTTCTTCATGTACAGGTGTTAACTGGCCCTATTCCCATTGCCCTATGGAAACTAGGTCTTGGGGAACTGACTTTAAAAAGGCAGATACTCTAGCTACTACTATTGCTATGAGTAATAAACCATTTTTGACTCTGACACAGGAGTCTCATGTCTTCTACCAGCATCCATGAAACTATGACAGGGTAACTTGTTAACTTGCAAGTAGGGTAAAACTCAGACTCTTTACAGTTCTTGACAGAATCTATCTCTAGGAAGGATTTCACTGAACAGTACTACATACCAGGCGGGGTACTAAGTGCTGGGGATACAGAACCAAAAGGCACAGTTCTTGCTTGCAAGGAGCCTCCAGTGTACAAATTAGGAGCTTACTGAGCTTGGTACTAATAGAGTTTCAGAGTGGTTAAATCGTTAAGCTAGTGAATACACACAGAAAAAGGTCAAACTCAGACTAATAAAATTCTAGCCATGATTGCGACTATATCCCAACAACAGGGTGGAGACCATATGGTTTTTCAGTCCTCTGAGAACAGGTGTATTCTCTATAGATGGCAGAAGCTGAGAAACACAGAGGTACATGGAGCCTTACAGAAGGCTTTAAAACAATACCCTTCAGTCCTCAGTGCCAAGAAAGAAGGTTGCTTTTAGATGGACTTGCCCTTTCTACAACTCTTCCCTAAATAAATTGCCCTGAAGGGTGACAGTAGAAGCATCACTTTCTGGCCCAGAGATCAAAGGGTATCTCTCGTGTGGATAACTGGTGGTGTTGGTAAGGGAATTTCTAACTTTGGGATTGTATCTAGGATGGGAGAGAAGGCAGGTACTATGTTAAATGTGGGCACAACCAAGGAACAGAACTATACTATGAAGGGTGGAAAAGTTGCATATAGATGGAGAAGGATCTAGAGCCCTAAGGCTGTGGTCTCTGAAACAGAATTGGTTTCACATACAGGGCCAAAGAAACCCTGGATTTATGATAGGGGCTCCATCAGAAAAGTGGGATTAGGACTTAGGAAGGGAGTGAGGAAAACTGGCAAGCGAAGTACTTAGTTGACTGTGCATAACAGACAGTGCTAAAGGTGCTAAAACAATTTAATAAATAAACAGGGTATTCTAGGCTCATCCGACACATTAGATACAAAGATGTATTATATGGCATTTGGCAAAAATGAGTGCCTGACACTGACACCTAATATGTGACAGCACAAAACCAGGAGCTTTACACAATGTGGCAGGTGGGAGTTTGGTCCTTGGCACTGGAAGCAAGAATCCATTCATTCAACAAAGTGTATTGGCACTGTTCTAGGTGCTAGGGATAAAGCAGTGAACGAGATAGAGAAAAATCCGTGCCCCTATTTTGTTCTAAATGAAGTTAAATCTGGCTCTGAGCCACCTAGGTCAAGGGAGATGAGAAATTCAGGATCTGTCATGTTTACTTTAGGGGGAAGACAATTTATTAGGGGTTTCTATACCATCCCAGGGTCCTACACATTCCATAATATTCTGAGATGGGCTCTCTGTTCTTCAGACCACATTAGCTACCACTGTTGGTTGTTCATGATCCAAGTCCTTATGGCCCCTTTTCCAGGCCACCCCAAATATTTACAGGGCCTAGGACAAGGATACAAATGGAGGTTCATATACCATATGTTAAATATCTTAAAATTATAAATCCAGCCGAAAAACTGTTAAATAGGTTCTATCATTCTATCTTGACACATACAATTTTGTAACAAGCTGGCCACCATCAGAGGCCCTGGATCCTGCTACTGTGTGGGAGTAGGGCACATGTCCCTGACTCTCTTGAAATCCATAAATGCATCCCCTCGAAACATGGGGAGGTGTTTCCCAAATAGTTTACTGTCTAGTGTTGGTCCACTTCTTCTCCCAACCCTTAATGTCTCCTGCCATCTGCAACAATCTAGCTGGATCACCTTCAGGACTAGACCAAAGGTTATGCTCTGAGTGTCAGACAACTTTTAATTTTGGCCCTGCAACATTAAAGCCGTTAACTACTCCTGGAGGCAGACATGGTTGCTTTCCTTGGATCGGGGAGGCAGAAATACTTATAGCAGCCTGAACAAGATATAAATTAACATCTCAAACAGCTGCCCCACCAACTACATATTATCTCATTCATTTCTTTATAACAGTCTTATTAAGGAAATAAAACTGAAGCTCAGGAAGATTAAACAAACTTGCTGAATGCCATAAAAGGAAAAGAACAAGAATTCAGTCCCAGAGTTGTCACCATCCACACTTCCATCTACCACACCTAAGAGCTTTGAAGAAATTCAGAAACAAATTTGTGAAACTGCCTGCCAAGGTGTACAAACTTGTATAACTGTTCCATTCACTAGAATAGATCCTGAGATTTGTTTTTGAGACTTCACAGTACAGCAGTCCCCCTTATCCGTAGGGATATCTTCCAAGACCCGCAGTGGATATCTGAAACCTCAGATAGTACCAAACCCTAGGTATGCTGTTTTTTCCTATACTAACTAGTGGGTAGTGTATACTCCATGGATATTCTGGACAAAGGGATGTTTGCGTCCCAGGTGGATGGAGCAGGATGGCACAAGATTCATCACGCTACTCAGAATGGTGCCCAATTTAAAAGTTATGAATTGTTTATTTCTGGAATTTTCCATTTAATATTTTCCGACAGTGGTTAACCACAGGTAAAAGAAACCATTGATAAGGAAAGACTACTACATTATAAGGGATGCAGTGAGAGAGAAATCAGAGCCTATTAGAGGATGCATTTCTGTTATGTGATCTTGCAGCATTTTATCAAAATGTCGATCAACTCATTTTGCACTACAGTTTTAGTTCCAAAAGGCCACTAAGAAGCTCAGCAAAAAAGCCAGACATTGTCAAAAATAAAATTAGATAAATATCACTTGTAAATAAAATAAAATCGATTGTGAAATGCTGTTTGGTCAGTTCTTATTGTTTGCTGTTCTTTTGTTCCCTTATTCCGATTATCCTGCTCAGGGCAGAATGTGTCCTCCTAAAGGGCAGGGCAGAAAGACTCTCCAGTCTTGGTTTTGTTGATGGTTTTATATTGCTCATTATGAGTTTCAAGAATATACACCCAGGGTGAAGAATAAACAAACATTTAAATCTTGGAACACAAAAGTTTTTTTCCCATTATTTTTATGCAAAAACTCAGACACTATCAAATTCAGATCCTGTCTCGAAGACGCCCTTTTTTAAGGGTGTAGAGGGAGTAGGATAGGGATGGGGTAAATGAAGCAAGCACGGGTGCCTGTGCCGTTTCATGAAGCCCTGGCCTTGGCCTGATCCTGTGAGGAGCTCTGGAGCATAAATTATACCTCAGGGTTCATCCAGCCTTGAGGCAAAGGTGGTGGGCTTTCTATTCAGGCACCAATCAATCAATGGCTATGGTTCCCCCAGGGCAATTCTGAATTTCTGCAAATACTGACAAAGCATCTTCTTTGGAAGCAAAGCAAACACAGAAGTGTTTGATCACAGAAGTGATCAAAAGTGATCAGAGGGTCTGTGAGTGATACACCAACAGCGTCAGCTATGCTAGTGACCATCTATTCTGCAGTTTGTAATTCTTTCACTGTAGGTTTGACTCTTCTGATCAGCAAAGGGTCCATTAACAATCAGTAAGTGGTGGAGAAAGAAATTCTAAGTGATTTGAATTGTTAGAGCAGCGAAGGATTTTTTTTTTTAAGTTCTCCAACAATTTATATATTGTATTTTTTTGGCCGTGCCACACTCTTGTGGGATCTTAGTTCCCCAACCAGGGATTGAATCCAGCCCTGGGCAGTGAGAGCACAGAGTCCTAACCACTGGACTTCCAGGGAATTCCCAAAGGAATTTTTTAAAATCCGCTACTCAGAATTCTAGGGGAGTCAGATTGGCAGGAATATGCTCATATATCCTTGTACAGTGTAAAAAAAAAAACCCCTTTAGGCAATTGATCACTAAGTATATACCACATCACCAGCCCTGTAGGGAAGGCAAATTTATCTGACTCAGTCCTTATCTTGAGATGCTTACACTATAGTCGGGTAGATGAGGTTCACATGCATGAAACAAGTATAAGCAACATCAACACTGTATAATTAAAGACTGTTGGATTCTGAGAAAAGAGAAATAGAATTCCCTTGGCTACATTTTTTTTCAGATACTCACAGTAGGAGTGGTGAATAAGGTCACATCAAGCCCATGCATGCATTGATTCCATCAATCTAAGTGACCTCTTTGTGCCAGATGATAAGCATGTTAGGCCTGGGGAAAGAGATGGTAAGATACTGTGATAAATACAATAATAAAGGGTGTACTTTGGAGGATTATTTGGGTGCTATTAGTATTTTTTAGCAGAAAGCTCAATTACTCTATTTCATTGAATTTAAGATGCCATGAATTTTAAGATTTGCCATTATTTTATTTAGCATTAAGAAAGAAAAAACCCTGCTAGTTAAGCAGTGTAAGATGTATCCCTATTGCAGAGGTGTTATAATGTGAAATAAATGTTCATTTTAGAATTGATGAACTGGGGCTACAAGAGACATGACTTGGCTTAATCCTCTTCTCTGACTATCCTTTGCTTTCAGAGGACAGACAGAAGAGTGCCTGCTTTTCCCTTTCTATAGTTCCTAATGTTGTCAGTCTCTGCATTTCCTAAGGAAAGAGGGAAAATGATAACAGCAAGGCCTTTGATTTCTTTCTCTTATTTCTAATTAGAAATAGCTCGATAGTGTAATGGAAGGCAATAACAGTATTTGAAATAGTTGCTAATATTGATCAGGTGCTTAATATGGATCCAGGACTGGGCTAATTGCTTTTTACCCATTACTTAATTCTTACTTAATCCATTGGGAAAAGGTATTAATATCTCTATTTTACTGATAGGTAAAGTGAGATTAAAAGATGGTAAGCGGCGCCTTTCCAGCTTTGCACGCGGCGCCGGGGGAGAACCCTGGGGGCGCTGTGCTGCAGCCTCTTGGTCCCTGTTATATCTGTTCGAGCCCTGCACTCAGGGGTCCGTCCCTTGCCACCCCGGTACCCTTACGTCTCTCAGCCCCCAGCTTTTGCTCTGAGAGGCCCTGACCGGGCGCCGAGAGGGGGGGCAGTGTTGTGTGCTACCACCCCTCTCCCCCGAAGGCAGCATCCTGTGCTAAAGAAAGGACTTGAGAGGAAGAACCACCGTAGGATGGTGAGCTGAAAGTGAGAACCTATAGGCAAAGTGTAAAGGGCAGCTTCCCAAGTTTATTGCTCCCTTGTATCTCCACAGCAATTAAAACACTGGAGGTGAACTGGAAAGATCTGGAAAGACCTAGATCCTACCACCTCAGATCAGAAGAAATGTCAGCAGCAACCCCTGCTCACCAGAAGGAATCAAGAAAGGACAGCTCTCCTGCTCAAATATTTGTCCTGCTCTTTTTACCATCCCAGTCATCATTGCACAGAGTTTACGTTTAATACCAAATGCTTGTAGGGCTACCAGGTCCCATCTCTTTTTTTTTTTTTTTTTTTTGCGGTATGAGGGCCTCTCACTGTTGTGGCCTCCCCCGTTGCGGAGCACAGGCTCCGGACGCGCAGGCTCAGCGGCCATGGCTCACGGGCCCAGCCACTCCGCGGCATGTGGGATCCTCCCGGAACGGGGCACGAATCCGTGTCCCCTGCATCGGCAGGCGGACTCTCAATCACTGCGCCAGCAGGGAAGCCCCCCATCTCTTTTTTAATTGTATTCTATTTGTATCTTTAAAGTGCTTCTCTTATAGACAATACAGGTATGCAATGCTTTTTGAAAGTTTGCTTTACCTCCTTCACTTTGATGAAAGACCTACATTGGTACCTGTTGTCGCTAAATGAAAGAAATCTGAAGAGGATTTTCACTTTTACGAAAAAAGGTGAAAACCGAAAATAGCTTTCAGTGTTTGTTGTGCAGTGAGCTGCTTTAGAGGCGGTGCAAACCCTGAGCATCAAGAGCGGCACCTCCAAGCTCCTTCCCTGGGAACTACACTCAGAATCCCAGCATTAGGCCGCCATAGCTTTGAGCATCTGTGCTTTATCTTGATTTATTTTGTGCATCTATTAACAAGATGTGTCCTAAGGTAATTGCTTTTTTGCTTTATGCCATTTTGGCTTACAAAAGTTTTCACAGGAATCCTCCACTTTTGGATAGTGGGGGAGACCTGTATATGGTTGAGTATTACTTTTTCATACAAATTAACAACCTGTGTCTTTTAACTGGAGTCCATTTACACTTAATGTAATTACTGATATGGTTGGATTTAAATATGTCATCTTGGTATTTGTTTTCTAATTGTTCCATCTGATCTTTAGTTTCTCCTTCCTTTCCTGCCTTCTTTTGGGTGAATAGAATATTTTTAGCTATGCTTCTTTGTGTTATTTCACATAAAAGTACTACTTATCCATAAAAAAATTTTTTTAAAGTAAAAAATAAAATAGAATAAAAGATGGTAAGCAATTTGCCTGAGGTCACACAGCTACTAAGTATCTGAGCTGAGATTGGAATGCAGGTTTGCCTACCAGGCAAGTTTTTAACCACTATGCCTGTAGGTGACTTGATAAGACCTGATTTCCTGCAAAGGAAAAGAATTAAGACAGTTTCAGTCAGCATTTACCAGAAACATCTTTTCTCAAGGATCTTTTAGAAAGCAAAACATGGTTATACAGACTAAAAGAAGACTGAGTGACCTATCTTAAACTATGACTATATTTCTGATGTCACTATTTTATAACTAGTCTTTATACAGTCTTTGCGAATTATATGCTGGATAATGAATTTTAAATTGTATGTCTAAGTAAAATAAGAACTCTAAAATTAGTGGGTTATGTTTAAGTGACCACAAAATAGATAAGGTGCACAATTAAAAAGTACATTTCTTTCAAACCCCTAATTTGTGTTAGAATATTCAACTGCCATCCTCTATGTGCAGGCATGAATTTTGATCCAGTAGCAATAAAGTCAGGCCCAGAAGTTTGCAGATTCAGAATTATTTATCAGCAAGCAGTATTACTTAACCCACATTTGACAAAACTGTTTATGTTCACAGACAATTTTGGGTTTTATCTGAATCTAGAAGAGTTTGGAGATTAGCCTGATTAACCTGAGGTAATGGGTAAAATTTTAGGTGAGAAATGTCATTTTGTTAGTATCTTAATGGGTTTGTCTGATCACCCTATAAACTGGACCAGCAATTCTCAAAATTTTGGGTCTTGGGACAACTTTACACGCTTAACAATATTGAGAACCCCGAAGTTTTTGTTTGTGTAGATTTTATCTATCACTATTTTCCATATTAGATATTAGAGAAAATATTAAAATACTTACTAATTCATTTAAAATTATAATAATAATCCTATTACATGTTAATGTAACAGGGAAGAGCCAAATCTGACTACATGTTGGATCTGTTTCTTTTATTTAACCTTTGCTTCCCGTTGCTTTTCTTCACTAAAAGAAGGAAAGCAACGGGAAGCTTGCTTATGTATCATGTGTCGGGGAACCCTGCTCCTCTGCCTGAATGTTAAACCAAAGTGCCTTTGTTTAGGGAAACATCTAGACCCTGTCCACCTGTGGATGGCTGTGAGAAAGAAGAAATTAACACATCCCCTCCCTGAGGCTGGCCATTCCAGGGGATATTTGCAAAACTTATGGCCTTTTTACTTTACTTCCTCATCTCCTCCCCCTCTCTGTGCTATAAAAGAAACTGGCATCCAAACCCCATAAGATGGTTTTTAGGAGACTAGTCTGCCATCTTGCTGGCTTTCTGAATAAAGTTGTATTCCTTGCCTCAGCACCTCCTCTCTGATTCATTGGCCTGTCATGTGGTGAGCAGAGAGAGTTTGGACTTGGTAACATTAACATAAATAATATATTTTATGAAAGTAACTATATTTTTGGAGACAAATTTGTCAGACAAAAATATGTCTGATTTAATTTAATTTAATTTAAGAGAGTAGAATTCTCCTTGCTGCTTCTGAATTCAGTCTTTTGTGATAACATATGTCATATAACCTTTGCAGAACTCCCATATTTACTCATGAGAGAATGAAGGTAAAAAAAACACAAATAACATCTTCGTATTGCTATGAAAATAATTTTGACTTTATGAGTTTCCTGTAAAGGTATTGGTGACCTCCAAGGGTCCCCAGATCACACTTTAAGAACCACTGAACTGGGAAAATGGGTTATTCAGAGTTCAGAGCTACAAAATAAAGAGCTAAAACAATATCAGATACTTTCTAATGACCAATATTCTTTAAAAATTTTTGTCAACATTTTTCTTTTTTTATTGTGGTAAAATATATATTACATAAAGTTTATCATTCTAACCATTTCTAAGTATATAGTTCAATGGTTTTACATACATTTACATTATTGTGAACCATCACCACCATCCATCTCCAGAATTTTCTCATCTTCCCAAACTGAAACTTTGTACTCATTAAACAATAACGCCTCACTTTCTCTTTTCCCCAGACCCTGGCAACCACGGTTCTACTTTCTGTCTCTAAATTTGACTATTTCTAGGTACCTCTTTTAAGTGGAATCATACATTATTTGTCTTTTTGTGACTAGCTTATTTCACTTTCACTTAGCACCGTGTTTTCAAGGTTGATCCATATTAAAGCATGTGTCAGAATTTCATTTTTTTTTTTTTTTTTTTTTTTTAGTATTTCATTATTTGGCTGCATTGGGTCTTAGTTGCAGCATGTGGAATCTTTAGTTGTGGCATACGGGATTTTTTAGTTATGGCATGTGAACTCTTAGTTGCGGCATGTGGGTTCTAGTTCTCTGACACAGGAATCGCACCTGGGCCCCCTGCATTGGGAGTGCAGAGTCTTAGCCACTGGACCACCAGGGAAGTCCCAGAATTTCATTTCTTTTTAAAGCTGAATAATATTCCATTGCATGTATATACCACATTTTAAAAAAATCCATTCATTTGTTGATAGACATTATGGGTTGCTTTCACCTTTTAGCCATTGTGGATAATGCTGTTGTTACAGGGAAGAACAAAATCTGGCTACATGTCAGATCTGTTTCTTTTACTTTAACCTTTGCTTCCCACTGCTTTTATTCACTAAAAGGATACTGTCTATACATAATGGCCTGCCTCAGGGAACCCTGCCCCTCTGCCTGAATGTTAAATCAAAGTGCCTGTATTCAGGGAAACATCCAGACCCTGTCCACCTGTGAATGGCTACAAGAAAGAAGAAATTAACACATCCCCTCCCTGAGGCTGGCCATTCCAGGAGATATTGGCAAGACTTATGGCCTTTTTACTTTACTTCCTCACCTCCTCCACCTCTCTGTTCTATGAAAGAAACTGGCATCCAGACCCCGATAAGATGGTCTTTTTTTTGTTGTTATAAATTTATTTATTTGTTTTTATTTTTGGCTGTGTTGGGTCTTCATTGCTGCATGCGGGCTTTCTCTAGCTGCAGCAAGTGGGGGCTGCTCTTCGTTGTGGTACTCAGGCTTCTCATTGTGGTGGCTTCTCTTGTTGCTGAGCACGGTCTCTAGGCACGTGGGCTCAGTAGTTGTGGCTCATGGGCTTTAGAGTGCAGGCTCAGTAGTTGTGGTGCACAGGCTTAGTTGCTACGCGGCATGTGGGATCTTCCCAGACCAGGGATCGAACCCCTGTGCCCTGCATTGGCAGGTGGATTCTTAACCATTGCTCCACCAGGGAAGCCCAAGATAGTCTTTTTGAGACACTAGTCTGCCACCTTCTCACAGTCTGCCAGCTTTCCGAATAAAGTCATTATTCCTTGCCTCAACACCTCGTTTCCCGATTTATTGGCCTATCGTGCTGCAGGCAGAGTGAGATTGGACTCGGTAACACTGCTGTGAACACTGATGTACAAAGATCTGTTCGTGGGCTTCCCTGGTGGCGCAGTGGTTGAGAGTCCGCCTGCCGATGCAGGGGACACGGGTTCGTGACCCGGTTCGGGAAGATCCCACATGCCACGGAGCGGCTGGGCCCGTGAGCCATGGCCCCTGAGCCTGCGCGTCCGGAGCCTGTGCTCTGCAACGGGAGAGGCCACAACAGTGAGAGGCCTGCGTAACGCAAAAATAAATAAATAAATAAAATAAAAAAAAAAAAAAAAAAAAAAAAAGATCTGTTCGTGTCTCTGCTTTCACTTCTGTTGGGTGTATACCCAGAAGTGGAATTGCTGGATCATATGGTTTGTTCTATATTTAATTTTTTGAGGAACCACCATATAGTTTTCTCACATCAATATTTTTAACACTACTTATTTCTTGCTAAAACTTTTAAAATACATTATTTGTAGTACAGAAATATTTTTTATTTTCATTGGATTTTGTCCAATAACTAACATTCAATGGATTTTATATACATTGTAAAGAATGATGAACTCTCTGGAAGATAGCTTTCCCATAGCTCTAGCTTTCAAGGAACTCTCAAACTACATTTAGAACATGTAAATTAAATTCCACTAGTAAAAGAATAAATATAAGAGAAGAAATAATATTTATTGGGCACTGAGTATATTCCGAATACAGTTCTAAGTACTGGGGATATAAGCAGTGAACATGACGGAGTCCTTCCCTCAAAGGTGAGCTGTAGTTTATCACAAATGTTCTGGAACAGTGACCCTCAGACCACAAGTGATCAATGTACCTTCAGGTGGTCTGGGAGCTGTCAGAAAAATCAACAGTAAATCATCATGATAGTGTGTATCCTTCACCAGTGGTGCAACACTGGGCAACCTTGAGAAACAATCCCAGTAGCATAAATCCCTGTCCACCAAGAATTCATGGACAGATAACCATGAAATGCTAAATATCTATGCTTGCCAACACCCAGAACTCCAAGGGTCAGAGAAGTTTTTAGAAGCTTTTCTAGAAAATGCAGACGAACAGGAGAGGATAAAGAAAAAACTTGTCAGAGGGAAGGAGTGGGCAGTAGTTCTAGGTGTGTTTGTGCTCCCTCTACCTTGAAGCTCTAAGTCTGGTGGTCCTTAGGTGAGCCTAAGCTGTGACTTCTCTCCAAGATCTGGGCAGCTGGGGAATAGTGTGGGCTCAATTGACTGTCCACCTATCCTATCCTTCAAGGAGTTCGGCTACGGCTAAGTAGCAATGGCGTTCACAGCAGAAATGGTGTCTTTATCTGGTCATTGTGGTAAGAGGAGAAGGTGTTAAAAGTATCCACATATATCTTCCTCTTTCCGCCCCATTTTTCTTCTCTTACTAGCTTTCTTGTCCCCTCAAATTATCAGTTGCTAATGTGAAATTGCATATTTGAGTGCGATGACTTTTTGTGCATATATTCTGCTATAATTACTCATGTCAAAATATCCTAGTTCAGGACAGATTTGCCACAGAAGAACATTAGAGTAAAAAATATGAATAAGATTGATTTATATTTGTTTGTTTCAAGTGCAAAGTCAACAGGATTATGTGAATTCCAGGAAGGTGAAGAAACAGTCAAGTATGAAAACTATGACTTCTGATTTGGTATCCTTCTGAACAGGTGAGAAGCAGATCCCAGCACTCAATAGATTCTGTACTGTGAAAAGTTATCATTATAAAACAATGAAGCACTGCCTTAACTGTGACAGTTTATATACTCTGATGAAGTTCATTCAGTCTTGAACCTGAACACAAGGAATACATTGGAATGATACAAAAACCTCCCACACTAAAAATACACATTAAAAAATCCATAAAAGAAACGCTTGATTGCTTATTTTTTCTCCTGGAAGATACACTAATGTTACACAGAATAAGAAGGAGGTACCATTGATAGTAATAAATGATGCAAATCACAATGCAGGAAAAAAAAAAAGAGTACTGTATTTTAATACAATTAGGGTAAAGAACACCACAGAAAAAATTTTGAAATACATTCTATAAGGTCAGTAAGATTCATGGCTGACAATGTAGAATGTGAGCACTTCACAGGTTATTGTCAGAGACTGTGCATTTCATTTTTCTCCACATCTCCCTTAATACAGAGGCCGATGGTTCTAAGTTTCTGGTCTATTTTAGCTATTCATGGTCAGGCTATAACTGATGGCTATTCTGCTGGCCATAATGTGCACCACCATGATAGGAGAAGCGATTCTCAAAGAAAACAGTAGAAAATCAGTTCAAACAATTTAGCGTTAGAATAAATTGTGCCTTAACAAAACCCATGAGTTGGGTTATTGGTAGCAGTGAGCATTCATTCATTCATTCATTCTTTCTTTCAACATTTATTGGGCGCCTGCTATGGGCCAAGCACTGTGGTAAGCACTGGGTATAGAGTGGTGAGCAAAATAAACCTTGACCCTGTCCTTAGATCCGTTTCTTGCTGTTCCAAATTTATTTATTAATTCTGTAGTGATATTGTTTTGGCCCTTGTGCCAGTTTATAAATATCATCTCTCACCTCCATACCCACCCTTCATTTCTCCTGGTTTGTGATGCTGGAGCTGGGACCATGCAAACCACATTTCTCCTTTGCCAGTTTCCCTCTGTTAGGTGCTTCTAATAGGAAGTGTCAGAGAGAGACTTAAAAGCTGGAGGAGGGAGGAGGGATTTCCTCATTTCTCGTTTTCCTGCTCTTTTCAGTGGCACCTCAGCCTCACTTCTTCACTAGGACAGTGTTGCTTTGATCCAGGAGAAGCATAGTCAGTTACAAAGTCCAATTTACAGTCACTGTTTGTTTAACACTTGCAGAACCAGCCTCATTGCAGCCCCTCAAAGACCTCAGCACCAGCTGGTCAGCACCTCTTCCTTACAGGTCTGGGTCACAGTTCTACTGAGCTCCTCTTCTAAGAGACCCCAGAACCAGCTAAGCAACACTCCCTTCTCAGAAGCCTGGTACTCAGTTCATTGGGGCCCCTTCTCAAAGTTGCAATATATCTATATCTATATCTATATCTATGTTTATCTATAATCTTATTGTTCCTTTTTTCCCTTTCAATTCTTCAGTACTTAGTTAACAATTCTTCAACTCCCTTGGTTAAAATAGCTAGTATGGTTTCTGGTTCCTGATTGGATCCTGACTAATACAGTCTTAATTTGTTTCCTAAATTCTATGTTCTCTCTTTTACAAATCTCATTTTGTTGTTTTATCATTTTCTAAGTTCTTATTTTATCATAAACATGCCAGCAGAAAGAACTCTTACATTTTTTCTATACTTTGTGTTGTTTTCCAGACTGCATTTGGTGTGCCATGTTCCTTTCCTTGTTACTCGGTTGTTTTTTTTGTTTTGTTTTGTTTTGTTTTGTTTTATGAGTATATTTGCATAGTTGCTATGTGTTTCTTTCATCTTGCCCATGCATAACATGGTCAACTCTTTTCTAGACATGTTTTGCTCTGATACAAAACAGGTAAATCTCTCTTGACAGCCTTTCTTCCTACCTGACAAGTGTTTGTCTTTTCCTATAGCTACGGTTTGAGAATTTGTATCAGGAAGAGATTAAGACCTATGAAATGAGAAATAAATATACCATATTTTCTTATTATAGAATCTCAGTAATTGTTACATAATGAAATCTCTCCCTGCTGGACTATGACCTTTTCTAATTTCAGATGTCACTCTGCAAATATGAATCATGCTGAACAGAGTATGGTCATATTTTTATTGTATTTTTAAAATGGACAATTAAGGGCAACTTGTATTAAGTGTATAACTAAGTAATGTTCATTAAGAAACTTTTAATTTTGGCTTTCAGGTTGCAAAAATAATGTAACCTCAAGATTAAAGAAAAAAAGCATATCATACAACCTTGCTATCCTTGCTGCTATTAACTGGACTAGGGCTGTGGACATTGGATCCTGGTCAGAGGTCTACAGTGTGGTCTTGTATAAGAGCTCTGCTGAAGAAAGACCCCCCCCCCTCACACCCAATATCACATAGCAAATGTCAAAAACAAACAGTTACTCTTTTTGAGGGCATTTGAACTTGAGACATAAGAGAAATAGTTTGGTAGTAGTAGGAATAGTAGAAGTAAAGTTAAAGAGTATCTAAATCTCCTTAAAAGCAGAGTACCAGAGTTGGGACTGAGAGGTTATCATTGTTTGATGATGACAATACAACTTAATGTCTTATACTTTAAGACTTTCCAGTTCTGGAACTGTGACATTCCTATAAGCCATGCTATTATCTTTCAATAAATCACCATTATTTAACATGGCTTGAAACATAAAAGAGTATAACTTATAATTTGTTTCTAGTTTTTCACTCTTCTATATAAACAGCTTCATGTATACAATTTTAATCTTCGGTTAAATTATTTCCATAATATAAACTCCCAGATGTGGTCTTAATGGTTTCAAGAAATAAAGATTATGGTTTTTGCTACCTATGTTGCCATATTACTTTCCAAAACTATTGTAGGAATTTATCAGCAAGATTTGAATAAAGTCTTAGGTATTGATTTTGTATTTATGCTAATTTTATAGGTATACAATTGTACCTCAAAACTTTCTTAGTTTATATTTATTTCTTTGATTTATATCCAATATTGTTGAGAAAATTTTGATGAACTTTGTGCAGACCCCCTAGTCCACATGCCCTATGAACCAGCAGACACAACTTCAAAGCTGCAAGTTGATGACATTTGAGTCAGCAATGTGTAGATCTTAGATTGAATTCTAGCATTTGTGCATTTGAAAACAAAGACTTGATTAAATATAGACCACAATGTGAGATCGACAGGCTTCTGCTTGGACTAGACATGATCTCATCAGTGCTTCAACAAAAGACCACTATTCATTGCATTAATTTTGATGTGAGGATTGGCTTTTATTCTCTTTCCTTTTGGTCTTAACTAACAGGAATAATCAAAATGAAATCTCAAAAATTTGGGGGTCCCCAGATTGATTTTCCACTTGAACTCATGTATAATTGCCAAACCAATGCTTTCATATACTTCTATTATCATATAGCTGTCACTTTTAATAGGATGTCTTCAGATTTCATTGTGGTCCTGAAATTACCTACTCTGAATAAAGAAAAACTCTTCTGATTTTGTTTTGATGGTTTTGATAACTAAGAACTTCCAGCATGGAAGGGCAAACAGACAGAAAGCACCAGTTAATACCTGCTTTTGGATCCACTCTCTGGTTTCTCAAGATAATCTGTACCAAAGTAAAAGAGATAATGTGGAGGGATTCAGCCAAGATGGTGTACTGAGTAGAATCGTTTTACCCCATTCAACATACAGAAATGCTAGATTAAAAAATAATTTAAAAAAATTTATACCCAAGTTCAAAATTCGGGAAAAAAAATTCTCCAGAAACCTATAGACATAGAGGGGAGAAGGAGTTGACACTTTGCTGCCTGTAGGAGGAACCAAACTGACCTATGCCTTTGGGTTGGACAAATCTAGCCATGGAAGCTGAGGCTGCTGGTCCTGCACCTGCAGGGAGCTGTGAAATTACTGCACTGTCCAAGAATGGGGACCAGGAAAGCCCAAGGCCCAGAGTTCTTGCAAATGTGAGCCAACTAGCCATGGATGAAAACAGGATGACATGCAAGTGATGGAGACCTCACGGACTACTCAGAGTGAGAGTTACCCTAAATTTGGACTGCCCAAATCAAGAAACAAACATAAAAATGTGTGAAAACCATAGTACTCAGGCATAAGTAACAGTGAAACCATCCCATAGGGAGGCTTCCATCACCCTGGTACTCATGGGACACCATGTAATTCTAGCTGAAGAGAAACTCTCAGGCAAAAAATAAAAGTTTGAAAACAGCACATTGATGTTTGAGCTGGATTTAGAAAACAAATTAATACCCAGATATCTGTTATTGAACAGACTTTTTCATATATACAAATACTAAGAGAGTTTATTATCCATAGACACCTGATGAAAGAACTACCAAAGAATGTACTTCAGCAAGGAGAATGAATACAGGAGGAGTGGACCTGGAGAAGCACTGAACTTGCGAAAAATCACAACTGAATTTTAAAAAGTGTGTAACTTTTGATTTTGCCTTGGGAAATACATTTCTATTCAATGTCAAATATAATGTTGAAAGAAAAATTCTTGCTTCTGCAAATTTTTCCAGTAGACACTGAAGTTATAGCTGTCATCAGATAGATCAAAAACATTTGGTTTACTTAACATAATGCCCAGACTTGTACCACAAGTATCACAAACTCTTAAAAATGAAAATTATACATTCAACAGTCATAATTAAGTCTATAGCTAGGGGCTGAGAAAAAAAGAAGGGTCAGCTTTTAATTTGGACTTAACTGTTATAAATTCCAGTAAGTGTTAATGCCTAAAGTGAGATGGAATCCCCAGTATTAATCAAGAATAAATGACATCAATCTTTAAACATCCTATACTTGGTCTGAGGTGAGTCTATCCTTTGACTTTTTGTAACCTTTCAACTTCTTTCTTGAATTAAAGGGTTTGAAGAAGACTACAATACTTATTACTGTAAACCTGTATTTCTGTGGTTGTAATGGGCATATTAGCAGTTCTGAGGCTGACCTCAACTTTTAAATACCTTTTCATTTGATATCTCATTTTGAACATGTTATTTTCTACTTGCTTCTGCCATTAGTATTTTTCTTTGTGTGAGGTCAGGTGAGTTACTCCAAGGTGAAAAGAGTTGCTCAAATGAATTTTAGCCATTTCATGTGAGGCATGGAGCATTTATTCAAATAGTTTAGTAAATTTTAGTTGACTTTAAGAAACATAGTGTCCTATTTGCCTGGTGCTGCAGTTTTTAATCATGACATTTCCCAGGATGTTGATGAGGAGGTATGAGTGTAAGACATGGTACCTATATATATGGAATATACAATCTGCTGGGGAGATGAGAAGTGGGAAACTGAATGAGGCCAGTTTACAGGTTTCTCTACTGACAGACTTGAGCAGTTGGATTTGATCTGATAGGGAATGGAGACCTGTTGACTTTTCAGAGTAAGCAAGTGATGTGCCAAAAATAATGTTTCAGAATGATATAAGTGTAAATCCAAACATTATTTTATGATCTTCACAATTACTGCCAGTTTTTTATGATCCATATCAAGGTCATCTACCTATTGTGAGAATTAACTTCAGTAGATATTTAGACTAAAAACTGGAATCAGCCTGTCATTCAGCATGATTGTGGTCTGCCTTCCCCACCATCTGTTAACATGCCCTTTGGAATGCAAATTTTAACATTTGCCTTTCTAAAACATAATTAGATAGATAACATTGCTGTCAAATTATAAAACCTAATATAAATTTCCACTATAGTCATCTTTTTTGGCTAAAATCTACATTTTTGGCATCATAAACACTCTCTCTTTATGGCTTCTTCATGACACAACACCATCCTGTTTTTCTTTTTTAATTATAAAAATAATACCAGGAAAATATCATTGTGATCTAGTTGTGGGGAAGGACTTTTTAAACAAGATACACCAAGTGCAATCCACAAGGCAAAAAATCAGGGCTATGTATGGCTGTATACATTATTCACTGCACAACTCCAGGGGGACCATGTACACAGATCTTCATGTGAATTCCCCTCCCAGAGTTGTATAATGTGGTAGTCAGGTGAAAAATGGATGGATTTCTTGAAAGAAGCTATAAACAAACTTAAGATGGAGGACAAAGTGAGAGACAATATTTTCAATGTTTAAAACCAAGTAAGAGGGCTTCCCTGATGGCGCAGTGGTTGAGTCCGATTACTGATGCAGGGGACACGCGTTCGTGCCCTGGTCCACGAAGATCCCACATGCCGCGGAGCGGCTGGGCCCGTGAGCCAGGGCCGCTGCCTGCGCGTCCGGAGCCTGTGCTCCGCAACGGGAGCGGCCACAACAGTGAGAGGCCCGCATATCGCAAAAAAAACCCCCAAAAAACCAAGTAAGAATTAATATCTAGAATAGCACGTCCAATAGTAATATAATATGAGCCACGAATGTGAGCCACTTATGTAATTTTAAGTTTTCTAACAGCCACATTATGAAAAGTAAAAATGAATAGGTAAAATTAATTTTAACAATATATTTTGTTTAACACAGTTTATCTAAAATACTTTCATTTCAACATATAATCAATACAAAATTATTAATGAGATATTTTACATTGTTTTTGTATGAGTCTGAAATTTGGTGTGTAGTGTACACTTACATTACATGTCAATTTTTGTGCTTATAGCAACATAATGTGGTGAGAGAAAAAAATAACCTGATGAGTTCTACCGCATAATACCATTTATTTACATTCAAACACACAATTCCACAAACCCCTCATATTTTACAGGAATATATACATATTTAAGGAAATATGATTAGAGTGGATGTCTGGGGTAGAGGGAGAAACTGGGATCAGGAATAAAAATGGAAAAATGTAATACTGTTCACGGTAAAAAGTTCTCACTCTAAATTCCCAAAACCTCTTCTACTGATTCCTTTTTTGGGAGGTTCTCTTTTTTTCTTACAGTTTGGAGGAGAGTTTTCACCATTTCTGCTCACCATTTTATTCTCTAAGAGAGCCTGATCTGACTTCAGTTTTCTTCTCTATGCCAAATCCTCCTACATCTATATTTCCAACCAAATCCTCTTGTACTACCTAGTCTTCTCACTCCCTACTGCACATTTTCACCATCAGCTAAACTCAACGCCATGAGCATTAGCTTCACCTCCAACCTAGATACTGCTCTTTCTAAGATTTCTTGCTTCTACCACCATCATTCCTTCAGTCTCTAACAGGAATATTTATAGTCATCTTTGACTCTCTCCTCTCCTTTTCCTTAATATCTAGTCAGTTATCAAGACTTACTGCTTTTACTTGGAACATCATTGCTATCTTATTCTCATTGCCACCCTCTAAACCTGGAGAACTCACCAACAGTCATGAGATTTTTTTAAAGATGATTTTTTAAGAGTAGTTTTAGGTTCACAGCAAAATTGAGAGGAAGATACAGAGATTTCCCATATACCCTCTGCCTCCACATATACATAGCCTCCCCCATTATCAACATCCCCTACCAGAGTGGTATGATTTTTATAATTGATGAACCTATAATGACACATCATAATCACTTAAAGTCCATAGTTTATATTAGGATTCACTCAGTGGTGTACATTTTATAGATTTGGGTGAGTGCATGTATTCATTATTATAGTATTATGCAAGGGTATTTTCACTGGCTTAAAAATACTCTGTGCTCCACCTATTCACCCTCCACCCACCACCTTTAGATTTTCATTCCTCTGGTTCATTTGCAAATTGCCAAATCTCCCTGTAGCACTATTTTCATCACATTGCTACCTTGCTCAAAACCTCCAGTGGTGCCAATAATGAGGTTTCATTGTCTTTAGGCTGCTCAGCATTTATTTCTTTTACACCTCAACTCCCTTTGGGGAATTATCTCTTCCCATTGGATATAATTTGGAAAAACTGTTAATCTAGTACTCATCTTCAGCTAGGAGAAGGGAATGTGACCCAAGCTAGGGCTTTGGACCAGTCTATCCCTCTATTTGAATCGTTAGCAGTGTGATAAAGAGATCAAACATGGTTGGGTATTCATTCACACTAGCATGGTGCTTGGCCTGCTTTAAGACCACTATTTTGTTTCCTGCATTTTAGCCCTTGGAGGCCATCTTGCTTTCTAATGTTTCCAAACCTGGTTTTCTAGCTTTCTCATTGATTCTGGGAACTCCTGTTATTTTTCCTATAAACTCCTCTCTTGAAGTTTGCCAGAGTTGGTTTCTGATGCTTGCAGGCAGAACCTGACTGATTTCTTCTCTATTATACAAAGCATATAAACTTCTTTCCTGGTTTCATATTCTCCATGATCCCACCTCAGCCTATTTTGTCTTACTCACCAAATCCTTAGCCAGGTCCGTCACTTCCGGATACTGGAAAATGCCATGTTAGTCCTGCTTTCATGCTTTATGACATCCTGAAATGACCTATTCTCTTTCATGCATCTATATCCATTTACTGATTCTTCAAGGTTCTGCTCAGGATTTGTTTTCTCTATGAAAACAAATATTATGCTCTATATTGTTTTCCACTATCTTTGAAATCCAATAATACTTAGTTATTAATTTTCTAGTTAGAATAAAAATAATTTTGCATTTGTAGGGACATTTGATGGACCAATCTCCTACTCTCTCCCAAATTTTTTTGACTGAGAATGTATTGCCTAATTCATCGTTGGGCAACTGTAATTAAGAAGTCTCTCTTATGTGGAACTGAAATTTCTCATCCTATAACCCATTAATTCCTTTGCTCATTTCAGCTTGATATTGCAAACTAAGAATATGTTGAATATAGATTCTGTGCTTTAGCTAGTGGCTAGTCCTTCCATCTTTGTGTCATCTGAGAACTTGGCAAGGCTGCCTTCAACGTCTATATCTAGGTTGTTGATAAAAATAGGAAAGAGAACAGGGCTAAAGACTAGCACTCTATTGGATACATATGTCCATATATATGAATATGATATTTAACTATGAATCACTTAATAATCTGCATTTCATAAATTTTCCAAAATGATTTTGTGAGAAAATTTGTGAGAAGTTTTGCTGAAATCAAAATACACTAAGTCGGGCTTCCTTGGTGTCGCAGTGGTTGAGAGTCCGCCTGCTGATGCAGGGGACGCGGGTTTGTGCCCCGTTCCGGGAAGATCCCACATGCCGCGGAGCGGCTGGGCCTGTGAGCCATGGCTACTGAGCCTGCGCGTCCGGAGCCTGTGCTCCGCAACGGGAGAGGCCACAACAGTGAGAGGCCCGCGTACCGCAAAAAAAAAAAAAAAAAAAAAAAAAAAAAATTAAGTCTGTGATATTCCCCTGAGCTACTAATCTAGTTACCCTACCAAAAAGAAAATAGATTATTTTGTCATGGTTTGTTCTTAGCGAATCCATGTAGGCTGCTGATAATCACCACGTGCCTTTTAAAATGTTCACAAACCAACTGTTTAATAATCCATTCTAGACTTTTACTGATCAGTCTCTAGCTTTGTGGTTTGCAATTTCCAGAAGCTATTCTTTACTCCTTTCTGGAAATCAGAACCCTTGACCATTTTCAGCCTTCTGCCACCTCTCATCTTCTCTGTGAAATCTTAAGGTTGTTGATAATAGACTGTGAGAATTAAACATTTTTGTTCCTCCCCTTGGTGCGTGCTTTGTCTGGGTGCAGGCGTCAGAACGACTTTAAGGCAATTACATTTTCTCTGACTCTTTACTAACCTCAGGCTGTAATACCCTGACCACCTCTTTTTCCCCTTGATTTGCACTTTAGTATGTATTTTAACATTATGGAAATGATATATGCTTATCATAAAACTATTCAAATATTATGGAAATTTACAAAGGAAAAATAAAAGTCTCCCCAGTCAATCCTGGTGTTAACTGATTGGAATGTATCCTTCTAGACATCGTTCAGGCACTAACAAACATATTCTTATATAATTTTTAGATGAGATCATACCCTGAATACTGTGCTGCAACTCAGTTTATTCACCTAACAGTATATCATTAACACCATTCTATGTGTGTCATAGAGAGTTATCTTATTTTTGCAATGGGTACATGGTATTCCTTTATAAACACTGCAAAAACACACCCTTGTATGTGTGTGTGTATATATATATATATATATGACTCTCTTTCTCCACCTCTTTTTCTACATGCTTTCTCTTGAGACTAAAGGAAAACTTCATAGGGAGCTACCTAGAGAAAATAAGGGGAGGAAGGGCTCTACTCTGTCCCAGGGGCTCTGAAGTACACAGTCATGCTGTTACCTTGACATGGCAATTTATGATTTACAATCGCTTTGACATTTCATTTGAACTTCATACAAGTCTGTGAAGTAGATAGGCCAGACAGTTAAATCATCCCATTTTATAAAGTCTCAGAAATATTAAATGTCTTGCTTCATGCCTCACAACTAGTTAGGGGCAGAGTGAGGTTAGAATCCACGTCTTCTGTCTCCTAAATCCTCTGCTTATTACAACGTAGACAGCTACCCGCATGTGGGAAGAAAATAGGACTGACTGAAAAAACCTGTGTAGTGATTCACAGGGATCTCAGGATATGGTTGTCAGGAATGTGCTGCATCAGTCAGCTAGTGTCATGCTGAGCAGTGTTGGTTTGGGGAGGTTTTTTATATGATGAGAAACAAAGAGAATGAAAGTCTCTCCGTGTGTTTCTTAGGTTGATCGATGATTTCTGCTTACGCAGTAGAGACAGTTGTAGTATGAACTTATTCTTATATGTAAGGCTGGGATTATTAACCCTGTCTGCACATTGCAATCACCTGCAGAGCTTTAAAAAAATAACCACCTTGGGGGCCTCAAACCCTAAATAGTCTGACTCACTTGCCTGGAAGTGGAAAGCTCCTCAGGTGATTCTAATATGCAATCAGGGTTAAGAACCACGGAGTGGGAGGGCAGCCTGAATTGTGAGTTAAGCTTTACTAAGTCTCTGGGAAGTAATTTCTTCCTCCTTCCCTGCAAGTTTGCCCCACCAGAAGGGTTTCCAACTCCTTGAATTTTTAGACATCCTTCCAGCGTAGGACCATATACATAGATGTTGGTTGATCAACTGGCCTGATAGGTAGAAGGTTCAGCTGTCAGCAAACAGAAGAGACAGGAAACAAAAAGCCTCTATTTTGGGAATGGGGGAAAATAAAATAAAATAAAAAGGAAGTATCACAGAGTGGAAAATCAAGATTTTCTTCCTAAGGGAAATTCCATAAAGTAGTGTGACTTGATCCTTTGAGTAGACAATAGCCAGTAGTGTCAGGAAGAGTCAGGGAGGTTGTTGGGCAATCTTTCCAGGAAAGGGGGCACTTATCATTCCCAGGGCCTCCACAAGTCCTTAACCCTATGTTCACCTTCAGGGCTAAAACAGTAATGCATCCCAGTTCAGCTCCTGCTTATAGTTCTGGAGTCTTAGACACTGTGGTCAAATCCAGAACCTCAGAATAGGACCTAGAAAACATGGCATCCATTTAGAGGATATTCATCTTTTAACTAGGAGCCAACACCCTGGAGGATACAGGTTGAGAAGGCTGAAGTCACTCTATACTTATGGTGACCCTTAAAGCAAGTTTGTTATTCTGTTTATCTACACCAGAAATAATCAAGCAACTTTTAGACACTGATCACCCTGGATGAATGGTCACTCACTGATCCCAAGAAGGGAGGTAGCAAGAAAATGACCTAGATTTTACTTCCATAAACATTATAGACTTAAGAAAACATCTTAAAATGTTACATGGTTTATATCACCAAACAGTTACTGTGTATGACTTCTTCTCACATTGGAAAACAGATACCACTCGGGTATGAAGGCACAAACACCAAGGAACAAAGGCACTGAATAGAAATAGATGGAAAAAAATCTTACAGAAACCAATAGCTCCCAAGATAAAATCAGGATAGATAGAGAGGAGCAAACATTAAACAGGTAGTTCAATAAAGGAGTGATAATTATCTGTACCCAGGAATTTTAAATACTAGCATGTGGTTAAATATCATATTAAAAGACAAATGCAAGTAGGATAATTAACCATCTCAGTTTTATTGGGACTGTCCTGATTTTAGCACTGAAAATCCCTTGTATTGAGAAAGTACTCAATCCTGGGTAAATTGAAAGGGTTGGTCATCCTACGTACAGGTCCATCTTCTTGGAGAATTAATGAATATAAGAAAGTCTGTTAGTTAGGGTCCCACTGTACACTCAAGTTATGATAATTGGAGGAGAGTTTAATAAAGGGACTATTTTAAAAGCTGTGGGCATATCGCAGGAAAATCACAAGGGAGAGTGTAGTACCCTATGACTGATAACAGCAGGACTCCCTGTACCACTTGAAGGCTTAAAGTGGTGAGTGAGAGAGGATCTGGAGCTGGATGGATGCTAGAGATAGAGGGATATATGAAGAGGACCACTTGACTGAGGCTGAGATTTTAGATGGAAGGACATAGCTGATGCATAACAATCCTTCAGGGAGTGCGCCAGGGCATAAATATCCTGATGTCTCTCTCCCTCTTCCCTCTGACATGTGGGTGCTTCCCATTGGCCAAAACCAACCAGAAATTAGAAGGAAGGAAGCTGTTGATCTGCCTCCTGGGGTACAGAGCAGGGTGATAAAGAGTGGAGGGTGTATCTGAAGGACAAATAAAACCTATCCGGCACAGAAAGAAAGAATGAATAATTATGTTTATCTCTGAAAAATAAGGTGGATAGTACAATGGTTGCTCTCCAAAGATTCAGGTTTGGGGAGAGAAAGGTGAACAGAAGGAATAACAAAATTGACCTTGACCTTCAAAACGGCTAAGAGTCAAAGGCTCCAAATTGTTTAGATCAATGCTGTTCAAGAAAATTTTTTGTGATGACAGAAATATTTTATATCTGCCCAATACTATGGCTGTTGAGCAATTGAAATCCTAGCTAAAGTTACTGAGTATGTGAATTTTAATTTTTATTTAATTCTAATTAATTTAAACTTAAAGAGACACTCATGGCTTCTAGAGACTGTAATGGATGGTGCAGGCCTATATGCAGAGGTCAACTATGCCAGAGTACTGTTGCAGCTGGATAGAAGCCAAAATGAATTGGATTTCACGCACTCTCAACCTTGTCCTAACTGCTTTGAAACATTTTACACTGTTGACTGTTCCTTCTTAAACTATTCTTTGTATTTGGCTTTCATGATACTACAATCTTCTGGTTTTCTCCCTGCTTCTCTGCTCTCATTCTCTTTCGAAGGCTGGCCTTCACTTTCCCCTTAAATGTTCCTCAGTATGTGAGGACACTTTGGTCTGCAAGCAACAGAAAATCCAACTCAAAGAAATTTGAAAAATAAGGAGTCCCAGAATCCAGTTGATTTAAGGGTTGCTTAATTCAGTGGCTCAATTAAGTAACTGAAGTCCCAGATTCTTTTCATGTATTTCTTCTTTGCCATCCTTAGTTTGTCAGCTTTGTCCGTGGACTAACTCCTTTCATGGTTGCAAGACAGCTGCTGCAATTCCAGTCATAATGCTCAAAGGAAGAGGATGTATATTTTCCTATAACTCATTGAAAGCTGTCCCAGAAAACCTAGGCAAACTTCTTACATCTTATTGGCCAGAGTTGCACGTATGCCCATGCCTAAATCTATCCCTGGAAAACTAACCATGATTAGCTCAGTTCAGTGGTTATAAAGATTTGCTGCACATTTGGATCACCTAAGAAGTTTTTAAAAAATCCTGATATGCCTCAATCCAATAAAATTGCAATCTCTGGGGATAGACCCAATAATATATATAAATATATGGCAGCTTTATGGAGATATAATTCACCTATTTAAAGTAAACAATTGAGTGGTTCCTAGTAGTATATTTACAGAGTTGTGCGACCATCACCACGGTAAGTTTTAGAGCATTTTTGTCACCTCCGAAAACTCTCACTGTCATTCCCCATTCCCCCTAAGACTCCAGTCCTAGGCAATCACTAATCTTTCTATCTCTATAGATCTGTCTATTCTGGACATTTCATATAAATGGAATCATACAATATGTGGGCTTTTGTAACTGGCTTCCTTCACATAGCATAATGTTTTCAAGGTTCGTCCATGTTGTAGCATACATCAGTACTTAATTCCTTTTTATGGTTGAATAATTCCATTGTATGGTATGCCACATTTTATTTATCTGTTCATCAGTTAATGGACATTTGGGTTGTTTCTGCTTTTTGGCTATTATGTATAATGATTCTATGAACATTTGTGTACAAGTTTTCGTGTGGACATATTTTTCATTTCTCTTGGGTATATACCTAGGAGTAGAATTTCTGGGTCATGTGATAACTCTAGCCTTAACCTTTTGAGGAACTTCCAGACTGTTTTCCAAAGTGTCTGCACCACTTAGAATTTCCATCAGCAGTATATGAGGGCTCCAATTTCTCTACATCCTTATAAATAATTATCATCTGCCTTTTTTATTGTAATCATCCTAGTGGCTGTAAAGTGGTTTTGATTTGCATTTCCCTGATGGCTAATGATGCTGAGCACCTTTTCATGCGTTTATTGACCATTTTTATGTCTTCTTTGGAGAAATGTCTGTTTATATCCAATTTTTCTCATTTTAAAAGTGGGTGGTTTTCTGTTTATTGAGTTGTAAGAGTTCTTTATATATTTTATTTTTTAAATAAATTTACTTATTTCTGGCTGCATTGGGTCTTTGCTGCTGTGCGCCGGCTTTCTCTAGTTGTGGCGAGCGGGGGCTACTCTTGGTTGCGGTGCGCGGGCTTCTTATTGCGGTGGCTTCTCTTGTTGAGGAGCACGGCCTCTAGGCGTGCGGGCTTCAGTAGTTGTGGCTCACGGGCTCTAGAGTGCAGGCTCAATAGTTGTGGCACATGGCCTTAGTTGCTCCGCAGCATGTGGGATCTTCCCGGACCAGGGCTCGAACCCGTGTCCCCTGCATTGGCAGGCAGACTATTAACCACTGCGCCACCAGGGAAGTCCCTTTATATATTTTAGATACAAGTCCCTTATCATATACATGATTTGCAAATATTTTCTCCTATATTGTGGGTTGTCCTTTCTTTCTTGATGATATCCTTTGAAACACAAAGGTTTTTAATCTCTATGAAGTCCAACTTATCTATTTCTTTTGCCACATGTGCTTTGGTGTCATATCTAAGAAACCTTTGCCAAATCTGAGCTCATAAAGATTTATTCCTTTATTTTCTTCTAAGAGTTTTATCATTTTCGCTCTTGTAATTATGTCTATGATCCATCTTCAGTTAATTTTTGCATATGGTGTAAGGAAGAGGTCCAATTTAATTCTCTGCATGTGGATATCCAGTTGTCCTGGCACAATTTGTTGAAGAGGCTATTCTTTCCTCAATGAATTGTCTCATCATCCTATAGCAGATCATTTGACTATAAATAAGAGGGTTTATTTCTGGGCTTTCAAGTCTATTCCATTGATCTATATGTCTATGCTTTTGCCAGTACCACACTGTCTTGATTACTGTAAATTTGTAGTAAGTTTTGAAATCAGGATGTGAGTCCTCCAACTTTGTTCTTTAACAAAGATTGTTTTGGTGATTCTGGATCCTTACATTTCTATATGAAATTTAGGATCAGCTTGTCAATTGCTGTGAAAAAACCCAACTTTGATTCTGATAGGGATTGTGTTGCATCTGTACATCAGTTTGAGGAGAATTGCTTACTCTTAACAATATTAAGTCTTCTATCCATGAACATAAGATGTTTTTCCATTTAGTTAGACCTTTTAAAATCTATTTTAACAATGTTTTATAGTTTTCAGAGCATAAGAACTAGTGCTAGGATGGTGTAGAGTGGGTTGTTGTTGGTTGTAGGATGCTTAGCTTTCCCTAATGCACGTGAGTTGCATGGGGGAGACTAACAAATAAAAACCTAGATTCTCTTCAGACAGAACAAAAGGACATACAGTGAGAAGTAATTCCTTAGGCTTGAATGGTGCCTTGGGAACCACACTGAGGAAGGGGAGGTGTGGCATAGCTTATTTTTCACTTTTCTTGCTCCTACTCTTTTTCAGTTTCTGACTTCTCCAGGGCAGGGAGGGGTGAATGGATGACAGGTCAATGGGCAAAGGTTGGTGCTATTTGTAGTTTTCTCTTGGCTGAGGAATGCCTTCTGTAATAGCAGGTGACCAAATATTTGTGGGACACCTTTATGTGTTCTTTGGCAAACCTGTGGTGGATCTCCACATACCCTTCTGTGCCAAAGGTGATCTTCTCTCTGGGTGACCTTTGGTGATCTCCCCTCCCCTTTTCTGTCCTCTTGTTATACATCCCCTCTTTTTGGTGAGGTGGGGGCTGTCACTCAGAGATCAGTTCTCTTAGACAGGGTTCTTTCAGACAGCTCACAGCTGGCTACCTGAAGCCAAGGTGATTTGGCCCAGGGAATTCATGTATTCTTGCCATGCCTAATGGTGGAAGAGCAGTTTGACTAGTTCTGACTCTCTTCCCCTTGTCTTGCTGTCATAGTAGCTCTAGCCAGTCTCCTGCCTTCAGACCTCTCCAGATAGAGAGCAGGCATCAGGCCTAAGACTCCTGGGACACTTATCAGATTCTCCCAGGACTCCCAGGCTCTGCTCTGATAGTAAACAGCTTGGTGCGGCCTAAGAGTTTCTGTAACTCAGCCAGCATTCATTCAGGGGCTGATATATTAGTCTTTCCTGTCACAGGCTATCCCAACTTCTGTGAAGATTCTCTTGGAACTCTACATACTTGGCTTGGGGGAGGGTGTAGAGGAGAAGAAGGAAAAGGAATAGCGCCTTTCCTAGCACATATGACCTTGTGTGAATTAGGAAAAGTACCTTACTCCTCAAGATACTTTACTGCCATCTGCTGGAAATTTGGTAAAATACTATACAAATCTCCAGTGACTGCGGGGTGAATGGTGCCTCCTGTAGTTGTGCAACTTACACTTAGCACAGCTGTAGGGAGTGTTCCCAAGAACAAAAACCTCCACATCTTTTGATTCTATGAATTCCTTTTCTAACAAACTTTATTTTCTCATATTTAGATTATGTGTGCATAAGGGTTTTATCTTTTCGTAAATCCTGCATAGATGTATCTAGCACCTTTCTTCCCAATGTGGGAGTATTTATTACCCTTTGTTTTCAACTTTATGGCCTTAAATGAAATTCTGAGAAAACAGAAGAATCTCATTTTACTTCTTGTTATTGCCAGCTGTTAGTCAGAATGCAAATGTAACTTCTGCAGAATCCAGAAGGTGACAGCTCTTTTGAAGTACAAAAATCACTTCCCTGTTGTCAAGGGCTTTGTAGTTAATAGATACTGTTTAATAATCATCAGGAGTATGTGGCGTCTATGCTCCGTTAGTTCCCAAACAATGATGAAGACTTTTGCTGGCGTATTCCCGGTGCTCATCAGACTCGTTACTCATTCAGTCATCTTGACTGAGGAACGCACTTCCTGTTTCCAAGCACGTACCCCATACCCTAGGTTAACTGTAAAATTGTCCCAGTAGGCCCTTGGCAGAATGCAGCTGCAAATGCTTCAGATCGTTGTCCTTCCAATCCCACTCTACGAGTAAGCTACCCTATCGTAAATTGATCCATTGATTATATGGAGCTGCCTGCCTCCTTTTTTGGTCTCAAGATACCATCTCAGTTTGATGGGTACTTTTCATTCCCTCCATCCTCCAATAATTACATTCACAGGTACCAGGATTAGAACTTAGAAATCTCATTTTGGGGACTATTATCCAACCCACTACACCAGTGAAAATCACTCATACTACGGTCCATACTTGTGTTCTGCAATACAAGTGAATGGTTTTTTCCACAGACACTTTCCAGCAGACAGTAGGATTCTATTTGTTCAGTGCAAGTGTGGCTTTGACTTTCCACCAATGTCACCATCAATCATGAGGAACACACCCATCACTGCACCCACACTAATGAGGTCATATTAGGTGTCTGGACCTTGCATGATAACAAGCTAAGGGAATCACAGATAGAAAATCATCTGTCTTTAATACTCTGAGAGGTACAGTCATCAAATAAATTGAGATGTAAAAAATGACAGTCTCTTTGAAAATACAGAGAAATAAGAGGCACGCTAGAAGATTCCTTCCTTGTTAGCTCAATGGTTTTTCCTGATATTAAAATTTTTTAGAGTATTCAAATTACTCAAAAGCCTCTACTACAAAAATGAAGTAAGAAAAATCTTGTTCTTCAGCAGATATGTATAACCATAGCTTCTGAACTAGAATGAACCCACCATAATACATTTTTTTCAGATATAGTATCTTTTGGTGAGCATGGAGACCTTGTTTCTTCTCACTGAATTGCAGTTGAAAGTGCTTGGCCACCATGCCGTTCATCATGCTGAATGCGGATCTGTACTGCTCTGAACCAGAATCCTATTAGTCCTTACAGTCCACTAGGATTCCTCCATGAATAACATTCATTGTTTCTTGCTAAATTCCTTCTTTCTGAAGAATATCCTTTGTGTTCAAATAGACACAAAGAGGGACTTCCCTGGTGGCACAGTGGTCAAGAATCTGCCTGCCAATGCAGGGGACACAGGTTCGAGCCCTGGACTGGGAAGATCCCACATGCTGCAGAGCAACTAAGCCCATGCACCACAACTACTGAGCCTGTGCTCTAGAGCCTGCGTGCCACAACTACTGAAGCCCGCGTGCCTAGAGCCCGTGCTCTGCAATGAGAGAAGCCACCGCAATGAGAAGCCCACGCACGCCTCAACTAGAGAAAGCCCGCACGCAGCAACGAAGACCCAACGCAGCCAATAAATAAAATTAAAAAGTATATATATATATATATACACACACACACACACAAAGATACAGGGAACTCTCACAAAGCCATCACCAAGATTCTAGAATTATCAATATTTTGTTATACTTATGTAACCTATCTATTCTCTCTCTCTCTTTTTCTTTGCTGAGATATTTTAAAGAAAATCTTAGACATCATGCCATTTTATCCCTACATACTTTGGTATGCATATCTAAAAATCAGAGACATTTTCTTACATACAGTACACAAGACTAGTATCTTGGCCAACAATAATTCTTCAGTATCATCTAATACCCAGTGTATATTCAAATTTCCCTGAGTATCTCAAAAATGTCTTTTTGTGGTTTTGGTTTGTTTAAACCAGGATCCAAATAAGACCCAGACACTAAATTAGATTGTTGTGTCTTTTCAATCTCCTTTAGTACAGGCTTTCTTAACAGTGGCACTATTGACATTTCGGACCAGATATTTATTGTAGGGGTGGGAGTAGGGGCTGTCCTGTGTTGTAAGATGTATAGCAGCATCCTTGACCTCTACTCCCTAGATTCCAGTACCACTGCTCACACTGTGACAATCAAAAATGTCTCCAGACATTGTTAAATGTCCCCCTGAGGATAAAATCAACTCTAGTTGAGAAAACTGATTTAGTACAGTCCTCCTTCTTTTTTTAAAATATGACATTGACTTACAGAATAAATTAGATGAGTTGTCTTGTACAATGTCCCACATTCTGAATTTGCCTGCTCCCTCATGGGATCATCTAACTTACTCCCCTATCACTTATTCCTGTCACTGAAAACTAGGTTAAGGGAGACAAAGTTAGGCTCAATACTTCTGACAAAAATACTTCAGAGTTGGTGCCATATTCTGGACTTCATACTGTATCAAATCAAGAGGCCTAGCATGTCTGATTGTATCATTATTAGTGATGCTAAGATTGATCAGTAGGTTCAGATGGTGACAGTCTGGTCCCTAACTTGTTCTCCATCAACCTTCTATCTAGTGGTTTCATCCACTGATGAGCTTTGCCTGTATCAGCTATTTGATTAGGCTGAAAATTGGAGATTTTCTTATTCTATTTTTGCTTTATATTTATTAACTGAAGTTCTTTTGTGAAGAAAATTCTCTTATCAACCATTTGGTTATTCTGAGGCATAGCTCCTTCAGGAAAGGCAGGATAAATCCTTAATTATTTTTAATTGCCAATTTTCAAAATAAGTATTTGTACCCTAGTTTTCAATAATGACCAACGTGTGCAAATTGTGTGTACTTGCTTTCTCTTGTTTGCTTTTTGATTCTGTAAAATTATGAACTTGGGGATTTTCATATATTTAATGTGTCTTAATCTAATAGTCAATTTTCTATTTGATGCTCACTTTTTCTCCTATATTTGGCCAATGGGAGCTTCTTCATATTTTTAATTTTATTTTTCCCAAATAGGAAAGTTTAATAGTTCTTTCAATGAGGGTCTGGGCAGTAAATTGCCCTGGTCTTTAAATGTCTCAAGAAGTCTTTATTTTGACTTCATTATTAATTAAGGTTACATAGATTACGTTACTATTATTTTTCCTCAGTAGTTTGAAGATATTAATCTACTGCTTTCTGAAATCTACTGTTTTGACGAGGAGTCTATTATCTCTCAGGTGACATTCTCTTATAGGTATTTTCTTTTTTTCTCTCTGGTAGTTTTTTAAAAAAATAAATAATACATTTTATTTTTTCAAGTATTTTAGATCTATAGTGGAAAGTACAGAGAGTTCCCATATATCCCCTGTCCCCACCCACCCACATCCTCTCCTACTATTGACATCCTACACCATGTGATATATTTGTTACAATCTATGAACCACAACATCATTATCACAGAAAGACCATGGCTTACATTAGGTTTCACTCTCAGTGTTGTACGTTTTATAGGCTTTGGCAAATGTATCCACCATTGTAATATCATACAGAATAGTTTCACTGTCCTAAAATCCTCTGTGCTCTGCCTATGCACCCCTCCTTCCTCCCTAACCCCTGTAACCACTGATCTTTTTACTGTCTCCATCTTTTTTTACTGTTTTCCGTTTTCAAACCTTATCATATGGTTTGAATTACACAGTATGTAGCCTTTTCAGATTGGTTTCTTCAACTTTGTAATATGTACTTAAGGCTCTCCATGTCTTTCCATAGCTTGATAGCTCATTTCTTTTTAGCACTGAATAATATGCCATTGTGTAGATGTACTACAGTTTACTTATCCATTCACCTACTGAAGGACATCTTGGTTGATTCCAAATTTTGGCAGCTATGAATAAAGCTGCTATAAAAATCTGTGTGTAGATTTTTGTGGACATGTTTTCAACGTCTCTGAGTAGATACCAAGGAGTGTGACTGCTGTATTGCGTCGTAAGACTATGTTTTGTTTTGTAAAAAACTGCCAAACCGTCTTCTAAAATGGCTGTACTCTTTTGCATTCCCAACAGCAGTGACTGAGAATTCCTGTTGCTCCATATCCTTGTCAGAATTTGG